>NC_073269.2:53301000-53966500 GCF_029289425.2 Pan paniscus
ATTTTTTTTTTTTTTTTTTTTTGAGATGGACTCTCGCTCTGTCGCCCAGGCTGGAGTGCAGTGGTGCGATCTCAGCTCACTGCAAGCTCCACCTCCTGGGTTCATGCCGTTCTCCTGCCTCAGCCTCCCGAGTAGCTGGGACTACAGATGCCCGCCACCATGCCCGACTAATTTTTTTGTATTTCTAGTAGAGATGGGGTTTCACCGTGTTAGCCAGGATGGTCTCGATCTCCTGACCTCGTGATCCGCCCACCTCGGCCTCCCAAAGTGCTGGGATTACAGGCGTGAGCCACCGCGCCCAGCCTAATTTTTGTATTTTTAGTAGAAACGGGGTTTCACCATGTTGACCAGGGTGGTCTCAATCTCCTGACCTTGTGATCCACCTGCCTCAGCCTCCCAAAGTGCTGGGATTACAGGCGTGAGCCACCACTCCTGGCCAATCCTGCTAATTATTAATATCAGAACTACTTGGTTCAAAGGAGTGGAAATAGGGCAACGAGGGGTGTAAATTTGCAGAGTTAGATGGAATGCTGATAGCAAGTTTTCCAGGTAGGAGAGTTAGTTGGGGTGGGGAATGCTAATGTTAGCTTATCTCTGTATATATATTTAATTTTATATATTATTTATTTTTGAGATGGGATGTAACTCTGTAGCCCAGGCTGGAGTGCAGTGGCACAAACACAGCTCACTGCAGCCTTGAACTCCTGGGCTAAAGGGATCCTCCCACCCACCTCAGTCTCCAAGGTAGCTGGGACCACAGGCATGTGCCACCATGCTGTGCTAATTTTTTCGGTTTTTTTTTTTTTTTTTTTTTTTTTTGAGATCTCTTGCTGTGTTGCCCAGGCTGATCTCAAACTCCTGGCCTCAAGTGATCCTCTTGCCTTGGCCTCTCAAAGTGCTGAGATTATAGGCATGAGCCACCGTACCCAGCCTATATTTTTTTTATTGTGACATTTAATGCACAAAAGAAGATATGCAGCATCAATGCAGATAATGGAACAAAACAAACACTATCCACCTTAAAAACACAAATATTTTTGGTACTTTTGTACCAATCTGTGTGCTGTTTCTCTATCTTCTACTTCTTCTCCCTGTACCCTCACCGGGTAAGTAACCCCAGAGCTGCTGGTACATTTGTGTGGATTAAAAAAGACACCTGGAAGGGGCAGATACAGCCCTGCTTGGCTTCCTGTTTTATCACATGTTTATAAGTCTAAACAATGACATGGAACTTATTATACAATATTTTAGGCATAAATTAAGAATGATTTAGCTCACCATCATAGACCTACCACTCAATTTGAAGCATCAAACATTACTGGTATGGTGAGGCCCTCTGGCTGTCCCTCCAACAGAAGTTACCACCCTCCTCAGTTGGGTTTCTCATTCCTATGCATTTCTTCTTACTACTTATGTATGTATTTCCAAGCAATACATAGAATTGCTTTGCATGCTTTTTAGCTTCTTAAAAATTGGTTTTATATTGTATGCATGCTGCCACCTGCTTTTAAGGAGAAGCAACACGTTTGTGAGGCCATCTGTTTATATGTTGTTCTAGGGCTTTGCTGTCCATTTTGGTAGCCACTAGCCACAGCTGGCTGTTTTAATTAATTAAAATCAAATCAAATAAAATATTTAGTTCCTCAGTCTCACTGGTCACATTTCAAGTGGCCAGTAAGCACATGTGGCCATTGGCATCTGTATTGCATAGCACAGATTACATTCTGTTCCATCATCACAGCTAGTTCTCTTGGACAGCCCTGCAGGGCATTTCTTTTTGGTTTTTGTTTTGTTTTTATTTTTGTTTTTTGCTAGAGTCTTTGTCGCATAAATACATCACTATTTATATATCCATTTTTCTATTTATAAGCATTTGGGTATGCTCATAATTTGCTGTTACAAATTGTGCTGCATAAGCATTTTGTTTGTGTGTGTATAGATGATCTCCTTGGGCAATTGTGTTAATTTCTCTTGGGTATATACCTGGGAGTAAAATTAAGATAAGGGCATTTTCAGCTTTACCAGACCCCGTTAAGTTACTCTCAAGTGGTTTTATCAATTTATATTCTAGAACCAACATTATGTATCAGTAACATTTGGTAACTTCAGGCGTTTTTTTTCCATTCTGCTGAGTGTGAAAAATGTGTTTTGATTATGGTTGTCATTTGTTAGAATACTTTGTTAAAGCTTTTTAAAGATTCTTGGTCCCTCTACCCTCCCCACCCCCTACCCCAGGAATTTTGATTGGGTAGGACCTGGGGATTATATTCATCTTTACATGCAGAATTATATTACCTGTTACTGTTAGGCCTGATTTAAGAAGTAAAATAAGGCTGGGTGCAGTGGCTCATGCCTGTAATCCCAGCACTTTGGGAAGCCAAAGTGGGCACATCACTTGAGCCCAGGAGTTTGAGACCAGCCTGGGCAATGTGGCTAAACCCCTTCTCTACCAAAAATACAAAAATTAGCTGGGCGTGGTAGCACGTGCTAGTGGTCTCAGCTACTGGGGAAGCTGAGGCGGGAGGATTGCTTGAGCCTGGGAAGTGGAGGCAGCAGTGAGCTGAGATTGTGCCACTGTAGTACATCCTGGGTGACAGAGCAACACACTGTCTCAAAAAAAAATTTTTTTTTAAGTAAAATAAGTTCATAATTCCAACTGTGGAAAATGCAGAACAAGTTAATAAAATGTTAATCCTACTACCAAATAATAACTATAACCTTCCTTTCAGTGTTTTTCTATGTATATACAACAAAATTGGGGCACTGTTTAATACAGATAATATATACAGTAAGCTCTCCTTATTAATGGGCTTCACATTCATGGATTCAACCAACTGTGGATCAAAAATCTTTAGTGTGCTTGGAGTACATCCAAAAAAAAAAAAGAAAATTGAAATTATGTTAATAATAAAATATTTGGGAAAAAACATTGCGTGTATCTGTACCAAACATGTACAGACCTTTTTTCTTGTCATTATTCCCTAAGCAATACAATATAACAACTGTTTACATAGCAATTCCATTAGGTATTATAAGTAATCTAGAGATGATTTAAAGTATATGGGAGGCCAGGCGCAGTGCCTCACGCCTGAAATCCCAGCACTTTGGGAGGCCAAGGCGGGTGGATCACTTGAGGTCAGGAGTTGGAGACCAGCCTGGCCAACATGGTGAAACCCCATCTCTAACAGAAATACAAAATTAGCTGGGCATGGTGGCTCACACCTGTAATCCCAGCTACTCAGGAGGCTGGGGCAGGAGAATCGCTTGAACTTGGGAGGCAGAGGTTGCAGTGAGCCAAGATCGCACCGTTGCACTCCAGCCTGGGCGACAGAGCAAGACTCTGTCTCAAAAATAAATAAATAAATAAAGTATATGGGAGGATGCACGTAGAGTATATGCAAGTACTGTGCCATTTATTTATTTAGAGACAGAGTCTTGCTTTATTGCCCAGGCTGGAGCGCAGTGGCATGATCTCCGTCTCCCAGGTTCAAGTGATCCTCTGGCCTCAGCCTCCCGAGTAGCTGGGATTACAGGCTTGTGCTACCACACCCGGCTAAGTTTTGTATTTTTAGTAGAGGGCGTTTTCACCTTGTTCGCCAGGCTGGTCTCGAACTCCTGACCTCAGGTGATCCGCCCACATTGGCCTCCCAAAGTTTTGGGATTACAGGCGTGAGCCATTGCGCCTGGCTTGTATATGTGTATATATATGTACATGGTTTTGTCTTTTGCTTTTTTCACTCAATAAGCATTCCCCAAATCTGCTTTGGAGCACATGATTTTATTTTATTTTATTTTTTTATTTTTTTGAGACGGAGTCTCGATCTGTCGCCCAGGCTGGAGTGCAGTGGTGCATTCTCGGCTCACTGCAAGCTCTGCCTCCTGGGTTCACGCCATTCTCCTGCCTCAGCCTCCCGAGTAGCTGGGACTACAGGCACCCGCCACCACACCCGGCTAATTTTTTCTATTTTTAGTAGAGACGGGGTTTCACCGTGTTAGCTAGGATGGTCTCCATCTGCTGACCTCGTGATCCGCCCGCCTTGGCCTCCCAAAGTGCTGGGATTACAGGCATGAGCCACCACGTCTGGCCTGGAGCGCGTGATTTTAAATGTCTGTGTCATTTTTCCTCTTCTTGCCTAGCCATAATCTATTTTACCAGTCACCTATTGTATTGAGGTTATTGAGGTTATTGCAGTTTCCTACTATGCTAAATGGCTCCTGACAACAAATTTGATGGTTGATGGGCTATGTGGAGAATTCACCCTTTTTTTTTTTTTTTTTTTGAGACAGAGTCTTTCTCTGTCACCCAGGCGGGAGTGCAGTGGCATGATCTCAGCTCACTGCAACCTCTGCCTCCCAGGTTCAAGCGATTCTCCTGCCTCAGCCTCCTGAGTAGATGGAACTACAGGCACCTGCCACCACGCCCAGCTAATTTTATTTTTGTATTTTTAGTAGAGACGGGGTTTCACCGTGTTAGCCAGGATGGTCTCGATCTCCTGACCTCGTGATCCGCCCGCCTCGGCCTCCCAAAGTGCTGGGATTACAGGCGTGAGCCATCGTGCCTGGCTAATTTTTGTATTTTTAGTAGAGACGGAGTTTCACCATATTGGCCAGGCTGGTCTCGAACTCCTGACCTTGTGATCCACTCGCCTTGGCCTCCCAAAGTGCTGGGATTACAGGCATGAGCCAAGTCTTTTCTTTTTTTTTTTTGAGACGGAGTCTTGCTCTGTTGCCCAGGCTGGAGTACAGTGGTTTGATTGTGATCTCGGCTCACTGCAACCTCAGCCTCCTGGGTTCAAGCAATTCTCCTGTCTCAGCCTCCCAAGTAGCTGGGATTACAGGCACATGCCACCATGTCCGGCTAATTTTTATATTTTTAGTGGAGACGGGGTTTCACCATGTTGGCCAGGCTGGTCTCGAACTCCTGACCTCAGGTGGTCTACCCACCTTGGCCTCCCAAAGTGCTGGGATTATAGGTGTGAGCCACCGCACCCGGCCTTGTTATTAGTCTTAACTAGATTGTTGATTGAAGTCCTTAAGCCCAGAAATGTATGTGAAGGATGGTGGAGAAGAGTGGCTCAGGCATTCTAGGCAGAGGTATTCTTGAGCTGAGGAAGTGGAGGAGAGGAGGTGTGTAAGTTACCTGTTTTCAGGTGTTCATTCCAGTGAATAGTGGATGCCACTCCCTGGCAGACACTGTGGGTGCCTCACCTGAAAGACTCCTGATTCCCTGAAGGCATTGTCGGGTGTATTTTTTCTTTATAAGCGTAATGCCAGTGGAGTGGGTAAGACAGGTACCACCTTTTGCATCTGCTGCTACAGATTAGGCAGCTTGGTTAAGTTTTGTTTTGTTTTTAATTGTTGTGAGTTAGTTTGAACCAAAAGGATTGTTAAGTGGAGTGTAAGAAGCACTGAATAACTACTGTTATCTGAGAGGAGTAATAAAGACCAGGGCCACTGGGCAATCCCAGAGGCATTAGGAATTTGTGGCCTTTCCCTTTAGAGCATTGTCATTATGTGTATCTGCATCTCTGCATTCCAACTTTCACATTTTCAGTTCCCAGGAGAGAGAATCTGATTGGCCTGGTTGGGGCCCTGTGCCCACTTCTGGCTGTCACCTGTGGCTTTCTTCCCTCAGTTGTAGACCACACTCTGGATACCTGGGACCCCTGAAATCTCCTGCCCAGACAACCCCAAGCTTCTCAGGATTTTTTGTGGGCTGCTTCCCTGTTCTGCCTGTGCAGTGCAGGCCTTGTCACAATGTCTGAATGCTTAGGCCAGAGACGTGGGGGTTTGGTGAGAAAGGATGAGCTGGGTAGCTACACTCAAGTGCAGAGCCACCAGTATTGTGGGACAGAGCCAGGCATGGGAAGAGAAGTGGGCACGGATGGGGGCCAGCTTTCCCGATGTGCCTTAATCTGGCACAGAACTCCTAAGGAGTGTGAAAATTTCAAATTTGATCCAGGCCTTCCAGGTGGTTATGAAGAAGGTGTGTTTGTCAAGACAGGATAATACAATATACTTCATTTAATAGCTTGTTAGTGTGATTTATAACTAAATATGTAGACATGATATACGGGTCTTCATTCATACTCGTGCCCCAGGCCCTGAAAGTGTTAGCTAACAGGCAAGACCTGCCTGGGACTGAGATTCTAAAACACAACCTCCACCCCCAACTCCATTTCATCATATAGTAGCCTAACATATTAGTTGGTTCGTTGCTTATAGTCAGGCAAACAACAAAGACTCCGAATTGAGCTCTTGGTAAATTTTGAAACCTGCCTGGTAATACTGTGTTTCCTCATTCTGATGGCATTCCCAGACCATATTGCAAATTACTTGATGTGTATTTTCAGACTTGTTGAGAAGGGCCTGGTGGTCTATATAGCAGGCATTAAATGTCACCAGGCCGACTTCATGACTTATCTTTTGAGGTCAAACAGACCCATTGACCAAAAGATTTGAGGGCAGTGAAAACATCTTGTATACTATCTTTAACAATGGATTTAACTCCTAAAGGAAAGCCACCTAAACATGACTGACTGTTTAATCTTCACTAGCAATTTGAACTTTTTTTTTTTTTTTGAGACGGCGTCTCACCTTGTTGCCCAGGCTGGAGTGTAGTGGTGTGACCTTGGCTCGCTGCAACCTCCACCTCCTGGGTCCAAGTGATTCTGCTCCCTCAGCTTCCTGAGCAGCTGGGATTACAGGTGCCTGCCACCACACCTGGCTAATTTTTTTGTATTTTTAGTAGAGACAGGGTTTCACCGTGTTGGCCAGGCTGGTCTCGAATTCCTGACCTCTAGTGATCCACCCGCCTTGGCCTCCCAAAATGCTAGGATTACAGGTGTGAGCCACCGCACCCGGCCTGCGCCCAGATAATTTTCGTATTTTTTTTTTTTTTTTGAGAGTCTCGCTCTGTCCCCCAGGCTGGGGTGTAGTGGCACGATGGGTTCACGCCATTCTCCTGCCTCAGCCTCCCGAGTAGCTGGGACTGCAGGTGCCTGCCACCACGCCTGGCTAATTTTTTTGTATTTTTAGTAGAGACGGAGTTTCGCCATGTTAGCCAGGATGGTCTCGATCTCCTGACCTTGTAATCTGCCCGCCTCGGCCTCCCAAAGTGCTGGGATTACAGGTGTGAGCCACTGCGCCCAGCCAACAATTTGAACTTTTATCTGTCAAATCTATATGCATCCTTAGCAAGCTTTGTAAACTGCCTGGTAACTGATAGATCTTGGTTCACTTAGCTTCCCAAATTATGCTGTTATCATCTTGTCTCTCTGTTCTTTAAATATCTGGTTGGGAGGGTATGGAGAGAGAGGGAGGAAGAAAGACACCTCTGTAAGTTTGAAATTATTTGCATCCCCCCCACCGCCCACCACCAACCTTTTTAAAATATAGAGACACAGAGTCTATACCACGCCTGGCCTAAAATAATTTTTTTTAGAGACGGGATCTAACAGTGTTCCCCCAGCTTGGCTATCTTAAACTTCTTAAGGGTAGCTAGTTCTAAGAACTGCTTTTTTTCTGGCTAGGCACAGTGGCTCACGCCTATAATCCCAACACTTTGGGAGACCGAGGCAGGCAGATCACCTAAGGTCAGGAGTTTGAGACTAGCCTGGGCAATATAGTGAAATCCTGTCTCTACTAAAAATACAAAAATTAGCTGGGCGTGGTGGCATGCATCTGTAATCCCAGCTACTGGGGGGGCTAAGGCACGAGAATTACTTGAACCCAGGAGGCGGAGGTTGCAGCGAGCTGAGATCATGCACTGCACTCCAGCCTGGGTGACAGAGGGGGAGACTGTCTGGAAAAAAAAATGTTTAAAACAAAAAACTGTTTTTTTGTATGTGTGTTTATATGCGAACCATTTGTGAAAGTGGTCCCAGCATGATGCCACATGTGTCATTTCCAAATATTTCAGTCTGTATTTTTTTCTCTCTCTCTCTCTCTTTTTTGTCACCCAGGCTGGAGTGCAGTGGTACGATCTGGCTCACTGCAGCCTCGACCTCCTGTGCTAAAACAGTTCTCTTGCCTCAGCCTCCTGTGAAGCTGGGACCACAGGTGCATGCCACTGCACCCAGCTAACTTGTAGAGATTGGGGTCTCACTTTGTTGCCCAGGCTGGTCTTTGGCTCCTGGACTCAGGTGATCATGCCACTTTGGCCTGCCAGAGTGCTGAGATTACAAAAGTGAGCCACCACACTCAGCCATAAATGTGTTGTTGTTGTTGTTGTTGTTGTTGAGACAGAGTTTCGCTCTTGTTGCTGAGTCTGGAGTGCAATGGCGCGATCTCGGCTCACTGTAACCTCCCCCTCCTAGGTTCAAGCGATTCTCCTGCCTCAGCCTCCCAGGTAGTTGGGATTACAGGTGCCTGCCACCACGTCCAACTAATTTTTGTATTTTTAATAGAGACGGGGTTTCACTATGTTGGTCAGGCTGGTCTTGAACTCCTGACCTCAGGCGATCCACCCGCCTCGGCCTCCCAGAGTGCTAGGATCACAGGCGTGAGCCACTGTGCCTGGACTTGTAAATGGTATTTCAAAGTAAAATATATGTCATTGCATTTATCAAGATAATTTGATTGAGCTTTGTAGGTCCTAGCCATCCTTCTGCCTATTACTGGGCTTTTTGCAAATGCTGTTCCTGTTTCCACAACCTGGAGCTTTGTCCTATCCCTTTTATTGTTTCTCTTGCTGTTATTTATTATTGTCATCCATCATCATTATACTATTCCTCTGCCAAGAAACATTTAATTTTTGTTTTTGTTTACTATTACAAAAACGTTTTATAGAATATTGTTAGACTTACATTCTTGCCCCTCATTGTGGAAGTATTCCTGTAGTATGAATACAGCCAGAGGTTTTTTAGTTTTGTTTTGGTTTTTTTGAGGAGTCTCACTCCTTCATCCAGGCTGGAGTGCAGTGACGCGATCTTGGCTCGCTGCAAACTCCACCTCCTGGGTTCAAGCGATTCTCCTGCCTCAGCCTCCCAAGTATCTGGGACTACAGGCGGCCGCCAGCATGCCTAGCTAATTTTTGTATATTCGTAGAGACGGGGGTTTCACCATGTTGGCCAGGCTGGTCTTGAACTCCTGACCTCATGTGATCCGCCTGCCTCGGTCTCCAAAGTGTTGGGATTACAGGTGTGACCCACCGTGCCTGGCCCAGTGAGAGTTAAAGGGCCAGAGTGGAAGCAGGTCTTTGGAAGCTTGGCTCTGTCTTCCTTCAGTGCAGAGAGTTTGTGTTGTCCATCCCCAGCCTCTACGGAAGCACACAGTGAGTGTTCAATAAGCATTTCTTGGATCAAATGGCCCCTGCTTCTTTTAATGGTCAGTAAACTTTAAATAATGAGATTTTTCTGCAATAGAGAAGAGCAACTGCCTTGTGATTGGAAGCTAGCATATGTTATTCCTAAGCAGTTCTGCCTTTTTTCCACAGAAGGTGGTCTTCTGCCCTGTTAAAGAAGCCCTGGAGGTGGACTGGAGCAGTGAGAAAGCAAAGGCTGCTCTGAAGCGCACGACCTCCGACTACTTTCTCCTTCAAGGTGAGGTCTCAAAGCACAACTTACCCCGGGAGAGCTTTTGGCTCTGATTTCTGCAAATGTGGTTGCAAGGTCCAGATGGTTTTGTGATGTTTGCCTTGGGTGGCATTGTTCATTGGCTAGTTCTCAGTGATCACTTGAGAAAGGGGTGATCACTTGAAGGGGGTGAGGTCTACCATTGAGCTCTGGGTTCTAATGACTTCTGCTTTTTTTACTTGTTGAAATGACCTCCCTGTCAAGTTGACCTTATGGTAATAGTGTTACAGGTCACAGACTGAGAAACCTCTTTTTTTTTCTTTTTTCTTTTTTGGAGACAGAGTCTTGCTCTGTCACCCAGACTGGAGTGCAGTGGGGTGCAATCTTGGCTCACTGCAACCTCCACCTCCTGGGTTGAAGCGATTCTGGTGTCTCACTGTCCCCAGTAGTTGGGATGACAGGCATGCGCCACTGCGCCCGGCTAATTTTTGTATTTTGAGTAGAGATGGGGTTTCACCATGATGCCCAGGCCCTGAGTGCTGGGATTATAGGCATGAGCCACCATGCGAAGCCTGATCAACCAACTTCTCTTCACCCCCCTCCGCCTTTTTTTTTTTTTTTTTTTTTTGAGACAGAGTCTTGCTCTGTCACCCAGGCTGGAATGCAGTAGCGCTATCATGGTTCACTGTAGCCTCTACTTCCTGGGCTTAAGTGCTCCCCATGCCTCAGGCTCCTGAGTAGCTGGTACTACAAGCACACGGCACTGTGCCCAGCTAGTTTTTGTATTTTTTTGTAGAAGCGAAGTTTCTCCATGTAGCCAGGCTGGACTTGAACTCCTGAGCTCTAGTGAAATCCCCGTGTTGGCCTTCCAAAGTGCTGGAGTTAAAGGCGTAAGCCACCAGTGCTTGTTCCCCTCTTCAGAATTCTTTCTCTGCCTCAAAACCATCCTCACGCTTATGAAAGGTGGGGTTGTTTTTCCTCTTACTATTAATGAACTACTTATCAGTCCATCTTTGCTGGTGGTCAAGAGACTGTTAATTAAGTATTGGTTGGCTTTTCAGTGTTCTTCCTGTACCTGGCACTTTTTTGTTTGTTTTTGAGTCTCGCTCTGTCCCCAGGCTGGAGTGCAGTGGTGTGATCTTGGCTCACTGTAACCTCTGCCTCCTGGGTTCAAGCGATTCTTCTGCCTCAGCCTCCCGAGTAGCTGGGACTGCAGGCGCGTGCCACCACACCCAGCTAATTTTTATATTTTTAGTAGAGACAGGGTTTCACCATGTTGGCCAGGTTGGGCTCGCTCTCTTGACCTCGTGATCCGCCCACCTCAGCCCCCCAAAGTGCTGTGATTACAGGTGTGAGCCACTGCGCCTGGCAAACCTGGCACTTTTAATTTTTATTTTAATTTTTTTTTGGAGACGGAGTCTAGCTCTGTCGCCCAGGCTGGAGTGCAGTGGCACGATCTTGGCACACTGCAACCTCTGCCTCCCAGGCTCAGGCAATTCTCCTGCCTCAGCCTCCCGAGTAGCTGAAATACAGGCGGGCGCCACCATGTCCAGCTAATTTTTTTTTTTTTGAGATGGAGTCTCACTCTGTTGCCCAGGAGAGCAGTGGCGTGATCTTGGCTCACTGCAACCTCCACCTCCCAGGTTCAAGCGATTCTCCTGCCTCAGCATCCTGAGTAGCTGGGATCACAGGCACCTGCCACCACGCTTGGCTAATTTTTTGTATTTTTAGTATTTTTGTATTTTTTTTGTATTTTCACCATCTTGGCCAGGCTGGTCTCGAACTCCTGACCTCAGGTGATCTGCCCACCTCAGTCTCCCAAAGTGTTGGGATTACAGACGTGAGCCACTGCACCTGGCTGCGCTAATTTTTGTATTTTAGTAGAGACAGGATTTCACCATGTTGGCCAGGCTGGTCTTGAACTCCTGACCCCAGGTGACCCGCCCGCCTCAGCCTCCCAAAGTGCTGGGATTACAGGCATGGTAATTTTTAAAAAAGTTTTTTTTTTAATGTTATTTATGCATTTATTTTTTTGAGACGGAGTCTCACTCTGTCGCCCAGGCTGGAGTGCAGTGGTGCAATCTCGGCTCACTGCAACCTCCACCTCCCGGTTCAAAGAGTTTCCCCGCCTCAGCTTCCCGAGTAGCTGGGATTACAGGTGCCCACCAGCACACCCAGCTAATTTTTGTATTTTTAGTAGAAACGGGGTTTCACCATGTGGCCTCAAACTCCCAACCTCAGATGATCCACCTGCCTCGGCCTCCCAAAGTGCTGGGATTACAGGCGTGAGCCACCACGCTCAGCTGGATGAACTATTTGAAAGACCCGAATATCCATTTGTGTAGACATAAATGGGTTGAGCAGAAATGAGTGTTGCATGTGAGTGGGCTGCACTCAGAAAATGCCTCCTCTTGATAGTGGGATCAGGTGTGGAAGAGGCACCAGCAGTAAGAGCTGAGTCTTTTCCATGTGGGAACAGTGCCTGGGCCCTTTGGGAGAAGCTTGTTGCTCACTGCCTCGCACATAGAAAGCCCTCAGGAAACAATGGCGCTAATTCGCCAAGGTTTGGGTTTGACTTGAGCATCGCTAACTGCTGCTTATGAAAGGAGTCAACTGGGCTGGGCTACTAAAAATACAAAAATTAGCCGGATGAGGTGGTGTGCGCCTGTAATCCCAGCTACTCGGGAGGCTGAGGCAGAAGCACTTAAACCTAGGAGGCAAAAGTTGCAGAATCCGAGATCATGCCAAAGCACTCCAGCCTGGGTGACAGAGCTGAACTCCATCTCCAAAAAAAAAGGGGGAGAAACAGAGTCAATCACAAATCATCTACTCCAGAGTTGAAAAGTGTACACGCCAAAAAAAAGAGAAAAGAAAAAAAGAACATATCTTCACGGATGACAGAGTTCTCTAGGACTTGCTCTGTGCCAGGCGTTTTCCATGTATATCACCTTCATCTCACAAAGGCCCTCAGGCAAGTGCTATTAACACCACCAGCTACAGAGGGGAATCTGAGGCTCAGGGAATTTAAAGTCAGTGGCTCAAGATCACCCATCTAAAACAAAATGGCAGTGCCCACTGGAAGCCAGGTCTGTTTTGATTCCAAAGGTCTTGTTCTTTTTCTTTTTCCCCAGAGACAGAGTCTTGCTCTATCACCCAGGCTGGAGTGCAGTGGGGCGATCTTGGCTCACTGCAACCTCTGCCTCCCGGGTTCAAGCGATTCTACAGGCACGCACCACCACACCCAGCTAATTTTTGTATTCTTAGTAGAGGCAGGGTTCCACCGTGTTGGCCAGGCTGGTCTCGAACTCTTGACCTCGTGAACCGCCTGCCTCAGCCTCCCAAAGTGCTGGGATTAGAGGCGTGAGCCACCGCACCCGGCCCAAAGTCTTGTTCGGAACAACCATGCACCACTGCCTGCCACAGAAGTCATAAAGCTACTGTTTCTTCCTAAACCACCTGTCCACCCCTCCAGCCCCGTAACTTCTGATGCTGATGTCCAGTAGCACCTGCACTGAATATTCACTTTGCTCCTAGATATCAGTTTTGTCCCCTCAGTTCAATGACCCCTGTGATGTTGAGATGAATGAGAAAATACTCTGGAAACTGCAGAGGATAAAATCAGGATTTCCTCACTTCAGCACACTACTGACATTCTGTGCTGGATAACTCTGTCACGGGGGACTGTCCTGTGCACTGTGGGATATTTAGTAACACCCCTATCCTCTACTCACTAGATGCCAGTAATATCTCCCCACCCAGCTCTAACATCAAAAAATGTTTCCAGACACCACTGCCACATGTCCCCAGTTGAGAACCACTGGATTATGCTAAACTCAAAGGCCAGTTGACTCCTTTCTTTTCTTTCTTGTTTTTTGAGACGGAGTCTCTCTCTGTCGCCCAGGCTGGAGTGCAGTGGCGCAATCTCGGCTCACTGCAAGCTCAGCCTCCTGGGTTCACGCCATTCTCCTGCCTCAGCCTCCCGAGTAGCTGGGACTACAGGCGCCTGCCACTATGCCCGGCTAATTTTTTGTATTTTTAGTAGAGACGGGGTTTCACCGCGTTAGCCAGGATGGTCTCGAACTCCTGACCTCGTGATCCACCCGCCTCGGCCTCCCAAAGTGCTGGGATTACAGACGTGAGCCACTTCGCCCAGCCTGTTTACCCTTAATTCCATCCCTCAGTGGATATTATGGCAACAGTCTCAAGAGTGCCTATGACCCTTTGCTGGATAATATATCCTATCATGTTTACCACTCTCTCCCAGATGGCATTAATTATCTGTCTTTTTCAGTTTTGAGTTCTAGGGCTTTGGATATGGTAATTAAAACTATGTGCAGTAAATTTCTTTTCTTTTTTCTTTTCTTTTTTTTTTTTTTTTGGTGTGGTGAAAAGCACATAACATAAAATTTACCATTATAACTTAAGCGTATAGGTCAGTAATAATCATACAATGTTTTATTTTATTTTGTTTTTTTCTGAGATGGAGTTTCGCTCTTGTTGACCAGGCTGGAGTGCAATGGTGCGATCTCGGTTCACCACAACCTCCACCTCCCAGGTTTAAGCAATTCTTCTGCCTCAGCCTCCTGAGTAGCTGGGATTACAGGCATATGTCACCACGCCTGGCAAATTTTTTTTTTTTTTTTTTTTTTTGTGAGACGGAGTCTCGCTCTGTCGCCCAGCCTGGAGTGCAGTGGCATGATCTCAGCTCACTGCAAGCTCTGCCTCCCGGGTTCACGCCATTCTCCTGCCTCAGCCTCCCGAGTAGCTGGGACTACAGGTGCCCGCCACCATGCCCGGCTAATTTTTTTGTATTTTTAGTAGAGACGGGGTTTCACCATGTTAGCCAGGATGGTCTCGATCTCTTGACCTCGTGATCCGCCTGCCTCAGCCTCCCAAAGTGCTGGGATTACAGGTGTGAGCCACCGCGCCTGGCCACATTTTTGTATTTTTAGTAGAGACGGGGTTTCACCATGTTGGCCAGGCTGGTCTCAAACTCCTGACCTCAGGTGATCCTCCTGCCTCGGTCTCCCAAAGTGCTGAGATTACAGGCGTGAGGCACCGTGCCCGGCAGTGAGAACATTTACAATCACATATTGTGTAGCACCAGGAAGGATTTTTAAGATCAAAGTTAGCACATTAGAAGTGGAAATAATTTAAAAGTGGCCTTGATTTTTTTTTTTTTTTTTTTTTTTTTGCCTACTGTAAAGTCAAGCCTCAGTAACATTCTGATTTCAGGATGCAGGGTGGCTTTGGGGGATATCCAAGTTGAGTGGTAAACTTTGTAGGCACTACTCTTGTTTCCATGTTCCTGGAACCTAAGTTGATATATTTTCTCACAGTCTTGTGACAATCTTTGAAGTATAGTTGTTTTCCCATTTTCCTATAAGGAGACCAAGGTTGAGCATGGTTGTGATTGCCGAAAGTCATATCCGTGGTTTTATAGACAGTCAGAATTTAGACCATGAGGTTTGTTTTACCTGTGGACTTAGTTTTCAACATATTTAAGATATATCTGTAGTCTGGGCGCGGTGGCTCATGCCTGTAATCCCAGCACATTGTGAGGCTGAGGTGGGCAGATCATTTGAGGTCAGGAGTTCGAGGGCAGCCTGGCCAAGATGGTGAAATCCCGTCTCTACTAAAAAACACAAAAATTAGCCAGGCATGGTGGCACACGCCTGTAGTCCCAGCTACTTGGGAGGCTGAGATGAGAGAATCTCTTGAACCTAGGAGGCAAGGTTGCAGTGAGCCGAGATCGTGCCACTGCACTCCAGCCTGGGCAACAGAACGAGACTCTGTCTCAAAATAAAATAAATAAAATATCTCTAAACTAATATATCTCATTAAATTTCAGATCTGGAGTTCTGTGAGTTAGGGAAACAGGATCACCACCATACTAGAAAAAACTCTGGTGCAGATAGTTTTAGACACAAAGATTATCTGAATTGAGGCCCAGATAATTGTCTTCTTTTTCCCCAAGAAACATTTGAATTGTATTTCTGTTAGATAAGCATCATAGTAAAAAGTCTTCAAAGTTTTTGAAGGCAGAAAAAGTTTTCTTTGTTAAACCCTTCCCATTTTTTTGTCTTCTAAATTTCTAGGAGAACTACTGTTAAGTTTTTTAGTATCTTGTTGAACAATGGTTAACAATTATAATCATTTGTGTTTATGTAATCAAACTGTGAAACACCGGTTGGGAACTTGCTTGTGTACACTTGATGGCGTAAATGGTAGGGGAAGAGCATACATACAAAAGTGGCCTCTTTTGCTTTCTTGGCAGCATAATGTTATATTCCTTTGGATGTACCGTCATCTATGACCAGTCTCATCTTGAAAGGCATGCTTATTTTCCATTTTTCCCAGTGCTTGGAATTTGTTTCCAAAATTGTTTCTAGGAACATGACTAATGTGACTGACGATGCCTTAGGAATTCCTAGTGGGGACAAGGTGCTTGGCTGGGATGCATACCTAAGAATACCTCACAAAGAAACCTGATTTTGTTTCACCATTGCCTAATGGCACACATAGTAGGTGCTCAATAAATAAATATTGTTTGCATGAGTGGTTTTTGCTTGTCTGGTCATTTGCCCTATTGTAGAGGGAGAGCAGTGTGCCCACTGGAGTCCCCACAGGGTCCTTTTGCCTGCATGCCTGCCCCTGTGGCACCCATCAGGCTTTTGATTCCAATGTTGCCCTGGGCTCTCACTCACAGGTAGATGTTTTTTATTGCCCCATTCACAATTCAGCCACCTGCTGTCCGCATGCATGTGCTTGCCATGTTTAGATATTGGGTGTTTTTCCAGTTTACTTAATAAGTTAGTGGCCAGACTGTACGCTTCCTGCTGCATTTTTCCACTGTCTTGAGAGTTGGCCTCGCCATCTGTGAGCAAAAGGTCTCTTCTTTTTATTATTCTCCCATGGCATGTTGCAAAACAGTAAGCGTGAGCTGGTTTCCTGTGGCAAAAAAATGACTTTGATTTGTTCTTTTTGAGGTTACTGTGAGTTTATCATAACAGGAGTGCTAAAAATACCGAGTCTGGTATGGAAACAGCATTCACTTACCAGCATGAACAATAACATACAGGTTTAGCCTAGAGCAGGAAGAAATGGACTTCATCTCAAGATGAGAATACTTATCAGAGAATTCTTGGCAATCTTAACTTGCTCAGTCTCTGTTCTGATGAGTTATGGAAAAGTACTTAGACCATCTTTGAGCCACAGAATTGAAGCTGAAAATATTCTTAGACCAAACATTTTGTGAGCACCTGCTATGTACCAGATCTCATAGCTGGGACTAATCAGAGGAAGAGGAATAGAGTAAGTGTTCTTGCCAATGTGAAAGACAAACAAATAATTCTACTCCTTGTGAGGACAGCTATAACAGAGGGCTACAGAAACTATCATGTGTTGTTCCTGGTTTTTGTTTGTTTTTTTTCCCCCCCAAAACAGGGTCTTGCTCTGCTTTCCAGGCCGGAGTGTGGTGGCACAATCATAACTCACTATAGCCTTGAACTCCTGGGCTCAAGTTATCCTCTCACCTCGACCTGCAAAGTAGCTGGGACTACAGGCGTGTGCCACCATGTCCAGCTATTTTAAAAAATCTGTTTGTACAGATTGGGGCAGGGAGGTCTTGCTATGTTGCCCAGGCTGGCCTTGAACTCCTGGCCTCAAGAAATCCTCTCACCTCAGTTTCCCAAAGAGGGACTATAGGAAAGCATCACCCTGCCTGG
The DNA here is from genome assembly GCF_029289425.2 of Pan paniscus. NCBI lineage: Eukaryota > Metazoa > Chordata > Mammalia > Primates > Hominidae > Pan > Pan paniscus. The sequence continues at coordinate 53,318,243 of NC_073269.2, forward strand.
CTCGTTCTTCTGTTTTTAAATACATTTGCATTATTCCATAATAATCAAAGTAATTTATTATGGGAACTTAGGAAACTGAAGGTCTGACCATCTTTGGGGAGTTGTGAAGTCTTGACAGAGGAGGGGAGATCTGAGCTGTATTTCTCGGAACAGGTATTTGCCAGGTGGGAAAGGGAAGAATATTGCAGAGCAACACATGCACAGGGCCAGCAGGATAGAGGCTGAGCCTCAGAGGGGACTGGAGCTTGGAGAGAGCAGGCTAGTGGTTTCCCTATTGATAGAATATCAGAATCTGGCCAGGCGCGGTGGCTCACGCCTGTAATCCCAGCACTTTGAGAGACTGAGATGGGCAGATCATGAGGTCAAGAGATCGAGACCATCCTGGCCAACATAGTGAAACCCCATCTCTACTGAAAATACAAAAATTAGCTGGGCATGGTGGTGTGTGCCTGTAGTCCCAGCTACTCGGGACGGGGAGGCAGGAGAATCGCTTGAAAACCTGGAAGACAGAGGTTGCAGTGAGCTGAGGTCGCGCCACTTGCACTCCAGCCTGACGACAGGGCAAGACTCCATCTCCAAAAAAAAAAAGAAATCTATCTATCAGTCAGAATCACTGAGGAAACCGTTGAAAAATGCGGAGTCCCTGCTTGTAGCTCACATTACTGAATCCAGATAGCTAGGAGTGACTTGCATGTCTGCATTTTTCTATAGCACCCAGGTTTCTCAAACCAGCCAAGTTAGGGGAAAGTACTGTCATAGGAAAGGGAAGCCCATTTCCCAGGTCAAAGCCTTTGCTTACTCGTTTATGTTTTTATTTTATTTTATTTTATTTTTGAGACAGAGTCTAGCTTTGTTGCCCAGGCTGGAGTTGCAGGTGCAATCTCAGCTCATTGCAACCTCCGTCTTTTAGATTCATGCAATTCTCCTGCCTCAGCCTCCAAGTAGTGGGGATCACAGGCACACGCCACCATGCCTGGCTAATTTTTGTATTTTTAGTGGAGACGGGGTTTCGCCATGTTGGCCAGGCTGGTCTCGAACTCTTGACCTCAAGTGATCCATGCACCTCGGCCTTCCAGGTGCTGAGTTTATAGGCATGAGCCATCGTGCATAGCCTGCGTTTTTCTTTTAAAATGTGTTAAGTACTGTATTTCAAATTACATTTGTGCAGTGAAGCAGGGAGGAAAAAGGAGCTAACCCAAGTAGCTGTTCAATATAGTATTTTGACTGCATACCCTCAAAGTAAAGAAAAATCTCACCTGGCGCGGTGGCTTATGCCTATAATCCCAGCACTTTGGGAGGCTGAGGCGGGTGGCTCACAGGGTCAGGAGATCGAGACCATCCTGGCTGACACGGTGAAACCTCGTCTCTACTAAAAATACAAAAATTAGCCGGGCGTGGTGGCGGGCGCCTGTAGTCCCAGCTACTTGGGAGGCTGAGGCAGGAGAATGGTGTGAACCCGGGAGGCAGAGCTTGCAGTGAGCCGAGATCTCACCACTGCACTCCAGCATGGGCGACAGAACAAGGCTCTGTCTCCAAAAAAAAAAAAAAGAAAGAAAAATCTCTAGCCGGTCGCGATGGCTCACGCCTGTAATCCTAGCACTTTGGGAGGCTGAGGCAGGTGGATTGCCTGAGCTCAGAAGTTTGAGACCAGCCTGGGCAACACGGTGAAACCCTGTCTCTACTAAAGTACAAAAAAAATTAGCCAGACATGGTGGCACACTCCTATAATCCTAGCTACTTGGGAGGCTGAGGCAGGAGAATTGCTTGAACCCTGGAGGCAGAGGTTGCAGTGAGCCGAGGTTGCTCCATTGCACTCCAGCCTGGGTGACAGAGCATCTTAAGAAAAAAAAAAAAAGAAAAACTCTAAATAAATATTGAACTCTGCTTAGTAGGGATTTTGTTTTCAGATGAGGTCTTGCTCTGTACCCCAGGCTGGAGTGCAGTGTCACGATCATAACTTACTGCAGCTTCTCCCTCCCAGCTCAAGCAATCCTCACATCACAGCCTCCCAAGTAGCTGGGATTATAGGCAAGTAGCAGGGATTACAGGCATGCAATACCACACCCAGCTGATTTTGGTATTATTTGTAGAGACGGGGTTTCACTGTGTTGCCCAGGGTAGTCTCTGTCTCCTGGGCTGAAGCGAGCCTCCTGCCCAAAGTGTTGGGATTACAGGTGTGAGCCACTTTGCCTGGCCTAGTAAGTTTGTTTTTCACAGTGATAGGGGTTAGCAATTCTGAAACTACTTACTGTTCTAAGATTGAGCAGATAGGTAAGTATAGTGTTAATAATGAGAATCAAGTTTTCTTATTGTCAGAAAAGGGTGTTCCTATGAATGTGGACAGTGGGAAAGGCTAGAAGGAGCCACGTGGTATTGGATTGGAATTGAAGTTATCTGGATGAACTCATGGTTTCTTATACGTAGATGTAGTAATAGATGTATGTGTGTATGCATATCCACTTTTACACGTGTTTATTTCCTAGAATTGTTTCCTAGAATTGTTGAGAGGGTTTATGCCCAGAGACATCCCAGAAGCACTGAACGCACTCATGCCAAGATGTTAATACCTTTCCTCACTAAAGAGAAACCAGGGTTCCTTGGAGAAATGGCTGTTTCCAGATCTGGGGTAGGAAAATTACAGGTGAGCTTGGAATATCCTGCTATGCCAGAAAGTAAGGAAGTGCTCTAAGAATGATAGGGGCATGTCAAAAGAACAAGAAGAATAATCAGTTAATGTAAACAAGGAATTATGAAGATAACAAAGTCTATCTTTGACTATCACCATAGTAGTAACAATTGTTTCAATCAAGAATCAAAGTGCTAAAATTAATGGGGAACAGTTTGCGGTGAAACAGTGTAGATGTTTCCTTATCAGATGCTTTTATGCTATGCCTGGTGGCACACCCCTATAAATCCCAAGAGGCTGAGGCAAATTGATCACTTGCACCCAGGAGTTTTGAGACCAGCCTGGGCAACAAAACGAGACCCCATCTCTACAAAAAATACAAAAGTTAGCCAGATACAGTGGTGCATGCATGCAGTCCTAGCTACTCAGGAGGATGAGATGGGAGGATCGGTTGAGCCCAGGAGGTCGAAGCTGCAGTGAGTTGTGATTGCACCACTGCACTCCAGCCTGGGAGCAAGACTTTGTCTCCCCCGAAAAAGAAGATGCTTTTAAATGAATTACATGGAGAGACATTGGAGAACCCTGGCAGGTTGTACCTCAGCTTAGTGATGAAATTAACAATCTAGGGATGGACAGTTAGACCTCATGCCTCTTGGAATATGTAACCCTGGGTTGGATCTGAGAACAGAGGAAGGTTTTTTTTCTTTTGCTCTAAAGGACATTAGTGGAACAATTGGTAAAAAGAGGCCCCAGCGTGGTGGCTCACGCCTATAATCCCAGCACTTTGGGAAGCCGAGGCAGGTGGATCACCTGAGGTCAGGAGTTCGAGACCAGCCTGCCGAACATGGAGAAACCCCGTCTCTACTAAAAATACAAAATTAGCCAGGCGTGGTGGTGCATGCCTGTAATCCCAGCTACTTGGGAAGCTGAGGCAGGAGAATCGCTTGAACCCAGGAGGCGGAGGTTGCGGTGAGCCGAGATCGCGCCATTGCACTCCAGCTTGGGCAACAAGAGCGAAACTCTATCTCAAAATAGTAATAATAATAAAATAAAAAACAAATAAAAAGGTCTGTAGGTTAGATAGCAGTACTGTTTCCATGTTATTTATTTTTAAAGTTATGATAATTGTCTCATGGTTATGTAAGAGAATGGTTTTTGTTTTGTTTTTCTTGTTTTTTCTTTTCCTTTTTTTTTTTTTTTTTGAGATGGAGTCTCGCTCTGTCGCCCATGCTGGAGTGCAGTGGCATCATCTCGGCTCACTGCAAGCTCCACCTCATAGGTTTACGCCATTCTCCTGCCTCCCCTTCCCAGGTAGCTGGGACTACAGGTGCCTGCCACCACACCTGGCTAATTTTTGTATTTTTGGTAGAGATGGGGTTTCGCCATGTTAGCCAGGCTGGTCTCGAACTCCTAGCCTCAGGTGATCCTCCCACCTCAGCCTCCTGAAGTGCTGGGATTATAAGTGTGAGCCAGTGCACCTGGCCTCTTTTTTTTTTTTTTTTTTTTTTTAATTTTACAGAATTTTTTTTTTTTTTTTAAGACAGAGTCTTGCTCTAAGGCTGTAGTGCAGTGGTATGATCACAGCTTGCTGCAGCCTCAGCCTCCTGGACTCAAGCGATCCTCCCACATCACCCTTCTGAGTAGGTGGGATTATTGTAAGCTAAATTTTTAATTTTATTGTAGAGAGGCCTCACTCCATGGCCTAGGCTGGTCTTGAACTCCTGGGCTCAAGTGATCCTCCCACTTCTGCCTCCCAAAGCATTGGGATTACAGACGTGAGCCACTGCACCCAGCCTGTTAGATAATTTAGAAAATTTTCTTTCCTCATTCTTCAATTTCCCCTCATTCACACTCCCAACTTTCCTGTTTTGTGATTTTTAAATGACGTTGTCTTTGGATGCCGGCTGGATTTGGTGATTAGTTCTCTTCAGAAGAAACTTCTTATTTTAGAACTTGTAACCTTTGCAAAGCAGGCCATAGGCAGCCATCGCTATTTGGGTATGACATTCCCCAGTGGGTTTTTGGTGTCCAGTAATGACAAAAACTGCTGAGAAAGAGACAGCCACAGGGAAATGGGTTCCGATAATGGGGCAGCAGCTGAGTGCTTGTTGATTTGCTGCTGTCATGACCACAGATGTTTAAAAATAATTTGTAAGGAAAAAGAAAAAAGCGTAGTTGTGTGTGTGTGTGTGTGTGTGCGCGCGCGTGCGCACGCACGCACCACTGCCTTATCAGTGGTAGAGAATGCAGACCACAGTCATTCAGAAAGGAAGAAGGCACCACCATGGAAACAGGAGAGGTGTGGGGAAGGGCAGAGGTGACCCACAAATGCAGCTCAGTGCCTTACAGCAGAGAGCTCATGAGAGAACAGAACTGGTTAGTCACCGACTCTGCTCCTCAGTCTGCAAGAGAGGTTCAGCACCAAGTCTATACTACACAGTACTGGAAGGATTAGATGAAGGCCTGGCACACATTGTGAATTAATAGTTACTGGTTACAGGCGGGGTGTGGTGGCTCAGGCTTGTAATCCCAGCCCTTTGGGAGGCCAGAGTGGGAGGATTGCTTGAGGCCAATAGTCCAAGACCAACATGGGCAACATAGCAACACCCTGTCTCTTTTTTTGACTGTTTTTTTGAAACAGTCTCGTTCTGTCAGCCAGGCTGGAGTGCAGTGGCACAATCTTGGCTCACTGCAACCTCTGCCTCCCAGGTTCAAGCAATTCTCCTGCCTCTGCCTCCCGAGTAGCTGGGATTACAGGTGCCTACCACCACGTCCGGCTAATTTTTGTATTTTTAGTGGAGATGGGCTTTCACCATGTTGGCCAGGCTGGTCTCAAACTCTTGACCTCAGGTGATCCACCCACCTTGGCCTCCCAAAGTGCTGGGATTACAGGCGTGAGCCACTGTGCCTGACCAGTTCACGTACTTTACATGCATTGTGATCATATTAAATCTTCATGACAGCCTTACTAGATCAGGTCTTGTCCTGTTTTCACATGAGGAAATTGAATCTTGGAAGGGCTAAGTCATTTGTCCAGGGTCATCACACGCAGTAAGTGTTAGAGTCTAAACGAGCCAGAGCTGTCACACTGTCATCCCCAGGGCCTTGTGTTTAAGCATCGCCCAACAAAGTGCTCAGTCAGACTTTAATTATTAGCATTACTAATAATACCATTATGATGATTATTTTGTCTAAACTTCACAGGCACCTCGTGACATTTTCTTATTCCACTTTTGCAGATGGGAAACTGAGGCTCACCAAGATCAGATTACAATAATGGGCAACATTGTCAGCAACCTGCCTTGGTTTTTTTCTTAGCAGGCCCACATCTCCCCCACTCCCCCACCCCCTTGGCAGTAGCCTGTGTTTGAGCTGCTCACAGGCCCCAAGGCCCAGCTGCAATTCTTGTTTAAAGCCTCACATCTTTTCTCTGACTGTCAGACAACAGTCACGGGAATGTCCTGTGCCATCTTCCCTCGGCAAGAGGGGTTGGCAGAGAGCAGCAGATGCCTAGAGTCAAGGTCATGTGCTGCTCAAGTGCTGGGCTGGAGACAAGACCCTCTCTCCCTGCTGCTTGTGACCAGGCAGGGTGGCTCTGAATGTAGAGGGCTCTGTCAGAACAGTTCTGTGACCAGAGGGTATGGTTGGCAAAGCAATGCATTAGGGGCCCATGGAAGTTTATTCTTGTTGTCCACATTATTTCCCTGTGACTTTTAGATTTTTTTTTCCTTTTTCTTTTTGTAAATTAGTTTTTTCATACTAGTTAGAATGTTTCACCTTAAAGGTGAGAGTCAAGCTCTGGAATCGCCTGACATTTTTAAGGAAAGGAATAGAATATTGGGCTGGGGCTAGTCTGAAATGGTGGTTTGTATTATTTTAAATTGATGGGCTCTGGGTTAGGGGAGCCAAATCCATTTTAAAGTGATTTTTGTAAAAATTGGCATGTCTTCTGTTTCTTCTCTTTTCCAAAGGTGACACTATAACGTAGAGGTTAAGAATGTGGTGACTTTTAAATCCATCGTGACCATAAGCCTCTCCTAAGCCCCAGTTTTCCTACCACTAAAATGGGGGTGGTAACAGTTGTACCTACCTCATTCTGTCTTTTTTGCTTTTTGCTTGTTTGTTTGTTTTTTAGATGGAGTCTTGCTCTTGTCGCCCAGGCTGGAGTGCAATGGTGTGATTTTGGCTCATTGCAACCTCCACCTCCTGGGTTCAAGCGATTCTCCTGCCTCAACTTCCCGAGTAGCTGGGATGACAGGCACCCGCCACCATGCCCATTTAGTTTTTGTATTGTTAGTAGAGATGGGGTTTCACCACGTTGGCCAGGCTACTCTTGAACTCCTGACCTCAGGTGATCCACCCACCTCAGCCTCCCAAAGTGCTGGGATTACAGGCGTGAGCCACCACTGCCGGCCTCGTTCTGTCGTATTTTTTTACGTAGGAGAGCTCAGTCTGAATGTAGGATATGACATGGTTGTGGGGTTTTTTTTGTTTTTGTTTTGTTTTTGTTTTGTTTTGTTTTGTTTTTGAGACAGTCTCACTCTGTCCCCCAGGCTGGAGTGCAGTGGCGTGATAGCTCACTGAAACCTCTACCTCCCAAGTTCAAGCGATTCTCCTGCCTCAGCCCCCAAGTAGCTGGAATTACAGGTGCCCACCACCATGCCCAGCTAATTTTTGTAGTTTTAGTAGAGATGAGGTTTCACCATGTTGGCCAGGCTGCTCTCGAACTCCTGACCTCGGGTGATCCACCCGCCTCGGCCTTCCAAGTACTGGGATTATAGGCGTACTTGGAAGGTACCACGCCCGGCCATTATATGCTTTTTTAAAAAACCTAAATGTTGCAAAAAACATGTGTCTAAAATCTCTGTTTCAACATAGTTTTTTAATAGCCATGTAATATTCCATTCTGTCAATATGTCTTTATATGTGGTACAGACTGAGTGTCTAAATCCAAGAACCCAAAATCTGAATTTTTTTTTATTTTTCATTTTTATTTGTTTACTTATTTTTGAGACAGTCTTGCTCTGTCACCCAGGTTGGAGTGCGGTGGTGTGTCGGCTCACTGCGACCTCCACCTCCCAGGTTCAAGTGATTTTCCTGCCTCAGCTTCCGAAGTAGCTGGGATTACAGGTGCCCGCCACCATGCCTGGCTAATTTTTTGTATTTTTAGTGGAGACGAGGTTTCACCGTGTTGGCCAGGCTGATCCTGAACTCCTGACCTCAGGTAATCCTCCCACCTCTGTCTACCAAAGTGCTGGGATTACAGGCTGAGCTACTGCGCCCAGCCTATTTTTGTTTTTTTGAGACAGAGTCTCACTGTGTCTCCCAGGCTAGAGTACAGTAGCCCCATCTCTGCTCGCTGCAACCTCCGCCTCCTGGGTTCAAGTGATTCTCCTGCCTTAGTCTCCTGAGTAGCTGGGATTACAGACGTGTGCCACCACACCCGGCTAATTTTTGTATTTTTAGTAGAGACAGGGTTTCGCTATGTTGGCCAGCCTGATCTTGAACTCCTGACCTCAAGTGATCCACCCATCTCAGCCTCCCAAAGTGCTGGGATTACAGGCATGAGCCACCGCACCAAGCCTCCAAAATCTGAAATGTTTTGAGTGCCGACATAACACTAAAAAAAATGCTTATTGGCCCCGGGCGTGGTGGCTCATGCCTGTAATCCCAGCACTTTGGGAGGCCTAGGTGGGTGGATCAACTGAGGTCAGGAGTTCAAGACCAGCCTGGCTAACATGGTGAAACCCCGTCTCTACTAAAAATACAAAAATTGACAAGGTGTAGTGGTGGGTGCCTGTAGTCCTAGCTACTAGGGAGGCTGAAGCAGGAGAATCGCTTGAACCCAGGAGGCAGAGCTTGCGGTGAGCCGAGATCCCGCCACTGCATTCCAGCCTAGGCAACAGAGAGAGACTCTGTCTCAAAAATAAAAATAAATAATAAAAGCTCATTGGAGCATTTTGGATTTGGGATTCTTAGATTTGGGATTCTTAGATTTGGGGTGCTCTATCGGTAAGCACAATGCAAATATTTCAAAATCTGAAAATACCCAAAATTCAAACACTTCTGCTTCCTGTCATCCTGTGTAAACAACACTGCAGTGAACATTTATAGGTAATTCATTCAGCGGGTAAGGGTCAGGACCTTTTATAGGGATCCTTAATACCACATTTTTACATGGTTCATTGAGCATTCGTGCTCCCCTCTGCTGTGGGTGAGGGTGCAGGTCCCTCAGCCTTCTTGCTTGGGTTGAGTCATCCTGGTCTTTAATTTGGTAAGCAAAAAATGGCATCTTGTTTTTGAGCTCGTTTCTGAGAAAGTGCTCGCTCCTTTTCCCCATCAACAACTTTCATCCGGCGCCTCGGAACCTCTTCAGTAGAGAGTGAGATGCAAATAGCGAGGCACAGCTTCTTTCCCTCTTCTGAGCTGATGCCTGGTGAGGTCATAGACTGGGTTTCATTGCAAAGACGAAAGCGTGGGCAGGACTTTTGGAGCACAAAAAGGGGCATTTCAGAGTAGTCTTCAGGGGCGGCCACTCCAGAGGTGAAGTTTTCTAGAGAAAGAGATGAAAAGTACTGTGTGGCTGTGGTGACAGACAGAGGCTTACGAGCCTGCCCTCTAGAGACTGTGAGCTCCGCGTGTGAGGGCAAGGCCTGGGGCTGTCTGGGTCGCTTCTGGGTCCCCAGCACAGCTAGCATAGGGTAGGGGTGGAGGGCGGGTGCTCAGGAAGTGATTTTTGAAGAGTGGATGACTGAATACGTGCACACACATACTTTTAAGTTTCTGGGTTAAAGAGGAAAACAGAATGAGGTAAACAAAGGAAAGTAATGTGGAGGTGAACTGAGCAGATGGCAAGATGCCGTGAATGGTTAGAGGCCAGGAGAGCCAGAATCAGAGTGGCTTCCGTGAAGTGTCCCTGCCTCCTCCCCCAGCCCAGCTATGTCACTCCTCTGAGCTTCACACCTATGGACTGTTCTGCACCCTAGCCCTCAGATGCAACGGTGAAAGTAGGACTCCTATTGGGTTTCCCTGTTGAGGACAGACATGGTGCCCTGTGTATCTGCTGCTGCTTTTTTCTTTTTTTCTTGCTGAGTATTCCATGTGTAGCATGTTTGTAACACTTGATAAGAAACAGAACCATCCCAGATAGCTTGAACACTTTTCAATTCAGTAAGTAACAGACCAGGTCTGCTTTGGATTTCCAGGAGCTTGTGTCACTTTTTTTTCTGAGCCAGGGTCTCGCTTTGTCACCCAGCTAGAGTGCAGTGGTGCAGTGTCAGCTCACCACAGCCTCTGCCTCCTGGGTTCAAGCAATTCTCGTACCTCAGCCTCCCAAGTAGCTGGGACTACAGGTGCCTGCCACAACACCCGGCTCATTTTTGTGTTTTTAGCAGAGACGGGGTTTCACCATGTTGGCCAGGCTGGTCTCAAACTCCTGACCTTAGTTGATCTGCTTGCCTTGGCCTCTCAAAGTGCTGGGATTACAGGCGTGAGCCACCGCACCCGGCCTCTGGATTGCCCAGCCTGTGTCACTTTGTCATGAGCCCTTCTCCCCTAGTTATCCTTTATTCTTCAAACAGGCTTCCTGTGTGACATATTTTTTGAGTGCCTGCTATGGGGCAAGCCCTGTGCCAGGTGTTCAGTATAAAGTAGTGACATGGCCTTTGCCCCACAGAGCATAAAAATCTAATGGAGGAGACAAGCCAGTCCTTGTGCTAGTTCATTTCCACAGGTGAATATAAAACCACAAACTGGGCAGGGCATGGTGGCTCGCGCCTGTAATCCCAGCACTTTCAGAGGACAAGGCAGGTGGACAACTTGAGCTCAGGAGTTTGAGACCAGCCTGGGCAACATGGTGAGACCCCGTCTCTACAAAAAATAAAAAATGAACCACCAGGCATGGTGGTGCATGCCTGTAGTCCCAGCTATTTGGGAGGCTGAGGCAGGAGGATCACTTGAGTTCAGGAGGTCCAGGCAGCAATGAGCTGAGATTGTGCTGCTCACTCCAGCCTGGGTGACAGACTGAGGCCATGTCTCAAAAAAAAAAAGAAAAAAATAATCACAAACTGTGAGTAAGGTATCTAAGGGAAAAAACTGTGCTGGGAGTGAATGTCAGGAGACAGGGAGATCTGAGGCAGTATCGTGTCCAGAGCCCACAGCTGAATTAATGGTAATGCAGGTAAATGAGCTACTGTGTGACACAGGTCACCACAGCAAGTGTATCGGCTTTTCTAGGGCGAGTGTGAGCTGGGTTTCTGGACTTTGCTTAAGAGCAGTGACAGACCTGGAAGATATTGCCCCAGGCACTCTTGGGTGCTTTACATGTATTGGTTCATTTAATCTTTAAACCCCACAAGTGCCCTTGGGATTCCCATTTTGCAGAGGAGGCTCACGGTCCTTGTCACTTGCCCAAGGTCACAGTAAGTGGAAGAATAGGGAGTCTAGAGCTGTGCTCTTCGCTGCCGCCCTCCAGTTGGAAAGCTGTCCAGGCCAGGGACAGGCTTTGCAGAGAGAAGGTACAGAGGACGGGACAGGTAAATATTCAGAGACTATGAGGACTGAGGTGGTTCTGCCAACTGTGGAGGGCCTGGTCACTTGACAAGGCACCTCATTGCACCCCCCTGAGGCTCTCTCAAAGCCCCTTTTCGAGTTAGGACATTGTTATCTCCTGTGTAGTTTTTGTTGATTGCCCTCTGAAATGCTGTGAGAGGGTAGACCATCCATTCTGCCCTCGCCTGCCCAGCCCAGCACCTGGCACAGTCATTGCTCAGTGTATATTTATTGAATGAACAATCGACTGAATGTCAGGCCCAGGGCTTTGCCTTAGGAAATAGGCTGTTGGATAAGAGGTAGTACTACCATACTTTGCGATTTTTCTGGAAATTTATGTCACCTGGGAGTGGAGCAGATTACCAGGCTGTTTCCAGAGATAGCGACTCTCCATAAAGTGAGCCAACCTTGGGGCTGGGCGCAGTGGCTCACGCCTGTAACCCCAGCACTTTGGGAGGCTGAGGCAGGCGGATCACGAGGTCAGGAATTTGAGACCAGCCTGACCAACATGGTGAAACCCCATCTCTACTAAAAAATATATATATAAATGAGCCGGGCGTAGTGGTGCGTGCCTGTAATCCCAGCTACTCAGGAGGCTGAGGCAGTAGAATCGCTTGCACCTGGGGGGCAGAGGTTGCAGTGAGCAAAGATCGCGCCACTGCACTCCAGCCTGGGTGACAGAGCAAGACTCTGTCTTAAAACGAACAAACAAAAAAAACAAAAGTGAGCCAACCCTGGGGAGGAGTCTACGTTCAGCTGCAGGGAGCCAGGGAATTGGGGCCGAGGTGTCTGGCACAGAAAAGCTTTGGGCCTCTCTCAGGTAAATGAAGTTTTGATATAGATTCAACTCCCCTGCCCCCCACAATTGAACTGTTTTGGGGGGCCAGCAATTAGGGGCTAATTTGTGACAGTGACTTTATTTTCTTCCTATTAAAGTACTGGTTTATTCGGTGGCCTTGGTGATTAGATTTAGGCATAATAGTTAAATGTAATAGAAGTTTATGTAACAAACAGTGGTTAATAATGTTGCTGTCCAGATTCCCGTTATAGCGCTAACCTGATGTTATGAACTGAGATTAAATTTAAATTTGAGTGCTTACATTATTTTGTAAAGGTGGTTGTATATTCACATATCCACAGTTTTTTCTATAAATAACATGAAACCGTGCTTGGTTTCTCTTTTCCAAAGTTTGCCTTTTCCATTACATGGGCAAGTCCTGAACCTAAGCCGAGACACTAGCCCATCATCTCCAGCAATGAATGTCATCCCCCCAGACTTCAGCATCCTGAGTTAATTAAAAGGTTCAGATGAAGTTAATCAAGTTTGGAACTCTAATTTTGTGCAGTGTTTTGATACGATTTGATGAGTCATCTTTTGGTAGAGCACCTCTCTATCCCTGACAGTGTTTGATCTTAACGGAACAGTTTTATAATGTGTAAACTGGTGGGAGGTGCTCTTCAGAAATGCAGAGTCAACAGTGGTATGTGTGCGTGTTTGGCTCTTGGGGCGGGGCAGAAAGCAGAACAAAGAAGAGAATTTAATAAGCGAGAACTTGTCAGGGGCTAGGGTCAGTTCTGAGGCTGCTGCCTGTCAAGAACATGGGTTTCTTCCTGCCCCCCTCCACTGCTGCTAACTGGAGTCTGACCTTCGAGAAAGAGTGAAAAAAGACAGCTTCTGTTTGTTTTGCTGCAAATAAGTGGCTGGACTGATTGGCCCCCTTCCCAGAGGCCCTGCAAGGACTTCAGATGTGGTCAGCGAGGTATGTGGACGGTGCCAGCCTGCCGGCCCTCGTCCAGCCGAACTGCACCAGGAACAGGCAAGGGTCCCAGAGAAACAGCGGGGCCAGCTGCTGCTGCCTTTGCTCCTGCTCTTAATGCTGTCCTATTTCTTCCTAAGATGAAGCTGGTTTACTCTCTCAAGATTGATGGGCAAAGTTTTATATGACCACGGTCTCCACTTCTCACCCACTGAACTTACAGCTTGAAATTAACAGAGGCGAGGCCCATCTGGAAAAATGCATTTGACAAAAACTTGATCAAATGGGGGATCCCCTGAGGTGGGTGGCAAAGAACCAGACCACTTGGAATCCTAGGTGCTGTGTCCCTGTATGGACCTGCTGTTTCTTTTGGATTCCATTAGGGTTAAGAAGCACAAATTTTGAAGCTAGATTTGAGTTTACATTCCTGCTCCAGTACTTGGGAGTTACAGTGACCAAGTCATTTAATGTTTCTGAACTTCAGTTTCCTGATCTGTAAAGTAGGATGGGTAGGTTGGGCGTAGTGGGTCATGCCTATAACCCCAGCACTTTGGGAGGCTGAGGCAGGAGGATCACTTAAGGTCAGAAGTTCGAGACCAGCCTGGCCAACATAGTGAAGCCCTGTCACTAGTAAAAATACAAAAGTTATTTGGGCGTGGTTGTGGGCGTCTCCAGCCTGGGTGACAGAGTGAGACTCCATCTCAAAAAAAAAAGAAGAAAAACAAAAACAAGTAAATAAATGAATAAAAATAAAGGAATCCAGCCATCTGTTAGTATAGCCAAAGCAGAGGATATTGCATCAAATGTCAAACGCTAGTCCTGTCAGTCACTCCTGAGAGAACAGGGCAACAAGACCCAGAAAGGGTATCAACACTGCCTGAGCAGATGGAGGCAAAGCTGTGCATGGGCTGCTTATAGGGCACAGTCTGAGGCCTTGCAGCAGTCACGTGGAAACTGAGGCTGCCTGCTTTCCAGGTGCAAGGTGATGGACAGTGGCAGGAACCCTGTGCTAGATGACTCTTGTGTGATCTTATTTCTTTGTCACTGGGACACAAGCACCAACTGTCACAAGGGACCAACAAGAGGAGGTGATTTTTTTTTCAGCTGTTACCACAAAGCTTTTCATCTTTTGGTTTGAAAACATAGCTGTGGGAATAGGCAGGGCGCGGTGGCTCACACCTGTAATCCCAGCACTTTGGGAGGCCAAGGCGGGCCGATCACAAGGTCAGGAGATCGAGACCATCCTGGCTAACACGGTGAAACCCCGTCTATACTAAAAATACAAATATTAGCCAGGCGTGGTGATGGCCGCCTGTAGTCCCAGCTACTAGGGAGGCTGAGGCAGGAGAGTGGCGTGAACCCGGGAGGCGGAGCTTGCAGTGAGCCGAGATCGCGCCACTGCACTCCAGCCTGGGCAACAGAGCGAGACTCTGTCTCAAAAAAAAAAAAAGAAAAAGAAAAGAAAGAGAGAAAGAAAATATAGCTGTGGGAGCAGCGAAGCCCAAAGCGTTATAGTGCCTAGTATGTGTCAGGCACTATACTAAACATTTCACATGGCTTAGCACTCATGTGATCTTCACGATAACCTGTTAAGCGGGTAATTATTATCACCCTTCCTACTGGTTTGTTGTTGTTGTTGTCGTTGTTGTTGTTGTTTTGAGACAGAGTCTTGCTCTGTCACCCAGGCTAGATTGCAGTGGCACGATATCGGCTCAATGCAACCTCTGCCTCCTGGGTTTGAGCGACTCTCCTGCCTCAGGCTCCCGAGTAGCTGGGATTAAAAGCGTCCGCCACCATGCCCAGCTAATTTTTGTATTTTTAGTAGAGATGGGGTTTTATCATCTTGGCCACGCTGGTCTTGAACCCCTGACCTCGTGATCCACCCGCCTTGGCCTCCCAAAGTGCTGGGATTACAGGCATCAGCCACCATGCCTGGCTACTTAAGTTATTTTTTGAGACAGCCTCTCTCTGTAGCCCAGACTGGAGTGCAGCGGTGTGATTTCGGCTCACTGCAACCTCTGAATCCTGGGTTCAAGCAATTCTACTGCCTCAGCCTCCCAAGTACTTGAGATTATAGGCACCCACCACACTTTCGGCTAATTTTCCTATTTTTAGTAGAGATGGGGTTTCACCATGTTGGCCAGGCTGGTCTCAAACTCCTGACCTCAAGTGATCTGCCCACCTTAGCCTCCCAAAGTGCTGGGGTTACAGGCGTGAGCCACTGCACCTGGCCTCCTTTATTTTATGGGACATTTTTTGAAAAGAGGCTTGGTCCAAACAGGCAGTACTTGCCACTTCTGCAGTCATTTCTCTACCCTGCCCCAAAATGGTTACTCAGTTGCATTTATTTACTACAATCGGAATACCAGCAGGACATCTACAAAAGTAGAAGTATTGGGTGGTAGCAGATCAGTGCTCTCTGGCATCCAGATCATCTAGATGGTCACAGCCTTTTTTTTTTTTTTTTTTTTGGAGACAGAGTCTCGCTCTGTCGCCCAGGCTGGAGTGCAGTGGCACAATCTCGGCTCACTGCAACCTCCACCTCCCGGGTTCAAGAGATTCTCCTGCCTCAGCCTCCCGAGTAGCTGAGATTACAGGCACCCACCACCATGCATGGCTAATTTTTTTGGTATTTTTAGTAGAGATGGGGTTTCACTGTGTTGGCCAGGCTGGTCTTGAACTCCTGACCTCAGGTGATCCACCTGCCTCAGCCTCTGAAAGTGCTGGGATTACAGGCATGAGACACCACACCTGGCCAATTGTTATAGCTTTGAGTTGACTGCCAAGTGTTTGAGGTAGCATTGAGGGTTGCAGAAGCTGTGTTCTTGGAAAAGAGAAGAGAGTAACATTCTCAGAAAGCAAACAGTATTCAGAAGAGTCAATGGGTGTTCTGGAGCTTTTTTCTTTTCTTTCTTTTTTTTTTTTAAAGAAATTACCAGCTGGGTGCTGTGGCTCACGCCTGTAATTCCAGCACTTTGGGGGGCCAAGGTGGGAGGATCACCTGAGGTCAGGAACTTGAGACCAGGAATTTTTCTATTTTTAGTGAAACCCCGTCTCTACTAAAAATACAAAAAATTAGCTGGGTGTGGCTGCAGGCACCTGTAATCCCCAGTTACTTGGGAGGTTGAGGCAGGAGAATGGCTTGAACCCGGGAGGTGGAGGTTGCATTGAGCCGAGATCACGCCATTGCACTCCAGCCTGGGCAACAGAGCAAGATTGTTTCAAAAAAAAAAAAAAAGAAAAAGAAAAAGAAAGAAATTACCTCTTCTCTGATATGCAGAGCCCCGTCTATACTGGACAGGTGGAAGTTACCAGAGAAATACAGGCCAGGGGCCTTTGTCTGACATTGGCACTGAGAAAAGCATAGCCCAGAAGCAGGGTGTGTCTTTTTTTTTTTTACCTGGGCATCTGTGGTTTGAGATCTTCTTGGAACACTTTATAACCCATTTCTGAACGTCTCCCAGGCTTCAGTGGAGCCACCTGTTGTAGCTTCTAAAACTGTCCTCCTCAGTTATTCTCCCACCCATTGCCTTCACAGATGCAGAGACCAAGATTCACTCACTCGCCATTGGACCTTTAGCACCCAGGTCTGTCTGGCACAAAGTAAGTGCCAGGCTGGTGGAGTGAATGAATTCTACTTAGGGAATGGTCGTCAACACAGGCTGCTCATTACCAAAACTATTTGGTCTTTTAAAAGTGTGACTCTGATGCTTCAGTCTGGGGTGGGTACCAAATACTTGCATTTTTTAAAGAGCCTCACAGCAACTCCTGGTAGTTTTCAATTTACCTTAATTTTTATGTAGGAACCCTTGTCCTGGTAGAGAGTATAATTTGCTGAATAAGTCTACTTTTTCAGTCAACATATACGGAAGAGATATCAATGAAAGAACTGTCAAACTGTAAAGCCCCCTCTCCAGGTGTAAAGCACTCAGGGCTTGGGCCTAGAAGCTGATCCATGTCTCTATGTCTGTTCTGAAATAGCCTGTGTGATGTGGGAGAAAGAGTATTGTCCTTAGAGACAAGGCTCGAGACTGGCTGTGCCCTTTCCTTGGGCAGCATGTAGGGAACAAGAATGCCTGCCCACCTGCAGGCAGGTTACCTGTGGACAAGGTGTAGTGGGCAGTTAGAAGGTGTTGGTATGTTAATCAGTCTTTTTTTTTTTTTTTTTTTTTTGAGATGGAGTTACGCTCTATCGCACAGGCAAAGTGCAGTGGCGCGATCTCAGCTCACTGCAACCTCCCAGGTTCAAGTGATTCTTCTGCTTCAGCCTCCCAAGTACCTGGGACTACAGGCGTGCGCCACCACGCCTGGCTAATTTATGTATTTTTTTAGTAGAGACGGGGTTTCACCATGTTGGCCAGGCTGGTCTCGAACTTCTGACCTCGTGATCTGCCTGCCTCGGCCTCCTAAAGTGCTGGGATTACAGACGTTACAGACGTGAGCCACCACACCTGGCCAGTCTTTTTTTTTTTTTTTTTTTCTGAGATGAAGTCTCGCTCTGTTGCCCAGGCTGGAGTTCAGTGGCATGATCTCGGCTCACTGCAACCTCTGCCTCCCGGGTTCAAGCGATTCTCCTGCCTCAGCCTCCTGAGTAAGTGGGACTACAGGTGCCTGCCACCACGCCTGGCTAATTTTTGTATTTTTAGTAGAGACAGGGTTTCACCATGTTGGCCAGGTTGGTCTCGAACTCCTGACCTCAGATGATCCACCCGCCTTGGCCTCCCAAAATGCTTGGATTACAGGCGTGAGCCACTGCACCCAGCCTAATTAGTCTTTTGCTCCTATATGTCTTTATTTGGGATAAAAGTTATAGCCTTGTTGGGGTCTTCTTACACAGTAGTTCTGACTCACAGCCATCATCTGAACCTTTCCTCTGGTTCACAACCAAAATTAAACATCCGTTTATGGGGATTGAGATAGTTTTCATAGTAAAGGAAGTTTTGTTTGTAATGACCTTCCTGTTTGATGGGTCTAAGTATATGGCTGGCCCTTCTGGCTAAAGCAGCCTTTAAACTGGTCCTGCCTAGAATGTGTACCTCCCATTCCTTATCATCTCTCTTCTGGGCCCCTTTCCCTTTCCCTTTCCCTTCCCCTTCCCCTTCGCTTCTTCCTTCCCTTTTTTCCTTTTCCTTTCCTTTTCTTCTTCTTTTTTTTTTTTTTTTGACAGGGTCTCACTCTGTCACCCAGGCTGGAGTGCAGTGATGAGATCTCTGCTCATGTAGCCTTGACCTTCTGGGCTCAAGTGATCTTCTGCCTTGACCTCCTTAGTAGCTGGGACACCACCATACCTGGCTAAATTTTTTTTTTATCTTTATTTTTATTTATTTTTTTTTTGGTAGCAGTGAGGTCTCACTATGTTGCCCAGGATTATCTCAAACTCCTGGGCTCAAGCGATCCTCACGCCTTGGCCCCCCAAAGTGTTGGGATTGCAGATGTGTGCCATCACACTCTGCCTCTTCTGGGTCTTTTTTTTTTTTTTTTTTTTTTTTCCAGACGTAGTCTCGCTCTGTTGCCCAGGCTGGAGTGCAGTGGCACGATCTTGGCTCACTGCAATCTCTGCCTCCTGGGTTCAAGCGATTCTTCTGCCTCAGCCTTCCGGGTAGCTGGGATTATAGGTGCCTGGCTAATTTTTTTTATATTTTTAGTAGAGACGGGGTTTCACCATGTTGGTCAGGCTGGTCTCAAACTCCTGACCTCGTGATCCTCCCACCTCGGCCTCCCAAAGTGCTGGGATTACAGGCGTGAGCCACCGCGCCTGGCTTTTTTTTTTTTTTTTTTTTAATTTTACTTTTTTGAGATGGAGTCTCACTCTGTCACCCAGGCTAGATTGCAGTGGCACAATCTTGGTTCACTGCAACTTCCGCCTGCTGGATTCAAGTGATTCTCCTGCTTCAATCTCCCAAGTAGCTGGGACTACAGGCACATGTCACCACACCTGGCTAATTTTTGTATTTTTAGTAGAGACGGGGTTTCACTATGTTGGCCAGGCTGGTCTCGAACTCCTGACCTTGTGATCCACCTGCCTCGGCCTCCCAAAGTGCTGGGATTACAGCTGTGAGCCACCGCACCCGGCTCTTCCAGGTCTTAATAGAGCCTTTTTCCTCTACTGAAAGCTTCCACTGCTTTCTGCCCCCTTCAAACTCATACATACTTCATTGAATTGTTTCCTCGGGGAAGCCTTCCTGATACCACCCTACAGAGGGTGTCAGACGCCCTATTATGCTGTCACAGCACTTTTCACAGTAAGGTAAATTGCTTTTATAATTATTGGATTGCCTCTCTGACTATGTTTGTTGAATAAATAAAAAAAGGTGGCCAGGTGCCATGGCTCACACCTGTAATCCCAGCACTTTGGGAGGCCGAGGCGGGCGGATCACGAGGTCAGGAGTTTGAGACAAGCCTGACCAACATGGTGAAACCCCGTCTCTACTAAATATACAAAAATTAGCCAGGCATGGTGGTTCGTGCCTGTAGTCCTAGCTACTCAGGAGGCTGAGGCAGAAGAATCGCTTGAACCCGGGAGGCAGAGGTTGCAGTGAGCCAAGATTGTGCCATTGCACTCCAGCCTGGGCGACAGTGTGAGCCTCCATCTCCAAAAAAAAAAAAAAGTGGCTTTATAACCTGCCTTCTTTTTCTTATTCCCAGTGCTCTTAAAGTTCCGTACAGATAAAGGAAGAGATCCCAGTTCTGATACATATGAGGAAGATTCTGAGTTGTTGCTCCAGATACGAAATGATGTGCTTGACTCACTGGGTATTAGTCCTGACCTGCTTCCTGAGGACTTTGTCAGGTTGGTGTCAGTATTTATCACTGTTTAGTCTGGACAGATGAAGTTTGTTTTCAGGATTTGCCTTAATTTGACGAGCTCTTTTATTAGAAACCCTTCAGAGAGCACCCTGCCACATTCTGCTCGCTCCTGTAGACTTCTGCCTCTCCACTAGAATAGCAATATATAAAAAATAAAGAGGGGACAGATTCTGATTTTTACAATAAGTATCTTATATTCACGTGGTTCGAAATTCAAGGCAATGTAAGATCTGTAAACATTATTCTCTACCTTTTTTCACTTTATGTGATCTTGTTATCTCTTGGGGACATCTCCAGATCAGTACATAGTTTGCTCCCTCTTTTCCACAGCTCCTTAGTATTCTAGCGTGTGAAGCGATGGAGTTTATTGAACCAGTTGCCTGCTCACTCAAGTTGTGTTCAGCCTTTTCTAACTGCGTAACACTGCAGTGTGTGACTTTGTGTCGTACGTGTGCAGGTACAACTGCAGGATAATTAGGAGGAAGGGAGTTGCTGGGTCAGAAGGATGTAATTTATCATTTGGTCAGCATTGCCACCTTGCCTCCATTGGTATCCTATCAATTCATACCCCCAGCAGCAAAACCACCCATGTTCCCAGCATCCTCTCACTTGGACACTCCGTGCTTTCACCTTATGTGACTACCTTTTTGCTCTCATAAACAGGCTTAGGATTTGATTGGAGAAGACCACATAGTGACTAGGTCACAATCTCTCTCTCTCTTTTTTTTTTTTTTTTTTTTTTTTTTGAGACAGAGTTTCGCTCTTGTCGCCCAGGCTGGAGTGCAATGGCATAATCTCGACTCACTGCAACTTCTGACGCCTGGGTCCAAGCGATTCTCCTAACTGAGCCTTTTGAGTAGCTGGGATTACAGGTGCCTGCCACCACGCCCAGCTAATTTTTTTTGTATTTTTAGTAGAGATGGGGTTTTCCATGTTGGCCAGGCAGGTCTTGAACTCTTGACCTCAGGTGATCCGCCTACCTTGGCCTCCCAAAGTGCTGAGATTACAGGCGTGAGCCACCACGCGCTCCATCCACATCTCCTTCCAAGCAGCTCTGGGATCATGTACACACCCTAATTCCCTTTCCATGTCTTGAGAGGCTTCCTAAACTCGGCTTTGCAGTGCCTCCAGCTTGTAGCAGTGATAATGATGGCTGCAGTTTACTGAGCAGCTATTATGTACTAGGCATCAGGTAGTAAGTAGCCAACCCAGATCCCACCCCAGGTATCATTACAGTGCTTGCTCTAGTAGCAGCATGCTACCTTGGTTTCTTATCAACAGTAAGGTCTGCCAGAGTCCCTAGTCCTTTCTTTGTTGACTTCCTGCTGGGAACTTCAGGTGAGCAACAGCAAACCCCACTCCATTTAGGGCCAGCAGTGGTCTTTGAAGCACCTGTGGTGCCCTGACCCAAAAAGCCATGATTGTCCTGGTACAGTGGCTCACACCTATAATCCCAGCACTTTGGGAGGTTGAGGCAGGCAGATTGCTTTGAGCTTAGGAGTTTGAGGCCAACCTTGACAACATGGTGAAACCCTGTCTCTACAAAAAATAGAAAAATTAACTGGGCATCGATGACTGGTGCTTGTAGTCTCAGCTACTCTGGAGGCTGAGGCTAGAGCATCGCTTGAGCCCAGGAAAGCAGAGGTTGCAGTGAACCAAGATTGCACCACTGCATTCCAGCCTGGGTGACAGAGAGAGACCGTGTCTCAATACATATAGCGTAAGGCTGGGCGCGGTGGCTCACGCCTGTAATCCCAGCACTTTGGGAGGCCGAGGCAGGCAGATCATGAGGTCAGGAGATTGAGACCATCGTGGCTAACATGGTGAAACCCCATCTCTACTAAAAATACAAAAAATTAGCCAGGTGTGGTGGTGGGCGCCTAAGTCCCAGCTACTCGGGAGGCTGAGGCAGGAGAATGGCGTGAACCCGGGAGGCAGAGGTTGCAGTAAGCTGAGATCACGCCACTGCACTCCAGCCTGGGCGACAGAGCGAGAGGGAGACTCCTTCTCAAAAAAAAAAAAAGGCAGCAATAGAGTGGCAGTGCCTGAGCACACGAGACTGAGACATGGAAAAGCGGTTTCCCCAAAGAGGGTGGGCAGGGAAGGAACCACTTTGGAGAGAAAACCAGCCAGCAGCTCGTTAGGCTGTGGCTTTCCTCTTCTAGGAAGCAGGGCCTTCAACTCTGCTGGCCGGTGATGCAGAGCCAGACCGTTCATCACTTTGAATGCCCAAATAGTCACTTGGCTGCACACTCACGGCCCAGCACCCAGCCCCAGGTATGCTCAGCGGCTGCCGCTTGCCACTGGCTGACTGGCTGGGATTATTGGAACTGAAGCCCTGCATGACCCAGTCCTTCTTCCTGCTGCGAAGCACAGCAAAGGAAACACTTGCTTCTCACAAACTGGTCATTCCTCCACCAAGAGATGAGTGCCCCAGTGAGCTACCATGAGATCCAAGCCTGTACAGTGTCATCAGCCGCTGACCTCACGGTGCTGATGTTACAAAGGCACCTTGTAAACTGCTGCCTATGTTTAGATGATGGCTTTTTTTTTTTTTGGAGACAGAGTCTCGCTCTGTCCCCCAGGCTGGAGTGTGATGGCACGATCTTGGCTCACTGCAAGTTCCCGCCTCCCGGGTTCACGCCATTCTCCTGCCTCAGCCTCCCCAGTAGCTGGGATAACAGGCGCCCGCCACCACGCCCAGCTAATTTTTTTTGTATTTTTTAGTAGAGATGTGGTTTCGCTGTGTTAGCCAGGATGGTCTTGATCTCCTGACCTCATGATCTGCCTGCCTCGGCCTCCCAAAGTGTTGGGATTACAAGTGTGAGCCACCACGCCCAGCCTTTTTTTTTTTTTTTTTTTTTTTTAAAGATAGGGTCTCTCTCTGTTGCCTAGGCTAGAGTGCAGTGGCACATCATAGCTCACTGCAGCACCAACCTCCTGGGCTCAGGTGATACTCTCACCTCGGCCTCTTGCGTAGCTGGGACTATAGGCGTGTACCACCAAGCCTGCCTAAAATTTTTTTTTTTTTTGTATTGACAGGGTCTCACTATGTTCACCAGGCTGTTTCCTATTTTTTAAAGTTATGAACCGCATAACAAGAGAGTATACAAAGCACATCTGCCTGAGTTAAATGATAATTAATATTTATTTTTGTTGTAGAGATGGGGGTCTCACTCTGCTGCCCAGGCTGTTCTCAGACTCCTGGATTCAAGCCATCCTTCTGCCTTGGCTTTCCAAAACTTCTGGGATAGACAGGCGTCAGCCACTTGTATCTCTTTTAATCTGGAATAGCCCTTGGCAAACTGGCTTGCCACCTCTTTTTGTAAATAAAGTTTTATTGGCACACTTACTCATTTATATATTATCTATGGCAGCTTTTGTGCCACAGCAGGGTTAAATAGTTATAACAAAGACCATATGGCCCATAAAGCTGAAAATATTTTATTATCTGGTTCTTTGTTTGTTTGTTTGTTTGTTTTTGAGACAAAGTTTCACTTTGTCACCTAGGCTAGAGTGCAGTGGCGTGATCTCGGCTCACTGCAACCTCCACCTCCCGGGTTCAAGTGAATCTCCTGCCTTAGCCTCCTGAGTAGCTGGGATTACGGGCATACGCCACCATGCCCAGCTATTTATTTTTATTTTTTTAATTTTTTTTTTGAGATGGAGTCTTACTCTGTCACCCAGGCTAGAGTGCAATGGCCCGATCTCGGCTCACTGCAACCTCCGCCTCTGTGGTCTGTGGTTCAAGTGATTCTTCTGTCTCAACCTCCTGAGTAGCTGGGACTACAGGCGCGTGCCACCACACCCGGCTAATTTTTGTATTTTTAGTAGAGATGGGGTTTCACCATATTGGCCAGACTGATCTCAAACTCCTGACCTCATGATCCACCCAGCTTGGCCTCCGAAAGTGCTGGGATTACAGGCATGAACCACTGCACCTGGCCTGTTATCTGGTTCCTTTTTTTTTTTTTTTTTTTTTTTTTGAATCAGAGTCTCGCTGTGTCACCCAGGCTGGAGTGCAGTGGCGTGATCTCAGCTTATTGCAACCTCTGCCTCCCGGCTTTAAGTGATTCTTTTGCCTCAGCCTCTGGAGTAGCTGGGACTATAGGCACGTGCCACCACGCCCAGCTAATTTTTGTATTTTTAGTAGAGACGGGGTTTCACCATATTGGCCAGACTGAACTATTCCTCCAACACGGCCAAAATGAGATTCTACCAGCAATAGGAGGAGTTTTTTAAATTATTATTATTGGGAGTCTCTCTCTCACCCAGGCTGGAGTGCAGTGGTGCCATCTCGGCTCACTGCAACCTCCACCTCCTGGGTTCATGCAATTCTTCCGCCTCAGCCTCCCGAGTATCTGGCATTACAGCTGCCCGCCACCACACCCGGCTAATTTTTGTATTTTAGTAGAGACGGGGTTTCACTATGTAGGTCAAGCTGGTCTTGAACTCCTGACCTCAAATGATCCACCCGCCTTGGCCTCCCAAAGTGCTGGGATTACAGATGTGAGCCACCGCGCCCAGCCCTAGTTCTCTATGTATTTTAGAGCTCTGTAGTGGACCTTGATAAGCAGGAAGATGTTACCCCTGGATGAACAAAATGGGAATGTGCTGGTCCTGGCCAGGGCGTAAGGAGCCAGAGGTGCCTTTGGACACAGCTCTTGGGATTGGAATGGATACAGCCTTTTGGGAGGGCATTTTGGCAATACATATGAAAAACTAGCATTGCTATATTTAGAAATTTGTCTTAAGGAATTATTTCGACGCCTGTGTCTTTGTCAAGATGTATGATTACAGTGTTGAACAGCTTAAATGTCCCTCAATAGGTTATAGAACAGAAGAGTAATAGTTGATAATATTTGGGTTTAAAATTATACCTATTTATTTATTTATTTATTTTTTGAGACAGTCTTGCCCTGTCACCAGGCTGGAGTGTAGTTGTGCGATCTCAGCTCACTGCAACCTATGCCTCCCAGGTTCAAGCGATTCTTCTGCCTCAACCTCCTGAGTAGCTGGGACTACAGGCTCACCCCACCACACCAAGCTAATTTTTGTATTTTTAGTAGAAACAGGGTTTCACCATGTGGGCCAGGATGATCTCGATCTCTTGACTTTGTGATCCACCCACCTCGACCTCCCAAAGTGCTGGGATTACAGGCATCAGCCACTGAGCCCGCCCTAATTATACCCGTTTAGATTGTGCACTTTTAAAAATGTCTAGAAGGGGCTGGGCGCAGTGGCTCACACCTGTAATCCCAGCACTTTGGGAGGCCGAGGCGGGCGGATCACGAGGTCAAGAGATTGAGACCATCCTGGCCAACATGGTGAAACCCCGTCTCTACTAAAAATTCAGAGTAGCCGGGCGTGGTGGCGGGTGCCTGTAGTCTCAGCTACTCAGGAGGCTGAGGCAGGAAAATGACATGAACCTGGGAGGCGGAGCTTGCAGTAAGCCGAGATCACGCCACTGCACTCCAGCCTGGGTGACAGAGTGAGACTCCGTCTCAAAAAAAGTCTAGAAGGATGTGCACCACACTGGGGAGATTGGAGGTAGTTCTGTAGGGAGGCTTTCCCTTTCTCTTGTCTGTGTTCCGGTTTGCTTGGTGAGCACACAGCATTGTGTTCAGGAGTAGGAGCTGACAGAGCACACTTCCTTTGGGGAAGTTGTGGAATTAAGTGATTTGCTTACTAGGATGGGTAACTTGGAGGGGCAGGTGACTGTGTCATCTAAAATTTTTCCTCTGGATGCCCCATCCTGGCCCAGAAGGGCTGGTTTCTATGTGGGTTGTGAAGACTTTTTCTGCCCTCATACTTTAATTTCACGCCTCAAATTTCCCTTGCTTCCTACATGTTAACACAGGCCTGCTCCCTGACATTTGTCTGGGAATAGCATATAGAACCCACTGGCCATTATGGGTAAGAAGAGAATTGCGAGAATGTGACCAGGGCACTGAAACATCTGATATCTCTAGGACAGATATAGGAAGCACAGATATAGTCTTTCCTTTAACTTATAAAGGTAAAAATAAAAGTATTGTGAACGAATTTCTGCTTGCCAAAGTTCAAAGGTCTTTTCCAACCACTTATGAATCCCTGGCTCAGATTTCATTTTCACGCCTAGATGCCAGCATTAACACTGCTATCTGAATCGGGCCCTCCTGCTAGAAGTTGTTTTTATTCAGGAGAGCCTACTACTGAATTTCTCCAGATGTCATGGTCACAATTCTGTTCCCAGTGCTCCATTTTCCTTGTCTTCCTCTCTTTTAGGTACTGCTTCTCCGAGATGGCCCCAGTGTGTGCGGTGGTTGGAGGGATTTTGGCACAGGAAATTGTGAAGGTAAAACATCACTGTGGAGCAGAAAATTGTTAACCATGACTTTGTATATGTGCTGACAGAGAGAATGGAAACTGTCTTAGACAGCTGCCTGCTTTCTCTCACCCCATTCATCTTTGTTTCATGCCCTCCCCATTTCCACCTCATCCCATTTTCTCTGGCCCATCCAGGTGCCATTCAGCAAATGACCTTGGAGTGCCTGCTCTGTGCTTAGCTCACAGTTGGCCTTAGTGCCTCGAAGGTGTGATCTGCTCTCCCCTAACTGTATTAGTTATCCAGTGCCTGTTGTATTGGTCAGGGATTCTGCTTCTCATAGCTTTATAAGTGAGTACTATCATGATCCCCACTTAAGAGGAAGACACTTAGGCCCATGAAAGGGACTCCAGAACCTGTGCTCTTAACCTCTGTACAGTTTATCTCTATTCATCACCATGACATCAAAGCCCTCCTCTTTTTTTTTTGAGATGGAGTCTCGTTCTGTCCCCCAGGCTGGAGTGCAGTGGCACGATCTCAGATCACTGCAAGCTCCACCTCCCAGGTTCACGCCATTCTCCTACCTTAGCCTTCCAAGTAGCTGGGACTACAGGCGCCTGCCACCACGCCCAGCTAATTTTTTTGTATTTTTAGTAGAGACAGGGTTTCACTGTGTTAGCCAGGATGGTCTGGATCTCCTGACATCGTGATCTGCCCGCCTCAGCCTCTCAAAGTGCTGGGATTACAGGCATGAGCCACTGTACCCAGCCGCACCCCCCCCCCTTTTTTTTTTTTTTTTTTTTTTTTTTTTTGAGATAGAATCTCACTTTGTCTCTCAGACTGGAGTGCAGTGGCATGATCTTGACTCACTGCAACCTCCGCCTCCTGGGTTCAAGCGATTCTCCTGCCTCAGCCTCCCGAGCAGCTGAGAGTACAGGTTCCCGCCACCACACCAGGCTAATTTTTGTATTTTTAGTAGTTCACCATATTGGCCAGGCTGGTCTCGAACTCCTGACCTTGTGATCCTCCCACCTCAGCCTCCCAAAGTGCTGGGATTATAGGTGTGAGCCACCGCACCCGGCCAAGCCCCCGTCTTTTTAACCACACACTGTAGGTATTTGTAGAGAAATCAGTTTCTGTGTCCCCATGAACACACCAGGAGCCCCTCAAGGCTC
This sequence comes from Pan paniscus, assembly GCF_029289425.2. Taxonomy (NCBI): domain Eukaryota; kingdom Metazoa; phylum Chordata; class Mammalia; order Primates; family Hominidae; genus Pan; species Pan paniscus. The sequence goes on from NC_073269.2 coordinate 53,345,465, forward strand.
TGTACAGGATGACCCGTGACCCTGTTAGGTAGGTGTTAGTGTCTCTCTCAGAAGGGAAGCATCTCATACAGTGTCACATAACCAGTAACTAGCACAGCCTTTTGAGGGTCTTCTGGAACATTTGGATTGCTAAAACTATACCATACCCCCAAATATATTGTACATTCTTTGCAGACTTTGCTATTTGCCCGAAGATGTTAAATTTGCCTTTTGCAGGTTCTTGGCTGCCTTAGTGGACTCCAGTGAGGCTTTTTCCTTCTTTCTTATGGAGCAGAGTCGTGCCTGGTTAAATGATTGGCCATGTCCATGTACATGTCAAGTTTGAGCTTAGGAGGACAATTTGGAGGCCCAGCCCTTAACACTTTGTCTTGGGGTCTGTAAATTCTGGAGACATTTGGCTCAATTTGTTAGTCACACCATTTTCCTAAGGCTACTTTTTTTTTTGTCTATTTTTTCTGATCCTTCTCTCTGGTCTAAATTCTTCCTTTGATCAAATCTAACTTTCTTCTATGTGATGGGCACTGAGGAGATATTTGGAGGGGGAAGAAAAGTGTGCAATGGCCATACCTCTTTCCTTGCTCACATTTTATACATAGCCCAGAGTGATGTGAAAATTACAATTTATATGCCCAATCTGAGAAGAGGGTAATGGCCACCCAGAGGATTGTTTGAGCAGGATTCTGAGGCTCCCTGTAGACAAACTGCAGGAAAGAGTGCAGCAATGGGAATGTTCTAAGTGGGGAATGGGAATGTACATATTTTTGTAGCCCAAAATGATGACACCACCAATAATAGACAAGACTTACTGAAAGCCCACTGTCTGCCACACAAAGACAGTGTTTTTTACGTGGATACTCATTTCATCTCCCACCGGCCCTATGAGGTAGGAACTCCTGTGATCCCTGGTTTATAAAAGAGAGACTAAGGTGCAGGAAAGAAGATGCTTGCCCAGGCTAGTGAGTGTGGTGCCAGAATGTGGGCCCAGGCAGTCTGGTTTCTGAGCCTGTCCTCTTCACCACGGGGCAGTCATGCGTCAGGTGTTGCCTTCAATGGCACCATCATGTAGAGACTGCATGGATCCCAGGGCCGCTGCCCTTGCATTGTCAGCCTCACTTCTGCACATCCCATTGAGGGGCTCCCCCTAAATTTTTCATGTGGGATGGAGACTGGAGGTTGGGGCAGGTAGCCTTGACCCCATTGTTGGTGGTAGTTTCTCACATCCCCATCCTCACACAGCCCCCTCCTTCCTGCCTGCTGGAGACAGCTGGTGCCCAGCATCTTGTTTCTGTTTATCCCAGATAGCCAGAGTACTCTGCATTCTTGGTTGCTGGGTGTGTTTGGAATCTCCTCCTACCCCATCTTGCTTGGGAAGCACTTTACCTTTTGCCCCATGTTCACCCCATGCCCTGCTCTCATCCCCAGTACTCCTTCATACTTATTACTGGTCAGCCTTCAGCCAGCTGGCAGGCGGGGCCTGCAGTCCAAGGGCCTCAGACTCACCTTTCTCTCCTGAGGCACTGTCTGAGCACCTATGGAAAGCTTACACTAGGAGATGGGTCAAGCGCAAGTCTGCTCCTTTGGAATCATCTTTTGCGTCTTTCCTTTCTTACGTCCTTCTAGATACCCTATTTTATATCCATGTCTACTTCCTTGGGTTTAAAGCAGTTTTCCTTTCTCTCCATCCCCACCGTCCACGGCAGGTCTCCCTGTTTATGGTAAGAGAGGTGATAGTGAAAGCAGCAGCCATCCCAGGTTCATGGTAAAACACGTACCATCTCCTGTATCTTGGGTTTGAGGGTCTAAGAGTTCCACCTGTGTACTGTTGGGCCCTTCCACCTGGCTAGGTTGGTGGCATCCCCAGTATTGGTAAAGGACTCCTGGCCCTATTATTATTAATAGCAGCTCCTACTTACTAAGAATTTACTACGTGCTCGGCACTTTACAAGCCTAGTCACATTTCATTCTCACCAAAACTCTAGCAGGCAGGTGCTTTTTATTTGCCTATTTGCCCAGAGAAGCAAACTTCTTTCTGATCCAAGCTCCATGTGGACAGAGACCTTCTCAGAATCCTTAATGTCTAGCTGAATACCTGGCATAGAGTAGATGCTTAATAAATGTTCCCTTGACTGGGTGCAGTAGCTCATGCCTGTAATTCCAGCACTTTGGGAGGATTGCTTGAACCTAGAAGTTCAAGACCAGCTTGGGCAACATGAGGAGACCTCATCTCTACAAAAGTCCCAGCTACTCGAGAGGGTGTGGGAGGATATCTGGAGCTGGGGAGATAGAGGTTGCAGTAAGCCGAGAATGTGCCTCCCACCTGGGCAGCAGAACAAGATCCTGTCTCAAAAAATTAAAAACATTTACAAATAAATAAAATTTCCCTGGAAAAATGGCTGACTAACACTATTTGTGTATGGTAGATGTGATTGTCCCCGTTTTATGGATGAGGAAATGAAAAGGGTTTGGTGCTGAGTTTGAAGAGGAGCAGTTCAGGATGTGTAGCCCCACCTTCCTCATGAATGATGGGACGGTGCTCCTGGGAACCGTTAAACCCTGCCCTGGCAGCTTGCCTAGGTGATGTCTTCCTCTTTAAATGGTAGCTTGTGGTGAAATTTCAATCCTTTCTGGGTTAAGGACCTGTTTGAAAATTTGTGACAATTGTGAACCCTTTCTCAGAAAGATGTATGTGCATACAAGACTCAGTATGTTGTTTCGGGGGCTGACCCTGCCTCAAAAGACAGGGCCACGTGCTCACTCTCCTTCCCACCCCCACTCCTCTCTCTCGCTCTCTGTTGCCCAGGCTGGAGTACAGTGGCGCCATCACAGCTCACTGCAGACTTGATTTCCCTGGACTTAAGTGATCCTCCCACCTCAGCTTCCTGAGGCACTGAGACTATAAGCACACGCCACCACATCCAACTAATTTTTTTTATTTTTTGTAGATATGGGGTTTTGCCATGTTGCCCAGGCTGGTCTCGAACTCCTGGGCTCAAGTGATTCTCCCGCCTCGGCCTCCCTAAGTGCTGGGATTACAGGTGTGAGCCATTAAGCCCAGCCCTGTTCTTGTATTTTAAAGTGCTCTGTCTGGTAACCCCACAAGATAATCACCATTGCCATTGCTAAATAGCATTGTCCAGGCCCTCTGGATCCCAGCCCTGGCCCCCTGTGGAAGCCTAGCGACTTTATGTCCTCATGGAATAGCCCCCTTCTGCATCAGTGTGTTCCTTGATTAAATGTGTCCCCTTAGGTGATAAAGGCCACAGCCTAAGAACTGCCACCTTTCTCAGTTGAATAGTCATGAATAATTATTTCTGCTGTTTGCCCAATGGTGGTGCAACACAGTGTTAGTCATTGTTTTAGTTTTAAGGTGTTTTTTTGTTTGTTTTTTGTTTTGAGACAGGGTCTCACTCTGTTGCCCAGGCTGGAGTATAGTGGCACTATTACAGCTCACTGCAGCCTCAATCTCCCAGGCTCAAGCGATCCTCCCACCTCAGCCTCCCGAGTAGCTGGCACCTTGGGCATGAATCACCATACCTGGCTAATTTATGTCATTTTTCTTTTTCTCTTTTTTTTTGAGACAGAGTCTCACTGTGTCGCCCAGGCTGGAGTGCGGTGGCGCAATCTCAGTTTACTGCAACCTCTGCCTCCTGGGCTCAAGCAATTCTCCTGCCTCAGCCTCCCGAGTAGCATACCACCATACTCGGCTAATTTTTGTATTTTTAGTAGAGACAGGTTTCACCATGTTGGCCAGGCTGGTCTCCAACTCCCAACCTCAGGTGATCCTCCCACTTCAGCCTCCCAGAGTGCTGGGATTACAGGCGTGAGCCACTGCGCCCCACCTATTTTAGTTTTCATATAGACGGGATCTCACCATGTTGCACAGACTGGTCTTGAATTCCTGGGCTCAAGTGATTCTCCCACCTCAGCCTCCCAAAGTGCTGGGATTACAGGTGTGAGTGTGCCTGGCCCTGGCCTGTTTTACATTTTTGAGATACATAGTTTAACCCAGGCAAATACATTTCTTAATCTCATGTTAGGAAAATAAGGTAATGTTTGGAGAGGTTAAATAATCTCCCCATGGACACACAGCTTGTAAGGGACAGAGCAAGGAGATAGGACAATCAAAATTGTCTCCAGACATTGCCAAATAGCCCTTTGGGAGCAAAATCGACCCCAGTTAAGAACCACTGCCCTAGACTGCTTTTAGAATTTTTTTTTCCCTCTATTCCTCTTCAAGCACTTGAGCTAAACCCTCTTTTCATTTTTCTCCCCAGGCCCTGTCTCAGCGGGACCCTCCTCACAACAACTTCTTCTTCTTCGATGGCATGAAGGGGAATGGGATTGTGGAGTGCCTTGGCCCCAAGTGAACTCAAGATTTGGCAGCCCCAGAGATGCCAACTGCAGCATGCCCGCCTGTATTCCCTGTCCCCTTCCTTCATGAAGGCATCTCCAGGCAAGGAAAACTGAAGTCATTGGCCTGATACAAAACATTTCCTGCAACAAAGGAGGTGGTGCCGACGTGCTGCTTCCCATCACCAGCAGCCGCTCGACAAGGGGCGCAGGGTGGCTGTCTTTGTTCCAGCACTGTTCAGGCTGCCTGTCATCCCGGGCCTGCCAGCTCCCCTGAGTGATGAGCACTTCCAAGCACCCCTCTGCCCTTTCTCTGTCCTTATGCTGTCCCGGCCTCGCCAGCCCTCTGGGGCATTGTGGGAGATGCCTGCCAGGAATGAGCACGCTCTGTTGCTCGGGAGCCTCTTGCCACCTTCTTGGACTTATTCCCCACCTGATATCTTATAGAGAAAAGTGTGAATTCAGGTGGAGAGTAGGCCCAGGCCCCATGAGGCACCAGTGGAAGCACAGCTCCAAGTTCAGACAGGTGCCCTTAGAGAGGAAAACCATGACAGGCAAATGCATTTCCTCTGGAGTTTGAGACCCTGACAAACAACAGGTGGCATCTGGTGTGCTGTTCTTGAGTTTTCGTTTAGGATTAGTTGAGTTCCAGCTGGGTTTTGGGAGAAAGGAGATGCTACCAAGTCTTGGATGTTAGGGCGAGACCCTGCAAGTTGAGTATTAGAGAGCTTGTCTTTCAAGGCAGGTTCCTGGGGCTTCAGGGCTAGGAGGGAGGAGCCTGCCCTTTTAACAGAACCCCAGTCACATGCGGCCCAAGTCACTCAGAGGCTGTTGCATTTCAGGGCTGTGTTGGTCCTTTGTTTACCTCCTAAACCACAGCTGTTTGTGTTTCACATATGTTGTGAATTTTCCTTGGTTCTTTTTAAAGGAATGATAATAAAGTTACTTGCTTTAGGATTTGCTTGTTTTTCTTCCACTTCAGAAGCTTCTGAGAGGGAATGGGATGATCCTACCAGTTGCCTTTTCAGACCTGAGGCTCTAACTCAAGAGATTCCTCCTCTCTCTCACCATTCCTGCCACCATTTTTTCTGGGTGATGCAGCAAGAGTTAAATTGTTCACATTCTAGAATGTGTAGAAGCTTCTGGCTCCAGTTGTCTGATGGATAATTCAGCTAAATAGTGGCTATTTTCAGTGGCAAGAATTATAATAACAAAGGGAAGTCAAAAGTGATGCTTCATATGCCCCCAAGTCCCACAGCCGCTACGGGTCAGAGCTTTTATTGGAAGACCAGGTTTGCCTTGATGCAGCTAAAGTGCGTTCCAGTTCACCCCACTCTTGCTTGTGTTTCTTCTTTATGTAAATTGTGTGGTGTTTCAATAAATCAGTCTCTTTCCTATTCTGATCCTGCAGCAGTTAGTCGGGGAGAAAAGTGGTCTTCACTACAGAAGGGCCTCTGTTCCTCAACCCTGCATCACCTGCTCCCACCGGAGGTGAGACAGGGGCTGCATTTCGGAAAGGATCCATGTCTGGCCACCTTTAGTGCAAGTCAGTGGCGTCAGGGTCAGCAGTTACATTGCTGCATGAATTTCACATGGTCTTTAAATTCTGAGCTAATTATACTCTTGACTGTAATGTGCAGCCTTGGTCACAAGGGGGAGCAGGTGGGTCTGGATTGATAAAAACAAAATTGTAGAATCGTCCCGGAAGCTTCAAACTTTTCCACCCTGTACCTCTAACGGCGGAGATTAAGTCACCCAGAGGACCCCTCAGGAATCGAGGGGAAAGCTGCCAGCCCCAGGCAAGAAATGTCTAGTTTCTACAAATTTCATAAACTGCCACATGATGTTTGTATTAATCATAAAAATGAAGGAAAAAAGGCCAGGCGTGGTGGCTCACGCCTGTAATCCCAACATTTTGGGAGGCTGAGGCGGACGAATCACGAGGTCAGGAGTTTGAGAGCAGCCAGGCCAACATGGTGAAACCCTGTCTACTAAAACTACAAAAATTAGCCGGGTATGGTGGCGGGTGCCTGTAATCTCAGCTACTGGGGGAGGCTGAGACAGGAGAATCACTTGAACCTGGGAGGCGGAGGTCGCAATGAGCCGAGGTCGCACCACTGCACTCCAGCCCGGGTAACAGTGTGACACTCCATCTCAAAATCTGCAGTTAGTCAGGCATGGTAGGAGGCTGTGGAGGGAGAAGCACTTCAGCCCAAGAGTTCGTGACCAACTTGGGAAACAAAGCAAGACCCCATCTCCACAAAAAAAGAAATAGCTGAGCGTAGTGGCTTGTGCCTGTGGTCACAGCTGCTTGGGAGACTGGGGCAGGAGGATCACTTGAGCCCAGGAGTTTGAGGCTGAAATGACCTGGATTTCACCACTGCACTGAAGCCTGGGTGAAAGAGCGAGACACTGTCTCGAAAAAAAAATCCCAGCACTTTGGGAGGCCGAGGCGGGCAGATCGCGAGGTCAGGAGTTCAACACCAGCCTGACCAACATAGTGAAACCCCGTCTCTACTAAAAAAAAAAATACAAAAACTAGCTGGGCATGGTGGCGCATGGCTGTAATCCAGCTACTCAGGAGGCTGAGGCAGAAGAATCGCTTGCACCTGGGAGGCGGAGGTTGCAGTGAGCCGAGATCGTGCCACTGCACTCCAGCCTGGGCAACAGAGCGAGACTCCATCTCAAAAAAAAAAAAAAAGTTATCTTGACATATGTTCTATTAGCTCATTACAGGTGTGGAAGAGATGGCTTAGGTTGCAGGTGTTAAGTTTAATGATAACAGCTAATGGTCATTATACCCATGCAACCTGCCTGGTACTTTTCAGAATCCTTGTTCTTTGAGTTGGAATCCCCACAGCAACCCCATGGGGATAGATGCTGTTCTCCTACACATACTGGAGATAAGGAAACAGCCTCACTTCACAAGCAAGGGAGAGATGGAAATGGCGCTGACTGGGAAAGCTGCGATGCGGGGTACTCAGTAGAGATTCATGTAGTGGCACGGCTTGTTTGTTCAGTGAGAACAAGATTTTGGGCTTCCCTTCACAAGTCCCTGAGACCCAGTAGTCACTGGAAAACATCATGTTGGCCTTCATAAAAGAGGGCCTTCAACTAGGTCCAAAAGGGTGGGTGGATTTGGTTCCTAAGCTTGTAAAATATTCAAGCAATATACAAGCATAAAGAGAAGATTCCTCTCCGCTGCAGGGCACAGCCTGTCAGCACAATGTTGGCCACATAATAAGAGCAGCTGACTTCACAGCTAAACTGCATTTTGGAGAGAAATATGAGATGCTTTTTGGACATGTTAGCTGTATCCACTTTCTTTTTTTCTTTTTCTTTTTCTTTTTTTTTTTAATAGACGGAGTCTTGCTCTGTCACCCAGGCTAGAGTGCAGTGGTGCGATCTCGGCTCACTGCAACCTCCACCTCCTGGTTTCAAGCAATTCTCCTGCCTCAGCCTCCCAAGTAGCTGGGATTACAGGCCCCCGCCACCATGCCCAGCTAAGTTTTGTACTTTTAGTAGACAGGCTTTCACCATGTTGGCCTGGCTGCTCTCGAACTCCTGACCTGAAGTAATCCACCTGCCTCGGCACCCAAAATCCTGGGATTATAGGTGTAAGCCACAGCGCCCAGCCTAGCTGTATCCACTTTCATATCCACTCCCCGGAGGTCACCCCTGTTAACTGTTGAGAGTGAATCCTTCCAGACTGCCATGTTCAAACCTAGACTCTACCACTCAGCCATGTGACCCTCGCTACACTACTTTCTGTTACCCCATCCCTAAAATGGGTAGAATAGTGGCACATTCCTCAGATATGTGGGGATTAAAAAATCAGTCTTTGAATCAAAATTGCTCAATGTTAGCTGCTATTTTACATATTCATAAATAACTATTTTTCTCCAATGTGCTTTTTTCTCAATATGTCTTGGAGATCCTTGTCAGTATTTCATGCATCAAATTCCATAACCAAAACAGGTGAACCATTAACTATTGAATCAGTCTGCTGCTGTGTGACATTGTGCACACTTAGGAAAGACTTCCCAAAGCCAAGTTCCAGGGTTAGCAAGTATAAAAATGCATTTTAGGAGTTGGTTCTTGTTGTTTTTTATTTTGTTTTGTTTTTTGAGACAGAGTCATGCTCTGTTGCACAGGCTGGAGTGCGGTGGCGTGATCTCGGCTCACTGCAACCTCTGCCTCCCGGATTCAAGCAACTCCTCTGCCTCAGCCTCCTGAGCAGCTGGGACCACAGGCGCCCACCACCACACCTGGCTAATTTTTCTATTTTTAGTAGAGACGGGGTTTCACCATATTGGCCAGTATGGTCTCGCACTCCCAACCTGATGATCTGCCCACCTCAGCCTCCCAAAGTGCTGGGATTACAGGCATGAGCCACCGTGCCCAGCCTGTTTTGTTTTTTTAGTGATAGGGTCTTACTCTGCCACCCAGGCTGGAGTGTAGTGGTGTGCAATCATGGCTCACTGAAATCTTGATTTTGAGGGCTCAAAGTGAGTCTCCCACCTCAGTCTCTTGAGTAGCTGGGACCAGAGGCAGGCACCACCATACCTGGCTAATTTTTTCCCCCGGCTAATTTTTTTTTTCTTTTCTTTTTTTTTTTTTTTTTTTTTTTGAGTTGGAGTGTTGCTCATTTGCCTAGGCTGGAGTGTAGTGGCCTGCTCTCAGCTCACTGCAAGCTCCACCTCCTGGGTTCACGCCATTCTCTTGCCGCAGCCTCCCGAGTAGCTGGGACTACAGGCGCCCGCCACCACGCCCGGCTAATTCTTTGTATTTTTAGTAGAGACAGGGTTTCAGCATGTTAGCCAGGATGGTCTCGATCTCCTGACCTCATGATCCACCCGCCTCGGCCTCTCAAAGTGCTGGGATTACAGGCGTGAGCTACCGCGCCCGGCCTTTTTTTTTTTTTGTATTTTTAGTAGAGACAGAGTTTCACCATGTTCCCCCTGGCTAATGTTTTTAAAATTATTGGCTGGGTACGGTGGCTCATGCCTGTAATCCCAACATTTTGGGAGGTCGAGGTGGCTGGATCACCTGAGGTCAGGAGTCACCAGACCAGCCTGACCAACATGGTGAAACCCCGTCTCTACTGAAAATACAAAAATTAGCTAGGTGTGGTCCACATGCCTGTAATCCCAGCTACTCTGAAGGCCGAGGCAGGAAAATCGCTTGAACCCAGGAGGTGGAGGTTGCAGTGAGCCGAGATCGAGCAGTTGCACTCCAGCCTAGGCAACAAGAGCGAAACTCCATCTCAAAAAATATATATACATATTTTTAGTAGCCATGAGGTCTCACTATGTTGCCCAGGCTTAAACTCTGGCCTCAAGTGATCCTCTTACCTCAGCCTCCTAAAGTACTGTGATTACAGATGTAAGCTACTACATCTGGCTGGTACTTTTCTTTCTTTTCTTTCTTTTTTTTTTTTTTTGAGATGAAGTCTCACTCTATCGCCCAGGCTGTAGTGCAGTGGCACAATCTCGGCTGACTGCAACCTCCGCCTCCCAGGATCAAGCAATTCTCCAACCTCAGCCTCCCAAGTAGCTGGGATTATAGGTGCACGCCGCCCAGCTAATTTTTTAATTTGTAATTTTTTTATTTTTATTTATTTATTTTGAGACAGAGTTTCACTCTTGTCACCCAGGCTGGAGTGCGATGATGTGATCTTGGCTCACTACAACCTCCACCTCCTGGGTTCAAGCAATTCTCCTGCCTCAGCCTCCTGAGTAGCTGGGATTACAGGTGCCCACCACCACACCCAACTAATTTTTGTATTTTTAGTAGAGACAGGGTTTCACCATGTTGACCAGGCTGGTCACAAACTCCTGACCTCAAGTGATCCACCCGCCTCAGCTTCCCAAAGTGCTGGGATTACAGGTGTGAGCCAACACTACCGGCCAGAAATTTACAGATGTTAAAGGCTCAGTGAATCCCAAACGGGATAAACATGAAGAATATCATGTTTAGAAAAAACATCTAGGTGGCCGGGTGCAGTGGCTCATGTCTGTAATCCCAACTGCTCAAGAGGCTGAGGCAGGAGAACTGCTTGAACCCAGGAGGCAGAAGTTGCAGTAAGAATCATGTCACTGCACTCCAGCCTGGGTGACACAGCGAGACTCAGTCTCAAAAAAAAAAAAAAAAAAAAAAAGGAGGCCGGGTGTGGTGGCTCACGCCTGTAATCCCAGCATTTTGGGAGGCCAAGGCCTGAAGTTGGGAGTTTGAGACTAGCCTGACTAACATGGAGAAGCCCCATCTTGACTAACATGGAGAAGCCCTGTCTCTACTAAAAATACAAAATTAGCTGGGCAAGGTGGCACATGCCTGTAATCCCAGCTACTTGGGAGGTTGAGGCAGGAGAATCACTTGAACCCAGGAGGCGGAGGTTGTGGTGAGCCAAGATCGTGCCACTGCACTCCATCCTGGGCAAAAAGAGCGAAATTCTGTCTCAAAAAAAAAAAAGAACCTCCGTCTCCATGCTTAAATACTTGTGAGCAGGGCAAAGGCCATGCAGAGAGTGTTCACACCCAGACCAACGCCCTGCTTCGCCTTCACTGCAGTGCATGCCATCCCTTTGGTAGAGGATGAGACACCTTCCCATAACTGGCTCCCCTTTCTCATAATATGTCTTAGAATTATTAACATGGTTGAATTTAGGTCTACCATTTGCTTTCCATTTGTCCCACTTTTGTTCCCCTGTTTCTCCTTTCCTGCCTTCTCTTGAAGTATTTGATTACTTTTTTTTTTTTTTTTTTTTTTTTTTGAGACAGAGTCTCACTCTGTCACCCAGGCTAGAGTGCAGTAGCGCAATCTCGGCTCACTGCAACCTCCACCTCCCAGCAAGTAGCTGAGGTTATAGGCTCCCACCACCATGCCAGCGAATTTTTATATTTTTGGTAGAGACAAAGTTTCACCATGTTGATCAGGCTGGTCTTGAACTCCTGACCTTAAGTGATCCACCCACCTCAGCCTCCCAAAGTGCTGGGATTACAGGCGGGAGCCACCTCACTCAGCTAAATGTTCTAATAAATACCCATGTACCCACTATTTTGCCACTTGCAGTTTTTATTCATCATTATCTGTCATTTTTCTTCATGTTGGTAAAGCTCTAGTTCATTCCTGCTAATGGATGTATACTATTCTGTTGTGTGATTACATCGGACAAAAAAAGTTTTTTGTTTTTTTTTTGAGACAGAGTCTTGCTCTGTTGCCCAAGCTGGAGTGCAGTGGCGTGGTCTTGGCTCACTGCAACCTCCACCTCCCGGGTTCAAGCAATTCTCCTGCTTTACCCTCCCAAGTAGCTGGGGTTACAGGTGCCCACCACCACACTGGCCAATTGTTGTATTTATTTATTATTTATTTATTTTTTATTCTTTTTGCGTCTCACTCTGTCGCCCAGGCTGGAGTGCAGTGGCACAATCTCAGCTCACTGTAAGCTCCACCTCCCGGGTTCACACCATTCTCTTGCCTCAGCCTCCCAAGTAGCTGGGACTACAGGTGCCCACCACCACCCCCAGGTAATTTTTTGTATTTTTAATGGAGATGGGGTTTCACCGTGTTAGCCAGGACGGTCTCAATCTCCTGACCTTGTGATCCGCCCGCCTCAGCCTCCCAAAGTGCTGGAATTACAGGCGGGAGCCACCACACCTGGCCCTATTTATTTTTAAGACGGAATTTTGCTCTTGTTGCCCAGGCTGGAGTGCAATGGCATGATCTCGGCTCACTGCAACCTCCTCCTCCTGGGTTCAAGCGATTCTCCTGCCTCAGCCTCCCGAGTAGCTAGGATTACAGGTGCTTGCCACCACTCCTGGGTAATTTTTGTATTTTTAATAGAGATGGGGTTTCACCATGTTGGCCAGGCTGGTCTTGAACTCCTGACCTCAAGTGTTCCACGTGCCTCGGTCTCCCAAAGTGCTGGTATTATAGGCGTGAGCCACTGCGCCCGGCCGATCTTTCTTCTTCTTTTTTTTTTTTTTTTGAGATGGAGTCTTACTCTGTCACCCAGGCTGGAGTGCTATGGCACGGTCTCGGCTCACTGCAACCTCCACCTCCTGGGTTCCAGCGATTCTCCTCCCTAAGCCTCCCAAGTAGCTGGGATTACAGGCGCCCGCCACTATGCCTGGTTAATTTTTGTATTTTTAGTAGAGCTGGGGTTTCACCATGTTGGTCAGGCTGGTCTCGAACTGCTGACCTCATGATCCGCCTGCCTTGGCCTCCCAAAGTACTGGGATTACAGGCATGAGCCACTGCGCCTGGCTGCCCGGCCGTATTTTTATTGTTTTCTGTTTTTTGTTTTTTGAGACGGAGTCTCACTCTGTAGCCCAGGCTGGAGTGCAGTAGCACAATCTCTGCTCACTACAACCTCCACCTGCCGGGTTCAAGCGATTCTCCTGCCTCAGCCTCCTGAGTAGCTGGGACTACAGGCGCATGCCACCACACCTGGCTAATTTTTGTATTTTTAGTAGAGATGGGGTTTCACTATGTTGGCCAGGCTGGTCTCAAACTCCTGACCTCGGCCTCCCAAAATTTTGGGATTACAGGTGTGAGCCACCTGGCCTGGCCACTACATGGGACTATTTACCCTACCAACTGCTGTTGGATACTTAGATGGTTTTGTGCATTGCCAGTACTTGGATACTTGTATGCACCCGTGTTCCTCTAAGGGGGACGCCCACAAAAGCTATTGCTGCCACAAGGTATGTGCTTTCTCATCTTGACACCATGTCTTAGTCTGTTTTGTCTTGCTGTAACGGAATTGCACAGACTAGGAAACGTGTAATGAACAGAAATCTGTCTGGGCGCGCTGGCTCACACCTGTAATCCCAGCCTTTTGAGAGGCCAAGGCAGGTGGATCACTTGAGATCAGTAGTTCAAGACCAGCCTGGCCAACATGGTGAAACCCCATTTCTACAAAAAATTAGCCCGGCATGTTGGGGCATGCTTGTAATCCCAGCTACTAGAGAAGCTGAGGCAGGAGAATCGCTTGAACCCAGGATGCGGAGGATGCAGTGAACTGAGATTGTGCCACTGCACTCCAGCTTGAGAGACAGAGTGAGATTCTGTAGGAGACAGAGCGAGACTCCCTCTCAAAAAAAAAAAAAAAAAAAAAGAGAGAGAGAAATCTATGGGCTCACAAATCTGAAGGTTGAAAAGTCCCAGATGGTGGGGCTGGTATTTGGTGAGGGCCTTCCGTCTTCCTTGTAACATAGCGGAAGGCATCTCATCTGAGACAGAGGGGTGAACTCATTCTTTATAAAGAATCCATTCCCGTGAAAACTCACTCACTTCCATGGTCATGGCATTAGTGCATTTCTGAGAGCAGAGCCCTGGTGACGTAATTACCTCTTAAATGTCTCACTTCTAAAATCTGTAGCACTGCAGGTTAAATTTCCAACCCAAGAACTTTGGGGGACGCATTCGTATCCCAACACACGGTTTTATCAAATGCTTCTCCAAAGTGATTGTTCCCAGTTACCACACCCTGGCCATCCAGATGGGCCATTTCCCCTAGTGTCCCTTTAGCAGCAAGGATAGTTGGGAAAGGGTGGAGCTGGGACTGACCCTGTGTCTGTAAATGTTATATACCCTGCTTCAGAGTCCCCCTCTGTTGCCCTGGAGTGCAGTGGCATGATCATAGTTCACTGTAGCTTCCAACTCCTGGGCTCAAGCTATGATCCCCCTGCCTCATCCTCCTGAGTAGTGGGTACTATAGGCATGTGCCACCATGCCCAGCGAATTAAAAAAATTATTTTTTTGTGTGTGGAGATGGAGTCTTGCTATGTTTCTAGGCTGTTCTTGAACTCTGCAAGTGATCCTCCCACCTCAGCCTCCCAAAGTGCTGGGATTACAGGTGTGAGCCACCACACCTGGCCTATACCTTGCTTCTTTCTCTTTCTTTCCTTTTTTTTTTTTCTGGAGACAGTCTCCCTCTGTCGCCCAGGCTGGCATACGGTGGTGCAATCTCGGCTCACTTGCAACCTCTGCCTCCCGGGTTCAAGGGATTCTCCTGTCTCCGCCTCTCGAGTAGCTGGGACTACAGGCTTGCATCGCCACGCCTGGCTAATTTTTGTATTTTTAGTAGAGACAAGGTTTCACCATGTTGGCCAGGCTGGTCTCGAACTCCTGATCTCAGGTGATTCGCCCACCTTGGCCTCCCAAAGTGTTGGGATTATGCCCTTCCTTCCTTCCTTCCAGACAGGGTCTTGCTCTGTCACCTAGGCTAGAATGCAATGGCAGGATCTTGGCTCGCTGTAACCTCTATCTCCTAGGTTCAAGCAATTCTCCTGCTTCAGCCTCTTCAGTAGCTGGGATTACAGACACTCGCTACCACGCTCAGCTAATTTTTGTATTTTTAATAGAGACGGGGTTTCGCCATGTTGGTCAGGCTCGTCTCGATCTCCTGACCTCAGGTGATCTGCCTACCTCCCTGCTTCTCATTGAGGTCTCTGCCAGTCAGGTATCAGCACAGGGAAAGGGCTCAAGGGCAGTGTGTGGCCATGGCCCTGTTTGCAGAAGATGGCTGTAGGAGCAACCCTTTCTACATTTACTCAACACAGCCGCTTATGACCAGCCTGGTCAGGCCTCAGGGCAGTGTGCGGAGACTCACTGTGATCTTCGCTCCAGGTGCTCCTCCAGCTGGAGAGGCAGCCTACGGCTGATCACAGTGCAAGGCCAGATGTCCCTTTCTGTCTCTGTGAGGGCAGAAACGAGGTCTGTCTCATGACTCTATCCCAAGCACTTGTCACAGTGGTGCCTCTGAATATGTTACAGGTTATTCACTCATCCATTAAATATCAAGCGCCCCTACAACACCTCATGGGGACTTCACTTCTTTTTATTTCGTTTTTGAGACAGGGTCTCACCCTGTCACCCAAGCTTGAGTGCAGTGGCTTGATCATCGCTCACTGCAGCCTCCAATTCCTGGGCTCAAGTGATCCTCCTGCCTCAGGCTCCTGAGTAGCTGGGACTACAGACACACACCACCATGCCTGGCTAATTTTTTTTTTTTTATTTTTGTAGAGACGGAGTTTCATCGTGTTGCCCAGGATGGTCTTGAACTCCTGGGTTCAAAGATCTACCCACCTCGGCCTCTCAAAGTGCTGGGATTACAGGCATGAGCCATGGCACCAGGCCAAGCTTCACTTTTACCGGGAATGGGGATGATGAAGGCTAGGAGCGTCCCGGTCTGGAGGAGCCCAGGCCCCTTAGCCTTTCTTCTGATGGAGCCACAACTGCCAGGGCCCACCTCTCCCACCCACTCACAAGCAGGGCTCACAGAGCAGAGCCCCCGATCAGAAGCCTCTCCAAGGCCACGCTGCAGGGAAGGCAAGCAGAGAGAGTATCCACTGTTCCAATCTGATTTTATTGAAAAGGAAACATACAAAAATCATGTACAAAAAAAATTAACCAAACATGTACAGAAAATTCATTCCGGTATCTACAGCAGCACATATACAGTATCTTACAGGCTGGGCCATCCCTCCCCACTCCCAGACTCCTCCCTCTTCCGAGATTTCCCCCCCTCCCTGACTCCCCGTCTTCCCCCCAGCGCTTGGCCCTGGGGACTAAGGCTGGGGCGGCTTCAGCCAAAATCTCCCACCCCCCAAATGAATGCCAGTGGTCACACGTGCTCTCTCTAAACCTATGCAATGGGATTGATGGGGCGGGGGGCGGTCACGGGCAGAGCACAGGATTCACAGTCTGGGCCCCTCCTGGCCACCCCCTGATGAAGGTGAGGCAGGCATGCCCACCACCCGCCGGCTGGCTCAGGGAAGATGGCTGGGCGCCGGGCTGGAGCAACCGGCAAACGAGCCCCACTCTCTGGCTCCAGGAGGCTAGTGGTCACGTTTGGCTCATTTGCTCTTCACGGGCCCCCTCCCAGGAGGAGGGGGGGAAGCACCAGGGGCCTGAGGCCAGGCCCAGAGTGAAGGAGCACCGAGAGGAGAGCCCCCCCCCCCGTGTCACCCCTGCAGCTGGAACGGGCACCAGCACAACAGCCTTTCCTGAGATGGTGGTGGGCGGCAGAGGCGGGCGGCTCAGTCCCCACCCCCTCGGTCACCGCCACCTTCCGATGCTGAGTCCATCAGCCCTCCCTCTCCTGGCTTCTTGGCCAGGGACCCAGGAGTCCGCATCTCTGTCAGTGCACCCCAGGCTGGGCTGGGGCTGGGGCTGGAGTGGCTGCCCCGGCCCGCCCCCGGGACAGGCAGGGCTGGGAGTCCAGTATGCTACATGGTGCAGAGAAAGTCCCCCGCGCTGGCCAGGGTGTCAGGAGGTGGGAGGGGCCTGCCCCCCGAGTCCCTGACGTCCACCGGGCGGGTGCAGGCACCTAATTGGGCTCCATCTCGGGGGCTCTGTGGCCCCTGGGTAAGGGCAGGAGTCCCATGATGAGATTGTACAGGACCCTCCAGGGCGAGGGGCGGTGCCGCTGCTGCTCCTCTTGTCTCTGGGGAAAAGAGAGAGAAGGGGCAGTTAGCAGGGGACTGAGTATGGTGATGGGAGTGGGGATGGTCAGCTGCAGGGGCAGCGAGGCGACAGTCTCGCCCACCCTATTCCAGCTCCTCCCCCGGCCTGGGCTAATGTCCACGTCTCGGAGGTCACATCCTCATCCAGGACATGAGACCTGGAGGCAGAGGACAAACACGGAATGCCTTCAGCAGAGAGCTGGGCACCAAGCGAGTGCGTGGCACGTTAGCTGTGACTGCGTCTCTGTTGTACATTTGAGAAAGACATCCCCCAAGGGGCTGAAGGATGGACTGCAACCTATCCTGCCCCTCCCTGCAGGGCTGGCAAGATGAGGAGAAAGGAGCAGGGTGCCCACAGTCTTGGCAGTTCTAGAACAATCTGTGGAAGGAGGAGAACTGGGAAGAGTTCACCCCCCCCATTGCAGAGGCTTCAACAGAAGTACCTCTAGGCAACGCCGAGTGAAACCCCTGCCCTCTCTCCAGTGGCAGGATGAAAACAAGGTGGTCTCTAGGACCCTCTCAGCTCCAACATCCTAGGAAGTGGGCAGGCAGGAGGCTAGGTCCTAGGAAAGGCTCCCGACTGGTAAAAATTAAAGGCAATACTAAAAAAGAGTACAGAGGCCCGGCGCAGTGACTTATAGCTGTAATCCCAGCACTTTGAGAGGCCAAGGCGGGAGGATCACCTAAGGTCAGGAGTTTGAGACCAGTGTGGCCAACATGGTGGAACCCCGTCTCTATTAAAAATACAGGCCGGGCGCGGTAGCTCATGCCTGTAATCTCAGCACTTTGGGAGGCTGAGGTAGGCGGATCACCTGAGGTCGGAGTTTGAGACCAGCCTGACCTACATGGAGAAACCCCTTCTCTACTAAAAATACAAAATTAGCCGGACTTGGTGGCGCATGTCTGTAATCCCAGCTACTTGGGAAGGCTGAGGCAGGAGAATCGCTTGAACCTGGGAAGTGGAGGTTGCGGTGAGCCGAGATCGTGCCATTGCACTCCAGCCTGGGCAAGAGCAAAACTCTGTCTCAAAAAAAAAAAAAAAAAAAAAAAAACAGGCCAGGTGCGGTGGCTCACGCCTGTAATCCCAGCACTTTGGGAGGCCGAGGCGGGTGGATTATGAGGTCAGGAGATCGAGATCATCCTGGCAACACAGTGAAACCCCATCTCTACTAAAAATACAAAAAAATTAGCCGGGTGTGGTGGTGGGCGCCTGTAGTCCCAGCTACTCGGGAGGCTGAGGCAGGAGAATGGCGTGAACCCGGTAGGTGGAGCTTGCAGTGAGCCGAGATGGCGCCACTGCACTCCAGCCTGGGTGACAGAGCGAGACTCCATCTCAAAAAAAAAAAAATGACTGGGCAAGGTGGCTCACGCCTGTAATCCCAGCACTTTGGGAGGCCAAGGCAGGTGGATCACCTGAGGTCAGGAGTTCAAGACCAGCCTGGCCACCATGGGGAAACCCCGTCTCTACTAAAACAACAAAAATTAGCTGGGCCTGGTGGCACGCACCTGTATTCCCAGCTACTCGGGAGGCCAAGGCAGGAGAATCGCTTGAACCCGGGAGGCGGAGGTTGCAGTGAGCCGAGACTGCACCACTGCACTCCAGCCTGGGCAACAGAGCAAGACTCCGTGTCAAAAAAAAAAATTTTTTTAAAGTGTACAGAGAGCTGCATCCTCTGCCACTCCCTGTAGCTCCACAGGCAGGCTCTCTGCTAAGTGGGGACCACCTAACCTCCTTCCCTTCAGGTGCAGGGGAAGGAGAAACTCACTTTACAGAAGATTAAATGATCCTCATCGTCCTCATGCTACCTGGTAGTGAGTCACCTGGTACCAGCCCAGCCTCCTCAACACTCCCTAGCAACTCTTGGGGCCAGGAGATGGCGGCAAAGGGGGCACATCGGATTGGCGTAAGTTACAAAACCCACCACTGTCACACTGCTGTGGGTGCCACCTGGTGAGAAAGCTAGCAATCACCTAGTAAGGTGGATGGTGGGCAGACCACCCAGGTACCTACTCTAGAAACACAAGAGCGCACCCGGAAATATGCATGATTGGGAGAGGAAAAAAGGCAATAAATAATGGCCGGGCGCAGTGGCTCACACCTGTAATCCCAGCACTTTGGAAGGCCGAGGTGGGTGGATCACCTGAGGTCGGGAATTCAAGATCAGCCTGGTCAACATAGTGAAACCCCGTCTCTACTAAAAATACAAAAATTAGCTGGGCATGGTGGCAGGCATCTGTAATCTCAGCTACTTGGGAGGCTGAGGCAGGAGAATCACTTGAACCCGGGAGGTGAAGGTTGCAATGGGCCGAGATTGCACCATTGCACTCCAACCTGGGCAGCAAGAGCGAAACTCTGTCTCAAAAAATAAATAAATAAAATAAAATCTGAAATATATTTAAAAATAGTCTGGGTGAGGTAGCTCAGACCCATAATTCCAGCACTTTGGGAGGCCAAGGCAGGAGGATCACTTGAGGCCAGGAGTTTGAGACCAGCCTGGGTAACACAGAAAGACCTGATCTCTACAAAAAAATAAAAATTAGCCAGGCATGGTGGACCTGCCTGTGGTCCCAGCTACTTGGGAGGCTGAGGCGGGAGGATCCCTTAAACCCAGGAGTTGGAGGCTGCAGGGAGCTGTGATTGAACCACGGCACTCCAGCCTGGGAGACAGTGAGACCCTGTCTCTAAACATAAAATAAAAATACGTATCTATCCTAAATATCCATCAATGAGAAAATGAATAAGGATACTATGTTTATCCAACAGAATACTATGTAGCAGTGAAAATGACTTTTTTTTTTTTTTTGAGACAGAGTTTCATTCTATCCTCCAGGCTGGAGTGCAGTGGCATGATCTCCTGATCTCGGCTCACTGCAACCTCCACCTCCTGGGTTCAAGAGATTCTCCTGCCTCAGTCTCCCAAGTAGCTGGGATTACTGGCGTGTGCCACCATGCTCAGCTACTTTTTGTTTGTTTTTTTTTTTTTTTGAGACAGATTTTCGCTGTTGTTGCCCAGGCTGGAGTGCAATGGCACGATCTCGGCTCACCGCAACCTCTGCCTCCCGGTTTCAAGCAATTATCCTGCCTCAGCCTCCCGAGTAGCTGAGATTACAGGCATGCGCCACCATGCCCAGCTAATTTTGTATTTTTAGTAGAGATGGGGTTTTTTCATGTTGGTCAGGCTCATCTCGAACTCCCGACCTCAGGTGATCCGCCCTCCTCAGCCTCCCAAAGTGCTGGGATTACAGGCATGAGCCACCACGCCCGGCCTTAATTTTTGTATTTTTAGTAGAGACGAGGTTTCACCATGTTGGCCAGACTGGTCTCAAACTCCCAACCTCAAGTGATCCACTTGCCTCCGCCTCCCAAAGGGCTGGGATTACAGGCGTGGGCCACTGCACCAGGCCGAAAATGGCTGTATTTGTTGTTTCTTTTTTGAGATGGTCTTGCTCTGTCCCCCAGGCTGGAGTTCAGTGACCCTTCATGGCTCAGTGCAGCCTCGACTTCCTTGGCTCAAGGGACCCTTTCACCTCAGCCTCCCAAGTAGCTGAGACTACAGGCCCGCGCCACCACACCCGGCTAATTTTTGTATTTTTTGTAGCAACGGGGATCTCATTATGTGGCCCAGGCTGGTCTGGAACTCCTGGGCTCAAGCGTCCTTCCATCTCCGCCTCCCAAAGTGCTGGGATTACAGGAGTGAGCCACCGTGCCTGGCTGAACATAGATGAATGGAAGCTCTTTTGCCCATATGGTGAATCTGAAGCCTAATATTGAGGGAAAAAGGAATTCTGGGGAGAAACAAGAACTATGTGATATACGCTAAGCTAAGAATGCCCCATGATTCTAAGCCCTGGTTCTGGCCTGGTAAATACGGAGTAAAAGCAACACCTGCAGGGGTTGAGAGAGGCCAACTCGAGAGATTTCCTTTGGATGCAAGGAGGGGGAAGGGATGGGGAGAGTAAGGAGCTTCACCACATGCGTTTCTGCGGTTTTGTTTGGTTTCTTAATAAGCAAGCAATGCGGGTGTAATGTTCAAACTGAACAGAGCTGGCTGGTGGGCGCATGATGTTTGTGATTTCCCATTCTCTGCTGTGGGCTTCGAATACTTGCTTTAAAAAATCGAGGCCGCGCCAGGGGATGGGGGGCGGGGCCTCCCGCGGGGCGGGGCTGCGAGCCCACCCCTGCGGTCCCCGGCCCGCCCCGGCGCCCGGGAAACTGTGTGGCGCTGCGGGCCGCGCGAGAGGGACGGCAGGGGGCGGGCGCGGCGCGGCTGCTGACTCACCGGCTATAAATAGCCCGGGATATATGAGCCGCGCCGCCCAGCGCCGCCCTCAGTCCCCGCGGCCGCGGGCCACGGGCGCGCAGCTCCACTCCTCGGCGGCCTAGTCCCCGGTCCTGGCCCTGGCCCTGGCCCTGGTTCGGGCTCCGGCTATGCCAGCCGCGGCGCGGAGTCCTTGGGCGGTTCTGCGGGCGCGCGATTCCCCCCCACCCACTTACCCCCCCACCTGCCTGTCCGCGGAGCGACCCAGCCGCGCAGGGCAGCAGCTGCCGCACATCTGGCGGGGGCCGCCTGCCGCCCCCTCCTCCGGCGGGAAGTCCCACCTGCCGTCTACCCCACCCCCAGCACTCACCCGCCGCTCGTACTGCGCGTTGAGGTCGTCCGCCATCCGCCGCAGCTGGGCCCCGATCTCCCGGGCCCACTGTTCCTCCTCCCCGCGGACTCCCGGGGCCGCCTGGGTGGGACCGCCCGCCAGAGCCCCCGGGGCGCTGGGCACGGGCGACTCCAGGTGCTGCTCCGCCAGCGAGAGCGAGGGCTGAGGACCTTGGAGAGGCAGAGGGGCGCGGTCAGCACCCACCACCCCTCCAGGCCTCGAGGTGTCTCGGCCTGCTTCCCTCTTTCCCAGCCACTGCTCCCCGCCTCATTTCTAGTGATCCCATCGCTAGTGAGTCAATTTCTCAGCTTCTCCTCCACAGGCACCAGAAAGCAAGAAGTACCTGGGGACGCCGCTCTGGGGTCACCTGTCTGGCCAGCTACGTCCCCACGGCCCTTGTCAGTGTGGAAGGTAGACGGCCAGAGAGGTGACCCCGGGGGTGGTCAGGCTTAACGACCTCTATTTCCCAAAGGGGCCACATTTTGCCTTTTCCATGTGACAGGCAGGGAAACTGAGGCCCGCCCTTAGGGAGTATCCCAAGGTCACACAGGGATACAGTGACTGACCCCACCCAGATCACAAGCCTCAGGTCTCCTGCCCTCTCGTGTCCAACCACAGGGAAGCCACACCTCCGGATGTGGCAGAGGCCTAGAGACCAGAAGGCCAGAGACTGTGGCAGCTTCAGAGCGCGGGCCTGGGGGACTGGAACGCGGGAGATGCCTTCCTGCCACCCCCCACCCCCCCCACTTCTGAGCGCCCTAGGAGGCTCCTGCCCTCCCGTCCCACCAGGTCCTGGCCTGAGGGTTCCCTAAGGCCTACAGCCAGGGCCTCAGTTTCCACATCTGTGACCTTGGCCTTGAAATCGGTGTCCCCTTCCAGGGCTTCCAGGAACTGAGTTAGGGAAGTTTTCTCTTTCCTCGCTCCCCTTGGGCTGCCGGGACAAGATGGGGGATGGGAAACCAGGACACACTTTCCCTACAGCGCCTGCCGGCAGGGATGGGACTCCACGGGCACCACAGGGTTAACAGCCCATCAGGCAGGGGACCTTTAACCCTTCCCTCCCCAAGACTCCCCCACCTCCCCGAGGGGACTTTCCCAACACAATGGCCCCTCCCCCTCTCCTTCCTCCGCCGGGACTGCTGAGGACAGCCCTGGCCAAAGAGATGCAAATAAAAGCAAAAGGCCTCTGGACCCCTCCCCAGAGGCCAGAGTTGACAGTCCTCCCGCTCGGCCCACTCTCCCTGCAACAGGAATCCTCCAGGGGGTCTAGAGGACCCAGACTGGGGGAGGGGAGCTGGGATGCAGCTGTTGCCCCAGGCCCGGAAGAGACAGTGGGCTGCAATTCGGGGACTGCAGTCAGATTCCAGGAGGGACTTCCCACTTGACCTCCCCCTCCACCCCCAGCCTCCGTCTTCCTGCTTCTTGCAACACAAAGACCACATTGGCCACACCCTCCCAGTGGCCCGGCTGGGCCCGCCACCTCCCCCCGTCCTCTCCCACTTCTCCAGTTCCTCCGAGTCTCCAGCCCTCTCTCTTCCCGGCTCCTATCACCCCGGGGGCGGGGCGGGCACTCACCGTCCGGGCGCGGGCCTCGGGGCCGGCTGCGGGGACCCCCAGGCCAGCGGGGACCCCCCAGGGCGGCGGTGACGGCGGGTGGGGCGGTGGGGGCGCAGAGGTAGGCAGCGGGCAGCAGGGTGGGGGCGGCGGGGGCGGCAGCCAGGCCGGGCTCGCAGAGGCCGCAGGACACTGCCGAGGGCACCAGGCGGCCGAGCGGGAAGGGGCGCGGGCCGTCGCGGGCCAGGCCCTCTACGGGCTCCGGGGAGCTGCCCTCCTGGCGTGCGCGGGCCATGGCGCTCCCTGGGGCCTGCGGGACACGGGAGGAGGAGCAGGTCAGCAGGGAAGTACCAGGGCCCACTGTACCTCCAGCCTACCCGGGGTTAGGACCCAGATGGAGAAGAGTGGAGGTGTGTGTGCATGCGGAGGGGGTGATGGCCCCACAGAGACACGCCCAGCCGGGGGATGACACCACCGGGTCCTGGCTGGCCTGGAGAGCCTCCCGTGCATACGGTGATGGGCACACAGGAGGGACAGGGGGCACAGGACGGCTCTCACAGCAAGGACAGGGCTCACACAGGACGGATGGAGGGGTCTAGCAGGTGTGTGTATGAGGGCTGTGACAGTCCCACAACACAAACTCACTCCACTTGGGACTCACAGCATGGGCTGGTGGGGACAACTTTCCCAACACAGCGACGGGCACACAGGGAGGGCAGTGAGGCACAGCGAGGCCCCCACAGCACACACACAAGGACTCACACGGGACTGGCCAGCCTGACCGCCCACCCCACCTCCCACTTGCACACAAACACTGAGATGGCCCCAGTCTCGGACATCACTACTCAGTACACACAATACACACACACACACACACACACCCCGACCAAAGCAGGAGCATCCAGACAGACCATCATAAGCACTCTACATACTGCGCACACTGGCTGGCACAATCCATCCCCACACATCCAAACTGTCAAAGTCTCACACACTGACCCACTGTTGATATGCCCAGGGGCACATGCAAACACAATGCAGCCTTTGCAAACACAAACACACACACACAAGCTAGGCACTGCCTCAGTTCCCAAACATGCCCCTCTCCACACACACACACTCACTCCAGACATAAGACCTGCACACCTCTGGACTCACATATCAACACAAAACAGACACCCGCGGACACACATACATCAACACCCCCAAAACACACCCACATGTCACCAACTCTCAGGACACACATAAATCAGGCACACACAGACACATGCCATCAGACCTCAACACACCACCAGACACCAACCCACCCTCCTCACGCAACCCTCAAACATCATCACCAACTGTCAGCAACACACACACACACACACCCTACAGCTAACTCTAATCCCACACAGCCCAGCAGCACACACACCTAGCGCACCCACAGAAAACACTGGTCTCACGTGACTGACATAAACACTACACACACGCAGCCCACATGACACACATGAGCCAGCCGATCACAGTGACAAGCCCCTCAGACCCAACACACACACACACACACAGAGGCTCAGACAACCCCATCCAGAGGCTGCCAGCAACATCCACCGTCTACACTGCATAGACCCCACAGATCCTGGGTCCTCAAATCCCAGACGCTGATGCCAGACACACAAGCCAAACCCAGACTGAAACAACCCCCCACCACACACATACACACACACTCACACCTGACAACTCACACAGACACCTGGACAGAAAACAGACATTTGCATTTAGCAGGCGCAGCATCACAAACGCTGGGCAAAAGACACATGCCCCGGAGATACAGAGACGGCCTCAGCCAAGACAGAAACACACAGGCAAGACACAATCACACACATCGCACGCTCGGGCAAGACACACACATAAACACACAAACAGCTCACTCCAGCAACACACGCACACTACAACCTCCACACCCCAGCACACGCAGGCAATACAGACCCCCAGTATCATCCCGGAACAGCACAAACAGACAACTCTCACCGACAACACACGCAGGTCCACCCACCCCACAAGCAGGGCACCCACAGACAGAACCCCACACAAACAGGCGCGGGGACTCACGCAGACACCCCGACGGGTCAGAAACCCCAACATTCCTCCGGATCGACACCACCACTCCCTGCAGAACCCAGCACAAACTCGGAGCCAGACACGCGCACACACCCAGGCGAGACACCTGCAGATCCACAACCCCGCACACGCGCGCTCCCACGGCGGTCCCAGACACCCCCCTCCGCTGTCACAGCCCCCCCACCGCCGCCACGTGCGCCCGCCCCGCCCGCCAGGCGAGCGCGGGGCCAATAACCGGCTGTTGCTGGGGCGCAGCCCCCGCCCGCAGGAGCCGCAGACTCCACGGCCCGCGAGCCGCCCCCCGTCGCCGCCCCCAGCGGGCGCGCGCCCTGGGTGTGGCCGCCCCTCCGTGCCGCCCCCCCGCCCCTCCCGGACTTTGGGGGCTGGGGCACCCCGGGGGTCGACCCTCTTCCCCGGGGCCGCACTGGCCGCCAGGGGGCGCTGCCGAGCCCGCACCCCATTGTTTGTAAACAAACCCGCCAGACCGCCGAGGCACCTGTGCGCCCAGACCGGCGCCCCAACGCCGAGCCGCCTCTCACCCGGCGACCCTGGCCCAGAGTCCCTCGCGGGGTTTGGAGAGGCGCGGTGTGGGGAGGCAGGGCGCCCACACGGCTCTCCGCCTGCACTCCTGTCACCTCCTCCAGGGAGTCCACCCGGCCTGGCCGATCGCCGCCGGAGAGGATTCGGGGCGCGCACACTCACCCCGGGGGCATGAACACGCCGGAGGGGGCGGCGGTGGGGGGCGGGCGGCTTCCTTCAGGAGGGCGCGCCCGCCGAGCGCCGCTCTCCGCGGCGGCTGCTGCTGTGGCTGTCGCTGCTGCTGCCGCTCTAACTGCAGTGGAGGCTGCTGTGGCTGTGGCTGCTGCCGCTCCCCGGGCGGCAGGCGCGTCCGCGTCGTGGCCGCTGCTGGGATCGCTGGTGCCGCCGCCGCCGCCGCCGCCAGGCGCCCGCTCGCATGTGGCTCGCGCCGCGTCTCAGGCCGCCCGGCGGATCCCGGGCCCGCTCCAAAGCCGCCCCGCCCCGCCCCGCCCCGCCCCCGCCCGGCGGGTCCCACGCCCCGCCCCCGCGTGACGCTACGGCCCCGCCCGCCCGCCGCGGACAAGTCAGGACTTGCAGGCGCGCGCCGCGCCCCCCCACCTCCGCGCCGGGGGTTTCCCTGCAGCCGGGGACGGGGCAGGGCCTAGCTCAAGGCAAGGAGGACCCAGGCGCTGTGCGGCGGGGTGTGGGGAGATCGCCCAGACACCGGGACAGTCGGACACACACACTGACTGGGACCCACAGATCCACACCCCCAGCGATGCGTACACAGACCGACCGACGGGCGTTCCAGGGTCCACAAAGTCACGTGCAGGCAGAGCCCAGAGGATGTACTCACAGACACAAGGCCACAGTCTCGCAAATCCACACCATGGACAGGGGCATGAGCACACACACTTACATACTGATGGGGCTCACACACACACCCAGACGGAATGCACAGACTCACTAACAGGGTCCCCTGGACAAGCAGACGGACACAATGACAGGGCCACACACAGTTGCAGAAACACCCACACTGATGATAACACCTGGGCCCACAAACTGTGTTCACAAACAACCCTACCGAACAGGCACCCACACCACACACACGGTGGTGCAACCACACAGACATAGGCGGAGTGCTTATCAGGAAACACAAACTTGCTGATAGGCACAGGGGACACACACATACACACAGACACCTGTTACAGGGATACCTGGATACACGGCCAAATCCAAATCACACTCTCACAGGGACATACACAAATGCACTCACACAATTTCACAGCTAACACATTAAAACTATCAGAAACTGACATTCGCCCGACACGGTGGCTCACGCCTGTAATCCCAGCACTTTGGGAGGCCAAGGTGCGTGGACTGCCTGAGGTCAGGAATTCGAGACCAGCCTGAACAACATGATGAAACCCCATCTCTACTAAAAATACAAAATTAGCCGGGCGTGGTGGCGCATGCCTGTAATCCCAGCAACTTGGGAGGCTGAGGCAGGAGAATTGCTTGAACCCGGGAGGCGGAGGTTGCAGTGAGCCGAGATAGTGCCATTGCATTCTAGCCTGGGCAACAAGAGCAAACTCCGTCTTAAAAATAAAAATAAAAATAAAAATGAAAGAAACTGACATTCAGAGACACAAACCAAATCAGACATAGAAGAAACTGACCACCGACACATGTCACAAAGTCACACCTGTGACAGCTTCTTGCTAACTGGCCCACTGCACACACGTCGGAGCATGCACACCTGGCCGCACTCACCACAAATCTGGCAGGGGACCCACGTCACGGAAGCAGCCCTGGGCACCTGGCATGGACATGCCTGGGCAGACCCCATGCCAAATTTCATCCTGTCTCATAGCTTTCCATTCCGTTTCTTTTTTCAGTTTCTCATTGTTACTTCCTGCCCTGCTGTGGTTTGGTGAGTTTTGTCCTTCCTTTTTCCAAAGCCGTGGACTCCTGTCTCCTCCTCTACACTTTCCATCCTTACTGGGTCTCACCCAATCGCAATCGCCTCACCAGAGTGACTCACCTTCCAGTGCCTAGCGTGGGGCTGGCTGAGTAAGGATGTCAGACTTCTCAAACTTGACTGCCTCCAAGTACACACTCTTAGCTCCCCCAAGAGATGCAGGTAATCTATATCTCACATGAAATCTCCCCATTTGCAACATTGGGAACTCCTCAGCTTTCCTCCCTCTTTCACTTTCCCCCCTCTTTCGCTTTCCCCGATTATTCATTCTCCCTTCCTTCTTCCTGGTGTTTTCCAAACTGTGGGTCATGAGTAAACCATGGATTATGACATATGACATCACTTACATGGATCTTACTTTTTTTTTTTTTTTGAGACAGAGTCTCGCTCTGTCGCCCAGGCTGGAGTTCAGTGGCACGATCTCGGCTCATTGCCACCTCTGCCTCCTGGGTTCAAGCAATTCTCCTGCCTCAGCCTCCCTAGTAGCTGGGACTACAGGTGTGCGCCACTATGCCCAGTTAATTTTTCTATTATTGGTAGAGATGCGGTTTCACCATATTGGCCAGGCTGGTCTCGAACTCCTGACCTTGGGATCCGCCCGTCTTGGCCTCCCAAAGTGCTAGGATTACAGGTGTGAGCCACTGCACTTAGCTTTTTTTTTTTTTTTTTTGAGACGGAATCTCACTCTGTTGCCCAGACTGGAGTGCAGTGGCACGATCTCCGCAAACCGCAAGCTCCGCCTCCCAGGTTCAGGCCTTTCTGCCTCAGCCTCCCCAGTAGCAGGGAGTACAGGCGTCTGCCACCACGCCCGGCTAATTTTTTGTATTTTTTAGTAGAGACAGTGTTTCACCATGTTAGCCAGGATGGTCTCGATCTCCTGACTTCGTGATCTGCCCTCCTCGGCCTCCCAAAGTGCTGGGATTACGGCGTGAGCCACTGCACCTGGCCCAGCCTTTTTTTTTTTTAGATAAAAGATTCACTCTGTTGCCCAGATTGGAGTGTAGTGGCACAATAGATAGCCTTGTGGTACAATAGCCTTGCAGCTTCATACTCCTGGGCTCCAGCGATCCTCCTGCCTCAGCCTCCCAAGTAACTGGGACTATAGGTGTAAACCACCACGCCCAGCTAATTTTTATTTTTTTGTAGAGATGGGCGGTCTCGCTATGTTGCCCAGTCTGGTCTTGACCTTATGGGCTCAAGCAAACCTCCTGCCTCTGCCTCCCTCAGTGCTGGGATTACAGGTGTGAACCACCATGCCCTGCTGACTTAATGCATTTTACTCAGTAAGATGCGTTCACATCCCGACCAACTTGCGCTTTATTGAGATGTATTTAGACACAAGAATATTCACTCTTTTTAGGTGTGTGGTGTGTAAGTGGTGATAAAAGTACACAATTTTGTATTACCACAACTTCTACCTGCAATTTTACTGACCTAGACAAGAGGTTTTGTTGTTGTTTTAATTGAGACAGATTCTGGCTGTGTTACCCAGGCTGGTTTCAAACTCCTGCGCTCAAGCGATCCTCCCACCTCAGCCTCCCTAGTAGCTGGGATTATAGGTGTGCATGACTGCTTTGACCAGAGTTTAAAAAAAAATACACCACAGGCCGGGCATGGTGGCTCACACCTGTAATCCTAGCACTTTGGGAGGCCGGGGGACGTGGATCACCTGAGGTCAGGAGTTTGAGACTAGCCTGGCCATCATGGTAAAACCCCATCTCTACTAAAAATACAGAAATTAGCCGGGCATGGTGGTGGGTGCCTGTAATCCCAGCTACTCGGGAGGTTGAGGCAGAAGAATTGCTTGAACCCAAGAGAAGGAGGTTTCGGTGAGCCGAGATCGCGCCATTCCATTCCAGCCTGGGCGACAAGGGCAAAACTCCGTCTCAAAACGCCAACAACAACAAAAATACACTACAGGCTGGGCACGGTGGCTCATGCCTGTAATCCTAACACTTTGAGAGGCTGAGGCGGGTGGATCACTTAAGGTCAGGAGTTCGACACCAGCCTGGCCAACAGGGTGAAGCCCCGTCTTTACCAAAAATATAAAAGTTAGCCAAAAATTGGTGGCGCACACCTGTAGTCCCAGCTACTCGGGAGGCTGAGACGGGAGAATCACTTGAACTCAGGAGGCAGAGGTTGCAATGAGCAGATATTGTGCCACTGCACTCCAAACAGGGCAACGGAGCAAGACTCTGTCAAAAAAAAAAAAAAAAAAAAACCACTACAAAATACAATTTTGAGGCCGGGCATAGGGGCTCACGCCTATAATCCTAGCACTTTGGGAGGTCGAGGAGGGTGGATCACCTAAGGTCAGGAGTTCGAGACCAGCCTGGCCAACATGGTGAAACCCCGTCTCTACTAAAAATACAAAAATTAGCCGGGCATGATTGCGGTGCCTGTAATCCCAGCTACTCAGGAGGCTGAGATGGGAGAATCACTTGAACCTGGGAGATGGTGGTTGCAGTGAGCCGAGATCACACCACTGCACTCCAGCCTGGGTGCTGAGCCAGACTCCCTCTTAAAAAAACAAAACAAAATATAATTTTGAAAAATTATGAAGTCAACGGAAAGTAATATTTTGTGGAAATTTTATTGATGTATAGTGAATACATATTAGGTTACAAGGAAGGTATTTTTCTGGCCGTAGATTGAGTTCAAAGACGTTTGAGAAATGCTGCTTTAGACACTTATTAAATGAGATCACACTGGAAGTCATTTAGTGCAGTATTGGACATATAGTAAGTGCCTAATAAGTGTTAGCTACTATCACTTGTATAACTAATTATTGTCAGTATTTCCTGTTGCTTGACAGTGATAAAGTTGAGAGAGGGGCAGTCTCTAGCCCTCTGCTAGCTCATGGTCCCACCTGTACCTCACACCTCTCACTCACTGATCAATGTCCAGACTGCCCATTGCAGGGTAGATACTCGGAGGCCAGATGTACTGGAATGTTCTTTTTTTTTTTTTTTTTTTAAGACGGAGTCTCACTCTGTCATCCAGGATGGAATGTGGTGGCCCAATGTCTGCTCAATGCAACCACCACCTCCCGGGTTCAAGTGATTCTCCTGCCTCAGCCTCCTGAGTAGCTGGGATTACAGGCACCTACCACCACGCCTGGCTAATTTTTTTTGTATTTTTAGTAGAGACGGGTTTCACCATGTTGACCAGGCTGGTCTCGAACTCCCGATCTCAGGTGATCCACCTGCCTCAGCCTCCTGAGTAGCTGGGATTACAGGCACCTACCACCATGCCTGGCTAATTTTTTTTGTATTTTTAGTAGAGACGGGGTTTCACCATGTTGACCAGGCTGGTCTTGAACTCCTGATCTCAGGTGATCCACCTGCCTCAGCCTCCCAAAGTGCTGGAATTACAGGTATGAGCCACTACGCCCAGCCTGGAATGTTCTCTTCTTCTCCTCCTCCTCCTCTTTCATCTTTCTTCCTCCTCCTCCTCCTCCTTCTTCTTCTTCTCCTTCTTTTTTCTTTTCTTTTCTTTTTTTAGTAAAGATGGGGTCTCACCATGTTGCCCAGGTTGGTCTCAAACTCCTGGGCTCAAGTGATCCTCCCTCCTTGGCCTCCCAAAGTGCCTGGATTATGGTCATGAGCCACCGTGCCCAGCCCTGAATGTTTTTATTTGTTTGTTTGTTTGTAGAGACAGGGTCTCACTATGTTGCCCAGGCTGGTCTCAAATTCCAGACCTCAAGCAATCCTTCCTCCTTGACCTCCCAAAATGCTGGGATTACAGGTGTGAGCCACCGCACCAGCCTATAATGTTCTTTTGAGAAGAAAATGAATGTGAAGGATAGTGGGAATCTGGCTTGGTGGCTGGAGGTAGAAAAGATGGGGAGAGGCAAAGAGTCTATTTGGCCATAAGCGTTATCACTAGTCAAAATCCTCCCCACAGCTGGGCGTGGTGGCTCACGTCTGTAATCCCAGTATCATGGAAGGCCGAGATGGGTGGATCACCTGAGCCCAGGAGTTCCAGACCAGCCTGGGCAACATGCGGAAACCTAACTGGGGAGGCTGGGGTGGGAGGAACGCTTGAGCCCGTGAGGTCGAGGCTGCAGTAGGCTGTGATCGCACCATTGCACTCCAGCTTGGGCGACAGAGCGAGACCCTTTCTCAAAAGCAAAACAAAACACCAGCCTGGCCAACATGGCAAAACCTCGTCTCTACTAAAAATACAAAAATTAGCTGGGTGTGGTGGCACATGCCTGTAATCCCAGCTACTCTGGAGGCTGAGGCAGAAGAATCGATTGAACCCGGGAGGCGGAGGTTGTAGTGAGCCGAGATCGCCCTACTGCACTGCAGCCTGGGCGACAGACTCCGTCTCAAAAATAAAAAACCGACCCCCACCCCCAAAACAACAACAACACAAAACCCTTGTGGGCAAAGAAAAAGAAGTTTGTGGGTGGGTCAAGGGCTGCCTCTCTTTTTTTTTTTTTTTTGACAGGGTCTTGCTCTGTTGCCCAGGCTGGAGTGCAGTGGCATGATCACAGCTGATGATCACAGCTCACTGCAGCTTCCACCTCCTAGGCTCAAGCAATTCTCCCACCTCAGTTTCCCGAGTAGCTGGGACTACAGGTGCACACCACCACACCTGGCTAATTTTTAAATTTTCTGTAGAGATGAGGTCTCACTGTGTTGCCTGCCCAGGCAAGTTTTGAACTCCTGGCCTGAACCCATTCGCCTGCCTTGGTTTCCTAAGCCCGCATGCAGCCCTCATGAAAGACTGTGGGCTGTGAGTCCAGATGGCCTGACTTAGAATCCCCTCTGCCACCTGTGGGTGATGTTGGGGAAGTGGTCACAGCTCTGTGCCTCAGTTTCCTCATCTGTGAGTTGAGACAGCACAGGTCCCTACCTCATAGGATGTGCAGTCAGAATGTGAATAAAGATAAAACAGTGGGCTAGGCACACAGTGGCTCATGCCTGTAATCCCAGCATTCTGAGAAACTGAGGCAGGAGGATTGCTTGAGCCCAGGAGTTCCAGACCAACCTAGGCAACATAGTGAGACCCCTGTCTCTACAAAAAATTTAAAAAATAATCAGGCGTGGTGGTGTGCACCTGTGGACCCAGTTACTTGGGAGGCTGAGGAAGGAGGATGGCTGGAGCCCAGGAGGACAAGACCACAGACAGCTGTGATCCCATCACTGCACTCCAGCCTGGGCGACAGAGCGAGACTCTGTCTCAAAAAAATAAATAAATAAAATAAAAAGACCCTGTTTTATAAATAAATAAACAAACAAAAAAATTAAACAAGAAAAGTACTGGGGATGATGGATGTTTAATATATGTTACTTGTCATTACTATTACCAGTGTGGGAGTCCGTTGACTCTCTGAGAATCCAAGCAAGGAAACCTCTAGCTAAGGACCCCTCCGTCTCTTTTATGAGAACAGGGTCTCACTCTGTCACCCACGCTTGAATGCAGCGGTGTGATCTTGGCTCACTGCAACCTCCGCTTCCCAGGCTCTGGTGATCCTCCTGCCTCAGCCTCCTGAGTAGCTGGGACTACAGGCCTGTGCCACCACGCCCAGCTAATTTTTGTATTTTTAGTAAAAATGAGGTTTCACCATTTTGCCCAGGCTGGTCTTAAACTCCTGGGCTCAAGTGATCCTCCCACCTCAGCCTCCCAAAGTACTGGGATTACAGGCATGAACCACTGGACCCGGCCTGGACCCCTATTTTTTTTTTTTTTTTTTGACACGCAGTCTCACTCTGTCACCCAGGCTGGAGTGCAGAGTGGCATGATCTCGGCTTACTGCGACCTATGCCTCCCAATTCTCCTGCCTCAGCCTCCTTCCAGTTCAAGCAATTCTCCTGCCTCAGCCTCCTCCCGGTTCAAGCGATTCTCCTGCCTCAGCCTCCCGAGTAGCTGGGACTACAGGCATGTGCCACCATGCCTGGCTAATTTTTTTTTTTTTTTTTTACTTTTTTTTTTTTTTTTTGAGATGGAGTCTTGCTTGCCCTGTCACCCATGCTTGAGTGCAGTGGTGCGATCTTGGCTCACTGCAACCTATGCCTCTCAGGTTCAAGCGATTCTCCTCCCTCAGCCTCCTGAGTAGCTGGGACTACAGGTGTGCACCACCACGCCCGGCTAATTTTTGTATTTTTAATAGAGACAGGGTTTCGCCATGTTGGCCAGGCTGGTCTTGAACTCCTGACCCCAGGTGATCCACCGGCCTAGGCCTCCCAAAGTTCTGGGATTACAGGCCGTGAGCCACTGAGCCCGGCCCAGGACCCCTATTTTTATGGGGCCAAGATGCCTGCATTCTCTTCTGGGAAGGATCATCAGCCCTGTGTTCAAAAGCCATGATGCCTGAATCCAGTTTGGGGAGAGACAGCAAGTCCCTGTGTTCATGGGGTCAGGATGCCCAGGTCTACTTCTGGGAGGAGGACAGTTCGTGTCTATTTGCACAGATGATCATGTTGAGGCTGGGGTCTCAAACTGGTGGTCCGCAGGCCGTCCACGAGTGTGTTTTCTTGACTCTGTGCAGTTTCGTATTTTGAGTGTTAATGCCTCTCCCACGGGCTCACAGCACGGAGGAACGATAACTCCGACATGGGTTCAAATGATGACCTTGAGCAAGCAGCTTCTCCGCTCTGTGCCTCAGTTTCCCTCACTGTCCAAAAGGGATCTGCACAGGCAGGACCAAAAATATTGTGAAGATAAAATGAGTTCGTATTTGTAACATACTTAGAATAGTGCCCGGAGGTAGTAAGCCGGATGTGAAGTGCTGGTGAGACAAAATAGAGCTGGTTGACTGCAGACCTAAAACCGTCTCGTCTCCAAGATCTTGTCTGCCATTCTGGGCAAGCAGATTTCGCAGCCTGGGGAGAGGGAGTTGGGAAGGACTTAACTTTTCACCGCAGGGCCTGAGTCCTGGCTTTCCGCGGTGGGGAAGGGGTCTCCCGGGTCCCCTTGGTGTGGCCGGCCCTGCAGGCCGGGAGGCTGGACCGGGGCCGGGTGGGGGCTGGGCGGGGGCGCGGGCGTCCGCAGGGTCCGAGCGGCCGGCGCGCGTGTGAAGGTTACCGCTTCCCGGCGGGGCGGGGGCCGCGCGCTGTTGCTGGGGTCTGCGGGGCCTGCCTGCGCCCGCGCCCCCCCTCCTTCCCGGCCAGCCAGTGAGCGGTACCCGCCGCCGTTGCCAGGGGAAACTCGCCGCCCCGTTACCCAGCAACAAGCCTGGCCCAACCAGGCGCGAGGACCCCCCAGGCCCCGCCCGCCGCTGCCCACCGCGTGCCCAATGCCAGGCGGGCAGAGCCGGCCCAGCTCCCGGAGACGGCGAGCGCGCTCATTGGCCACCGCCGCGTCCGCCCGGATCTGGGGGAGCCCTCGGCGCGGGGGGCGGGGAACCGGGCCCCGGGGAGCTGCCGGGCGCGCGGCCTGCAAACCTGCGACCGGCTGGGGTGATACCCGGGCTGTGCACCATCCACCTCCCTGCTCCCCTGTCCCGCACTCTCGGGTGAGGATGGGCAGTTGGGATGGGCTGGAAACGGGGTTGTGCATTCTGTTCCTACCCCCAGAATGGCACCCTGGAGTTGGCCTTGTGCCACCAAGGGTCCCCCTCCCACAAGGAGACCTGAGCATCCTGACTCCGTGAAGACAGGGACTGGTTGTTTCCCGCTCCCCCTCTCCCCGCCCCGCAGGTATCGTGGCTCTTGAACATAACGGTTGAAGTTCCCTCCCAGAAAAGAACCCAGGCGTCCTGGCCTTATAAAAATAGGGTGTCACTGCACCCCCAAAGGACCCAGGCATGCCTGGAGCCGTGAAAACAAGGAGATGAGCCCCCTCCTCTTAGGAGATGCAGATGTCCCAGCCCCGGGACACAAGAACTCAGGGTCCCCCCAGAAGGGGACACAGTCATGTCTGATCCCAGGAAAACTAGGGCTGAACATCCCACTCCCACAAGAAACACGGACTCAGGCCTTTGGGCTCCCGACCCTGAGATGTTACAGAGCTCCTGGGCATCTTGGCCCTCACCACATTGATGCTGGGAGACACTCCTGTCCCTAACAGTCACCAGACCCTCAGGTGTCCAGTTTACCTAGGTGGGACCACCTGCCCAGCTCCAAGGTGCAGACCTGCCCACTTCCCACCCCTCTGAGCCCTTTTCCCCAGGGTCCAGGTGGTTGATCTCCCAGGACGTGGGCATCTGACTTCAGAGCCGCTTTCCTTACCTGTTGGCACCGACCCCCCACCTTGCGCCAGGGTCCCAGGCCTCATAGTGCCAAGGACCCCAGAAGTCCAAGCCCCGTGTCTCTGATTCCCCAGACACCTGGCCAAGCGACCCAGCCCCTCACAGTGATGTGGCCGGGGAGGAGGGAGTAGTGGAGAGGTTGGGGGGCCCTCCCCAGTCCCAGACCCCCAGGTCTGGAAGATCCAGCCCTGCAGCACCTTTACTTGGCCCCGTGGATCCAGACTGGGAGCCCCCAGCCTCGAGAGACCGTAACGTGCATGGCTGGGCCACTTCAGAGAGGCCCAATTCCTCAGTCCCCTCCCTCCCCGGGAGACCCAAGGCAGAGCCGCCTGCAGCTCCAGACCCCAGCTCCAGACTTGGTGAGCCCAGGTGCGGCCGGCCCCTACCCTGGTACCTGGCGGGGCGGAGTTGAGGATTACTCAGCCTCCAGAATGAGGCGATGACATCATCCTGGGGGGGGTTGACTAATGGCCGCGCTGGGGGGGGGCGGGGAAGTTTACCCGGTAACAGCGGCTGCCGCACGGCCCCGCCCCCGGGGAAGGGCTGGGAAGGGGAGGCACAGCCTGCGCTGGCGCACACACAAACACACACACACACACACACACACACACAGCGCATCCCTCCCCCACCGTCCCACATCTAACACAGCTTCCTGGAGCAAGGGCAGGGGTGCGGGGGTTGGGTGTTTGTGTGACTATGTGTGTGTGTGCTGGAGTCCTCTGTGGATTTGTGTCAGTGTGCTGTTGTGTCAGGGGGTTCACACATTACGGTGGGGTTGTGTCAGTGTGTGCTACTGTGTGTCACTTGATGGATTGTGTGTCAGTGTGATGGTGTGTGTCAGCATGCTACATTTGTCACAATGCTACATGTCATGGGCTGCTGTGACAATGTGATTGTGTGTCAGTGTACAATTGTGTGATGTTCTGATGTGCTGTGTGTGATCATGATGGTGTGATGTGTGTGGTTCTGTGCAGCATGCTGGTCTGGCAGTGAGATGTGTGTGCCCATGTGATTGTGTCGTGACGCTGGGATCGTATATGTGTCAGAGTGATGTTGTGTTGGGGGAAGATCTGTGAAGGTGCTATGTCACTGTACTGTTCTGTTGTCATGGTTGGATGTGTTTGTGTAATGCTGGGTGTCACTGGGGTTGTGTGTGTATGTCATGGTGATGGTGTGTACGTGTATACAATGCTGTGTGTATATGGGATTGTGTGTGTCACTGAGTGTCAGTGGTACTTGTGTTGTGGGTGTTGGGACTGTATGTATCACTGTGATAGTGTATGCCCATGTGCTGTGCTGGGTGTCGGGGGAAGATGTGCATACATACTACTGTTATTGTGTGTGCCTGGACAATGCGGTGCACGGTGGGATTGTGTGTGTGTGTGTGTGACATTATGACTGTGTCTGAAATGCATGTCTGTGGGACTGTGTATCACCGACAGTATGTGCATGTGCAATGCTGTGTGTTACTGTGGTTGTGTGTCATTGTGGTTGTGTTTGTCAGGGTGATGTTGTGTGTCCATGGAACTGTGTGTCTAATAGATTACGTGTATGCAATATTGTCTCTCACTGTGCTTAAATGTGTCACTGTTGCGATTGTATCACTGTGATCTAGTGAGTGTGTTGGGACCAATTGGTTGTGGGATGAGTGTCACTGTATTGATTGTATGTCACTGATACTGTGTGTATCAGGGTGATGTTGTGTTTTCAAGGGACTGTGCATACCTCATGGAGATTGCATGTGCCTGGGCAGCACTGTGTGTGCCTGTGGTTGTGGGTCTGGGGAGTGCTATGTGTCCTGGGACTGTCTGTGTCACTGAGTTGTTTTTTTGTTTTGTTTTGTTTTGTTTTTTGAGACAGAGTTTTGCTCTTGTTGTCCAGGCTGGAGTGCAGTGGCAGCGATCTTGGCTCATTGCAACCTCCTCCTCCTGGGTTCAAGCGATTCTCCTGCCTCAGCCTCC
The DNA here is from genome assembly GCF_029289425.2 of Pan paniscus. NCBI lineage: Eukaryota > Metazoa > Chordata > Mammalia > Primates > Hominidae > Pan > Pan paniscus. The sequence goes on from NC_073269.2 coordinate 53,383,244, forward strand.
CAAGTAGCTGGGATTACAGGTGCATGCCACCACACCCAGCTAATTTTGTACTTTTAGTAGAGACGGGGCTTCACCACATTGGTTAGGCTGGTCCCAAACTCCCGACCTCAAGTGATCCACCCGCCTCGACCTCCCAAAATGCTGGGATTACAGGCGTGAGCCACCGTGCCAGGCCTGAGCCACCGTGCCCGGCTGTCACTGATATTTTGTGTGTCTCTGTGATGCTGTGTGTCTGCGTGTTCCTGGGACCTGTGTGTCTGTCGCTGTGTCATTGTGATTGTGTATGTGCGGCGGGCGACGCTGCTTGTCCCTGGGACGGTGTGTGTGTGTGTGCGCGCCGCTGTGATTGTATGTCAGCGCGCTTCGCTGGGTGTCGGGGGAAGGTGCGCGTGTCTCCAGGCCTCCTGCCCGAGAACAGCGGCGCTGCTCTCTGATTGGCCGCGGCCGCGCCAGTGAGAAGCTCCCGAATCCTGCGGTAACTTGGTAACTTGGAGACTCGACCCGCGCCGCAGGCGCGGGGCTCTGGGCTGGGGGCTGGGAGGGCGGGGAGGGGCCCGCCCCGCCCCGCCCCGCCCCGCCCCTCCCCTCCCCGCCCCGATTTCGCAGGCCCGCCCCGAGCGCCCCTCCCCGGCCCCCTCGCCCCGTCTCCCCCACCTCCAGCTCGGCACCTCTGACCCCCTACTTTGACTCCATCTCCCACGCCCTTGCGTCGCTCCTGACTCCCCTATCTCTGCCACTCGCTGGGTCTCTCTGTCTCTCTCTTTCCCATGTTTCTCTCTCCTGTCTCTGTCTCCCTGTAGATCTCTCTGCCTTTGTCTCTGTCTCTCATATCCCCTCTCTGTTTCTTCCATCTGTCTCTCCCATCTGTCTCCACCACTGCTGTCTCTCCCCGTCTCTGTCTCCGCCACCTCTGTCTCTCCTAGTCTCTCTCCGCTACCTCTGTCTCTGCCATCTCTGTCCTTATCATCTCTGTCTCTCCCTGTCTCTGTCTCCATCATCTCTGTCTCTCCCTGTCTCTGTCTCCATCATCTCTGTCTCTCCCAGTCTCTGTCTCCATCATCTCTGTCTCTCCCAGTCTCTGTCTCCATCATCTCTGTCTCTCCGTGTCTCTGTCTCCCCCATCTCTGTCTCTGTCGCTCCATCTGACTCTCTCAGCTGTCCCTCCTGGATTCTGTCTCTCTCTCTCGCCCTCCTCTGCCTCAGTCTCCCCACCTTTGTCTCTTCTTCCTGTCGTCTCTCCCACCTCTTGTCTCTGTCTCTCCCGCCCCCCTCTCCCTTCCCCGATGCCCTCTCTCTTACTCCCACAGCCAGGCTCAGAATTCACTTTTCATCCTTCTAAGACAGCCAGGGGACGGTTCGCTACTTCGTCCTCGCCCCTCCCCTCCGGCCCAGGCTTCTGGCAGCAGGCCCCACGCAGGGCAGACTTCAGGAAGGACTTCCCGCCCTGGTTCGGCACGAGAGCTTTATCGCTCGGGCCAGGCGGAGGCCGGGCGGCCCCGTCGCTTCCGGAGGCGCCCGGGCGGGATGAGCTCACTGCGAGTTGGCCAGGATTTCATCAGCTTCCTCCTGCGGACTTGCCCCCGCTCCTTTCCCGGCCCGGCCGCGCGGGCGAATCCGCCGGACGCCTGCTGCCCCCGAGCGGCAGAAGGCGGAAGCACAGGCGCCGCGCAAAAAGCCCACCTTTGCACCAGACGATGTCGCCAGCTCAGGAAGCCTGCAAATACAAACCCAATTCATCCTCACAACCACCAGGGGAGATGGACTATACATATATATATTTTGAGGCGGAGTCTCGCTCTGTCGCCCAGGCTGGAGTGCAGTGGCGCGATCTCGGCTCACTGCAACCTCCGCCTCCCGGGTTCAAGCGATTCTTCTGCCTCAGCCTCCTGAGTAGCTGGAACTACAAGCGCCTGCCACCATGCCCGGCTAATTTTTGTATTTTTAGTAGAAACAGGGTTTCACCATGTTGGCCAGGATGGTGTCGATCTCTTGACCTCGTGATCCACCCGCCTCGGCCTCTCAAAGTGCTGGGATTACAGGCGTGAGCCACCACGCCTGGCCCCATTTATTCTTATATCCACTCATTCAGCAATTACAACAGAGTCTCCCCTGTGCCAGGCACTGGTGCGGTTGTAGGCAGGAGGATACAGCTGTGAGCAAAACGGATACAAATCCTGCCTTCATGGGACTGACACTCTGGTCTGTGGCAGACCACACACCAGGAGAACACAGTAACAATACAAAGCGAAACTTCAAGTAGAAAAAGGAAGCGGGGAAGGGCCGTCAGGAGTGTTGAGGGATGGTGTCTTTGAAAAAGTGCTATTTGCTGCCGGGCGCGGTGGCTCACATCTGTAATTCCAGCACTTTGGGAGGCCGATGCAGAAGGATCATTTGAGGACAGGAGTTGGAGGCCAGCCTGGCCAACATGGCGAAACCCCATCTCTACCAAAAATACAAAAATTAGCTGGGTGTGGTGGTGCATGCCTGTAATCCCAGCTACTTCGGAGGCTGAGGCAGGACAATCACTTGAACCTGGAAGTGGGAGGTTGCAGTGAGCCGAGATCACATCATTGCACTCCAGCCTGGGTGACAGAGCGAGAGTCTGTCAAGAAAGAAAGCAAGCAAGAAAGCAAGAAAGCAAGGAAGGAAGGAAGGAAGGAGAGAGAAGAAAGAAAGAGAGAGCAAGCGGATGGGATTGGCTGAGGTACTGGATGTGGATGTGAGGGACAGAGAGGAGTTTAGGGGGCAGCCGGAAGGATGAAGGTTCTGAGAGACCAATTGTCATCATCATCATCATGGCAGCTCTCTGAGTTCACCTACTGTGTGCTAGGCTCCGTGCCGATTCAGAGCTTTACATACATGACCTGGTTACATCCTTATGACCATCCATAGATCCAGGAAGCAGAGACAAGAGCTGTGGTAGGATTCAAGATTTATATATATATATATATATATATATAATATATATTTATTATTTTTTGGTTTGTTTGTTTGTTTGAGATGGAGTCTTGCTCTGTTGCCCAGGCTGGAGTGCAGCGGCACGATCTCAGCTCACTGCAACCTCTGCCTCCTGGGTTCAAGCGATTCTCCTGCCTCAGCCTCCTGAGTAGCTGGGATTACAGGCACGTGCCACCATGCCCAGCTAATTTTTGTATTTTTAGTAGAGACGGGGTTTCACCATGTTGGACAGGGTTTCACCATGTTGGTCAGGCTGGTCTCAAACTCCTGACCTCATAATCCACCCACCTCGGCCTCCCAAAGTGCTGGGATTACAGGCATGAGCCACCGCGCCTGGCCCCCTTTTTTTTTTTTTGAGATGGAGTCTTGTTGCTCTGTTGCCCAGGGTGGAGTGCAGTGGCATGATCTCTGCTCACTGCAAGCTCCACCTCTTGGGTTCACGTCGTTCTCCTGCCTCAATCTCCTGAGTAGCTGGGACTACAGGCGCACGCCGCCAGGCCTGGCTAATTTTTTGTATTTTTAGTGGAGACGGGTTTCACCGAGTTAGCCAGGATGGTCTCCATCTCCTGACCTTGTGATCTACCCGCCTCGGCCTCCCAAAGTGCTGGGATTACAGGCATGAGCCACTGTGTCCAGCCTTTTTCTTTTTTTTTTAGACAGGGTCTCACTCTGTCACTCAGGCTGGAGTGCAGAGGTGTGAACATGGCTCACTGCAGCCTCAACCTTCCAGGCCTAAGCAATCCTCCCACCTCAGCCTCCCTCCTGAATAGCTGGGACTACCTTCTTGTGCCACCATGGCCAGCTAATTTTATATTATTTTGTAGAGATGAGGTCTCCCTGTGGTGCCCAGGCTGGTCTATAACTCCTGGGCTCAGGTGATCCTCCTGCCTCCGCCCCCCAAAGTGCTGGGATTATAGGCATGAGCCACTATACATGGCCTTATTTTTTTAAGACAGTGTCTTGCTCTGTTGCCCAAGCTGGAGCAGTGGTGTGATCACAGCTCACTGTAATCTCAACCTCCTGGGCTCAAGTGAGCCTCCCACCTCAGCCTCCTGAGTAGCTGGGACCACAGGTGTGTGCCACCATGCCCTGCTAATTTTTTTCTTTTTAATTTCTTTTATATTTTATTCTATTTATTTTTGAGACAGAGTCTTGCTCTGTCGCCCAGGCTGGAGTGCAGTGGCACAATCTCAGCTCACTGCGACCTCTGCCTCTTAGGTTCAAGTGACTCTCGTGTCTCAGTCTCCTGAGTAGCTGGGATTACAGGCCTGCACCACCATGCCCGGCTAATTTTTGTATTTTTAGTAGAGACAGTGTCTCACCATGTCACTCAGGCTGGTGTCGAACCACTCCAGGCCTTTTTAAATTTTATATTTTATTTTGTATTTTATTGTATTTTATTTTATTTATTTTTAGAGAGAGGGTCTTACTATGTTGCCCAGATGCCCAACTCCTGGGCTTAAATGATCCTCCTTCCTCAGCCTCCCAAGTACCTGGGACCACAGGTGCACACCACCACGCCTGGCTAATTTTAAATTTTTTTGTAGAGATTGGTGGGGGGGGAGGTCTCATTATGTTACCCAGGCTGGTCTCGAATTCCTGGCCTCAAGCGATCCTCTGGCCTTAGCCTCCCGAAGTGCTGGGACTACAGGCCTGAACCACCGCGCCTGGCCTCTACCTATTCCTTTGTTTAGCTGTTTGTTGTCTGTCTTCTGGAGAAAGTGAGCTCCATGGCAGCAGGGACATTCTAATTCCCATTTCACAGATCGGGAAACTAGAAGGAGGCCCGGCACAAAGTAGGTTCTCATGGGTTCAGGTTTGTTGAATGAATTATGCGTGTCTGTCTCAAGCGGCAGGGAGTGCGCCGCACCGCCCCCTGGTGGAGAGTGGGAAACGTGTCCGCCGGCGTGATTATCAAATTTCCTGGGAGATCTTCAAGTCCGCCCTTAGCCACTGCGTACTAACGGTAGAATTTAACTCCATTCCACAAATAAACACAAAGTATTTTTTATGATTATTTTTGAACTTGTAAAATTTATTTTTTGATTTCTAGAGACCATTGTTTAAGCTGTAGCATAAGTTACACACTTCTCTAAAGCCCCCCAATTCTTTTTTTTTTTTAGGAACAAGGTCTCCCTCGCCGCTCAGGCTGGAATGCAGTGGCACGATCAGAGCTCATTGCAGCCTTGAAGTCCTGAAGCTCCAGACTCTTTTTTTTGTTTTTTGAAACGCAGTCTCGCTTTGTCGCCCAGGCTGGAGTACAGTGGTGTGATCTTGGCTCACTGCAACCTCTGCCTCCCAAGTTCAAGCAATTCTCTAATTCTCTGCCTCAGCCTCCTGAGTAGCTGGGATGACAGGCGCCCGCCACCATGCCCGGCTAATTTTTTTCTTTTTAATTTCTTTTATATTTTATTCTATTTATTTTTGAGACAGAGTCTTGCTCTGTCGCCCAGGCTGGAGTGCAGTGGCACAATCTCAGCTCACTGCGACCTCTGCCTCTTAGGTTCAAGTGACTCTCGTGTCTCAGTCTCCTGAGTAGCTGGGATTACAGGCCTGCACCACCATGCCCGGCTAATTTTTGTATTTTTAGTAGAGACAGTGTCTCACCATGTCACTCAGGCTGGTGTCGAACCACTCCAGGCCTTTTTAAATTTTATATTTTATTTTGTATTTTATTGTATTTTATTTTATTTATTTTTAGAGAGAGGGTCTTACTATGTTGCCCAGATGCCCAACTCCTGGGCTTAAATGATCCTCCTTCCTCAGCCTCCCAAGTACCTGGGACCACAGGTGCACACCACCACGCCTGGCTAATTTTAAATTTTTTTGTAGAGATTGGTGGGGGGGGAGGTCTCATTATGTTACCCAGGCTGGTCTCGAATTCCTGGCCTCAAGCGATCCTCTGGCCTTAGCCTCCCGAAGTGCTGGGACTACAGGCCTGAACCACCGCGCCTGGCCTCTACCTATTCCTTTGTTTAGCTGTTTGTTGTCTGTCTTCTGGAGAAAGTGAGCTCCATGGCAGCAGGGACATTCTAATTCCCATTTCACAGATCGGGAAACTAGAAGGAGGCCCGGCACAAAGTAGGTTCTCATGGGTTCAGGTTTGTTGAATGAATTATGCGTGTCTGTCTCAAGCGGCAGGGAGTGCGCCGCACCGCCCCCTGGTGGAGAGTGGGAAACGTGTCCGCCGGCGTGATTATCAAATTTCCTGGGAGATCTTCAAGTCCGCCCTTAGCCACTGCGTACTAACGGTAGAATTTAACTCCATTCCACAAATAAACACAAAGTATTTTTTATGATTATTTTTGAACTTGTAAAATTTATTTTTTGATTTCTAGAGACCATTGTTTAAGCTGTAGCATAAGTTACACACTTCTCTAAAGCCCCCCAATTCTTTTTTTTTTTTAGGAACAAGGTCTCCCTCGCCGCTCAGGCTGGAATGCAGTGGCACGATCAGAGCTCATTGCAGCCTTGAAGTCCTGAAGCTCCAGACTCTTTTTTTTGTTTTTTGAAACGCAGTCTCGCTTTGTCGCCCAGGCTGGAGTACAGTGGTGTGATCTTGGCTCACTGCAACCTCTGCCTCCCAAGTTCAAGCAATTCTCTAATTCTCTGCCTCAGCCTCCTGAGTAGCTGGGATGACAGGCGCCCGCCACCATGCCCGGCTAATTTTTTTGTATTTTTACTACAGACGGGTTTCACCATCTTGGCCAGGGTAGTCTTGAAATCCTGACCTCGTGATCCACCTGCTTTGGCCTCTCAACGTGCTGCGATTACAGGCATAAGCCACCGCACCTGGCCCTCTTTTTTTTTTTTTTTTTTTTTTGAGACAGAGTCTGGCTCTGTCCCCCAGGCTGGAGTGTGATCTCGGCTCCCTGCAACTCTGCCTCCCTGTTCCAGTGATTCTCCTGCCTCAGCCCCCCAGTAGCTGGGATTACAGACGCACGCCACCACGCCCGGCTAATTTTCGTATTTTTAGTAGAGACAGGGTTTCATCATGTTGGCCACGCTGGTCTAGAACTCCTGACCTCAGGCGACCCACACCCGCCTTGGCCTCCCAAAGTGCTAGGATTACAGGTGTGAGCCACCACACCTGGCCTTTTTTTTTTTTTTTTTAAAGAGTCTCGTTGTGTCGCCCAGTCTGGAGTGCAGTGGTGTGATCTCGGCTCACTGCAACCTCCAACTCCTGGGTTCAAGCGATTCTTCTGCCTCAGCCTCCCACATAGCTGGGACTACAGGCGTTCGCCACCACGCCCCGCTAATTTCTCTTTTTTTTTTGTATTTTTACTAGAGATGGGGTTTCACTGTGTTAGCCAGGATGGTCTCGATCTCCTGACCTCATGATCCGCCCGCCTCAACCTCCCAAAGTTCTGGGATTACAGGCGTGAGCCACCGCGGCCAGCCTTTTTTTTTTTTTTTTTTTTTTTTTTTAATGTATTTGCTTGTCGTTAATGGGATAGTAATAAGGTTGAGGTTTTTGTTAAGGGGAGTTTACTTATCATTAAACTCTGTAGTTACTACTACAAGGAAACTCTTCCCAAGTACATTAAACACTAGATTTTATAATATTTGCCACACTGCCAATAAATTCTGTTCACATATTAAGTATGACAAGTCCACTATATGTAACATGTAAGAATGCTATACTAGGCCGGGCATGGTGGCTCACACCTGTAATCCCAGCACTTTGGGAGGCTGAGGCGGGCAGATCACGAGGTCAGGAGATCGAGACCATCCTGGCTAACACGGTGAAACCCCGTCTCTGCTAAAAATACAAAAAATTAGCCGGGTGTGGCGGCGTGCGCCTGTAGTCCCAGCTGCTGGGGAAGCTGAGGTAGGAGAATGGCGTGAACCCGGGAGGTGGAGCTTGCAGTGAGCCGAGATCACGCCACTGCACTCCAGCCTGGGTGACAGAGCGAGACTCTGTCAAAAAAAAAAAAAAAAAAGAATGCTATACTGGCAGTAGACCTAGGGCCAGAATAAATTGGCAAGTTTTCATTCCATATAAATGTGGGAAAAAAGTGAGTACAACTTTTTTTTTTTTTTTTTTTTTGAGACAGAGTTTCACTCTTGTTGCCCAGGCTGGAGTGCAATGGTGCGATCTCGGCTCACCGCAACCTCTGCCTCCCGGGTTCAAGCAATTCTCCTGCCTCAGCCTCCCGAGCAGCTGGGATTACAGGCATGTGCCACCACACCCAGCTAATTTTTGTATTTTTAGTAGAGATGGGGTTTCACCATGTTGGTCAGGCTGGTCTCGAACTCCTGACCTGGTGATCTGCCCGCCTCGGCCTCCCAAAGTGCTGGGATTACAGGCATGAGCCACCACGCCCAGCCTTTTTTTTTTTGTGAGAGGAAGTCTCGCTCTGTTGCCCAGGCTGGAGTGCAGTGGCACGATTTCGGCTCACTGCAACCTCTGCCTCCTGGGTTCAAGCAATTCTCCTGCCTCAGTCTCCTGGGTAGCTGGGACTACAGGTGTCCACCACCACACCCGGCTAATTTGTTCGTATTTGTAGTAGAGACGGGGTTTTACCATGTTGGCGAGGCTAGTCTTGAACTACTGACCTCATGTGGTCCGCCCACCTTGGCCTCCCAAAGTGTTGGGATTACAGGCGTGAGCCACCGTGCCCGGCCACATGAAATGTTTAATGTGGTTGATCTCAGCTTCATTCACACTGACTTCAGGGAGTCTGGTTTTCTATGCTCAAGATTGTTCTATTGCTGATTTGCCATTGTTTTGTTTTCTTTCAGGATCAAGGTGGGTACTTTTTTTTTTCTTTGAGATGGAGTCTCGCTTTGTCGCCCAGGCTGGAGTGCGGTGGCGCCATCTCGACTCACTGCAAGCTCCACCTCCTGGGTTCACACCATTCTCCTGCCTCAGCCTCCTGAGTAGCTGGGACCACAGGTGCATGCCACCACGCCCGGCTAATTTTTTGTATTTTTTTTAGTAGAGATGGGGTTTCACCGTGTTAACCAGGATGGTTTCGATCTCCTGACCTCGTGATCCATCCAGCTCCGCCTCCCAAAGTACTGGGATTACAGGCCTGAGCCACCGCGCCCAGCTTTTTTTTTTTTTTTTTTTAATAGAGATGGGGATGGGAGGGGTCTCACTATTATGCCCAGGCTGGTGACAAACTTCTGGGCTCAAGTGATCTACCCTCCTTGGCCTCCCAAAGTGCTGGGATTACAGGAGTCAGCCACCACACCTGGCCCCTCCCAAACTCTTAAGTGCAGAACTCCATGTAACCAGCACCTAGGTGGAGAAACAGAACGTTCTTAGCCCCATTTCCTGACCCTGATTACTCTAATTACCCTCAGGGTAATCATTATCGTGAATTCTAACACCAGAGATTAGTTTTGCTTGTTTTAGAATTTCATATAAATGGACCATGAAATATGTTCTCTTTGGTGTCTGTATGCCTTTGTTATGCAGCCTAATGTTTGCAAGATTCATGCATGTTCTTGTTTACTTTTCCTTTTTCTTCCTTTCTTTCTTTCTTCCCCCCACCCCCCCCCGCCTCCCCACAGAGCCTGGCTCTGTTGCCCAGGCTTGAGACTCAGCCTCCCGAGTAGCTGGGATTACAGGCCCAGTGCCACCACGCCCGGCTAATTTTTGTATTTTTAGTAGAGACGGGGTTTCACCATGTTGGCCAGGCTGGTCTCGAACTCCCTATCTCAGGTGATCCACCTGCCTCGGCCGCCCAAAGTGCTGGGATTACAGGTGTGAGCCACTGTGCCCAGCCTTGACTTCCTTCCTTCCTTCCTTTCGAGACAGGGGTCTCACTTCGTTGTCGCTCAGTCTGGCGTTGAACTCCTGGCCTCTAGTGATCCTCCCACCTTGGCCTCCCCAGTGCTGGTGCACCACTGCACCCTGCTGATTGATCACTTTCAGTGTTGCAGAGTCTTTCACTGTGTAAAGGCAGGATCATAACTCACTGCAATCTCGACCTCCTGGGCTCAAGCAATCCTTCTGCCTCAGCCTCCTGAGTAGCTAGGACCATGTGCCACCATGCCTGGCTAATTTTATTTTATTTTATTATTATTACTTTTTAAAATATGCTGACTTTAGTTATTTACTTTTTTTTTTTTTTTAAGATGGAGTCTCACTCTGCCGCCAGGCTGGAGTGCAGTGGCGTGATCTCGGCTCACTGCAACCTCTGCCTCCCGGGTTCAAGCGATTCTCCTGCCTCAGCCTCCTGAGTAGCTGGGATCACAGGCGTGCACCACCACGCCCGGCTAATTTTTTTTTGTTTTTTGTTTTTGAGACAGTCTCACTCTGTCGTCGAGGCTGGAGTGCAGTAGCACTGTGTTGGCTCACTGCAACCTCCGTCTCCTGGGTTCAAGCAATTCTCCAGCCTCAGCCTCCCAAGCAGCTGGGACTACAGGCGTCCACCATGACGCCTGGATAGATTTTTCTTTTTTTTTTTTTTCTTGAGACGGAGTCTGGCTCTGTTGCCCAGGCTGGAGTGCAGTGGCGTGATTTCAGCTCACTGCAAGCTCCACCTCCTGGGTTCACGCCATTTTCCTGCCTCAGCCTCCCTGGTAGCTGGGACTACAGGTGCCCGCCACCACGCCCGGCTAATTTTTTTTACATTTTTAGCAGAGATGGGGTTTCACCATGTTGGCCAGGCTGGTCATGAACTCCTGACCTCAGGTGATCCACCCACCTCGGCCTCCCAAAGTGCCGTGATTACAGGTGTGAGCCACCGTGCCTGGCCACGCCTGGCTAATTTTGTGTGTGTGTGTGTGTGTGTGTGTGTGTGTGTATACTTACTTATTTTTTTGAGACAGTGTGTCGCTCTGTCACCCAGGCTAAAGTGCAGTGGCGGGATCTCAGCTCACTGCAACCTCTGCCTCCCAAATTCAAGCAATTCTTCTGCCTCAGCCTCCTGAGTAGCTAGGACTACAGGCATGCACTGACACTCTTGGATAATTTTTTTTTTTGAGGTGGAGTCTTGCTCTGTCCCTCAGGCTGGATTGCAATGACGCGATCTCGGCTCACTGAAGCCTCCGCCTCCCGGGTTTAAATGATTCTCCTGCTTCAGCCTCCCAAGTAGCTGGGATTACAGGTGCACACCACCACACCTGGCTAATTTCTTTTTGCATATGTGTAGTTTTAGTAGAGACGGGATTTCACCATGTTGGCCAGGCTGGTCTCGAACTCCTGACCTCAGATGATCCTCCTGCCTTGGCCTCCCAAAGTCCTGGGATTACAGACATGAGCCACCACGCCCAGCCGAGGCTGAGTCTTTATCTTGGGGACTGGCCTGGGCATTGGAAGGTGTTCAGGAGCAGCCCTGGCCTCTGTCCACTAGATGTCAAGAGGACCCTCTCTTGTGACAACCAGAAATGTCCCTAGTCATTGCGAAATGTCCTTTAGGGGGCAAAATTACCTCCATTGAGAACCACTGGATAAGAACATGGAGTTTGAGGATGCACAAAAGGGAGTGATGTGGCTGGAGAGGGCAGCAGCGGTGACACACACAACATTCAGGCTCCATCAAGTCAGCTCTCCCCAGGGTGCTCTGGGCAGCCTCTTTCTGTCGGAACAGTTGCCACAGTTTGAATGTGTCCGTCGAAGTTCATGTGTTGAAAACAGTCGGCAGGGCGCGGTAGCTCATGCCTGTAATCCCAGCACTTTGGGAGGCCGAGGCAGGTGGATCACGAGGTCAGGAGTTCAAGACCAGCCTGGTCAAAATGGTGAAACCCTGTCTCTACTAAAAATACAAAAAAAAGTAGCCAGACATGGTGGCAGATGCCTGTAATCCCAGCTACTCAGGAGGCTGAGGCAGCGAATTGCTTCAACCTGGGAGGTGGAGGTTGCAGTGAGGCGAGATTGCGCCATTGCACTCCAGCCTGGGCAAAAAGAGCAAAATCTGTCTTAGAAAAACAAACAAACAAACAAACAAAATATATATATATTTATACAAACACATACACACACATATATGGAGAGAGAGAGAGGTGGGGGTCCCACTATGTTGGCCAGGCTGACCTTGAGTGAGCTCCTGGCCTTAAATGATCCTCCCACCTCTGCCTCCCAAAGTGTTGGAATTACAGGCATGAGCCACTGTATTTGGCCTAATTTTTAATTTTTTTTGTGGAGACTAGGTCTCACTCTATTGCCCAGACTGGTTTCAAATTCCCGAGCTGAAGTGATCTGCCCACCTTGGCCTCCCAAAGTTCTGGGATTACAGGCATGAGTCACCGCACTGGCCTCAAGTGAATTTCGTTACATGCATAGATTGCTATTTGGACAATTATAAGAGGATTAAGTTTCATTGGTATCTCTGAAAGGCTGTGAACAGTAGCCTTAGAAATGGTAAGGAATTACCAGGTACTTCCACTTTCCATGTCTTAAATCACAAAATAAAATGACTGGCACTACAGGCAATCTGGTCTGTCCACTTATAACTGTCATTCACCTTAACTGAGGGTATTCTGTAGCATTCATCATCATTTGTCACAATACCTTTATTATTTATTTATTTATTCTGAGACAGAGTTTCACTCTTGTTGCCCAGGCTGGAGTGCAGTGGCTCAATCTTGGCTCACTGCAACCTCCATTTCCCAGGTTCAAGTGATTCTCCTGCCTCAGCCTCCCCAGTAGCAGGGGTTACAGGCGTGAGCCACAGCGCCTGGTCGGCTTGTCACACTAGCTTTATTATGTCTAAGTTTTGGTTAATGCTGTAACCTCCTGGACTCTGCAGCTATTCAGCTGCTGTTGCTTTGAGTATCTTCTAGTTTTGGGAATGCACCAAGCTCATTGACCACAGGGCCTTTGCCCAGGTTGTGTCCTTGGCCTGCACAGGCAGCCTCTCACCCTCCGGCCTCTCCTGCCCCTCTTGCCAGGCATCTGCCACAGGTGCTGCTATTTCCCATTTACTTGTGTCTTCCCTTAGGAGGACAAGGATGGGGTCAGCTTTGTTCATCATCTCAGTTCCCCCACCAACTTTTCCTCCCAGCACGCAGCCTGGCAGTGAATGCTGATTTGGGAGAATGAACGACTGATTCTATCGGTTGAACGTTTATTTTATATTTTATGATTTCATTTACTTATTTATTTTCGATACGGAGTCTCACTTTGTCGCCCAGGCTGGAGTGCAGTGGCGCGATCTTGCCTCACTGCAACCTCTGCCTCCCGGGTTCAAGCAATTCTCTATCTCAGCCTCCCAAGTAGCTGGGATTACAGGCATCTGCCACCATGCTTAGCTAAATTTTGTATTTTTAGTAAAGATGGGGTTTCACCATGTTAGCCAGGCTGGTCTTGAACTCCTGACCTTGTGATCCACCTGCCTCGGCCTCCCAAAGTGCTGGGATTACAGGCGTGAGCCACTGCGCCTGGCCAGTTATTTATTTTTTTGAGACGTAGTCTTGCTCTGTCGCCCAGGCTGGAGTGCAATGGCACGATCTCAGCTCACTGCAACCTCTGCCTCCCGGGTTTAAGCGATTCTCCTGCTTCAGCCTGTAGCTGGGATTACAGGTGTTACAGGTGCCCACCACCATGCCTGGCTAATTTTTGTATTTTTTAGTAGAGACAGGGTTTCACCACGTTGGTCAGGCTGGTCTCAAACTCCTGACCTCGGGTGATCCACCCGCCTCGGACTCCCAAAGTGCTGGGATTACAGGCGTGAGCCACGGCGCCCGGCCTATTTTATTTTGAGACGGAGTCTCTCGTTCTGTCGCCCAGGCTGCAGTGCAGTGGTGCAATCTCGGCTTACTGCAACCTCTGCTTCCCGGGTTCAAGCGATGCTCCTGCCTCAGCCTCCCAAGTAGCTGGGATTACAGGCGCCCGCCACCATGCCTGGCTAATTTTTGTATATGTATATTTTTTGAGACGGAGTCTCCCTGTGTCGCCCAGGCTAGAGTGCAGTGGTGCGATCTCGGCTCACTGCAAGCTCGGCCCCCGGCGTTCACGCCATTCTCCTGGCTCAGTCTCCGGAGTAGCTCGGACTACAGGCGTCCGCCACCACGCCGGGCTGATTTTTTTTGTATTTTTAGTAGAGACGGGGTTTCACCATGTTGGCAAGGATGGTCTCGAACTCCTGGCCTCAAGTGATCCGCCCTCCTCGGCCTCCCAAAGTGCTGGGATTACAAGCGTGAGCCACTGCGCCCAGCATTTTATTTTATTTTCGAGAAGGGGTCTGCTCTGTCGTCTAGGCTGCAGTGCGGTGGCATGATCTCGGCTCACTGCAACCTCTGCCTCCCCGGTTCAAGCGATTCTCCTGCTTCAGCCTCCCGAGTTGCTGGGATTACAGGCGCGCGCCACCACAACCGGCTAATTTTTTTTGTAGAGACGGGATTTCACAATGTTGGCCAGGCTGATCTCGAACTTCTGACCTCAGGTGATCCGCCCGCCTCGGCCTCCCAAGGTGCTGGGATTACAAGTGTGAGCCACCGCCCGCGGCCGGTAGAACATCTGAAGCTTCTAAAGCGAACTCTAAGGTTTCATTTGCACGAGGGTCTCGAACCACGCCAGGCTTCCAGGCGTCAGTGCCCAGTGCTTGGCATCTACTGATAGAAACCAGAAATGAGGGGCTGGAGGCGGAAACAGCTTGAAGAAAGAGGTAGAGGCCAGGGAGTGAGGACGGTGTCTCCTTTTCCTGGAAGTTGGTAATTCAGGCAGAAGGAAGTTGGATGAGCTTGCGGAACACCCGGGGGGCCAGTCGGCCCCGCTCCCGCATCCATCGCGGAGGCGCGGCCCCTTTAAGGCTCCCGGAAACGGTCCCACAGGACCGGAAGTGACCCTCTTTATTTCCCTTCCTCACGTGGTGCAGGCAGGAAGTGACGCGCGTGGCCCGGGAGCTGCGGTCGCAGAGGCCGACGGAGCCGGAGTCGCGGACGCCGCGGGGTCTCCGGGACAGGTGACCGGGGGGAGGGGGCCGGGAGTGCGCCCAGAGAAGGCGGGGCCTGAAGCCCCACGTGGCGGGGAGTGCGAACAGGCGCGGGCGGGGTGGGGAGCCGCCGGCGGGGGCGGGGTCGGAGTTCTCTGCGGGGGGCGGGGACAGGACGCCCACACGGGAAACTGGAGGGGCGCTGGCGGGGCGGGCGGTTGGGGGGGGTGGGCAGGGTCGGGTCGGGGCGTGGCCAGAGCCTGGGCCGGCGGCTGTGGGCGGGACCTAAAAGTTGTGGCTGGACTGTGGGCGGGGCCATAGTGTTGCTTGTTCAGCTGTGTGGCGGGGCTCGGACGCCGGGCGGAAGCGCTGTGGGCGGGGCCAGAAAGTTTTACCTTACTGGAAGCGGGTCCAGATTGTTGGCCGGGACGTTGGGGGCGGACCCAGAGGCTGACGCAGTGGCGGGGGCGGGGCCACAATGTAGTGGGGGAGCCAGGGGGCGGGGCCAGGGTGCTGGCGGGGAATGCTGGGGGTGGAGCGAGAAAGTTTCGTCTGAGCCACGGGCGCGGTCAGAGCGTTGGCCGGGAGGCGGGGAAGCGGGGAGTTGAGCCAGAACCCTGGGGAAGCCATGGGCGGGGCCAGATGCTGACGCAACGAGGTGTGGGAGGGAGTCAGGGGGCGTGTCCAGGAGGTTGGCCAGGCCAATCGGAGGCGGGGCCAGAGGGTTGACTGGGCGGGCCGGGGGCGGGGCTGGAATAATAATAAGAGATGGTAGGGGCGGGTCTAGGCTGTTGCCTGCGAGCCAGGAGGCGGGGAAAGAGCGTGGCTGGGAAAGTCGGTAGCGGGGCCACATTAATGGCCCATGGGTGGGGGCGGGGCCAGAAAGTTTTTTCCCGAGCCGTGGGCGGGGCCAGAGCGGTTTCCAGGATGTCGGGGACGTGGCGCTGGCATTCCCAGCCGGATTGAGGCTGGAGCTTTGCACAGAAAATCTGGGGCGGGCATGGGTAGTTTTGTCCTTGTTGGGGCGGGTGGAGTATTCAGTGGGGCAAAACGCCAGTTCCAGGAAGCCTCGCCAGTGAGTTCTGGGCCTGTGTGCAGAACCCTTTCGGGGGAGGCGGGAGGCTGTCGACCTTCCGTAGGGCGCTGGAGACGGGACTAGGACGTCCCTGAGGAAGGCGCGGGCTTGGAATGTTCTCTGAGAGCTTGGGCAGCCAATAAGAGTGGGGTTCGGACTTTTCTTTGAGCGTGGGATTGGGAATGTTTCTGAACCTTACCTGGTGGAGCTAGAATATTCGCCTGGATATGAGAGGCACCAGGATGAGCACAGGGAGGTGGGTCTGGAACTTTCTTTTGCAGGCTGGTTGGAGGGGTTGTAGTTGGAACTCTCTTGAGATAGGGAACCCGGGCTAACACTCATA
Organism: Pan paniscus; assembly: GCF_029289425.2. NCBI lineage: Eukaryota > Metazoa > Chordata > Mammalia > Primates > Hominidae > Pan > Pan paniscus. The sequence goes on from NC_073269.2 coordinate 53,399,448, forward strand.
CCACAGGGTGTGGCGGCTGGACTAGAATCAGCATTTGGAGGAGAGCAGTGTTGGATACTTAAGCAGTGGGTGGGGGCCAGACCAACCCCAAGGTGGGTTTGACTAGATCGTTTACATGGGAACTGGGTGAGTCCACAAAGATCATGAAAGGGCTGAGTCTGAATTTCTATGGAGAAGATGGAGGTGGCAGTTGAAAGGAGGGAGAGTGAGGGCTAGAATTCTCTTGGGGTACAGGGTTTTTTGTGTATGGCTGTGAGGATCCCACAGTATGTTAGAGGGTGAAGTAGGTTGGGGGGCCATTGGCCTTTGTCCTTCTTTTCCCTCTGCCCCCAGGAACCCTCAGTGCTGCGTCTAGATTCTGCAGGGGAGGTTTGCTGGGACCTTGGCTCCGCCCAGCCAGCGAAATGGTGAGGCTGAAAAATGGGGTCTCTAGAATCTGAGTTTTGGGGAAGGGGGCTTGGGAGGATGGGATCCATGGGGGCAGACTCTCAGACCCTGGGGGAAAGTCCCTGGTATGGATGGAGGTTTTTCCTTCCATCCCTCAACTGCCTCCCGGTCTCAGGCAGCCACACTCGATTTGAAATCAAAGGAGGAGAAGGATGCTGAGTTGGACAAGAGGATCGAGGCTCTTCGGCGGAAGAATGAGGCCCTCATCCGGCGCTACCAGGTGCCCTAGCCCCGCCCTAGGAGACCCCATCCCCTCTCTTCCCCGCAGTGAGTTTTTCTCACCTCTCCCTTCCTTAAAACCTTTTCATGGCTCCCCATCACTGTCAGGATAAAGGCCAAAGGCTTTAGCCTGACATCCCTTCTTTCATTCCATTATTCATTCATTCATTCATTTGTTCACAAATATTCCCCAAGATCTTTACCAGCCCCAGTGCTGAGTGGTGCTGGGGATATAGCTGTGACTGAGACAGACCCAGGCCTGCCCCCCCCAGGGTCCACCGTCTAGTCAGGGAGACAGCCCTGTCCTCAGGGATGCCCCAGAGCAGACAAGTCTGGAATCAGGAAATTCAGGGGTCTGTGGGAGTCCAGAGGAGGCTCCTGACCCAGCCTTGGGGATATCAGGGAGGGCTTCCTGGAGGAGTGGACTCTGAGGCTTGAGTGGTGAGTAGACAATAGCCAGTTGAAAAGGAGAGGGGAACATGTTTCAGGCAGAAGGAACAGTTTGTGCAAATGTTGGAAGCAAGAGAGAGCTTGGAGCTTCAAGTTGGAGGGTTGGTTAGGAGAGAATTGACCTGGGCAGGTCAGCAGGGGCCAGGCTGTGCTAGGCCCTGAATGCCACCAGGATGAGTTTGAACTTTGTCCTGAGGGCACTGGGGAGCCAGGGAGAGCCTTGAGCAGGGGTGGGACCGGTCAGAATAGCTGTTTAGGAAGACGCCTCTGGGTGCTGTGCGGTGGTGGGTGCGAGGAGGTGATACTGGAACCCAGAGACCAAGGAGGAAGCTGGGGCTGGAACCCTAGTGGGAGAGGAGGTACCTGGCTCAGGGCAGGGCTGTTGAGAGGGACTCAGTTACTGATGGGCAGTTCAGGGCAGGGGGAGGAAGAGGGAGGATTTAGGACAAGGCTGCTGAGTAGGTGATGTGGCTCTCCCTGAGATGGGATCTGGGAGGTGGCATGGGTTTCATTTATTCATTCTTCATGTATTCATTCATTTTAAAAAAGGCATATTGAATTTCCCTTGTGGGCTAGGCAGCGTTCTAGACTTGGGATACATGTCAGTGACATACATCACTGAAAGCAGACAGACATTCCTGTCCCCAGGCAGATTCTGCCGTAGTGGAGGAAGCAGACAGTGAGCGAGACGCATATGGTGCTGGGTGCAAATGGGATGAGAACAGAGAGGGTGGCAGGGGAGCTGGTTTCCACAGGGCGCTCAGGGAAGGCCTCACGAGAAGGCAGCATTGGAGCAGAGACCTACAGGAGGTGAGGGGTTGGAGGGTCTCTGGGAAAAGTGTTCCTGGCAGAGGGATCCGCTGGCGCAAAGCCCCTGAGGCAGGTTTCAGCCTGGTATGTTCTGGGAATAGCAAGGAAGCCGGAGTGATCGTGGGGAGAGGGTGAGAGATGAGGTCGGGGAGGTACCAAGGCCAGACCCCACGGGTCCCACAGGCTGTGGGGAAGGCTGTTACTCAGAGGGGCACCACAGGAACGTTCTGAGTGGGGCTGCAACGTGCTGAGGTTTGAGGGATATGAGTGGCCTTCTTGTTCAGAGTCCAGGAGAGAGGCCTGGGCTGGGGCCAGACTTAGGAGGAGTTCAGGGGTCTGGGAGTCCGTCTGGCAGACAGGGCACCTGATGCTTCCCTACCCCGGGTGTCTGCTCCTAGGAGATTGAGGAAGACCGTAAGAAAGCTGAACTTGAGGGAGTCGCAGTCACAGCTCCCCGAAAGGGCCGCTCAGTGGAGAAGGAGAACGTGGCAGTGGAGTCGGTGAGCTCGTCACTGGGGTGTGGGACCCTGAGGATGGGGAGGGGCAGAGGGTTGAGGCCTGGGACCCAGGAGCCCCCAGCTGTCCTGCACCAGTGGGTGGCCTCCATCCTGGCCGCATGCCTCCCTGCCCCAGTGACTGTATTTTCCCCATCTCCCCTCTTCCAGGAGAAGAATCTGGGTCCTTCCCGGAGGTCTCCTGGGACCCCTCGGCCCCCAGGGGCCAGCAAGGGGGGCCGGACTCCTCCACAGCAGGGAGGCCGGGCCGGCATGGGCCGAGCATCGCGCAGCTGGGAGGGCAGCCCCGGGGAGCAGCCTCGAGGAGGAGGAGCTGGGGGCCGTGGCCGGAGGGGCCGGGGCCGAGGTTCCCCTCACCCCTCTGGAGCTGGAGACACCTCAATCTCTGACCGTAAATCCAAGGTAGGAGCTAGGCAGCGCCTGGAGCCCTGGCTGAGGTTCTCTGTTGTCTGTTTCTGTTTTTTCCTCCTCTTAGATGCACATTTGTCCTGTGTGTCCATCTTTCAGTATCTCTCTCTGAGCCTTTGCATCTGGCTCTGTTTCTCTCTTCCTCCACCTCCTCCTTCTCCTCCTGCTCCCCCTCTTCTAGTTCCCCCTGTTCCTTCCCTCTCACGCCTAGAGCTCGCGTGTTTTTCCTTGTCTCTTTCTCTCCTACTCCTGCTCCCCGTCTTCTTGTTCCTCCTCGCCTTCCTTCCCTCCCGTCTCCTGCTTAGTGCTGCGTGTCCCTCCTTGTCCCTCTCTCTCTGTCTCCCTTTTTCTCGCTCTCTGGTGCATGCTTGCCCGCTCATCCTCTGTCCCCATCTCTCCTCCCTTTCTGGCACTGTGTGTCTGTCTGGTGGGCTCTGTCTATCTGGTGTGCTTGTGAGCACAGGCTCTGTGTGGCATTCTGTTTCTGTGTGTTTCTCTTGGTCCCCGGCTTTGGTTACGGGGAGCAGTGATTTTACTGTAACTACCTCACTCACCCCTGACGTGCAGGTCAGCAGGGTGGGAGTCTGTCTAGCTGAGTGGCTTACAGCCCACCGTGGACATGGGTTGAATCTGGTTCTGTGAGCTATCTGGCCTTGGGCAGCTCACTTCCCCTGTGAGCTTCTGGTTCTAGCACTTACACGGAAATAAGAAAATTCAAAAATTAGCCGGACGTGGTGGTGGGCACCTGTAATCCCAGCTACTTGGGAGGCTGAGGCAGGAAGATCACTTAAACCTGGGAGGTGGAGGTCACAGTGAGCCGAGATTATGCCACTGCACTCCAGCCTGGGCGACAGAATGAGACTCTGTATCAAAAAAAAAAAAAAAAAAAAGGCTGGGCGCGGTGGCTCACGAGGCCTGTAATCCCAGCACTTTGGGAGGCTGAGGTGGGCGGATCACCTGAAGTCAGGAGTTCGAGACCAGCCTGGCCAACATGCTGAAACCCCATCTCTACTAAAAGTACAAAAATTAGCCGGGTGTGGTGGCACACGCCTGTAATCCCAGCTACTCAGGAGGCTGAGGCAGAATAATTGCTTGAAACTGGGAGGTGGAGGTTGCAGTGAGCCGAGATTGCGCCATTGTACTCCAGCCTGGACAACAAGAGTGAAACTCCGTCTCAAAAAAAAAAAATAATTAGACTTAAATTGGGCATGCCAAGCTGCTGTCACACAAAGACTCCAAAAATTTCACGACCTAAGTGGAGTAGGAGTTTATTTCTCCCTTGTATGCTGAGCCCTGCAGGGAGGTGGGTGGTCCAGGGGGTGAGGCCCTGCTCCATGATGTCACTCAGGGACCCAGGTTCCTGTGTTTTTTTTTTTTTTTTTCTTGAGACAGAGTCTCACTTTGTTGCCCAGGCTAGAGTGCAGTGGCATGATCTTGGCTCACTGCAACCTCCGCCTCCTGGGTTCAAGCGATTCTTGTGCTTCAGCCTCCCAAGTAGCTGGGATTACAGGTGTGCACCACCACACCCGGCTAGTTTTTGTGTTTTCAGTAGAGATGGGGTTTCGCCATGTTGGCCAGGCTGGCCTTGAACTCCTGACCTCAGGTGATCCTACCACCTCGGCCTCCCAAAATGCTGCGATTACATGTGTGAGCTGCTGCGCCCGGCCTGGTTCCTGTTTTTGTTGCTTGGCCCCTAGGTCCTGGTCATTGTCTGTGGTAAAACCTGGGTTGCCGACATGGTTGCGGTTCAGTTCACAGGAAGGGGAAAGATGAGTCTGCTTTATCACTTTTGGTTATGTCCTGTTGGTGAGAACTTAGACACCTGGTCATACCTAACCTCAAAGGAGACTGGGAAATGAAAACGTTGTCTACAGCTGGCTGGCTATTTGCCCATCTAAAATTTTGTCACTAGCTTGGTTACTAGTAACAAGTAGTTACTAGCTACTTGGAATGCTGGGTGCTGTGGTATGGGCTTGTGGTCCTAGCTACTTGGGAAGCTAAGGTGGGAGGATCGCTTGAGCCCAGGAGTTTGAGACCAGGCTGGGCAACAGAGTGAGACCCCATCTCTATAAAAATTTTAAAAATTAACTGGACGTGGTGGTGTGCCCCTGTGGTCCCAGCTACTTACTTGGGAGGCTGAGCCAGGAGGATCACTTGGGAGGCTGAGCCTGGGAGGTCAAGGATGCAGTGAGCTGTGAACACACCACTACATTCCAGCCTGGGCAACAGAGTAAGACCCTGTCTCAAAAAAAAAAAAAAAATCAATAAATTTTTGCTACCATGGAAGGAAGAAGGGGAGAACGGATTGTGGTTGGTGGGGGTAGGTCACCTAACCATCTGCCAAGTAATTACTGTTATTACCACCACTATGATTGCGGCAACCTTGGTGTGCCAGGGCCCCCAGCACCCTGACACTGAACTCGCAGGTTCAGTGGTTTGCTAGAAAGATTCATGGCTTAGATTTATCACAGTGAAAGAGATCACAAAGCAAAATCAGCAGGGGGCGGGGTACCTGGGCTGAGGTCTGGAGGAAACCCGGCATGAACTTCCAAGAGTCCTTTCCCTGTGGAGTCCCAGGGAATGCGCTGAATTCCTCCAGCACTGAATTGTGACAACATGTGGCTTACCAGGGATGCCCACGAGAGATTCAGCACTCCAGGTTTTTAATTGGGGGCTGGTTTATTTTTATTTATTGTATTTATTTAGTTTTTAAAATTTCTTTTTGTTTTTGAGATGGAGTTTCACTCTTGTTGCCCAGGCTGGAGTGCAGTGGTATGATTTCGGCTCACTGCAACCTCCACCTTTTGGTTTCAAGCAATTCTCCTGTCTCAGCCTCCCAAGTAGCTGGGATTACAGGTGCCCACCACCATGCCCGGCTAACTTTTGTATTTTTAGTAGAGACGGGGTTTCACCATGTTGGCCAGGCTGGTCTCGAACTCCTGACCTCGTGATCCACCTGCCTTGGCCTTCCAAAGTGCTGGGAATACAGGCGTGAGCCACTGTGCCTGACCCGTTATTTTTATTTTTATTTTATTTTATTTTTTGAGACAGAGTCCTACTCTGTTGCCCAGGCTGGAGTGCAGTGGCACAATCTCGGCTCACTGCAACCTCCACCTCCTGGGTTCAAGTGATTCTCTTGCCTCAGCCTCCTGAGCAGCTGGGATTACAGGCGCCCACCACCATGCTTGGCTAATTTTTTTCCTATTTTTAGTGAGGCGGGGTTTTGCCATGTTAGCCAGCCTGGTCTCAAACTCCTGACCTCAGGCGATCCACCCACTTCGGCCTCCCAAAGTGCTGGGATTACAGGCGTGAGCCACCGCGCCCGGCCACTTTTAAAATTTTTTGTAGAGACAGGGTCTTGCTATGTTGCCTAGTCTGGCCTTGAACTCCTGGGCTCAAGCAATCCTCCTGCCTTGGCCTCCCAAAGTGCTTGGATTAGAGGTGTGAGCCACCATGTCAGCCTGGAGGCTAGTTTTGAACGCAGGCCCCTTCTGTCTGGTATGTACTGAAATTCCAGACCCCCCAGTAGGAAGGCGAATGCAGCGTACAGCGTGTTGTTCGCATAGTCTAGGCCTGGCCAGCCAGCCTCATCAGTTCACTGCTGACCTGGAGCACGCTGAGAGCAAATGGTCAGATGCCAGCAGGCCAGTCCGAGGAGAGGAGCCTCAGGCCTGCTGGGCAGCCCGTCTCCTGCACCGGCAGCTTAATAGTTCTCCCTGAAGCTGGGTGTCCCTATCTTTATCCCCCCAGGAGTGGGAGGAGCGGCGCAGGCAGAACATTGAGAAGATGAATGAGGAGATGGAGAAGATCGCCGAGTATGAGCGCAACCAGCGGGTCAGTGGTGCGGATGTCCCCGAGGCAGGGCCGAGCTGCCTGGGCTGCAGGGAGCCCGCGCCAACCCCCTGCTCTGCTGCCTGCAGGAAGGGGTTCTTGAACCCAACCCAGTGCGGAACTTCCTGGACGACCCCCGGCGACGCAGCGGGCCCCTGGAGGAGTCTGAGCGGGACCGCCGGGAGGACAGCCGCCGGCACGGCCGCAACTGGGGGGGCCCCGACTTCGAGCGGGTGCGCTGTGGCCTTGAGCACGAGCGGCAGGTGGGTGTTGGCAATGAGGACACCCCGGGGCTCTCAGGGCTTTGATGGGGACTGCGCAGCAGGAACCAGACAGATCAGGGCCATGGGGCCTCTCCTTTTTTGTGCCACAGGACTTTTTTTTTTGAGACGGATTCTCGCTCTGTCACCCATTCTGGAGTGCAGTGGCACCATCTCGGCTCACTGCAGCCTTTGCCTCCTGGGCTCAAGCAATTCTTCTGCCTCAGCCTCCCGAGTAGCTGGGATTACAGGCAAGTGCCACCACACCTGGCTAATTTTTTCGTATTTTGTAGAGACGGGGTTTCACCATGTTGGCCAGGCTAGTCTTGAACTCCTGACCTCAAGTGATCCACCTGCCTCGGCCTCCCAAAATGCTGGGATTACAGGCATGAGCCACTGTGCTTGGCCAGGATTTTAATTATTAAGGATTTATGGTATGTTTTGTTTCCTGCCAAGGTAAATCTCCCCTCATTGTTAATGACACCAGCATTTATGAGGCACCTACCACATGGCAGGTGCTGTGTGAGGGGTGGGGACCTGGCCTAGAAGAGGAGGCAGGGGCAGTGTCCTTGCACTTGGTGGTCTACCCCTAAATTGTCCGTCTGTTGGTTCTTCTGTCAGTACCACCTGGCTCTAGTTGTTACAGCTTTGTGGTATGTTTGAGGGTTTTCTTGTTACTAACAGTATTGTTTACTGGGCACTTACTATGTGCCAGGTACTGTTTTAGGTGCTGAGGATAAGAGATTTTTTTTTTTTTTTGAGATGGAGTCTTGCTCCATCGCCCAGGCTGGAGTGCAGTGGCGTGATCTTGGCTCACTGCAAGCTCCGACTCCCGGGTTCACACCATTCTCCTGCCTCAGCCTCCCCAGTAGCTGGGACTAAGGTGCCCACCACCATGCCCAGCTAATTTTTTGTATTTTTAGTAGAGATGGGGTTTCACCATGTTAGCCAGGATGGTCTCGATCTCCTGACCTCGTGATCTGCCCGCCTCAGCCTCCCAAAGTGCTGGGATTACAGGCGTGAGCCACCGCGCCCGGGTTGTTTTTTTTTTTTTTTTTTTTTTTTTTTTTTTTGAGACGGAGTCTTGCCCTGTTGCCTAGGCCGGAGTGCAGTGGCGCGATCTCGGCTCACTGCAAGCTCTGCCTCCTGGGTTCATGCCAGTCTCCTGCCTCAGCCTCCCGAATAGCTGGGACTACAGGCACCCGCTACCACGCCCAGCTAATTTTTTGTATTTTTAGTAGAGACAGGGTTTCACCATATTAGCCAGGATGGTCTCCATCTCCTGACCTCATGATCCGCCTACCTTGGCCTCCCAAAGTGCTGGGATTACAGGCGTGAGCCACCGCGCCCGGCGGGAGAAGAGTTTGGAGGCAGAGCCCCTGCCTTGATGAGGTTTCTTCTGGTGGGAGCTGAGTAAATGAAAATATAGTGAGATGTGAGGTCCTACCAAGTGTTGTGGAGAAAAATCCAGCAGCTGAGGGGACAGAAGGATGCTACTTAGGAGATCTGAGAGGGCCTCTGTGAGGAGGTGCCACCTGAGCCTAGTTGATTGTGATCTCTGCCTTGTCATCGCTTCCCTGTGTGATCCTGAGCAAGTGGATGTGCCTCGGGGCTTAGGGGCGGGGTGGGGTGCGGGACAGCACCGTGACTCCCTGTGGGCTGGGGGGCAGGGCCGCCGAGCTGGCCTGGGCAGTGCTGGAGACATGACGTTGTCCATGACGGGCCGGGAGCGGTCGGAGTACCTGCGCTGGAAGCAGGAGAGGGAGAAGATCGACCAGGAGCGGCTGCAGAGGCACCGCAAGCCCACTGGCCAGTGGCGGCGCGAGTGGGATGCCGAGAAGACCGATGGGATGTGAGTCTCCTCCCCGCTCCTCTCCCCGTGTGGCACGTTGACCTTGGCCCTGACTTCTAAGTCCTATGCCTCTCTCTGGTTTTTCCTGCTGTGTATGAGTGAGTGACTGCCAAGTATCCTGAGATGCCGTGGACCAGCTGCTGGAGCTCAGCGGCACGTGAGAGCATTTCTGGTTTTCTTTTTTTTTTTGAGATGGAGTCTTGCTCTGTCGCCCAGGCTGGAGTGCAGTGGCGTGATCTCGGCTCACCGCAAGCTCTGCCTCCCAGGTTCACACCACTCTCCTGCCTCAGCCTCCCGAATAGCTGGGACTACAGGCGTCTGCCACCACGTCCAACTAATTTTTTGTATTTTTAGTAGAGACAGGGTTTCACCGTGTTAGCCAGGATGGCCTCAATATCCTGACCTTGTGATCTGCCTGCCTTGGCCTCCCAAAGTGCTGAGATTACAGGCGTGAGCCACCGCGTGGCCGAGCATTTCTGGTTTTCTTTTTGTTTTTGGAGACAGAGTCTAGCTCTGTCGCCCAGGCTGGATGGAGTGCAGTGGGAGGATCTCAGCTCACTGCAACCTCCGCCTCCCGTGTTCAAGCAATTCTCCTGCCTCAGCCTCCTGAGCAGCTGGGGTGAGAGGATTTCTTCTGTGTTCATGGGTATGCTGGGCTCAGCTGATCCAGGCTGGACGCTAAGCTGTGGGTCCCGCTGGGCTTGGCTTCTTGCAGCAGGGTGAATTCACTCTGCGCCAGGGTGTTCATTCTGCTGTCCAGGCTGAGGGCAGCAGCTGCCTGGGGAGCACTTGCCCTGACATGGGCAGATGCACAAGCAGGCACACTTCCCAGTTGTGTTCGCCAGCACACCCCGCCTCACTGGGGCGGGGAAATAAGCTCTGCCCACTCCAGTGGATAGGAACACCGGTGGCGGCAGGGACATCAGTTCCAACGCAGGGAGGGCGTGAAGGCTGTTTAACAGCGATTAGACCTTTGCATCCTCCCGCCAGCCTCTGACCTGTCCCCAGCAACTCAGATCCCTGAATGTCTCCATGCCTCACCATCACCTTTTTTTTTTTTACTTTTTTTTTGAGACGGAGTCTCGCACTGTTGCCCGGGCTGGAGTGCAGTGATGTGATCTCGGCTCACTGCAACCTCTGCCTCCTGGGTTCAAGCGATTTTCCTGCCTCAGCCTCCTGAGTAGCTGGGATTACAGGCACGTGCCACCACATCCAGCTAATTTTTTGTAATTTTAGTAGAGGTGGGGTTTCACCATGTTGGCCTGGCTGGTCTTGAACTCCTGACCTCATGATTCGCCCACCTCAGCCTCCCAAAGTGCTGAGATTACAGGTGTGAGCCACCGCGCCCGGCACCACCACCTTCTTATCCCAGTGGCACTGTTAACCTCAAGTTTGACTTTGTCCCCCGATTCAGTCAGACTTAAAGCAAAGCCCTCATTGCATCATCGTCATGGGGACCAACTTCCATAACCAAGAAGGAGAAGGTTCTGGAAGAGCCGATAAATAGCAGTATTTAAAGATCAGCAACTGTAGGTTTTACCTCATCCCCCATTCTTTCCTGTGTTGAAAGTTTTCATTCACCTATAACTTGTTTTTTGCCTTTGGCTAAGGAGGATTTTGTCTGTTTGCCCAGTGGTCGGGAAGCATTTTGTTGTGGATTGTGAACCAAGCCTGTGCGAGTGTGAGAAATAATTTGCACAGATACTATAGCTGATCTTCCTAAGGAGGAGGCAGCTGGGCTTTTGGGGAGATGTTCTCAGCATTCACAATGAGAAAGTATTTGTTTTTCTTGTGTGTCCTAAAAGCAGTTTGCAACAAGTCTGATGAATAATGTTTGTGTGGGCCGGGTGCAGTGGCTCATGTCTGTAATCCCAGCACTTTGGGAGGCTGAGGCAGGTGGATCACGAGGTCAGGAGATCAAAACCATCCTGGCTAACACGGTGAAACCCCGTCTCTACTAAAAATACAAAAAATTAGCCGGGTGTGGTGGTGGGCGCCCTGTAGTCCCAGCTACTCGGGAGGCTGAGGCAGGAGAATGGTGTGAACCTGGGAGGTGGAGCTTGCAGTGAGCCGAGATCGCGCCACTGCATTCCAGCCTGGGCGACAGAGAGAGACTCCGTTTCAAAAAAAAAAAAATAAATAATAATAATAATGTGTGTCTGGGCCAGGCGCGGTGGCTCATGCTTGTAATCCCCACAATCCCAGCACTTTAGGAGGCCAAGGCTGGAGGACTGCTTGAACCCAGGAGGTTTGCAGTGAGCTGTTATGATGCCACTGCACTCCAGCCTGGACCACAGAGCAAGACCCTATCTCTAAGAAAAAAAAATGCATGGTGTCTTGCTTTCATCAGCATATATTTGAGTCCTCATGTCATGGAAGGTTCTAGGTGATACAGCAGCAAACAAAACATTTCTGCCTTTTTGGAACTAAGAGTGTAGTGGGCAAGGTGGGTAATTAAGAGGTCTAATGTTAGGCCCAGAAGGATAATGATGCAGAGTAAGCAGCCAGGGTGGAGGTTAGAATTTTAGACTTAGATAATCTGTGTAATAATATTATCTTTTTTTTTGTTTTTTTGAGACTGAGTCTTGCTGTGTTGCCCAGGCTAGAGTGCAGTGGTGTGATTTCAGCTCACTTCAACATCGCCTCCTGGGTTCAAATAATTCTCCTGATTCAGCCTCCCGAGTAGCTGAGATTACAGGTGCCTGCCACCAAGCCCGGCTAATTTTTTTATTTTTAGTAGAGATGGGGTTTCACCCTGGTCTCGAACTCCTGGCCTCAGGTGATCCGCCCACCTGGACTCCCAAAGTGTTGGGATTACAGGCGTGAGCCACCGTGCCCGGCCCTAATATTATCTTAGCTGGGGGTTCGGGAAGGCCTCTGAGCAGAGCCGTGAAAGGAGGTGAGGGAGTGAGCCAGTGAAAAACGTGGGAAGAACGTTCCAGGAGCAGGCGCTAAGGCCCTGAGGCAGGAGCTAGGTGTGGTGGAAGAGCCTGCTTAGCGGGAGAGGTGAGGGAGACTGGTGGGAAAGGTCAGATAGGGAGTTGTGGGTCATGTACTTGGGCAAGGGTCTGTGGTGACCCCCCAAATTTTTGTTTTGGCGCCCACATTCTGAATCTTTTTGTATTTGTCACTATGCTGTCAAATTTGCCTCTTGCCCATCACCTGGTCCTATCCTTTGTTTTTTTTTTTTGAGATAGGGTCTCCCTCTGTCACCCAGGCTCGAGTACAGTGGCTTGATTACTGCTCACTGCAGCCTTGACCTCCCAGGCTCAAGTGATCCTCCCTCCTCAGCCTCCCGAGTGGCTGAGATTACAGGCATGCGCCACCACGCCCAGCTAATTTTTGTATTTTTTGTAGAGGTGGGTCTTCGCCATGTTCACCACGCTGGTCTTGAACTCCTGGGCTCAAGCGATCTGTCTGCCTCAGCCTCCCAGAGTGCGGGGATTACAGGCTTGAGCCACCATGCCCGGCCCTGTCCTACTTCTAGTGTCTCCTGTCTGGTTGACCGTCTGTCTCTGATCCGATTTCTGACCCTGACCTCTCCCATCTTCTTGATCCTTTTGTTACCCTGTTCCCCCAGCTGCCCGCTCACCCGTTATCTTTCCCCCAGGTTCAAGGATGGCCCAGTCCCTGCCCATGAACCATCCCACCGCTATGGTGAGTGGGTGCCCTTGGATGAGCCGAGGCTCGGTCTGGGAGTCAGGGGTGGTGTGTGCCACACCTTCCCTTCCCGATGACACCTGCGTTCTGTTGCAGATGACCAGGCCTGGGCCCGGCCCCCGAAGCCCCCTACTTTTGGGGAGTTCCTGTCCCAGCACAAAGCTGAGGCCAGCAGCCGCAGAAGGAGAAAGAGCAGTCGGCCCCAGGCCAAGGCAGCGCCCAGGGCCTACAGGTGGGGCACCCCTTCTGCGGGCTTGCACACCCCCAGGGCTCTCCGCAGGGCGTTCTCGTCTTTGGCTTGCTGTGAAGGTGTGGGTACATCTGTCTGTCCCTGTCTTTGTCTTGGCCCTGTCTATCTCGCAGGTCCGTGGTTTGAGGGGCTTGGGATCTGGCTCTTGGTTTTACCCTCATCTGTCCCCTTTCTGCCGTCACCCATCCCCTCTCCTGCTACCTGCCCCACTTTCGTTCTGTCCTTGACACCTGGGGACACACATCCGCCATTCCCTCAGCCCTCCACCATGCCAGATGCTCTGGGCAGCTCCTCCCTAGGGAGGGTGGAGGCAGGAAGCCCCTTCCTCCTGTCTGCTCTCCACCCAGGCATCACCCCTCCCTCTGTTCCCTCTAGTGACCATGATGACCGCTGGGAGACAAAAGAAGGGGCAGCATCCCCAGCCCCTGAGACTCCACAGCCTACTTCCCCCGAGACTTCCCCCAAGGAGACACCCATGCAGGTGAGGCTGGGCTGTGGTTCAGGGCACGGGCCTGGGGTGGGGGCTCAGGACCTGTGCCTTGCCCTGACTTGCCTGTGTCCCCAAAGCCACCCGAGATCCCAGCTCCTGCCCACCGGCCTCCTGAAGACGAGGGGGAAGAGAATGAGGGGGAAGAGGATGAAGAATGGGAGGACATAAGTGAGGATGAGGAGGAGGAGGAGATCGAGGCGGAAGAAGGTGATGAGGAGGAACCAGCCCAAGACCACCAAGTCCCAGAGGCTGCCCCCACCGGGATCCCCTGCAGTGAGCAGGCCCACGGAGTCCCCTTCAGTCCGGAGGAGCCCCTGCCGGAGCCCCAGGCCCCTGGCACGCCTTCCAGCCCTTTCTCACCACCCAGCGGCCACCAGCCTGTGTCCGATTGGGGTGAAGAGGTGGAGCTGAATTCTCCCCGGACCACCCACCTGGCTGGCGCCCTCTCTCCGGGTGAGGCCTGGCCTTTTGAGAGTGTATGAAGCTGGCTGCCTGTGTGTGTGTGCTCGCGCGCTAGAGGGGTGTGGCTGGTGGGGGACCCTTGGGGCTGGGCCCTGGGACCCAGTGTGCCCCACAGCCCTGTTGGCTGGGGGGGTGGCGCAGCCCATGCTCTTCTGTACTGTCATGCCCATCTCTGGAATGTCCACTCCCAGAGCCTGCCCCAGCCCTTTGAGCCCCCTCCCCAATAAAGAATTCACATCCTCCAATGACATTCCCCCAGGTGTGTCCTTGAACCCCCTTCAACTCCCCCTGGGCCTTCTCTCTTGGGGTGGGGAGATGTCAGGCGGGAAAGGGGGCTTGACTGGGGCTCCCCTTCCCTAGGAGGTGGCCAGTCAGCCCCTGCCTTCCCGGAGAGTGGGCCCAGCCTCCGAGGAACCCAGAAAGCTGAAGAGGAAGGGTCTGAGGCAACTCCAGGTGGGGGAGTGCATGGGGCATGGGATGGAGGCCGCTTCTTCCTCTTTCTCTGGGGCTGAGGGCTTGGGGGGAGTGGGGTGAGTGTGTGTAGGTAGCAGTTGGACCATAGAGGTGAGGTGAAAAGGGGGAGCTCGGATAGGGATGGGGGGCTGGAGCCGGGTGGCAGGGGTGGGGCAAAGGGGCAACTTTATGGGCCAAGCCAATAGGAATTTGGTATGGAGGTTGAGGAGGTGGGGTTAAGGAAAGGATTAGAATTTTGGAGTCGAGCTCAGGGGTTTTGGAAAGCACTGGTTTAAGAGTAATGGGGTGTGGATCGGATGCCTTGGCTCATGCCTGTAATCCCAGCTAATTGGGAGGCGGGAGGATCGCTTGAACCTGGGAGGCGGAGGCTGCAGTGAGCCGAGATCGCTCCACTGTACTCCCACCTGGGCGACAGAGCAAGACTCCGTCTCAAAAAAGGTGGTTGGCGTTGGTGTACTAGGGCAGGAGCTATAGGCAGACTTCGAAATTTGAACTGGCTCGAAAAGGCCAAAGAGATGGGCAAGGGCAGAAAACTGGATTTAACTGTGGCTGGGATTAGCGTTCTGAGGTGCAACCTAGTGGGGCAAATTAGAATAGACATGCGGACCCGATCAGCATTTTGGGACCGACGAAGTGCGAGCAAGAGGCCAAGCCCCTCTCCACCTACACTCCATAAGAGTAAGATTTCGAATCTCAGATGGCCTCCCCTTCCCCCAGAGTGGGATTAGGATTTGGGGGGGCAGAGCCAAGGAAGGACTGGTTAGAATAGCAGGCGTTGGCGAAGGAAAGGGGAGGGCGGGTCCTCTAGGACTGGCTTGGTGGAGGTTGATGAAGGCCGTGAGATAGGGCGGGGGTGGGAGAGGACAGTTTGCAGCCTTGGGTGGCGCGGGGGCCCAGACGCTCTGTCTTGGGCCACTTGTTGGTCGGGAGCCAGATCTCGCCACACCCGCGTTTCCTCGATTGTAAACGGTTATGTTGGGAGTGTTTGCTGCTGCGTGGGTCCGCTGAGAGGATTAGTCTGGGCCCCGTAAACCGCTTAGCGCCAAGCCTGCTGTGGCAAGGGCTCGAACTGGATGAGAGGCGTGGCTAGACGGGGGAGGGGTCCTGGGCCGGGGGGGAGGTGGGAAGACTGCTCCCCTCCGCTGACTCAGCCCCTTCTCTCCTCAGAGGCAGGCCCCGAAGGCCAGGAGACGGCGGAGATCACCGACTTCCAGAGGGTGCGTTTCTGCAAGGTGGTGGCGGCCCCTCCGCCGCCGGGGGCCGCTCGCTGACCGCGCCCGCCGGATCGCGGCCTCCGCGCTCTGCACTAACCTCCCACCGCCTCGCTCCTCTGTCCTCTGCTTCTGCCACACTCCAGCCAGGAGAGGGTTAAATCTAAGGGGGGAGGAGCCAGGGTCTGCGAGCCGGACGGGGCCAGGGCAGTAGTCGGGTGCAGGCCCCACCAACGGGGGACGTCATGGCACTGGGACGGCTGGGACGCTTCCGCGTTAGTCTCCCATGGAGGCCCTGGGCGGCTCGAGCTAGTCTTCAGGCCGAATCTCCCGCCTCCAGGATTGCATCCGAGGCCTGGCAGCCGGTGACTCTTCCGAAGGGCTTGAATTACTCGGGCGCCAGCCCTGTCGTATTAAACGCAGTGCTTCCGCTCACCCTTGAACTGTGTTTCTGGAGGGGGCAGGCTGGGTCGCTGTGCTTGGCGGGCTTTTCTGTGGCGGAAGAGGCGGAAGGAAGGGGTCTTCCTCCACCCTTCTGATCCGTCTTCCCTCCCCCCTCCCGCAGGCCTCCCCGAATTCCTGAAGACGCTGCTGGGAGGGGACTGAAGCTTCCCCGCCTTGATGGGGAGGGGGCGTGAGGAGGGGTTTATCTGGATTTCCAGGCTGTGTTCTTTCTACCCCAGAGCCTAGTCTGGAAGGGGCTCTAGGGAGAGGGAAAAGCTGACCGTTGGGGAGGAGCTGGGAGAAGGGGCGCGATTGCGGTGAGGGGCGGAGCTGGAACCTCGGGGCCTGAGGTGCTGAGGATACCTGAAAGCGGGCTGAGAGTGTGCTGGAGGAGGCGGGTCCCGCGGGGGCGGAGCTAGGCTGCCTGGGCGGGGCCGGAATCCTGACAGGCGGAGTTAGAGCGGGGGGCGGGGTCAGCGCGCGCGGGTGGGGCTCTGGCCATGGGCATGGGGCGGGGCCGTCAGCGGGGGCGTGGTCGGGGTGTCGCGCGGGAACCCGCGGGGGAAGAGAGCGGGGATTCCGGAACTAGAGTGTGGGAGCCAGAGGCCGTAGCGGGCGGGG
This sequence comes from Pan paniscus, assembly GCF_029289425.2. NCBI lineage: Eukaryota > Metazoa > Chordata > Mammalia > Primates > Hominidae > Pan > Pan paniscus. The sequence continues at coordinate 53,415,852 of NC_073269.2, forward strand.
CTCGAGCACTGGAGTAGAGCAGTCCGACAGGTAGAGAAGTGAGACTGGCTGCGGCACAGGGCGGGTTAGGGCTTCAGGCAGGGCTTGAGCGGGACGAGGGGGCGGGCTCCGAGGCGGGCTAGATCCCTGGGCTGGATGAAGTCCGAGTCTGGGAAGAGAACCGTGTTGTGGCAGGAGGAGGCGGTGATTGGGGTGGTGGGGCTAAGCGCGGGGCCGGGGCTGGAGCGAGGGGGGCGGGGTAGCACCTCCGCCTGTCGGTGGTGGGGCGGAGGCTGGAGGGGGTGGGCCTAGGATGCGGAGGCGGCAGCTCGCGTGGGGGCGTGACCATGCCTGCCGGGGGCGGGGCCGGAGGCGGGCGGTTTAGAGAGCGGGGCGGTCCTGCGGGGTGGGGGCGGGGCCTGTGCGGGCTGCAGCGCGGAGCCGAGTGGGCTGCGGGGATGCGGGGGACCAGCTGTGTGGGCGGCGGCGCCGAGAGCCCCGGCGGCGCGGGGTTGAGCGAAGGCCCGCGGGGGCGCTGGCTGCGCTTGGCTCCGGTGTGCGCCTACTTCCTCTGCGTCTCGCTGGCTGCCGTGCTGCTCGCCGTGTACTACGGTCTCATCTGGGTACCCACGCGGTCTCCCGCGGCACCCGCCGGCCCACAGCCCAGCGCGCCGTCCCCTCCGTGTGCTGCCCGCCCGGGCGTGCCGCCTGTCCCGGCGCCCGCCGCTGCCTCCGTCTCCTGCCTCCTGGGAGTCCCCGGCGGGCCGCGACCCCAGCTCCAGCTGCCGCTGAGCCGCCGCCGCCGCTACAGCGACCCTGACCGCCGTCCGAGCCGCCAGACACCCAGAGAGACGCCAGAGGCCGCGGAGGGGCGAGGACCCGGGTAACTCTCTCTTCCACCCCAACCCGGATCGCCAGCCCTCGAGAGCTCTGTGCTCCACGCCGAGGATGCGCCGTCTCTGGATTGGTCCGGCCTTCTTCCTAATGACATCGCTCAGCGTCTCTGGAGCCGTCATCCCGCGGAATGGGGGCCCAGGGGGTGTCAGCTCGGGGCCTTGCCTCTTGCAGCTACTCTGTGGTCAGGCCGGGTCCTCCACCATCAGGAAGATCCCATCCTGAGCTCTGTCTCCTGCCCCTCCTGCTGTGGGATGCTGAGCACAGAGCCCACAGCCCATCTGCCTCTTCACCTCCCTGAATCCGTGTCCATCTGCAATAAACCACAGCCTCGGCTGCCTCGTGCTGTGTCTGTCCTGTTGTATGCAGAGATGCCTCCCCTCCCAAGTTTGTGTGGGAAAGACCTTCCTGGGGTGTGGCCTTTGTCTGTTTTGTCCCGGGTGGGCTGTTCCCCTTCCTTAAGGAGCTCTTCTTTTCTTGGAGTAGGGAGAAGAAGCTTAGCAGCAGCAGGGCCTTTGAAGGTCAGACAGTGGGAAGGGCTTCCCAGTTTTTTGTGTGCTTGGAGCAAAGGACAAATGTCTCTGGGGAGAAGCAGAGTGTCTGCCCTCGTGTTACAGCACAGGAGACAGGAGGGGTGGGGTGATTTAGGACAATAGCTGGGGTTCTGGGAATTGCTGTTGGTGTAATTATCATGTCAGGGACAGAGGCTGAATCACCCAGGGATCTCAGTTGGCTGCCGAGAGGGAACGATGCTGGCCCACTTCCTGGGGTCAGAGAGATGAGAGTGGATGGCGGCGGCGGTGGTGTTGCTTCTCAGCCTGTCTGGAAATCTCAGAGCCAATGACCAAAGCGCTGTGCTGCCTTGGAAGACTGGTGCAGCCTCTCTGGCCTGGGGCGCTGCTAGGAAACCAAGGCCGGGAAACTGAGGTCTAGCTTCTGGGCAAGGAGTCCGAGGTGGGGAGGCCATGTTCCATCCTGGAAGACTGAGGCCTGGCTCTGGACAGGGCCTGGGATCTGACATGCAGGAAGCTGGTTCCTGTCCAGCCTCCCCGCTTGAGCTGGAGGCCTTCCCAGGAGAGTGAGGCTGAGCATCTTCTCCCACGCTGTGGCTCCTGGAGATCTGTGGAGGTGGTTAGGAAGGTCAGCTGCTCTGCTCACCTCCCCTTTACCCCACCACCACTCCCCAGAGGGTGGCTGTGAAGGGGAATCCAGGAAGCCAGCACTTCTTTATAGTCAGCATAGGTGATAGTTAGGGGCACTGACTGGGGCGAGACTACTCGGGTTCAAATTCCAGCTCCTCTCATTACAAACTGTGTGACTTTGGGCAGGTCACTCGACCTCTGTGTTTCTTTTTTTTTTTTTGAGATGGAGTCTTGCACTGTTGCCCAGGCTGGAGTGCAGTGGCATGATCTCGCTCACTGCAACCTCCGCCTTCTGGTTCAGGTGAGTCTCCTGCCTCAACCTCCCGAGTAGCTGGGATTACAGGTGCCCACCACCACACCCAGCTAATTTTTTTTTTGTATTTTTATTTTTTATTATTTTTATTTTGAGAGAAGTCTCACTCTTGTCCCCCACGCTTGAGTGCAATGGCTCGATCTCTGCTCACTGCAACCTCCACCTCCCAGGTTCAAACAATTCTCCTGTCTCTGCCTCTCAAGTAGCTGGGATTAAGGCCCCTGCCACCACGCCCGGCTAATTTTTGTATTTTTAGTAGAGACGAGGTTTCATCATGTTGGTCAGGCTGGTCTCAAACTCCTGACGTAAGGTGATTTGCCCACCTTGGCCTCCCAAAGTGCTGGGATTACAGGCGTGAGCCACTGCACCCAGCCTTATAACTTATTTAAAATTTTTAAGCATTTTTTGTTTATTTGTTTAATAGAAATGGGGTTTCACACTATGTTAGCCAGGCTGGTCTTGAACTCCTGGGCTTAAGTGATTTTCCTACCTTGGCTTCCCAAAGCCCTGGAATTATAGGCGTGAGCCACTGTGCCTGGCCCTGCCTCTGTGGTTCTGTAGAATGAAGATGCTAATGGTACTTCTTCATAGACTTGCTCTGAGAAATAAATAAACTGGTGATCTCAAGCCCTGAGAACGATGTCACATGTTCTCTCTCTCCACCACCTCTGTCCCTCAGGGTTTAAAAGCCCCAGCTGGGATCCTCTGGGGATAGCAAGTCAGTCCAAAGCCCTGGCCACCAGCACATGGTGAGTTTGAGGGAGGGGCCTCTCCATTTCGGTTCCCACTGGACCCCCTCTCTTTGGTTTTCATCTCTCTTCTCCCAGCCCCATTTTTTCCTACTCTTTCGTTTCCTTGTTTCTGTGTGTCCTGGCTCTTTTCTCTTTCTGTGTTTGTCTCTCTGCGTCTCAGTCTTTCTGTGTCCTGTGTATCTCTCTGGTGTCTCTTGGTATTGTTTCTCTCTCCCACTCTGTATGTCTCTGACTCATTCTGTGTCCTCCCTATTGCTCTCTGTCCCCAGCTCGTTCTTTTTTTTTTTTTTTTTTTTTAGATGGGAGTCTTGCTCTGTTACCCAGGCTGGAGTGCAGTGGCGCTGGGATTACAGGCGCCCACCACCATGCCCGTATAATTTTTGTATTTTTAATAGAGAGAGGGTTTCACCAGAGTGGCCAGGCTAGTCTTGAATTCCTGACCTCAAGTGAGCTTCCCGCCTCGGCCTCCCAAAGTGCTGGGATTACAGGCGTGAGACACTGTGCCCAGCCCCAGCTGATTCTCTTTCTTCTCTCCTCCACACTTATCTTACCCCAACACTTTCTTCCACCTTGCTCCCCTTCCCCTGCCCCCGCACCCCACAGCTTCCAGGTCCCTAGTCTCAGTGTCCCCTGTCTCCTTCCCTTTATCTCTTCCTTTTCTCCTCCTATTTCTCTTGGTTTCTCTTTTGGTCTCCATTGTTTAATCTTCCTTTTAACAAATATTTTTTGAGGCTGGGCATAATGGTTCTTGCTTGTAATCTCAGCACTTCGGGAGGCCAAAGCCAGAGGATCACTTGAGGCCGGAAGTTAGAGACCAGTCTGTGTAACACAGCAAGACTTCATCTGGACAAAAAATTAAAAAATTAGCTGGGTATGGTGATGCATGCCTGTAGTCCCAACTACTCGGGAGGCTGAGAGGAGAGGATTGCTTGAGTCCAGGAGGTCGAGGCTGCAGTGAGCTATGATTGCACTACTTCACTCCAGCCTGGGAAACAGCAAGATCCTGTCTCTAAAAAACTAAAAAAACAACCCACCCAAAACCCACAATTATTTTTTGAGCATCTGCTGTGTGCCAAAGCTTATTTTAAACACTGGAGACACAGGAGTGAATAAAACAGGCAAAAATTCCTGCTCTCGGCTGGGCGTGATGGCTCATGCCTGTAACCCCCAGCACTTTGGGAGGCCAAAGCAGGAGGATCACTTGAGGTCATGAGTTTGCGACCATCCTGAACAACATAGTGAGATCCTGTCTCTACAAAAAATACAAAAATTAGCCGGGCATGGTGGTGCATGCCTTGTAGTCCCAGCTACTCGGGAGGCTGAGGTGAGAGGATTGCTTGGAGGTCAAGGTTGCAGTGAGCTGTGACTGCACCACCGCACTCCAGCCTGGGCAAGAGAGCAAGACCCTGTCTCAGAAAAAAAAAAAAAATTCCTGCTCTCAATGGAACTGAATATTAGTGGGAACACAGACAAGAAATTCAGTTAATAGCCGGGTGCGGTGGCTCATGCCTGTAATCCCAGCACTTTGAGAGACCTAGGAGGGCGGATCACCTGAAGTCAGGAGTTCCAGACCAGCCTGGCCAACATGGTGAAGCCCCGTCTCTACTAAAAATACAAAAATTAGTTGGGCGTGGTGGTGGGTGCCTGTAATCACATCTACTTGGGAGGCTGAGGCAGGAGAATTGCTTGAATCCAGGATGGGGAAGTTGCAGTGAGCCAAGGTCACACCACTGCATTCCAGCCTGGGTGACAGAGTGAGACTCTGTCTCAAAGAAAAAAAAAAATTCCTGTTCTTAATGGAACTAAATATTAGCGGGGACAAAGACAAGAAATGTGATTCATAACTTTGAGTGAAAGCAGGGTAAGGGTGATGGGGATGATGGAGGGGCTGGTTACTGGGTAGAAGCCCAAGACTGGTGAGGGTGAGGCTGGCAGGTCTCTGGGGGCTGAGGGAACAGTAAGTGCAAAAACCTTCGGGGTGGTGTGCCTGGCTTGTTGAAGGAATAGCGAAGAGGCCAGAGTGGCTGAAGCAAGAGGGAGTGCGGAGAGCAAGAGGAGGAGGTGAGGCAAGAGAGGACAGGCAGCTTGATCAGGGCCTCATGGACCACAGAATGCAATTTTTTTTTTTTTTTTTTGAGACAGTCTTACTCTGTCACCTAGGCTGGAGTGCAGTGGCGCGATCTCGGCTCACTGCAACCTTCATCTCCCTGGTTCAAGTGATTCTCTCGAGTCTCAGCCTCCTGAGTAGTTGGGATTTCAGGCACGTGCCACCACACCCAGGTAATTTTTGTATGTTTAGTAGAGACAGGGTTTCGCCATGTTGCTCAAGCTGGTCTCAAACTCCTGACCTCAAGTGATCCACCCGCCTCAGCCTCCCAGAGTGCGGGGATTGCAGGCGTGAGCCACTGTGCCCGGCCACAGTGTGCACTTTGGATGAGGTGGGAGCCATGGGAGGCTTCTGAGGTGAGGAGGGTGTGCGCTGATTCAGATCTCAAGACCTTCTGACTGCGATGTGGAGAATGGACTGCAGGGGGCGATGGTGGAAGCCAGGAGCCCAATGAGGACACCACTGCCCTGGTTCAGGTGAGAGACCATGGTGGCTGTGCTAGAGTGTTGGCTGGGGAGGAGGGGAGAAGTGGTCAAAAATCCGTGTGTGGGCTGGGTGCAGAGGCTCACACCTGCGATCACCTCCCAGCACCCTGGGAGGCCAAGGCAGGAATATCACTTGGGCCCAGGCGTTCAAGCCCAACCTGGGCAACATAGTGAGACCCCGTCTCTACAAAATAAAAATAAACTTTTTTTTTTTAAATGAAAAAAGTAAAAGCAAGGCATGGTGGCTCATACCTGCAATCCCAGCATTTTGGGAGGCTGAGGCTGGAGAAATGTTTGAGCTCAGGAGTTCAAGACTAGCCTGGGCAACATAGCGAGACCCCATCTGTACACTAAATAAAAAAAAAAAAATCAGCCAGGCGTGATGGCTTGTGCCTGTAGTCCCGGCTATTCTGGAGGCTGAGGCAGGAGGATTGCTTGAGTTAAGGAGTTGAGGCTGCAGTGAGCTGTGATTGTACCACTGCACTCCAGTCTGGGTGACAGAGTGAGACCTTGTCTCAAAAAAAAAAAAAAAGTGTGTGTGTTGTGTGTGTATACTGATAAAAATACACATAGCATAAAGGTTACCATTTTAATCATCTTACCATCTTTTTTTTTTTTTTTTGAGACAGAGTCTTGCTCTGCCACCCAGGCTGGAGTGCAGTGGGGCGATCTCTGCTCACTGCAACCTCCACCTCCCAGGTTCAAGTGATTCTCCTGCCTCAGCCTCCTAAGTAGCTGGGATTACAGGTATGTGCCACCATGCCCGGTTAATTTTTGTATTTTTAGTAGAGACGAGGCTTCACCATATTGGCCAGGCTGGTCTCAAACTCCTGACCTCAGGTGATCCACTGCCTCGGCCTCCCAAAGTGCTGGGATTACAGGCATGAGCCACTGTGCCTGGCCCATTTTAACCGCTTTAAAGTGCACAGTTCCGTGGCACTAAGTACATTTACAGTGTTGTGCAACCATCACCACCATTCATCTTTAAAATGTTTTCGTCTTCCCAAAATGAAACCCCGTACCCATTAAACACCATCTCCCCATTCCCCCTCCCCTCAGCCCCTGGCGAGCACTCATCTACTTTCCGTCTATATAAATATGCCTGTTCTGGACATTTTATATAAAAGCAATCATAACATACAGGGCCTTTTGTGTCTGGCTTATTTCACTTGAGTCATGTTTTTTTTTTTGTTTTTTTTTTTTGAGATGGAGTCTCACTCTCGCCCAGGCTGGAGTGCAGTGGCGCAATCTCGGCTCACTGTAAGCTCTGCCTCCCAGGTTGATGCCATTCTCCTGCCTCAGCCTCCTGAGTAGCTGGGACTACAGGTGCTGGCGACCACGCCCGGCTAATTTTTTGTGTTTTTAGTAGAAACAAGGTTTCACTCTGTTAGCCAGGATGGTCTTGATCTCCTGACCTGGTGATCCGCCCGCCTCAGCCTCCCAAAGTGTTGGGATTACAGGCGTGAGCCACCGCGCCACCGCACCCGGCCGTAGCGTCCTGTTGTCAAGGCTTTTCTGGGTGAAAGCAAGTATCAGTGCTTCATTCCTTGTTTTTTTTTTTTTCTTTTTTCTTTTTTGAGACGGAGTGTTGCTCTGTCACCAGGCTGGAGTGCAGTGGTGCAATCTCGGCTTACTGCAACCTCTGCCTCCCAGGTTCAAGTGATTCTTCTGCCTCAGCTTCCCTAGTAGCTGAGACTACAGGCGCGTGCCACCACGCCCAGCTAGTTTTTTTTGTGTTTTTAGTAGAGACGGGGTTTCACCATGTTAGCCAGGCTGGTCTCAATCTCTTGACCTCAAGATCCACCCGCCTCGGCCTCCCAAAGTGCTGGGATTACAGGGGTGAGCCACCGTGCCCGCCTGTTTCATTCCTTTTTATGGCTAAATAACATTCCATTGGCCGGGCGCAGTGGCTCACGCTTGTAATTCCAGCACTTTGGGAGGCCGAGGTGCGTGGATCACCTGAGGTCAGAAGTTCAAGACCAGCCTGGCCAACATGGTGAAACCCAGTATCTACTAAAAACACAAAAATTAGCCAGGTGTAATGGTGCACACCTGTAATCCCAGCTACTCAGGAAGCTGAGGCAGGAGAATCGCTTGAACCAGGAGGTGGAGGTTGCAGTGAGCTGAGATCGCACCACTGCACTCCAGCCTGGGCGACAGAGCGAGACTCTGTCTCGGAAAAAAAATTTCCATTGTATGGATAGGCCACATTTTGCACATTTTGTTTATCCGTTCATTTGTTGATGGACAGTTGGGTTGCTTCCACCTTCTGGCTATTGTGAATAGTGCTGCTGTGAGCATGCATGTACAATATTTTGTTTGAACTTTTTTTGGGCAGAGTCTCGCTCTGTTGCCCAGGCTGGAGTTCAGTGATGCAGTCATAGCTCACTGCAGCCTCCAACTCCTGGGTTCAAACAATCCTCCTGCCTCAGCCTCCTGAGGAGCTGGGACTACAGGTGTGCGCCACCATGCCTGGCTAAATTTTTATTTTTTTGTAGAGACAGGATCTCCCTATGTTGTCCAGGCTGGTTTTGAATTCCAGGGCTCAAGTGATCCTCCTGTCTTGGCCTCCCAAAGTGTAAGAGATTACAGGCATGAGCTACCATGCTCCGCCTGATAATCTGTGTTTCATTTATGGAGGAACTACCAAACAAAATCTGTGTGTGTGTGTGTGTGTATATATATATATATATATATATATATATATATATATATATATATATATATATATATATATATATATTTTGAGACGGAGTTTGGCTCTTGTTGCCCAGGCTGGAGTGCAATGGTGTGATCTTGGCTCACTGCAACCTCCGCCTCCCAGGTTCAAGCGATTCTCCTGCCTCAGCCTCCCGAGTAGCTGGGATTACAGGCATGTGCCACCACGCCTGGCTAATTTTGTATTTTTAGTAGAGACGGGGTTTCTCCATGTTGGTCAGGCTGGTCTTGAACTCCCAACCTCAGGTGATCCGCCCACCTCAGCCTCCCAAAGTGCTGGGTTTACAGGCATGAGCCACCGCGCCTGGCCTACAAAATCTGTATATATTTTGAAGCTACACCCGACTGGATTGGCTGTGGGTTGTGGGAGAGGTCAAGTCGGATGGAAGGTTGGGCCTGTGCACCTGGGGAGATGGGGAGCCCTTTGCTGAGACCAGAAACTGGGGGAGCATCAGGGTGAGGGTGTTTAGTGCATTCTCCTCTTCTTCCTCCCTTTTCTCTCTCCTCCAATTCCGAATTATATTGGTTAAAAACTGACCAGGTGCGGTGGCTGACGCCTGTAATCCCAGCACTTTGGAAGGCTGAGGTGGGTGGATTGCCTGAGGTTGGGGGTTTGAGACCAGCCTGGCCAGTATGGTGAAAACCTGTCTCTACTAAAAATACAAAAATTAGCCAGGTGTGGTGGCAAGCGCCTGTAGTCCAGCTACTCGGGAAGCTGAGGCTTCCCAGTTCAAATGATTCTCCTGCCTCAGCCTCCCGAGTAGCTGGGACTACAGTTGCATGCCACCACGCCTGGCTAATATTTGTATTTTTAGTAGAGACGGGGTTTCACCATGTTGGCCAGGCTGGTCTCAAACTCCTGACCTCAGGTGATCCACCTGCCTTGGCCTCCCAAAGTGCTGGGATTACAGGCATGAGCCACTGCCCCCAGCATTTTTTTTTTTTTTTTTTTGAGACGGAATCTTGCTCTGTTGCCTAGGCTTGGGTGTACAGTGGCACAATCTCAGTTTGCTGGAACCTCTGTCTCCCAGGTTCAAGTGTTTCTTGTGCCTCAGCCTCCCGAGTAGCTGGGATTACAGGCACGCGCCACCATGCCCAGGTAATTTTTGTGTTTTTAGTAGAGACGGTGTTTCACCATGTTGGCCAGGCTGGTCTTGAACTCCTGACCTCCTGTGATCCACCCTCCTCGGCCTCCCAAAGTGCTGGGATTACAGGCGTGAGCCGCCATGCTTTGTCTGAGCCTCTGCTTTTAACCTCTCTCTGGTGTCACTGGGGACTGTCAGTTTGCGTTCTTGGGGGAGCAGATGCCAAGACCGGATTAGATGTGCAACAAGTTTGTTGGGGGAAATGCCTGTGAGGGATAAAGCAGGAAGGAGCAGGAGCGCGTGTGTGGCAGGGAGGACCTTCAGACATCATGAGGGTCTGAGAGCTAGGAAAGGAGTGAGGGAAGAAGCATGGGACAAGCGTCAGGCTGCAGTGTAGTTCTCAGAAAGTCTGGTGGGGAAGTGTTTATAAGGGGGTGGGTCCCTGAGCATAGGTTGCCCATCAGTGGATTCCTGGGTTGGGCGGCAGTGGGTACCTAAACCTCACTTGTGTTCTGGCATGGTCTGGGAGCAGCCCAAGGGAGGCATGGATGGTCTTGGCACCCCTGTGGTGGGGCTGTCGGCTGGCCTCGGGGCAGCAGGATCACTTAAAGGGAGAACTGGCCAGGCGTGGTGGCTTACACCTGTAAATCTAGCACTTTGGGAGGTTGAGGTGGGAGGATTGCTTGAGGCCAGGAGTTGACCAGCCTGGGCAACATAGCAAGACCCCATCTCTACAAAAACAAAACGCTCAGCAGTGCCTTTCCGTGGCTGTCAAAGGGACCTAAACTGTTTCCAGATTTTTGGTGCAGAGTTGGCCCCATCCCTAAGCTGCTTCCCCTCAAGGTTTCGAGGCTGAGTACCCTGACAGGCAGGCACCTGTGAGCAGCTCATTGCCGCCCCTGGGGGCTAAGGAGGTCAGGCCCCTACTGGAGAACCGAAGGGCTTTCCTTCAATCTGATTGGATCAGCATGGGGTCATATGAGAATCTCAGAACCAATGCCTATGCCAGAGGATCCTCAGGTGCTGGTTGGTTAAGGCTTGGATTCCTGAATCACTCACGGGCAAGTGGAGGCGGTATTACTATGAAGGTTTAAACCAATCGGGACCCAGCCATGGATCCGGCCTCAGCCCCTGGACAACCCAACTAGGCAGCACGACTGCAAGGGCTTGGGCTGCCAAGAGGGGGCGCTCGAGGGTCGTCGTTTCTCTGGATCTTAACCACCCAACCCCAATCTGGAATGGAAAATTTACACCTAGAGCAGGAGTATATGTGGATGCCAGGTAATAGGGCTTGCTAATCAAATCTGGTATTTGCAATTCCGAATTCCAAAAAGCTCAGCCAGGCCGGGCACAGTGGCTCTCGCCTGTAATCCCGACACTTTGGGAGGTTGAGGTGGGTGGATGGCTTTGAGCCCAGGAGTTTGAGACCAGCCTGGGCAACGTGGAGAAACTCAGTCTCTACAAAAAATGCAAAACAATAGCCAGGCGTGGTGATGTGCGCCTGTAGTCCCAGCTACTCAGGAGGCTGAGCTGGGAGGATCGCTTGAGCCCGGGATTTTGAGGCTGCAGTGAGCGGCGATGGCACCACTGCACTCCAGCTTGGGTAACAAGAGTGAGACCCTGTCTCAGAAACAAACAACAACAAAAAAACCCCACTCACCCAAGCATTTTTTGGGGGTATGTTTGCCCCAGTGTTACATGGTGGCAAATGAACTAATATGAGCTATTTATACTTGTTATTTATCTTTGGTGTGAATATTCACTTTTTTTTTTTTTTTGAGACAGGATCTCACTCTTGTCACCCAGACTGGAGTGCAATGGCCTGATCTCAGCTCACTGCAGCCTCCGCCTCCCAGGTTCAAGCAATTCTCCTGCCTCAGCCTCCCGAGTAGCCGGGATTACAGGCACGCACCACCACGCCTGGCTAATTTTTATTTTTAGTAGAGACAAGGTTTCACCATGTTGGCCAGGCTGGTCTCGAACTCCTGACCTCAGGTGATCCACCCGCCTCGGCCTCCCAAAGTGCTGGGATTACAGGCGTGAGCCACCACGTCCACTATGCCCAGCCCTGAATATTCACATTTTTTGCTGCAAAAATATTACCACGTCTGATGGGAGAGAAGGGGGCGCCTGCATCAGGCCTCTGAGAGTGTTACATAATGCATGGTATTCACTCAAAATTGCCTTTCTAAAATTGGAACAATTCTGAGTTCTGCAACTCATCTGTCCCCAAGGACTCCTGCTAAGGGCTTGCGGACCTGTAATTTGGCCCACTGCCAAACCTAGATTCATCTTAATTATTTGCTCAACATTTATTTAATGGCTCAGGGAAAAAACTAACTTTCTGGTAATTTTTTAAAAGTAGAGAATGACGTTCATTTAGTAAGTTCCCATTGTCAATGACATGCTATTTTTAGTGTTGTGTGGTTAGGCGAATGCGTGTTTGTGTTTGTGACGGCCTGGATGAGTGTGTCTGTGCATGAGGGTGTGGTTTTTGTGTGACTGAGTGTGTATATGTGAGTGTAAGTGTGAATGTGTGTATTTGACTGTTTCAGTGTGCATCTGTGTGATTGGGTGTATAAAAGTGTGTTTGCTCCTCTAATCGCAGCACTGTGGGAAGCCGAGGTGAGAGGATTGCTTCAGCCCGAGTTCAAGACCAGTCTGGGCAATATAGCAAGACCAAGTTTCTACAAAACATTAAAAGATTAGCAGATTAGCGGGGTGCGGTGGCGTGCACCTGTGGTCCCAGCTACTTGGGAGGCTGAGGCAGGAGGCTCTCTTGAGCCTAGGAGGTCAAGGCTGCAGTGAACTGTATTGCACCGCTGCAATCCAGCCTGGGCGGTGACAGAGCGAGGACCTGTGTCAAAAAAGTATGCATGCATGTCTAGTTGAGTCTGTGTGTGGTTGTACATTGAGTGTGACTGTGGGTCTGTGTGTGTGTGTGCGCGTGTGTGAGAACGTGTATGAGAAGAGGCATGGTGCAGGGTTTAAGGTTTATATACTGAAAGAAAGTTCTCATTTCAGGCGACATCTGTGCCCTCTGCTATTAGAATTTCAGCGGACTCCACAAAATCAGCAGAGAAATAGTGTGCTGTCAATCAATACCCTTTTTGTCCACTAGAGGTCGCCTGTCTACTTTGAGCAGAGGAAACTAATCTATATTTTTACATTTAGTTGCTGGGAGTTTGCAGACACTTCCAGAGATGTGGGAGGTAGGAGTGTGGGGATGAGAGGTGGAGACGTGTGTGTGTGTGTGTGTGTGTGTGTGTGTGTGTGTGTGTGTGTGTATAGTTTAGCTATTGCCTTTACTCACCTCAGCTGTACATAGAGCAGCGATCCTCAAACTTACTAGTCTCAAGACTCTTTCATTCTTTCTTTTTTAGACAGGGTCTTGCCCCGTTGCCCAGGCTGGAGTGCAGTGGCCTGCTCATGGCTCACTGCAGCCTTGAACTCCTGGGCTCAAGCGATCCTCCCATTTCAGCCTCCCAAGTAGCTGGGACCACAGGCATGCACCACTATGTCTAGCTAATTTTTAAAATATTTAGAAGAGATGGGGGGTCTTGCTATGTTGCCAGGCTGGTCTTGAACTCCTAGACTGAAGCCATCCACCTGTATCGGCCTCCCAAAGTGCTGGGATTGCAGGTGTGAGCCACCACACCTGGGTGAGATGAATACTATTATAAAAGAGCAAGTTCAGCCCCCTTTTGCCTCTTTGCCCTTCTGACCTCTGCTATGTAAAGATAAAGCATTCCTGCTCTGTGGAGGGTACAACATTCAAGGAGGTATCTTGGCTTCAGAATCACCCAAACTGCCAGTACCTTGACATTGGACTTCCCAGCCTCTAGAACCATGAGCTAATAAATTTCTCTTTATAAATTACCCAGGCTGTGGTGTTATTTTATTTTTTATTTTTATTTATTTATTTATTTTTGAGACAGAGTCTCACTCTTGTTGCCCAGGCTGGAGTGCAGTGGCGCAATCTCAGCTCATTGCAACCTGAGCCTCCCGGGTTCAAGCGATTCTCCTGCCTCAGCCTCCCAAGAAGCTGGGATTGTAGGCACCCGCCACCATGCCTGGCTAATTTTTGTTTGTATTTTTAGTAGGTACGGGGTTTCACCATGTTGGCCAGGCTGGTCTCAAACTCCTGACCTTAGGTGATCCACCTGCCTTGGCTTCCCAGTTTCCCAAAGTGTTGGGATTACAGGTGTGAGCCACTGCACCCAGCCTGTAGTATTTTTTGGGGAGGATGAACTTTTGCTCTTGTCACCCAGGCTGGAATGCAATGGCATGATTTCGGCTCACTGCAACCTCCGTCTCCTGGGTTCAAACGATTCTCCTGCCTCAGCCTCCCTAGTAGTTGAGATTACAGGTGCCCGCCACCACGTCCGGCTAATTTTTATATTTTTAGTAGACAGGGTTTCATCATGTTGGCCAGGCTAGTCTCGAACTCCTGACTTTACGTGATCCACCCGCCTCAGCCTCCCACAGTGCTTGGATTACAGTTGTGAGCCACTGCGCCCGGCCTGTGGTATTATTTTATAGCAGCGCTGAATGGATGGAGACAGTGGTTGGTCCTAATCCTCAATGTGATGATATTGGGAGGTGTGGCCTTTTGGAATTAGTGCCTTTTTTTGTTGTTTTTTGTTTTTTGAGTCTATCGCCCAGGCTGGAGTGCAGTGGCACGATCTCCGCTAACTGCAGCCTCCACCTCCCGGGTTCAAGCAATTCTCATGAAACCCTGTCTCTACTAAAAATACCAAAAAAAAAAAAAAAAAAAAAAAATTAGCCAGGCTTGGTGGTGGGCACCTGTAATCCCAGCTACTTGGGAGGCTGAGGTAGGATAATCACTTGAACCTGGGAGGAGGAGTTTGCAGTGAGCTGAGATCAGGTCACTGCACTCCAGCCTGGGCCGTAGAGCTAAACTCAGTCTAAAAACAAACAAACGAACACCACCAAATGTACCCATGAAGTGAGTTTAACAGGCAAATAAGTTTCCTTGGGAGACTGAGGTCCCTTAAAGGGGGGACAGCAATATGTGACAAGTGTGTCCCTATTCTAAAGAGGACTGTTAAATCATCTGGAGGCCAGGCGAGGTGGCTCATGTCTGTAATTTCAGCACTTTGGGAGGCCGAGGTGGGTGGATCACTTGAGGTCAGGAGTTTGAGACCAGCCTGGCCAACATGGTGAAACCCTGTCTTTACTAAAAATACAAAAATTAGCTGGGCGTGGTGACAGGTGTCTGTAATCTCAGCTACTCAGGAGTCTGAGGCAGGACAATTGCTTGAACCTAGAAGGCAGAGGTTGCAGTGAGCTGAGATTTTGCCACTGTACTCCATCATGGGTGACAGAGTGAGACTGTGTCTTTAAAAAATAATGAAAAAGCTGGGCACGGTGGCTCACTCGTGTAATCCCAGCACTTTGGGAGGCCGAGGTGGTCATGTCAGGAGGTCAGGAGTTCAAGACCAGCCTGGCCAACATGGCAAAACCCCGTTTCTACTAAAAATACAAAAATTAGCTGAGCATGGTGGCGGGCACCTGTAATCCCAGCTACTCCGGAGGCTGAGGCAGGGGAATTGCTTGAACCTGGGAGGCAGATGTTGCAGTGAGCCGAGATCACGCCATTGCACTCCAGCCTGGGTAGCAAAAGCAAAACTCCATCTCAAAAAAAAAAAAAAAAAAAAAGATAAAATAATCTGGATATGACTTCTTCAAAGCTCTGGCCTTAAAATATTTTTTGACCTTTAGCCAACTTCTCAAATAAATATATATATATACACACACACACACACACACGCACACACACATATATATACACATATATATATATATAAATTTATATAGCCAGTCTATATAAATATTATCAAGATTTGTTTGGGCTGCATGTTGTGGCTCATGCCTGTAATCCCAGCACTTTGGGAGGTGGAAGTGGGAGGATGGCTTGAGCCTAGGAGTTTGAGACCAGTGTGGCCAACATAGTAAGACCCCATGTCTACTTCTTTTAACAAAATATAAACTTTGTTAATAAAGAATATTTCTGGCCAGGTGTGGTGGCTCATGCCTGTAATCCCAGCACTTTGGGAGGCTGAGGTGGGCATATCACCTGAGGTCAGGAGTTTGAGACCAACCTGGCCAACATGGCGAAACGCTGTCTCTACTAAAAATACAAAAATTACCTGGGCGTGGTGGCAGGCGCCTGTAATCCCAGCTCCTTGGGAGGCTGAGGTAGGAGAATCAGTTGAACCTGGGAGGCAGAGGTTGCAGTCGGCCGAGATCGCACCACTGCACTCCAGCCTGGGAAACAGAGTGAGACTCCATCTCAAAAAAAAAAAAAAAAAAAAATTTGTTTGGGAAGGGTTGTAGGAATGCTGCCCATGATGATGATGAGATAGGTGCTTCTCCCCATCTCAAGCCAAGTGAGAGAAAGTTCTAGAAAACCCGGCATGTTTTCCCTGGAGTTTGGAGGACATGATGACACCATTGTAGAGCTCCAGTAATTTTTTTTTTTTTTTTAATGAAGTCTCACCCTGTCTCCCAGGCTGGAGTGCAATGGCATGATTTTGGCTCACTGCAACCTCTGCCTCCCGGGTTCAAGTGCTTCTTCTGCCTCAGCCTCCCGAGTAGCTGGGATTACAGTTGCCTGCCACCACGCCTAGCTAATTTTTTGTATTTTTAGTAGAGATGGGGTTTCTCCATGTTGGTCAGGCAGGCCTGGAATTCCTGACCTCAGGTAATCCGCCCACCTGGGCCTCCCAAAGTGCTGGGATTACAGGCATGAGCCACTGCACCCGGTCCTACTTTTTTATTAAAAGGAAGCTGTCTCTGAAGTGTCATACAAGTAAAGGGTCTCATAAGTCTCCAAAGGTTCAGAAATTGTGGTTGTGCTCCATGAACACAACTTTCAATGAGAAGCCTATTATTCAGATTGTCCATCTGTCATGGTAATTTGTTGCCCTGGTCCTAAAGCTGTGATTGAAATTGAATTTTTCCTTTAAGGCTGTACTGGGCATTTGTCACTTTCAGTTGCCCTGGCAACAGCACATCCTCCCCACACTGAATAATACTGATGGTATAAAAAAACACATGCGGCTGGGTGCGGTGGATCATGGGTGGACATGGTGAAACCCCATCTCTACTAGAAATACAAGAAATTAGCCAGGCCTGGTGGCATGTGCCTGTAGTCCCAGCTACTCAGGAGGCTGAGGCAGGAGAATCGCTTGAACCCGGGAGGCAGAGGCTGCAGTGAGCTGAGATGGCACCACTGTACTCCAGCCTGGGTGACAGAGCAAGACTCTGTGTCAAAAAAACCCCAAAAACAAAAAACATGCAAATAAAGTAAAAAGTGATAGGTGGGAAGGCCACCTGTCAGCTGTTGAGCTCTACTGTGGGAGAAGGTCTGGGGAAGGATTGGGAGGGGTGTACGCCATGAAGGATGAGGCTGGGAGTGTTATACGTGTTATGCATAGTAGCAGGTATTGGTTAGAATGAGATAAGCTGCTGTAACAAATAGACCCCCCTCCCCCAGCCAACAATGGCTTAAAAAAGAGAGTTTATGGCTGGGCAAGGTGGTTCACACCTGTAATCCCAGCACTTTGGAAGGCCGAGGTGGGAGGGATAGCATGAGGCCAGTAATTTGAAACCAGCCTAGGCAACATAGCAAGACCCTGTCTCTATAAGAGAAAAATTTTAAAAAATTAGGTGGGCTTGGTGATGTGTGTCTACAGTCTCAGTATTGGGGCTTAGCCTGGGAGGGTTCTTGACTTTGCCCATGTAAGAATTCAAGGGTGAGCCAGTGGTGTTATTTTTTTTTCTTTTTCTTTTTTTGAGACAGAGTGTTGCTCTGTCACCCAGGCTGGAGTGCAGTGGCATGATCTCAGCTCACTGCAACCTCCACTTCCCAGTTTCAAGTGATTCTTGTGCCTCAGCCTCCCAAGTAGCTGGGATCACAGGCATGTGTCACCATGCCCGGCTAATGTTTTGTGGAGGTGGAGTTTCACCATGTTGCTGGCTGGTCTTGAATTCCTGGCTTCAAGTGATCCACCCACCTCGGGCTCCCAAGATGCTGGGATTACATGCATGAGTCACTGTGTCTGGCTCAGTGGTGTTAAATAGCAACTTTTACTGAAGCCTCAGTGCACAGCTGCAGCAGAGGAATTGCCCCTTGCAGAGCGGGGCTACCCCACAGGCAGTGTGCCCAGAAGAGCAGCCCAGAGGCAGCACTGCTGTCATATTTATACCCACTTTTAATTATATGCAAATCAAGGGGCAGTTTATGCAAAAATTTCTAGGATGAGGGTGGTAATTTCCAGTCACCGGGTCATTGCCATGGAAAGTGGTGCTAACGTCCGAGTGTTGCCATGGCAATGGTAAACTGATACGGTACACTGGTGGACGTGTCTTATGGAAAACTGCTTTTGCCCTAGACCTGTTTCAGCCAGTCCTCAGTTTGGTCCTGTGTACAAGCCCTGCCTCCTACCTCAGTACGGTAGGGCACTGGGCAGAATTGCGTGACTCCCATTCCAGGCCCCAGCTCCTGGAGGACATTTCGAACACACCGTGAGGGGGAAGGGAAGCTGCTGTGTTGAAGGTAAGGACCCAGTCCTGGCAGGTTCATCACCTGCTGACTAAAGAGCCCTTGGGCCCTGAATAATCAGCAGCGGTGGCCAGGCCAGGTGGTTCACGCAGTGGGCCTTAGGTGAGACTCAAACGTGATGGCTTCAGGTGGAACCTGGCACATTCCCAGCTGTGGTGGCTACATGGGAGAGACTCCTTCTGCTTGAGAAAGCAGAGAGGCCAGGCGTGGTGGCTTATGCCTGTAATCCCAGCACTTTGTGATCAAGTGGATCACCTGAGGTCAGGAGTTCGAGACCAGCCTGGCCAACATGGTGAAACCCTGTCTCCACTAAAAATATAAAAATTAGCTGGGCGTGGTGGGGGTCGGGGGGGGGGCGCATGTAATTCCAATTACTCGGGAGGCTGAGGCAGGAGAATCGCTCGAACCTGGGAGGCAGAGGCTGCAATGAGTCCAGTTCACGCCATTGCACTCCAGCCTGGATGACAGAGTAAGACACTGTCTCGGGAAAAAAAAAAAAAAAAAAAAAGAGAAAAGCAAAGGGAAGGCTGGGCTGGTGGCTCATGTCTGTAATCCCAGCACTTTGGGAGGCTGAGGTGGGTGGATCATCTGAGGTCAGGAATTCAGGACCAGCCTGGCCAACATGGCGAAACCCCATCTCTACTAAAAATACAAAAATTAGCCAGGTGTGGTGGTGCATGCCTATAATCCCAGCTACTTGGGAGGCTGAGGCAGGAGAATTGTTTGAATCCGGGAGGCAGAGGTTGCAGTGAGCTGAGATTGCGCCACTGCACTCCAGCCTGGGCAACAGAGCAAGACAATGTCTCAAAAAAAAAAAAAAAAAAAAAAAAGGAAAGCAAAGTGAAGAGTAAATGCAACTTCGTCTTGCAGCTTAGCTGCCAGCTTGGCCACAGGGGGGTAGAGCCCCAAGTGCACTCTTGGGGTCCCCGATTCCAGGCCATGGCTCTTGGACAGCATTTTTGGACCTGCCCTGGGCCAGAGGGGAGTCCACTGCCTTGAAGGGAGAGTTCTAGGCCTGGCAGGATTCACTGCAAGCTGACTGAAGAGTGCTTGGGCCTGGAGTGAACATCAGTGATGGCCAGGCAGTACTTGCCGTGGGCCTGGGGTGGTGGCCACAAGGAGAGACTTCTTGGCTTGTGGGAAGGAGAGAGAAGGGTGGGAAGGACTTTGTCTTGTGGCTTGGGTAGCCCCTCAGCTATAGTAGAATAGAGCGCCCGGTAGATTCCTAAGGTTTCCAACTCTGGGTTCAAGCTCCTGGATGGCATCTCTGGACCCACCCAGGGCTGGGGGGACCTCGCCATCCTGAAGAAATGAACACAAGTCCGCTGGCTTCACCACCTACTGGCTGTAGAACGCTCGAGCCTGGAGTGAACATAGGCGGTTTCCAGGCTCTGGGTACAGTGGGCCTTGGGTGAGACCCAGGGCTGTGCTGGCTTCAGGTCTGACCCAGTGCAGTCCCAGAGGTGGTGGCCACAGAGGAGCTTGTGTCACCCCTCCCCCAACTCCAGGCATCTCAGCACAGAGAGACTCTGGAAAAAGTAAGGGAAGAGAACAAGAGTCTCTGCCTAGTAATCCAGAGAATTATTATTCTTCTTTTATGAGACAGACTCTTGCTCTGACACCCAGGCTGGAGTGCAGTTGCATGATCTCTGCTCACTGCAACCTCTGCCTCCCAGATTCAAGTGATTCTCCTGCCTCAGCCTCCCGAGTAGCTGGGATTACAGGCGCCCACCACAATGCCTGGCTAATTTTTTGTAGTTTTAGTAGAGATGGGGTTTCACTATGTTGGCCAGGCTGGTCTCAAACTCCTGACCTCAGGTGATCCACCCATCTCGGCCTCCCAAAGCACTGGGATTACAGGCATGAGCCACCATGCCTGGCCTACATATCTTAACTTTTTCCTTACAGTTTCCCTCTCTCTGTCCCTTACAGGTGCTTCTGGAATAGTATTTTCATCTCGTCCACTTTTTTTTTTTTTTTTTGAGACAGAGTCTCGCTCTGTCGCCCAGGCTAGAGTGCAGTCGGGCGATCTCGGCTCACTGCAAGTTCCACCTCCCGGGTTCACGCCATTCTCCTGCCTCAGCCTCCCAAGTAGCTGGAACTACAGGTGCCCACTACCACGCCCAGGTCATTTTTTGTATTTTTAGTAGAGACAGGGTTTCACCATGTTAGCCAGGATGATCTCCGTCTCCTAACCTCGTGATCCGCCTGTCTCGGCCTCCCAAAGTGTTGGGATTACAGGCGTGAGCCACTGCGCCTGGCCCCCTTTTTTTTTTTTTTGAAACAAGGTCTCACTCTGTCACTCAGGCTGAAGTGCAGTGGTGTGAACATAGCTCACTGCAGCCTCGATCTCCTGGACTCAAGCAATCCTCCCACCTCAGCCTCCCCAGTAGTTGGTACTACAGGTGTGCACCACCACACCCAGCTAATTTTTTGATTTTTTTATAGAGATGGGCTTTCGCCGTGTTGCCCAGGCTAATTCTGAGCTCCTGGGCTCAAGCGATCTTCCTGTGTCAGCCTCCGAAAGTGCTGGGATTACAGGCCTGAACCACCAAGCCTGGCCTCATTTATTCATTTTTAAAGCCCTGTCTATTCTGCCCTCTGATACACCATCCAACACATAATTATTTCAATAATTGAGTTTTTCATATCCCTCATCTCCTGTTAGGTTCTGCTTCATAACCTCCTCTTCTCGCTTCGACTTGCCATTATCCTCCGTCATTTCTCTGAGGATGTTTGTTATGCGTAGTTTACATGCCTTATGAGCTCTACTTCATTGGGGATAGTTTCTTTCAAGCCCAACTGAGATATTTGGGCCTCCTGGGTATGCTGGCAATTATATGCTTCAGAAAAGGTAACAATTCACTGCTTCTTAAGACTATGATAGTTTATGGCCAGGCGCGGCAGCTCACGCCTGTAATCCCAACACTTAGGAAGGCCAAGGCGGGCAGATTGCTTGAGCCCAGGAGTTCAAGACCAGCCTGGGCAGCATGGTGAAATCTAGTCTCTACCAATAACAACCAAACACGCAAAAAATCCAAAAAACAAAACTGATAATTTTGAGGGTTTTTTTTTGAGCATTGATTTAGAGGTGAAGTAGAGAAACCAATTTCTTTTCTTTCTTTCTTTTTTTTTTGAGACACGGTCTAGCTGTGTCACTCAGGCTGGAGTGCAGTGGTGCAGTCTCGGCTCACTGCAACCTCTGGCTCCTGGGTTCAGGCAATTCTCCTGTCTCAGTCTCCTGAATAGCTGGGAGTACAGGCTCGTGCCACCACACCTGGCTAATTTTTGTATTTTTAGTAGAGACGGGGTTTCACCATGTTGCCCAGGGTGGTCTCGAACTGCTGTCCTCAAGTGATCTGCCTGCCTTGGTCTCCCAAAGTGCTGGGATTACAGGCATGAGCCACCGGGCCTAGCCCTCTCCTCTTGGTTTTCTCTGGCACCATGGAACCTACTTGGACCCCAGGTGCACCCCGAAAGTGTGGGGATGTGTAATGTCTTCCTTTGTAACGCCCCTGGGCAGCTCTTCCCTAAAGGCCAGGCGAGTTTGCTGCATTAATGCCCCAGCCACTTCCTCCTTCATTTTTATTTTATTTATTTTTAAATTGCCTTTATAATAATGGCAAAAGCTGGCTGGATGCAGTGGCTCACGCCTATAATCCCAGCACTTTGGGAGGCCGAGGCAGGTGGATCACCTGAGGTCAGGAGTTTGAGACCAGCCTGGCCAACATGGTGAAACCCCATCTCTACTAAAAACACAAAAAATTAGCCAGGTGTGGTGGCTCAGGGCTGAATCCCAGCCACTCAGGAGGCTGAGGCAGGAGAATCGCTTGAACCTGGGAGGCGGAAGTTGCAGTGAGCTGAGATTGTGCCACTGCACTCCAGCCTGGGCAACAAGAGCGAAACTTCATCTCAAGAAAAAAATGCAAAAGCTTTTCATTTTGATGAAGTCCAATTGGCCAGCCTACATTTAAAAAAAAATTTGAATTTTCATTTTTTTATTTTTTAGAGACATGGTCTCACTCTAACCCAGGCTGGAGTGCAGTGGTGTGATCATAGCTCACCGCAGCCTCCATCTCCTGAGCTCAAGAGATCTTCCTCTTTTTTTTTTTTTGAGACAGAGTCTTGCTCTGTCACCAGGCCGGAGTGCAGTGGCATGATCTTGGCTCTTGGCTCACTGCAACCTCTGCCTCCCTGGTTCAAGCGATTTTCTTGCCTTAGCCTCTCGAGTAGCTGGGACTACAGGCGTGCACCACCATGCCCAGCTCTTTTTTTTATTTTTAGTAGAGACGGGGTTTCACCATGTTGGCCAGGATGGTATCGATTTCCTGACCTCGTGATCCTCCTACCTTGGCCTCCCAAAGTGTTGGGATTACAGGTGTGAGCCACCGCCCTGGCCTCTGTTTTTTTGAGACAGAGTCTTGCTCTGTCACCCAGACTGGAGTGCGGTGGTGAGATCTCGGCTCTGCAGCCTCTGTCTCCCAGGTTCAAGCAATCCTCCTGCCTCAGCCTTGTGAGTAGCTGGGATTACAGGTGTGTGCCACCAGGCTTGGCTGATTTCTTTGTATTAGTAGTAGAGACAGGGTTTCACGGTGTTGACCAGGCTGGTCTTGAACTCCTGACCTCAAGGGATCTACCTGCCTCGGCCTCCCAAAGTGCTGGGATTACAGGTGTGAGCCACCGTGCCCGGCTCATGATCCTCCTTCCTCAGCCTCCCGAATAGCTGGAACTACAGGCACAAGCCCCATGTCTGGCTAATGAAAAACAAATTTTTTTTGAGAGATGGGATCTCACTATGTTGCCCAGACCGATCATGAACTCCTGGCCTCAGGCATTCCTCCCGTCTTGGCCTCCCAAAGTGCTGGGATCACAGGCTTGAGCCACCACGCCGGCCCACTCCTCATCCTTCAGTGGGAAGATTCGGAGGTATTTTCTGCTTGGTTTCTCAGAGCATCCCCAGCCGTATTGAGCCCCGGTTTCCCCCAGCTGTGACCCACTGATCAGCATGCGCTTATTGGCTTTTCTCTCATTTCTTTCTTATTTTTTTTTTTTTTTTGAGATGGAGTCTTACACTGTCGCCCAGGCTGGAGTGCAGTGGTGCGTTCTTGGGTCAGTGCAACTTCCGCCTCCCGGGTTTAAGAGATTCTCCTGCCTCAGCCTCCCAAGTAGCTGGGATTACAGGCGCCCGCCAGCATACTTGGCTAATTGTTGTATTTTTAGTAGAGACAGGGTTTCACCATGTTGGTCAGGCTGGTCTCGAGCTCCTGGCCTCAGGTGATCTGCCTGCCTTGGCCTCCCAAAGTGCTGGGATTACAGGTGTGAGCCACTGCGCCTGGCCTTGTTTCTGACTTGGTTCTCTAACTCACTCCTGCTTCCTGGGATCACCTCCCAAATAAACTGCCATCACCCAAGTCATTGTCTCAGAATCTGCGTTTGGGGAACCCAAGCAAATCTGCCACTCTTCTGTAGATGTTGATGTAGTTTCATATGTATTTCTTTGCCCACAAGACCTTGTTACCTTCTTGGAGGGCTTATTAAAATGGAGAAAATTGCCAGGTGCAATGGCTCATGACTGTAATCCTAGCACTTTGGGAGGCTGAGACAGGCGGATCACTTGCGGTCAGGAATTCTAGACCACCCTGGGCAACATGGCAAAACCCTGTCTCTACTAAAAATACAAAAATTAGCCAGGCGTGGTGGCACACGCCTGTAAACCCAGCTACTCGGGAGGCTGAGG
Source organism: Pan paniscus (assembly GCF_029289425.2). Lineage (NCBI taxonomy): Eukaryota > Metazoa > Chordata > Mammalia > Primates > Hominidae > Pan > Pan paniscus. The sequence goes on from NC_073269.2 coordinate 53,439,654, forward strand.
CAGGAGAGTCGTTTGAATCTGGGAGGTGGAGGCTGCAGTCAGCCGAGATTGCACCACTGCACTCCAGCCTGGGTGACAGAGCAAGACTCTGTCTAGAAAAAAAAAAAAGAATACAAATTGCTTATTTCCAAGAAAACATCTCTGCCGTGCTTTCAGATTTTCAGCTGATTACAAATCACGCACCCATGATCAAATCCAACAAGAGATAGACCCCCTGCCATAAAGGAAGAAGGCTGGCTGGGTGTAGTGGCTTATGACTGCAATCCCAGTGCTTTGGGAGGCTGAGGCAGGAGGATCTCTGAGGCCAGCAGTTCAAGACCAGCTTGAGCAATATAGCAAGACACCCCCTCATCTCTCCAATAATAATAAAAAAAATTAGCCAGGCATGGTGGCGCGTGCCTGTAGTCCAATCTACTCGGGAGGCTGAAGTGGGAAGATTGCTCCAGGAGTTCGAGTCTGCAGTTGGCTGAGATCTCGCCACTGCACTCCAGCCAGGGCGGTAGAGCCAAACCTTGTCTCAATAAAATCTCCACAAGGGGGCGCCATCTACATGATGAGAGCAGGAAGGGAACCGGCCAGTGTCTCCTGGTGACGTACTCATTCAGCGCTTCTTATACCTTAAAGGTGACCAGGAATCACCTGGGGGTCTTGTTAAAATGCAGGTTCTAATTCAGCAGGGCTGGGGCAGGACCACAGCTCTTGCATTTCCCTCCTTCCTTCCCTCCTTCCTTCCTTCCTCCCTCCCTCCCTTCCTTCTCTTTCTTCTTTCTTTCCTTCTCTCTCTCTCTCTCTTTTTTTTTTTTTTGACAGAGTCTCGCTCTGTCACCCAAGCTGGAGTGCAGTGGTGTGATCTCGGCTCACTGCAGCCTTCACCTCCTGGGTTCAAGCAATTCTCCTGCCTCAGCCTTCCAAGTAGATGGTGTCAGGCCTCTGAGCCCAAGCTAAGCCATCATATCCCCTGTGATCTGCACGTATACATCCAGATGGCCTGAAGTAACTGAATAATCACAAAAGGAGTGAAAATGGCCTGTTCCTGCCTTAACTGACGACATTCCACCACAAAAGAAGTGAAAATGGCCAGTCCCTGCCTTAACTGATGACATTACCTCGTGAAATTCCTTCTCCTGGCTCATCCTGGCTCAAAAGCTCCACCACTGAGCACCTTGTGACCCCCCACCCCTGCCAGCCAGAGAACAACCCCCTCTGACTGTAATTTTCCTTTACCTACCCAAATCCTATAAAACAGCTCCACCCCATCTCCCTTCGCTGACTCCCTTTTTGGACTCAGCCCTCCTGCACCCAGGTGATTAAAAGCTTTATTGCTCACACAAAGCCTGTTTGGTGGTGTCTTCACACGGACGCGAGTGAAAGATGGGATCACAGGCCCCCACCACCACGCCCAGGTAATTTTTTGTATTTTTAGTAGAGACAGGGTTTCACTATGTTGGTCAGGCTGGTCTCGAACTCCTGGCCTCAGGCAGTCCACCTGCCTTGGCCTCCCAAAGTGCTGGATTACAGGTGTGAGCCACTGCGCCCCACCAAGATCTTGCATTTCTAACATGTCCAGGAAGCTTGATGATGCGGGTCAGGAAAACACACTTTGGTAGCGAGGGGGGCTATGGCCTTAAAGTTGGGTAACTGAAGGGGACTCCCCACCTGGACCCGTTTGCCCTGTTCCTCAAGCCAGCTCAGGTTAGCGTCTTCATTATTTTATTATTTGTATTTTTTTTGAGACAGAGTCTTGTTTTGTCACTCAGGCTGCAGTGCAGTGGTGCAATCTCTGCTCACTGCAGCCTCCACCTCCTGGGTTGAAGTGATTCTCCTGCCTCAGCTTCCCAAATAGCTGGGATTACAGGCACCCGCCACCACTCCCAGCTAATTTTTGTATTTTTAGTAAAGATGGAATGTAGCCATGTTGGCCAGGCTGGTCTTGAACTCCTGACCTCAAGTGATCTCCCCACCTCAACCTCCCAAAGTGTTGGGATTACAAGCATGTGCCACCATGCCTATCTAATTTTTTTTTTTTTTTTTTTTGAGACGGAGTCTCGCTCTGTTGCCCAGGCTGGAGTGCAGAGGTGCGATCTTAGCTCACTGCAAGTTCTGCCTCCCAGGTTCATGCCATTCTCCTGCCTCAGCCTCCCGAGTAGCTGGGACTACAGGCACCCACCACCATGCCCGGCTAATTTTTTTGTATTTTTAGTAGAGATGGGGTTTCACCATATGAGCTGGGATGGTCTCGATCTCCTGACCTCGTGATCTGCCCGCCTCAGCCTCCCAAAGTGCTGGGATTAAGGTGTGAGCCACTGTGCCTGGCCAATTTTTGTATTTTTAATCAAGACAGGGTTTCGCCATGTTGGCCAGGCTGGTCTCAAACTCAAGGCCTCGAGCAATCCTCCTACCTCGGCCTTCAAAGTGCTGAGATTATAGGTGTGAGTCCCTGCATCTGGTTCTAACTGTATTTTTGTACCCATTAACCCATTTTTCTTTATGTCTCCCTCCCACCTTCCCTTCTCAGCCTCAGGTAAGCAACATTCGACTAGAATCACACTCTTAAACACTTACAACTTTAGAATTAGAGAATTCTAGAATTTTCAGTGTAATAATATCAGCTTCCATTCTGTATTTTTTTTTTTTAGTTGTTTTAGCGACACAGTCTTACTCTGTTGCCCAGGCTGGAGTGCAGTGGCACAATCACAGCTCACTGCAGCTGGTCGGATAACTCCTGGGCTCAAGTGATTCTTCCACCTCGGCCTCCTGAGTAGCTGGGACTACAGGTGTGTGCTACCGTGCCTGGCTAATTAAAAACAATTTTTTTTTTTTTTGAGACGGAGTCTTGCTCTGTTGCCCAGGCTGGAGTGCAGTGGTGCAATCTCGGCTCACTGCAAGCTCTGCCTCCTGGATTCATGCCATTCTCCTGCCTCAGCCTCCCGAGTAGCTGGGACCACAGGCGCCCACCACCACGCCCGGCCAATTTTTTGTATTTTTAGTAGAGACGGGGTTTCACCGCGTTAGTCAGGATGGTCTCGATCTTCTGACCTCATGATCCACCCACCTCGGCCTCCCAAAGTGTTGGGATTATAGGCGTGAGCCCCTGCGCCCGGCCAAAAACAATTTTTTTCTGTAGAGATGGGGTCATGCTATGTTGGCCTGGCTGGTCTCGAACTCCTGAGCTCAGTGATCCTCCCACCTCAGCCTCCCAAAGTGCTGGGATTACAGGTATGAACCACCACGCCTGGCCTCCATTCTGCATTCTGTGAGCTTGCACGTCTCATCTCCACCTACTTTGTTGGTTATGAAGGCTTAGAAGAGCCCCTGGTCCTGAGCAAGCACTATGATTATTACTATTATTTTAAAATTATTATTATTATTTTTGAGATGGAGTTTCGCTCTGTTCGCCCAGGCTGGAGCGCAATGGCGACATCTCGGCTCATTGCAACCTCCGCCTCCTGGGTTCAAGTGATTCGCCTGCCTCAGCCTCCCCAGTAGCTGGGATTACAGGTGCGTGACACCATGCCTGGTTGATTTGTGTATTTTATTTATTTATTTATTTTGAGACGGAGTCTTGCTCTGTCGCCCAGGCTGGAGTGCAGTGGCATGATCTTGACTCACTGCAACCTCCGCCTCCCAGGTTCAAGCAATTCTCCTGCCTCATCCTCCCGAGTAGCTATGATTATAGGCACATGCCGCCACGCTTGGCTAATTTTTGTATTTTCAGTACAGATGGAGTTTTACCATGTTGGACAGGCTGGTCTCGAACTCCTGACCTCGTGATCTGCCTGCCTTGGCCTCCCAAAGTGCTGGGATTACAGGCGAGTGACACCATGCCTGGCTAAATTGTGTATTTTATTTATTTATTTTTTTTGAGATGGAGTCTTGCTCTGTCACCCAGGCTGGAGTGCAGTGGCATGGTCTCAGCTCACTGCAACCTCTCCCTCCTGGGTTCAAGTGGTTCTCCTACCTCAGCCTCCTGAGTAGCTGGGACTACAGGCGTGTGCGACCACACCCGGCTAATTTCTGTATTTTTAGAAGAGACGGGGTTTCACTATGTTGACTGCGCTGGTCTCGAACTCCTGATCTCGTGATCCGCCCGCCTCGGCCTCCCAAAGTCCTGGGATTACAGGCATGACCCACCGGGCCCAGCCACCCGGCCCTATTTTTATTATTATTGCTGGTGCTGATGTTTTCTGCCCGCCTTTGAGATGCCCTCAGCTTGGCGCATCCTCCAGCTTCCTCCTGCCTGTATCCCTCCCCCGGTGCTTATTGCGGCCTCTGGGCCTTACTCAGACCCCCCGTGGTGCTAGAGTTTCTGGTAAGTTGGTCAGGCCAGGGTCGGATAACTGCATGGGCACAAGCATTGCCGCTGATGAGCCCACCACATCCTGCCTCAAAAGCCACTGTGGCCACAGCTGAGGAACCCTCGTGCCAGGGGAGGGGAGGGTGGTGAGTGGTGGTCAACCAGCCCAGTTTGGCTGGTTCTGGGCTTCCTGTGGCCACTGGCAAGCTGGTGGCTGGGCACAGCTGCTTCTCCTTAGGATGTGGTAGCTGCGGCCGCCTGCTCAGTCCGTCCCTCCTGATGGGGGTTGGCATTGCACGGTGCGATGGGTTTGTGAATGCAAAATAACGTGCTCCATGTGCCCTTTGGTCATGATTTCTTTCTTTCTTTCTTTCTTTCTTTCTTTCTTTCTTTCTTTCTTTCTTTCTTTCTTTCCTTCCTTCCTTCCTTCCTTCCTTCCTTCCTTCCTTCCTTCCTTCCTTCCGCCTTTCTTTCTTTTTCTTTCTTTCTCTTTCTCTCTTTCTCTTTTTCTTTCCCTCCCTCCCTCCTTCTCTCCCTTCCTTCCTTCCCTCCCCCCTCTCTTTCTCTCTCTGTTTCTCTTTCTCTATTTCTCCTTCCTTCCTTCCTTCCCTCCTTCCTTCCTTTGTCTTGTCTTTTCTTTTTGTTTTCTTTTCTTTTCTTTCTTTTTTTTTTTTTTGAGACAGAGTTTCACTCTTGTTGCCCAGGCTGGAGTGCAGTGGCGCGATCTCAGCTCACCACAGCCTCCGCGTCCTGGTTTCAAGCGATTCTCCTGTCTCAGCCTCCCGAGTATCTGGGATTACAGGCACGTGCCACCAGGCCCAGCTAATTTTGTATTTTTAGTAAAGACAGGGTTTCTCCATGTTGGTCAGGCTGGTCGTGAACTCCCAACCTCAGGTGATTCTCCCGCTTCGGCCTCCCAAAGTGCTGGGATTACGGGTGTGAGCCACCACACCTGGCCTTTTTTCTTCCCTCCCCTCCCCTCCCCTCCCCTCCCCTCCTCTTCCCTTCTCTTCCCTTCCCTTCACCATGTTGGCCAGGCTGGTCTCGAACTCCTGGCCTCAGGTGATCCGTCCGCCTAGGCCTCCCAAAGTGTGGAATTACAGGCGTAAGCCACTGCGCCCAGCATAAAAAAAGGACTTCTATTGATATATAAAAATACAGACAGAAGAGTTCACCAATAATAAGCTTAAAGAATTTTTACAGCTGAATATCCCTGTGTAACCAACACTCAGATCAAGAAAAAGACTTTTCCCAGCATCCAGACCCCCGCCTTCCGTTTTTACCCCTCAAAAATAACTTCTTTCCTGGCTTATAACATCGAAGTCTAGTTTTGTGTGTTCTTGATTTTTTTTTTTTTTTTTGAGTTGGAATCTTGCTCTGTCCAACCCAGGTTGGAGTGAAATGGCACGATCTCGGCTTACTGCAAACTTCGCCTCCTAGGTTCAAGTGATTCTTGTGGCTCAGCCTCCCAAGTAGCTGGGATTACAGATGCCCGCCACCATGCCCGACTAATTTTTGTAGTTTTAGTAGAGGTGGGTTTCACCATGTTGGCCAGGCTGGTCTGGAACTCCTGACCTCAGGTGATCTGCCCACCTCGGCCTCCCAAAGTGCTGGGATTATAGATGTGAGCAGCCATTCCTGGCCTTATTGAGATCTTTTACAATCTATTTTTTTGGTACTAAGTCTTTGAAATCCAGTATGTGTGTCATTTTCACGGCCCAAGTTAATATGGACTCACTGTATTTCAAGCACTCAGTGGCCAGATGTGGCTGGTGGCTGCCGTAATGGGCATTGCTGGTCTGGATCTTGAAGAAGAGGATGAAGAGACACTGGCACAAAAGTTACCAACACAGGCCAGGCGCAGTGGCTCATGCCTGTAATCCCGGCACTTTGGAAGGCCGAGGCAGGTGGGTCATCTGAGGTCGGGAGTTTGAGACCAGTCTGACCAACATGGAGAAACCCCATCTCTACTAAAAATACAAAATTAACCTGGCGTGGTGGCACATGCCTATAATCCTAGCTACTCGGGAGGCTGAGGCAGGAGAATAGCTTGAACCCGGGAGGCGGAGGTTGTGGTGAGCCGAGATTACACCATTGCACTCTAGCCTGGGCAACAAAAGCGACACTCCATCTCAAAAAAAAAAAAAAAGTTACCAACATAAAAAATGGTGTGTACACACTCTGTCCTGCAATTTCATTTCTAGAGAGTCATCTACAATAAATACTTGTACATGCATACGAGAATATATATACAAAGGTGCTCATTATATTATAACCCAAAATATTGGAAACCACCTAAAATTTCACCATTAGGGAAGTGATTGAGTAAGCAAATTTAAAACTAACAACAGACTTCTTCTTCTTTTCCTTCTTTTTTTTTTTTTTTCTTTTGAGACGGTGTCTCGCTCTGTCGCCCAAGCTGGAGTGCAATGGCGCGATCTCGGCTCACTTCAACCTCCACCTCCTGGTTCACGCGATTTTCCTGCCTCAGCCTCCCAAGCAGCTGGGATTACAGGCGTGTGCCACCACGCCCGGCTAATTTTTGTATTTTTAGTAGAGACAGGGGTTCACCATGTTGGCCAGGCTGGTCTCAAACTGCTGACCTTGTGATCCACCTGCCTCGGCCTCCCAAAGTGCTGGGATTACAGGCGTGAGCCACCGCATCCGGCCTTCTTCTTCTTTTCTTTTTTGAGACAGGGTCTCGCTCTGTCACCCAGGCTGGGTGATCATAGATGGTGGTGCGATCATAGCTCACTGCAGCCTCAATCTCCCAGGCTCAGGTGATCCTCCCACCTCAGTCTCCAGAGTAGCTGGGACCACAAGTGTGCACCACTACACTTGGCTAATTTTTGTATTTTTTGTAGACGTGGGGTTTCTTCATGTTGCCCAGGCTGGTCTTGAACTCCTGGCCTCAAGCAATCCTCCCTCCTTGGCCTCTCAAAATGCTGGGATTACAGGCATGATCCACTGCACCCAGCTAAAGGATTTCTTATGCTGTTAAAACAGAACAGTGTTTTAAAATGTATTTACAAAAACATCATTCTGACGCCAGGTGCAGTGCTCTTGCCTGCAATCCCAACACTTTGGGAGGCTGAGGTGAGAGGATTACTTGAGCCCAGGAGTTCGAGACAAGCCTGGGCAACATAGTGAGACCCCCGACTCTACAAAAAATAATAAAACCAAAATGAAAACCAAAACGTTATCCAGAAAAACAAAGTGATAAAGTACATTACTGGGGCCCAGCATGGTGGCTCACACCTGTAATCCTAGCACTTTGGGAGGTCGAGGTGGGAGGATCACCTGAGGTCAGGAGTTCGAGACCAGCCTGGCCGACATGGCGAAACCCCATCTCTACTAAAAATACAAAAATTTGGTGGCTCATGCCTGTAATCCCAGCACTTCGGGAGGCCAAGGCGGGCGGATCACGAGGTCAGGAGATCAAGACTGTCCTGGCTAACACGGTGAAACCCTGTCTCTACTAAAAAAAAAAAAATACAAAATATTAGCTGGGCATGGTGGCGGGCGCCTGTAGTCCCAGTTACTCGAGAGGCTGAGGCAGGAGAATGGCGTGAACCCGGGAGGCGGAGCTTGCAGTGAGCCGAGATCACGCCACTGTACTCCAGCCTGGGCAACAGAGTGAGACTCCATCTCAAAAAAAAAAAAAAAAATTAGCCGGGCGTGGTGGGTGGGCGCCTATAATCCAAGCTACTTGGGAGACTGAGGCAGGAGAATCTCTTGAACTTGAGTGGCGGAGGTTGCAGTGAGCCGAGGTTGTGCCACTGGACTCCAGCCTGGGCGACAAATTGAGACTCTGTCTCAGAAAAAAAAAGTTATTGGAACAACTGGTGAAATTTCAGTGAGGGCTGAGTATAGTGTGGTATCAGTGGCATATTTCCTTATTTTGATAAATATATTGTGGTTATGTCAGAGAATATCCTGTCATAACCGCAATATAAGAGATACACAGTAACAAATTTATGGTAAAGGAGCATGATGTTTCCAAAGTACTCTCAAATGATTCCAGGAAAAACATAAGTAGACATAGATATATATGCCTGTATTATTTTTCTAGGGTTTACCAGCCCCCACAATTGCATGAGCCAATTTCTTTCTTTTTTTCTGTGTGTGTGTGACAAAGTTTCGCCCTTGTCACTCAAGGCTGGAGTGCAATGGCGCGATCTCGGCTCACTGCAACCTCCACCTCCCGAGTTCAAGTGATTCTTCTGCCTCAGCCTCCCAAGTAGCTGGGACTACAGGTGCCTGCCACCATTCCCAGCTACTTTTTTGCATTTTTATTAAAGACGGGGTTTCACAATGTTGGTCAGCCTGGTCTCGAACTCTTTACCTCAAGTGATCTTCCCTCCTCGGCCTCCCAAAGTGCTGGGATTACAGGCGGGAGCCAACGCACCCGGCCGCTTTTACTATTCTTGCAACTTTTTTCATTTGACATTCCATCGAAATAAAAAGTTAAAAAAATTCTTTTTCTTCTGAGGGGGTGTTTTATCAAGGACACCTTTATCAAGGGTCCCGGGCCTAAAAATGTTAAGAACCCATGATTTACGGCTGAGGAGGCAACTTCCATCCAAAATCCTAAAAGTCAAGTTCCTGTGACCTGGCTTCCTGAACCTCCCCGCTCCTGCGCCCCCTGGGGGTCAGGGCCAGAACAACACGGCATTCCTATAATGCTCCAAATCGCCACAAATCGACCTTGGAAATCCTGGGTGAGTAACGCAGACTGCGCACATGGCTTCAATTAGCGGAACTAAAACTTGCTGAACATCGTGTACCCGCGTGTCCATGGCCAAACGCAAACTCCACCTTTGTAAAACTCTAGGTGAATTCCCAGCTGAATTCAGAAGCGTGACAGGAATGGGAGTTTTCATTGGTGTCTTTTTCTTTTTTCTATTTTTAGAGTAGGGAGGAGTGTATTTCTGGATTGTTTAAATATTTACAATGAGCATGCATTTCCTTTGCAATTAAAAGAAAACCAGATTTTTTTTTTTTTTTTTTTTTGAGGCGGAATGTTGCTCTGTCCCCAGGCTGGAGTGCAGTGGCGCGATCTCGGCTCACTGCAACCTCTGCCTCCCGTGTTCAAGCAATTCTCCTGCCTCAGCCTCCTGAGTAGCTGGGACTACAAGCGCCCGCCAACACGCCCAGCTAATTTTTGTATTTTTAGTAGAGACGGGGTTTCACCATGTTAGCCAGGATAGTCTCAATCTCTTGAACTGGTGATCTGCCTGCCTCGGCCTCCCAAAGTGCTGGGATTACAGGCATGAGGACCGCACCCGGCCGAAAACCAGATATTTAAAAATTGAAGTTTGCTGTAGAAAAATACTGTGGGAGAAAGTTGTGGGCGGTGTTTTGTAGAGTCGCAGAAGGACATGGGAAAAAAAATTGAGTGTGTTTCTGTAATCATCATAACAATCACACTCATTGTGCCGTAGGCTCCAAGGGAGGGCTCTGAGCTGTGGTTACCAGATAAAATACAAGATTCTCAGGTAAAATGTGAAAAAAAAATATTTTTGTGATCTTAACTCACTGCAGTCTTGATCTCCTGGGCTGAAGTGATCCTCCTGCCTCAGCCTCCCAGGTAGCTGGGACCACAGGCACGTGCCACCATGCCCAGCTAATTTTTAATTTATTTTGTTGAGATGGGATCTCACTATGTTGCCCAGGCTGCTCTCAAACTCCTGGCCTCAAGTGATCTTTCCTCGGTGTCCCCATGCCCTGGGATTACAGTTATGAACCACCAGGCCCAACCCTGAAATTTAAAGTTAACTGGGCAGTCTGTAATGTGTTTTTGTTTGTGTGGGTGTGTGTGCTAAATCAGGCAACCCGTATTCTGAGCAGAGGAGTGCTTTGATCTGACTTAGATTTTAATAGGCTCCCTCTGGTTGCTGGTGGAGATGAGACTACGGAGTGGGGGCAGTGAAGATCCAAGAGAGGAGGCTGCTGTAATGGTCCAAGCAGAAGGTGATAGTGATTTGGATCAGGGTAACAGAGCCGAGGTGGTGAGAGGTTGACCACCTCTCATGCATCTATTTCAAAGGAAAGGCCATGTCCAGGCTCCTTAGCTCGGCATTCAAGGCTTCTCTCCACCACTGGACACACTTACTCTCTAGCTTCTCAGACCCTGTTGCAGATAGAATCATGATCCCCAATGATGTCCACATCTTAATCTCCTGAACCTGTGAACAGGTGACCTTCCATGGCAAAAGGGACTTTGCAGATAGGATGAAGTTAAAGATCTTTAGATGGGGGAGCGATTATCCTGGATTGGGTCTGGGTGGGCTCAATGGAATCACAAGAGTCCTTATATGAGGAAGATAGAAATTTGAGACATACAGTAGAGGAGGAGGTGATGAGACCACAGAGGCAGGGACGGGCGTGGTGCAGCCACAAGCCAAGGAATTTCAGGAGCCACCTGAAGCTGGGAGAGGCAAGGAACAGATTCTCCCCTGGAGCCTCTGGAGGGAGTGGTGACATCTTGATTTTGGACTTCTGGCCTGCAGAACCATGCCAAAATAATTGGCTTTTTTTTTCTTTTTTTTTCCTTGAGGTGGAGTCTTGCTTTGTCGCCCAGGCTGGAGTGCAGTGGTGCCATCTTGGCTCACTGCAACCTCCACCTCCCGGGTTCAAGTAATTCTTGTGCCTCAGCCTCCCGAGTAGCTGGGACTACAGGCATGCACCACCACACCCAGGTAATTTCTGTATTTTTAGTAGAGATGGGGTTTTGCCATGTTGGCCAGGCTGGTCTTGAACTCTTGACCTCAATGATCTGCCCGCCTCAGCCTCCCAAAGTGCTGGGATTGCAGGCATGAGCCACTGCGCCCGGTCCTGGTGTTAAGCCCGCAGTTTGTGCTAATTGGTTACAGCAGCCTTGGGAAGGTAATCTCGGCTCCTTCCTTGCCCCAGGCTCTAGGAAGTATCTTAGCCCCCAGCCCTGGGCTGCAGACCTATACCAGTCCATGGCCTGCTAGGAACCATGCAGCATCGCAGGAGGTGAGTGGCAGGTGAGTAAGTGAAGCTTCATCTGTATTTATAGCCACGCCCCTTCGCTCATATTACCGCCTGATCTGTCAGATCAGGGGCGGAATTACATTCTCATAAGAGCGTGAACCCAGGCCGGGCGCAGTGGCTCAAGCCTGTAATCCCAGCACTTTGGGAGGCTGAGGCGGGTGGATCACGAGGTCAGGAGTTCGAGATCAGCCTGGCCAAGATGGTGAAACCACGTCTCTACTAAAAATACAAAAATTAGCCGGGCGCAGTGGTAGGCGTCTGTAGTCCCAGCTACTCGGGAGGCTGAGGCAGGAGAATCGCTTGAACCTGGGAGGCAGAGGTTGCAGTGTGCCGAGATCGTGCCATTGCACTCTAGCCTGGGTGACAGAGTGAGACTCCATCTCAAAAAAAAAAAAAAAAAAAAAAAAAAAAAAAAGAGCGTGAACCCTGTTGTGAACAGCACATGTGAGGGATCTGGGTTGCAAGCTCCTTATGAGAATCTAATGCCTGATGATCTGTCACTGTATCCCATCACCCCCAGACAGGACCATCTCGTTACAGGAAAACAAGCTCAGGGATTCCACTGATTCTACATTATGTTGAATTGTATAATTATTTCATTATATATTACAATGTAACAATAATAGACGGAGATGGTTGTGGCTTGTGTAGTTGGGGGACAGGGTAGCTCCATTTTCTATTGCCAACTTCATAACCCTAGAAGGATGATTTTTTTCTTTTCTTTTCTTTTCTTTTTCTTTTTTTTTGAGATTGAGTCTTGGTGTTGTCAGCCTGGGCTGGAGTGCAATGGTGCAATCTCTGCTCACTGCAACCTCCGCCTCCTGGGTTCCAGCAATTCTCCTGCCTCAGCCTTCTGAGTAGCTGAGATTACAGGCACCCACCACCATGCCTGGCTAATTTTTGTATTTTTAGTAGAGATGGGGTTTCACCATATTGGCCAGGCTGGTCACGATGGTTTTTTTTTTTTGAGACAGTCTTGCTTTGTTGCCCAGGCTGGAGTGCAGTGGCGCGATCTTGGCTCACTGCAACCTCTGCCTCCCAGGTTTAAGCAATTCTCCTGCCTCAGCTTCCCAAGTAGCTGGGATTACAGGCACCTGCCACCACACCTGGGTAATTTTTGTATTTTTTGTAGAGACAGGGTTTCACCATGTTGGCCAGACTGGTCTTGAACTCCTGACCTCAAGTGATTCATTTGCCTCAGCCTCCCAAAGTGCTGGGATTATAGGTGTGAGCCATTGCACCTGGCCCTAGAAGGAAGATTTAACAGTAAAATATACTTAAATGCTGGGCTACCTCCGCAGACTAGCTCGGCCTCTTTGGGTCTCAAATCAGCCTGGCCGGGAGGCTGAGTGGAGGTTACAATCTCTGCTTTCTTGAATCCCAAGGGAGGGGTTTAAGCCAACTGCATTCCTGAGCTTTTGCCCAGAAGGCTGGCATCTTAGGAGGAAAGAGATAGATGGCTCCAGGCCGGGCGCAGTGGCTCACACTTGTAATTCTAGCACTTTGGGAGGTCGAGATGGGTGATTGCCTGAGCTCAGGAGTTTGAGTCCAGCCTGGCCAACATGGCGAAACCCCGTCTTTACTAAAAATACAAAAAATTAGCCGGGGGTGGTGACACACACGTGTAATCCCAGCTACTCGGGAGGCTGAGGCAGGAGAATTGCTTGAACCCGGGAGGCAGAGGTTACAGAGAGCCGAGATTGCACCCCTCCACTGCAGCCTGGGTGACACAGCAAGACTCTATCTAAAAAAAAAAAAAAAAAAAAAAAAAAATGAGAGAGAAGAGATGGCCCCAAATAGGGAAACCAAGGCCAGGAGAGGGGCCGAGCCTGCACAGGAGCTTCCTCGGTTTTCCGAGCGCCGGCCCCCCCTTCTCTGCCTGGGAGGAGGTGGTTAGAGTCCCCTGGGTGTGTGCCCCGCAGAGGGAGCTCTGGCCTCAGTGCCCAGTGTGCAGACCAATGAGAGCCCCAGAGAGAAAGACGGTCATTTCCTCCCTGCATCTTTCCTTGGGGCTTTAAAAACCACAGCCCTTGGGCAGGAGGGACCTTCGATCCTCGGGGAGCCCAGGAGACCAGAACATGGTGAGTCTCGAAGGGGAATGGGAGCAGGAAACTTTGTCCTGGGTCCCTCCCATCTCTGCTCCAGTGGGTCCTTCTCTCTCCCCAACTCTCGCCGTCAACTCCGTCTGTCTCTCTCTTTCCTTCTCTCTCCCTGTCTTCCACCTCCCACCTTCCCTCTCTCCTGCATCCCAGGCTCTCACACTCCAGGGCTGGGATGTGGCCATGGGAATAAGATTGTCAAGATTGTGGGAGCAACAGCAACCTCATGGGGCTGGGACCCGAGAAGATTCCCCAGGGGAGGGGACCCTTGAGTTGGGTCTAGTAAGGTGACTAAGAATTCCACAAGCAGCTGAGCGCAGTGGGTCACACCTGTGATCCCAGCACATTGGGGATTGTGCCAAGGCGGGAGGATTGCTTGAGGCCAGGAGTTCAAGACCAGCCTGGCCAACATAGTGAGACCCTGTCTGTATTTTTTTTTTTATTTAAAGAATTCCACAAGTGAAGAAATCTAGAACAGGCCTTCCAGGCAGTGGGAATGGCAGAGAAAATGTTGGGAGGCTGGAAAGAACCAGTTTGGAGGAATGGTCAAGTTACTCAGATGCTCTTGCAGATAGATGTTCTTTTCTTTTTCGACTTGGGGTCTTGCACTGTTGCCCAGGCTGGAGTGCAGTGGCACCATCATAGCTCACTGCAGTCTTGAACTCTTGGGCTCAAGTGATCCTCCCTCTTTAGCCTCCTGAGTATCTGGGACCACAGGCATGCACCACTATGTCTGGCTAATTTTTAAAATTTTTATTCTTGTAGAGATGGGTTCTTGCTATGTTGTCAGGGCTGGTCTCAAATTCCTGGCCTCAAGCCATCCTCCCACCTTGGTCTCCCAAAGCTCTGGGATTACTGGCATGAGGCCATTATGCCTGGTCGTTTGAGATGTTCTGCATGACAGAGATGGGGAAACTGAGGCCCAGGCAGGAGCAGAGATGGATGGGGACCCTCCGTGGTTGGTGGCAGAAGCAGGTTATGCCATGGATTCTGTGAGTGTCAGAAGGAATGCACCCCAGGCTAAATGAGGGTCCCTGGCATCCCTGCATCTGGAGGCCTGGGCACTGAGCCAGCAGAGCTGCGATTCAGCACCTGCTGTAACACAGGCATTGCTTTGCTTCATCTGTGTCAAAGAGGAAACGGAAGATGGTTTGGATGGACCAGGGAGGGGTCTGATGTTGCTTCATTCCTGCATTCCAACCTTGAGATCCGACTTGGGCAAACGAGACTCTCTGATTCTTCTTCTTTTTTTTTTCTTTCCAAAACATATTCCAAAGTTGGTAAAAACTCATTCTTGGCCAGGCGCGGTGGCTCATGCGTGTAATCCCAGCACTTTGGGAGGCCGAGGCGGGCGGATCACAAGGTCGGGAGATTGAGACCATCGTGGCCAACATGGTGAAACTCCGTCTCTACCAAAACTACAAAAATTAGCTGGGCGTATAAGCGGGTGCTTGTAGTCCCAGCTACTTGAGAGGCTGAGGCACGACAATAGCTTGAACCCATGAGGCAGAGGTTGCAGTGAGCTGAGATTGCTCCACTGCACTCCAGCCTGGCAACAGGGCCATCTCAAAAAACAAACATAGAAAAAAAAACTCATTCTCCCTGCCTATCCCAGAGCCTCTGACTCCTTTTCTTTCCTTTTATTTTGAGACAGAGTTTCACTCTTGTCGCCCAGGCTGGAGTGCAATGGCACGATCTTGGCTCACCACAACCTCTGCCTCGCGGCTTCAAGCAATTCTCCTGCCTCAGCCTCCCGACTAGGTGGGATTACAGGCATGCGCCACCACGCCTGGCTAATTTTTTGTCTTTTTAGTAGAGATGGAGTTTCACCATGTTGGCCAGGCTGGTCTTGAACTCCTGACCTCATGTGATCCACCCACGTTGGTCTCCCAAAGTGCTGGGATTACAGGTATGAGCCACCCTACCTGGCCCTCTGACTCCTTTTCATTGCCTCCTACCCTACCCGGGGCAACCATGGGATGCCAGTTTGTGGTGGATCCTTCCAAAAACAGTTTACAGATGCCTGAGAGCACAGATGCTTAGGGAACAAAGTAAGGACTAGTGTGATGCGGGGAACCCCAAAACTGAGCTCAGCTTCTGTCTCTACTATGAAATAGTTGTGGAGATCTGTCCTCTCCGTGCTTCTGTCTCCTTATCTTTTTGTTTTTTGAGACAGTGTCTTGCTCTGTTGCCCAGGCTGGAGTGCAGTGGTGTGATCTCAGCTCACTGTAACCTCCACCTCCTGGGTTCAAGTGATTCTCCTGCCTCAGCCTCCCAGGTAGCTGGGAATACAGGTGCCCGCCACCATGCCTGGCTAATTTTTGTATTTTTAGTAGAGACGGGGTTTCACCATGTTGGCCAGGCTGGTCTTGAACTCCTGGCCCCAAGCAATCTTCCCGCCTTGGCCTCCCAAAGTGCTGGGATTACAGGCGTGAGCCATTGCACCCAGCCTCCTTCTCCTTATCTTTAAGGTGAAGATAATACTAGAATCTACATCACAGGCTAGTTGAGAGAATTGACTGAGTGAATGCATGAAAAGTTCTTGTAGCAGTGCCTGGTATACAGTTGGTGCTCAATGTGGGTGACATTTCTATCCTTTCCCAGCCTTATAAATGGCAGTATGTTTTGTACAGTACTCTACATCTGGCTTTTTTAAATGAATAACATATAGTATTATTAACTAGCATTTATTGAGTGCTTACTGCATACCAGGCGTTGTATTAAGGCATTCATTAATTTCCCCTTAACCTTGAGGAAGGTACTTCATTCCCGTGTAGTTCAAGGGAGTTGCCTCCTCCTCCTCCTCCTTTTTTTCTTTTTTCTAGACAGGGTCTACTGAGGTCTTCCACCTCAGCCTCCTGAGTAGGTGGGACTACAGGTGCATGCCACCACGCCCAGCTAGATTTAAAATGTTTTGTAGAGGTGGGGTCTTGCTATGTTGCCCAGCCTGGTGCTTCTTTCTTTCTTTTATCAGCTGAGTAATATGCTAGTAGGAGGTTTCATCCCCTTCAATGGAAATTTAGTTTGCTTCTAATATTTGGTCTGTTTTGTTTTGTTTTGAGACAGAGTCTCGCTCTGTCACCCAGCCTGGAGGGCAGTGGTGCAGTCTTGGCTCACTGCACCTCTGCCTCCTGGATTCTGGTGATTCTCCTGCCTCGGCCTCCCAAGTAGCTGGTATCACAGCTGCGTGCCTCCACACATGGCTAATTTTTGTATTTTATTTTAGTAGAGACGGGATTTCACCATGTTGGCCAGGCTGGTCTCGAACTACTGACCTCGTGATCCACCCGCCTCAGCCTCCCAAAGTGCTGGGATTATAGGCGTGAGCCACCGTGCCTGGCTTCCAGCCACATTCTTTAACTCAGCATCTGCAGACCTTCCAGTCCTATCTTGGCCGCCTGCCAGCCATGCTGACCTTTCGTTTCTGCTGTGCACCACCTGCCCTTCCTCTCTCCTTTCTGCCTAGAATGCATGCCCCCCTACTCCCAATGCACTTTAGGCCTGCCTGGTAGCCACTCAAACAGAGGGCTCTGGGCTGGGCGAGGTGGCTCATGCCTGTAATCCCAGCACTTTGGGAGGCTGAGGTGGGTGGATCACGAGGTCAGGAGATCAAGACCATCCTGGCTAACACGGTGAAACCCTGTCTCTACTAAAAATAAAATTAGCCAGGCATGGTGGCGGGCACCTGTAGTCCCAGCTACTCGGGAGGCTGAGGCTAGCAAATGGTGTGAATCCAGGAGGTGGAGCTTGCAGTGAGCTGAGATCGCGCCACTGCACTCCAGGCTGGGGACAGAGCGAGATTCTGTCTCATAAAAAAAAAAAAGAGAGAGAGGGCTCTGGGGCTCAGCTCTCAGGAGTTTCTCTCCTGTCTCTGTTCTTGCTAACCGAGAAGACTTGGAGAAGTCTGTTCATTTCTCTGTAGCCTCATTTCTCTCTTCTGGAAAATGAGTGTTGCTGTTGCAACAAGTAAGTCTCATAGGGTTGCTTTGTGGGTTCAATGAGATAATACACGAGAAAGGCTCAGGACAGCCTGGCAATGATTATGGCTGTTCTTGTAGGTACTGCGCCTTCTCCTTCACCCTGTTCTCATCTGATCGTTCACATCTTGCGGCCAGCACCCTTGTCTAAGCCACCGTCATGCCTCACGTCACCTGGACAGCTCCAATCTCCGTTTCTTCCCAGCTTTTGCTCTCTGTCCCTTTCTCCATGCAACAGACAAGGGTTGTTCCTCTAATGAGCATGTGAATTTAGGAACAATAATAGTACCCTGCCCTTTGTGCTGTTGTCACATAGATATGCACTGTGATTAGGAAATTACTAAGCCAACACCTGGGAAGCACATGGAATAGTGCCGGGCAATTAGAACCCCCAGAGTGGCCCTGGACCTGCACTGCCCAATATGTGGGCCACGTGCCACAGTGCAGCTACCTACATTTATTTTTCACTATTTTATTTTATTTTATTTTATTTTACTTTATTTATTTTATTTTTGAGATGGAGTTTTGCTCTTGTTGCCCAGGCTGGAGTATAGTGAAGCGATCTCGGCTCACTGTAGCCTCCACCTCCCGGGTTCCAGCGATTCTTCTGCCTCAGCCTCCCAGATAGCTGGGATTACAGGCGCACACCACCACTCCTGGCTAATTTTTGTATTTTTAGTAGAGACAGGGTTTCACCATGTTGGTCAGGCTGGTCTTGAACCGCTGACCTCAGGTGATCCACCCGCCTGGGCCTCCCAAATTGCTGGAATTACAGGCGTGAACCACCGTGTCCAGCCTATTTTATTTTTTAGAGATGGAGTCTCGCTATGTTGCCCAGGCTGGAGTGCAGTGGCACGATCTCGGCTCACTACAACCTCCACCTCCTGGGTTCAAGTGATTTTCCTGCCTCAGTCTACTGAGTAGCTGGAATTACAGGTGCCTGCCATCACACCCAGCTAATTTTTGTATTTTTAGTAGAGACGGGGTTTCACTATGTTGGCCAGTCTGGGCTTGATCTCCTGACTTCAAGTGATCCACCTTCCTTGGCCTCCCAAAGTGCTGGGATTACAGGAGTGAGCCACCACGCCTGGCCTCACCCTAGATCTTGGAGGTCTTTCCACATCATTATATAAACATTCTTTTTGTCTGTTTTTTTCTTTTTTGTAGGGATAGGGTCTTGCTAGGTTACCCAGGCTGATCTTGAACTCCTGGGCTCAAGCAATCCCCCTGCTTCAGCCTCCCAAAGTGCTAGGATTACAGGCATGAGCCACTGCACCTGGCCAACTTTTCCATTCTTTTTGATAGCTGTGTAGTATTCTGTTGCCTGGATGTACCATCATTAATTTAGCCAGTCCCCTCTTGCTGGACATGTCAGTTATTTCCAGTCTTTGGAGAGGTGCTGCAGTGGCAAACTTTGCAAGCCGTTTGCGTCTGAAGATCCCGGAAACCACAGGACGTTGGAATCAGCATATTTTTTCTGCCTTTCTGAAGTCAACCAGAGGAAAGGACTGAGTGAGCTCATGGCAGGAAAGGAGCTTTGTCAGCTGATGAGGGAGTGACAAGGCGATGTCAGAGCAGAGGGTGGGGAGGCTCCCCTTACGAGGGTCTGAGTCATTCTGCAGTCAAGGATTGCTGGGAGCTTGCGAAACCAGCAGAGGCCAAATTTACCTTCATGCGTCACAGCCAAAGGGAACATTCAAAATATTTAACAATGTGCTAAAGTGCAGAGGTCCCCCGGGCAGGGTCTGGGGCCTCCTGCTGCACCTAGCATTAACTCTTTAGTGACATGAACGTGGCGACCTGGAGTGGGGGTGTCCCAGAGTAGGAAACAGGAACTTAGGGTGCTGGGAGCGGGCAATAGAAGAAGTGGGTGGCTGAGGGCAGGGGCTGTTTACCAGTGAAAATATTTTTAAAAATGTTAACCTTCTATTTGGAAATATTTTCAAACTTATGGAAAAATGACAAGAATGGAACAGGCTCATATACATATACATTTTACCCAGACTCTCCAAATTTACTGTATCTGTCTCTCCATTATCCATCCATCCATCCATCCATCCGTCCATCCATCCATCCATCTGTCCATCCATTCATCCATCCATCCATCCATCCATCCATCCATCCATCCATCCATCCATCCGTTATCTAGCTATTTTTTTTTTTTAGACAGAGTCTTGTTCTGTTGCCCAGGCTGGAGGGCAGTGGCGCAATCTTGACTCACTGCAACCTCCACCTCCCAGGTTCAAGCGATTCTCCTGCCTCAGCCTCCCAAGTAGCTGGGACTACAGGCACACACCACTGGGCCCAGCTAATTTTTTTGTACTTTTAGTGGAGATGGGGTTTCACTATGTTGGCCAGGCTGGTCTTGATCTTCTGGCCTCAAGTGATTACAGGCATGAGCCACCATGCCCAGCCCATTATCTATGTATCTATCTATCTATCTATCATCTATCTCTCAATCATATCTCCATGTACCCATTGTCTATCAGTCATCTATCTATCCATCATCCATGCATCCACTCATTCACCCATTCATTATCTATCCATCCGTTTATTTATATCCATCCATCTTTCTATCACTTTTTTTTTTTTTTTTGAGACAGAGTCTTGCTCAGTCAAGGCTGGAGTGCAGTGGCATGATCTCAGCTTACTGCAACCTCCGCCTCCCAGGTTCAAGTGATTCTCCTGCCTCAGTCTCTGGAGTAGCTGGGATTACAGGTGCGCGCCAACACTCTGGCTAATTTTTGTATTTTTAATGGCCTTTTGTGACTGGCTTCTTTCACTTAGCATCATGTTTTCAAGATTCATCCACATTGTAGCATGTGTCAGCCCTTCCTTTTCATGGCTGAGTAATATTCCACCACGTGGCTAAACCCCACCTTTTTCATTCACTCATTAGCAGATACTGACATCTTATCTTTCAATAATTTACTCATGGATATGATTCCACCAGTAAATGCCCACTGCCCATAGCCTGGCTAACCTTGGGCAGGTGCAATGTAAGGGAACTAGAAAAAAAAAAAAAAACTATCCAGGCATGGTGGCTTACATCTGTAATCTCAGCACTTTGGGAGTTCAAGGCAGGAGGGTTGCTTGAAGTTAGGAGTTTGAGACCAGCCTGTGCAACAAAGCGAGACCCATCTCTACCAAAAAAAAAAAAAAAGAAAAAAAATACAAAAATTAGCTGGGTGTGGTGGTGCACAGTTGTAGTCCTAGCTACTCGAGAGGCTGAGGCAGGAGGATTGCTTGAGCCAGAGGGGCTGGGGTGACAGTGATCCATGATTGCACCACTGCACATAAGCCTGGGTGACAGATCAAGACCCCGTCTCAAAAAAAAAAAAAAAAAAGAAATATAAAACGGGGCTGGGCGTGGTGGTTCATGCCTGTAATCCCAGCACTTTGGGAGACCAAGGCGGGAGGATTGCTTGAACCCAGGAGTTCGAGACCAGCCTGGGCAATACAGTGAGACCCTCCTCTTTAAAAAAACATTAAAAATTAGCTGGGCACAGTAGTATGCACCTGTAGTCCCAGCTGCTTGGGAGGCTGAGGCAGGAGGATCACTTGAGCCTGAGAAGTCAAGGCTGCAGTGAGCCAAGATCGCACCCCTGAGCTACAGCCTGGGTGACAGAGTGAGACTCAGTCTCAAAAAAAAAAAAAAAAAAAAATAGTGGTTCAGGGATGTGGATCCGAGCTCTTCAATAACTGACAAATAATAATACCAATGGCTGCCACTTCTTGTCCTCTTCTCTGTGTCAGGCGCTGTGCTAGGTGCTTAGGCATTTTTCATCTTATTTAATCTTCGAGGTGAGTGTTTTAAAGGTATAAAAACCAGGCCGGGTGTGGTGGCTCATGCCTGTAATCCCAGCATTTTGGGAGGCCAAGGCAGGCAGATCACGAGGTCAGGAGTTCGAGACCAGCCTGACCAACATGGTGGAACCCTGTCTCTACTAAAAATACAAAAATTAGCAGGGTGTGGTGGCAGGTGCCTTTAGTCCCAGCTACTCAGGAGGCTGAGGCAGGAGAATCGCTTGAACCTGGGAGGCAGAGGTTGCAGTGACCTGAGATCGTGCCACTGCAGTCCAATGTGGCGACAGAGCGAGACTCCATCTCAAAAAAAAAAAAAAAAAGTACAAAACTCCATCTGCAAATTCAAATATTTAGAGCTGCAAATACAGCTCTCAGTATTTCCAGAATGATTTCTATTTCTTGCTGTCCGCTTTTCTCTGGGTTGGTGTCAAAGTGGCCTTCAGGACTGGGCTAGCTCCATAGGTCACAAAACTCACCTCTTGGAAATGGTCAGGGGCAGCCTGTCTGGTTTGCATTCCGGCCTGTATGGGTTCATATCCTCTCTGAGTGACCTGGAACAGCCTACTTCACCTTCTGGTGCCTCGTGCTTCTTCATCAGCGAAATGGGCATTTTTTTTTCTTTCTTTTTTTTTGAGGTGGAGTCTCACTCTGTCGCCCAGGCTGGAGTGCAGTGTCGCTATCTCAGCTCATTGCAACTTCCACCTCCCAGGTTCAAGTGATTCTCCTGCCTCAGCCTCCCGAGTAGCTGGGATTACAGGTGCCCGCCACCACGCCTGGCTAATTTTTGTATTTTTAGTAGAGACGGGGTTTCACCATGTTGGCCAGGCTGGTCTCGAACCCCTGACCTCAGGTGATCTGCCCACCTTGGCTTCCCAAAGTGCTTGGGTTATAGGTGTGCACCACCACACCTGGCCTGAAATGGGCATATTAACAGAAGCTCCTTGTAGGTTGTGGTCAGGATGGAAAGAGCAAATTCCATGCCGCATGCATAGTAGATGCTCAGTAAGTACTGGCTGCTTTTGGGTGATCACTCAGTGCCCTGATGGGTGCTTTACTGCAGTGTCTGGTGCCTCTGGACACAGATTTCACCTACAAGGCTTTCTCCAGTCCAGCTGCCATGGACTGCAGCCTTTCTTTCTTGGGTGCATGACAGCTTCCTTCAGCTCTGTCTGGGAAGAAGTGATCAGGACCTTTTTGTTCTTTTTTTTTTTTTTTTTTTTAGATGGAGTCTCACTCTGTTACCCAGGCTGGAGTGCAATGGGGCTATTTCGGCTCACTGCAACCTCTGCCTCCTGGGTTCAAGCAATTCTTCTGCCTCAGCCTCCCGAGTAGCTGGGATTACAGGCGCCCACTACCACGCCTGGCTAATTTTTGTATTTTTAGTAGAGACAGGGTTTCACCATGTTGGCCAGGCTGGTCTCGAACTCCTGACCTCAGGTGATCTGCCCGCCTCGGCCTTCCAAATTGTTGGGATTACAGGCGTGAGCCACTGCATCCATCCTATTTTTTTTGTTTTTGAGATAGGGTCTCGCTCTGTTGCCCAGTCTGGAGTGCAGTGGTGCAATCTTGGCTCACTGCAACCTCCGCCTCCTGGGTTCCAGAGATTGTCCTGCCTTAGCCTCCCAAGTAGCTGGGACTACAGGCACACGCCACCACACCTGGCTATTTTTTTTTGTATTTTTAGTAGAGATGGGGTTTCACCATATTGCCCAGGCTGGTCTAGAACTCCTGACCCAAGTGATCCACCTGCCTCGGCCTCCCAAATTGTTGGGATGACAGGCATGAGTCACTGCACCTGGCCTGTTCTTAATTTTATTATGGAAAGTTTCAAACACACAAAAGTGAAGAGAATATTATAAGCCCCTATGAATCCACCACTGCCATTCTTAGTCATCTATAGCCCTGCCCTCCTTCCTCCCTCTGTCCCTCTGTCCCTGTCTGCTTTCTTCCTCCCTAATTCCCTCCTCCCTCCTTTGTTTCTTTTCTTTCTTCCTGCCTTTCTCCCTTTCACCCTTCTTCCCTTCCTCATTTCCTCCTCCTTCCCTCCTTCGTTCCCTCCTCTCTCTCTTCTCCCTTTCTTCCTCTTCCCTTCCTTCCCACCTCCTTCCCTTTCCTCCTCTCTCTCCCTCTAGTTATTCCTTTTGCTGGAGTGTTTTTTGTGGAGTCCTAATTAGGGAAAAGGAGTCAGGCTGGCAGGACCGAGGGAAAGCAAAAAGAGGAAGCAGATAAACTGTGCATCTGCCTCTCTTCAAGGTCTAGGACACACAGCTCTCCTGTGCAAATAAGTCCCAATTTTCCTGCATCCAGCTATCGCCAGCCACTCAGCTAATAGAAAAGTGCAAGTTAGCTCACTGCAACCTTGGTGTTGTTGGTACTTCACAGAGCCCTTTTCACACACAGCACAAGCCCCATCGTATAAAATCACTAGCGAGCCTTTGTCTCTTTGCAGTTAGATCCTTTCTTGCTGACCTGCCCATTGCACTCTTGCAACACATTTTCCTACTTTCTCTAATAAATCTACTTTGCTTTACCTACAACTGTCTTGGTAAATTCTTTTACCCTGCATCACTGGCCCCAAATAGTCACATTTACCTGTGACATTATTATTATTTTTGTGAGAGAGGGTCTCACTCTGTTGCCCAGGCTGGAGTGCAGTGGCGTGATCACAGCTCACTGCAGCCTTGACCTCCTAGGCTCTAGTGATCCTCCCGCCTCACCCTTCCAAGTATCTAGGACCACAGGAGCACACCACCATACCTGGCTACTTTTTTTCTGTAGAGACAGGGGTCTTGCTATGTTGCCCAGGCTGGTCTCTAACTCCTGGGCTCAAGCAATCCTCCCACCTTGGCCTCCAAAGTGCTGGGATCACAGGCATGAACCACAATGCTTGGCAAAAAAAATCTATTTCTTATTCCTGTTTGTATCTTCCTCTTGCTGCCCCCAAACATTTTGTTCTGGGTTGGCACCAGGATCCTACAATCAGTCTTAGTGTCCCAAGAAGAGAGGCAATCGGGGATTCGGTGCCATTGATGTGAGGCAGCAGGAAAGACGCAGAACCATCTGTGAAGTAATTTTTGCGGAAAAAAAAAATCGTACCTAAATTTAATCAAAGTTCTAGATCTCAAACTACCACTTTACAGCAAAACCAAGGGAGAGAGGAACAGGTTAAATAACACTACACCTAAAAAATGAGCAAAATCTACTTGAAATTGATAACTCCTGGCCAGGCGTGGTGGGTCTTGCCCGTAATCCCAGCACTTTGGGAGGCTGAGGTGGGCAGATCACGGGTCAGGAGTTCGAGACCAGCCTGACCAACATGGTGAAACCCCGTCTCTATTAAAAATACAAAAATAAGCCGGGCATGGTGGCACGCCACCTGTAATCCCAGCTACTCAGGAGGTTGAGGCAGGAGAATCGCTTGAACCCGGGAGGCAGAGGTTGCAGTGAGCCAAGATCGCGCTGCTGCACTCCAGCCTGGTGACAGAGTGAGACTCTGTCTCAAAAAAAAGAAATGGATAACTCCTCCTCCTAATGGCTTAGGGTTTTGAAATGATATCAGTTAGAACAGATGGGCTGCTGGCTAGGCATGGTGGCTCATGCCTGTAATCCCAGCACTTTGGGAGGCCAAGGCGGGCGGTTGGGAGGCCGAGGTTGGGAGTTCGAGACCAGCCTGACCAACATGGAGAAACCCCATCTCTACTAAAAATACAAAATTAGCCGGGCATGGTGGTGCATGCATGTAATCCCAGCTACTCAGGAGGCTGAGGCAGGAGAATCGCTTGAACCCGGGAGGCGGAGGTTGCAGTGAGCAGAGATCGCGTCACTGCACTCCAGCCTGGGCAACAAGAGCAAAACTGTCTCAAAAAAAAAAAAAAAAAGAACAGATGGGCTGCTTGGCTCTCTATGGGAGTTAACAAGGAGAAAAAGGGAGGTGTGGAGCAGTAGATGAACTTGCAGAGGGTCATGCGGGCTTCACATAGGGCAGTCAGGAACTGAACCCCAGGGGACTGACTCCAAAGCCAGTGCTCCTAACCTGAGTGCCATTCTGAGCTCACCATAACTGGACTACTGGAGCCCGGGGCAAAAGCATTCCCATAGATTCATGCCTGTAATCCCAGCACTTTGGGAAGCCGAGGCAGGTGGATTGTTTGAGGCCAGGAGTTTGATACCAGCCCTGGTAACATAGCAAGACCCCATCTCTACTAAAATTGAAAAAATAAGCCAGGCATGATGGTGTGTGCCTGTGGTCACAGCTACTTGGGAGGTGGAGGCTGCAGTGAGTCATGATCACACCACTGTACTCCAGCCTGGGTGACAAAGACCCTGTCTCTAAAAAAATTTTTTAAATAATATTTTTATACAATCTTTTTTTTTTTTTTTTCTGAGACAGAGTCTCGCTCTGTTGCTAGGCTGGAGTGCAGTAGCGCAATCTCGGCTCCCTGCAACCTCCACCTCCTGGGTTCAAGCGATTCTCCTGCCTCAGCCTCCTGAGTAGCTGGGACTACAGGCATGCGCCACCACACCCGGCTAATTTTTGTATTTTTAGTAGAGACAAGGTTTTACTATGTTGGCCGGGGTGATCTCGATCTCTTGACCTTGTGATCCGCCCGTCTTGGCCTTCCAAAGTGCTGGGATTTCAGGTGTGAGCCACCACGCCCAGCCCCATACAGTCTTTTAAAGAATCAAAATTAATGCAAAAAAAAATCCATGGTGAGAAAAAAAATCCAAATTTTAAGTAAAGACCATCTGCTTTCATTTGTTTGCTTTAGCACACTGCATTGTTGCACAACAGAAACTGTCGAGGCTGGTCCCCAACATTCTATTTTTATGGCCATTTTATACAGGCGCCCACAAGCCCTTTTCCCAACAAGGAACATTGTTTTCCAATCTACAGATGCCTCGAATTCTCAACTGGGCGGGTTTACCCAGGTTCACAGTGTGACAAGAACATGCAATCAGATTGGGCAACGTGGGGCTTTGTGTATAGTCATGGGTGTTTTGTGGTCTTGGGTACTTTTTCTAAGCTTTATAAACTTTTTCTTCTTCGTTCAAACTATGGGAATGGCCGGGCACAGTGGCTCATGCCTGTAATCCCAGCACTTTGGGAGGCCGAGGCAGACGGATCACCTGAGGTCAGGAGTTCGAGACCAGCCTGGCCAACATGGTGAAACCCCATCTCTACTAAAAATACAAAAATTAGCCAGGCATGTTGGTGGGCACCTGTAATCCCAGCTACTCAGGAGGCTGAGGCAGGAGAATCGCTTGAACCCAAGAGGCGGAGGTTGCAGTGAGCTGAGATTGTGCCACTTTACTCCAGCCTGGGCAATAAAGTGAGACTCTGTCTCCAAAAAAAAAAAAAAAGTAACAAGCGTTGTGTTGTGTACTGACCAGTCCGAATGGGTAGTGGCTACAGCCTTGCAGCAGGGCTAGACTTTTTTTTTGAAATGGAGTCTCGCTCTGTCGCCCAGGCTGGAGTGCAGTGGCACAATCTCGGCTCACTGCAACCTCCGCCTCCCAGGTTCAAGCAATTCTCTGCCTCAGCCTCCCAGGTAGCTGGGATTACAGGCGCCCACCACCTCACCCGGCTAAGTTTTTATATTTTTAGTAGAGGCGGGGTTTCACTGCATTGGTCAGGCTGATCTTCAACTCCTGACCTCGTGATCCACCCACCTTGGCCTCCCAAAGTGCTGGATTACAGGTGTGAGCCCCCGTGCCCGGCCAGTAGGTCTAGACTTTGACATTAGGTTGCTGGATCGTGGGGAAGCCCAGGGGCTTCGCAGGATGGGACTGAGGGGAGAGGTGGCAGGCTGGCAAGGGGTCCAACTAGCAAGGAATCATTTCATTTTTTTTTTTTTTTTGAGACAGGGTCTCACTCTGTCACCTAGGCTGGAGTGCAATGGTATGATCTCGGCTCACTCTAACCTCTGCCTCCTGAGGTCAGGTGATCCTCCTACCTCAGCCTCCGGAGTAGCTGGGACTACAGGCAAGTGCAACCACGCCCGGCTAATTTTTGTATTTTCAGTAGAGACGGGGTTTTGCCATGTTGCCCAGGCTATTCTCGAACTCCTGGGCTCAAGCAGTCCGCCCGCCTCGGCCTCCCAAAGTGCTGAGATGACAGGCGTGAGCTACGGCATCTGCCTCAATATTTTAATAAGTGGTGTGACTCCCTAGTTGACTCTCAGCCCTCAGCATCCCCATTTCCTAGTGAGAAAAAGCCACACGGGGGAAAAGCCACATGCCTGAGCCAGGATGCCCCCTACCCGGGCACATGTCTGCAGACTCATCCTCTCTGCTCTCTCCGATTCCCCTTAGGACTCCTTCGATTATACCACCCCTGATTATGGGCACTATGATGACAAGGATACCCTGGACCTCAACACCCCTGTGGATAAAACTTCTAACACGCTGCGTATTCCAGACATCCTGGCCTTGGTCATCTTTGCAGTCGTCTTCCTGGTGGGAGTGCTGGGCAATGCCCTGGTGGTCTGGGTGACGGCATTCGAGGCCAAGCGGACCATCAATGCCATCTGGTTCCTCAACTTGGCGGTAGCCGACTTCCTCTCCTGCCTGGCGCTGCCCATCTTGTTCACGTCCATTGTACAGCATCACCACTGGCCCTTTGGCGGGGCCGCCTGCAGCATCCTGCCCTCCCTCATCCTGCTCAACATGTACGCCAGCATCCTGCTCCTGGCCACCATCAGCGCCGACCGCTTTCTGCTGGTGTTTAAACCCATCTGGTGCCAGAACTTCCGAGGGGCCGGCTTGGCCTGGATCGCCTGTGCCGTGGCTTGGGGTTTAGCCCTGCTGCTGACCATACCCTCCTTCCTGTACCGGGTGGTCCGGGAGGAGTACTTTCCACCAAAGGTGTTGTGTGGCGTGGACTACAGCCACGACAAACGGCGGGAGCGAGCCGTGGCCATCGTCCGGCTGGTCCTGGGCTTCCTGTGGCCTCTACTCACGCTCATGATTTGTTACACTTTCATCCTGCTCCGGACGTGGAGCCGCAGGGCCACGCGGTCCACCAAGACACTCAAGGTGGTGGTGGCAGTGGTGGCCAGTTTCTTTATCTTCTGGTTGCCCTACCAGGTGACGGGGATAATGATGTCCTTCCTGGAGCCATTGTCGCCCACCTTCCTGCTGCTGAAGAAGCTGGACTCCCTGTGTGTCTCCTTTGCCTACATCAATTGCTGCATCAACCCCATCATCTACGTGGTGGCCGGCCAGGGCTTCCAGGGCCGACTGCGGAAATCCCTCCCCAGCCTCCTCCGGAATGTGTTGACTGAAGAGTCCGTGGTTAGGGAGAGCAAGTCATTCGCGCGCTCCACAGTGGACACTATGGCCGACAAGACCCAGGCAGTGTAGGCGACAGCCTCATGGGCCACTGTGGCCCGATGTCCCCTTCCTTCCCGGCCATTCTCCTTCCTCTTGTTTTCACTCCACTTTTCGTGGGATGGCGTTACCTTAGCTAACTAACTCTCCTCCATGTTGCCTGTCTTTCCCAGACTTGTCCCTCCTTTTCCAGCGGGACTCTTCTCATCCTTCCTCATTTGCAAGGTGAACACTTCCTTCTAGGGAGCACCCTCCCACCCCCCACCCCCCCCCACACACACCATCTTTCCATCCCAGGCTTTTGAAAAACAAACAGAAACCCGTGTATCTGGAATATTTCCATATGGCAATAGGTGTGAACAGGGAACTCAGAATACAGACAAGTAGAAAGATTCTCGCTTAAAAAAATGTATTTATTTTATGGCAAGTTGGAAAATATGTAACTGGAATCTCAAAAGTTCTTTGGGACAAAACAGAAGTCCATGGAGTTATCTAAGCTCTTGTAAGTGAGTTAATTTAAAAAAGAAAATTAGGCTGAGAGCAGTGGCTCACGCCTGTAATCCCAGAACTTTGGGAGGCTAAGGTGGGTGGATCACCTGAGGTCAAGAGTTCCAGACCAGGCTGGCCAGCATGGTGAAACCCCGTCTGTACTAAAAATACAAAAAATTAACTGGGCATGGTAGTGGGTGCCTGTAATCCCAGCTACTTGGGAGGCTGAGGTGGGAGAATTGCTCGAACCTTGGAGGTGGAGGTTGTGGTGAGCCATGATCACACCACTGCACTCTAGCCTGGGTGACCGAGGGAGGCTCTGTCTCAAAAGCAAAGCAAAAACAAAAACAAAAACACCTAAAAAACCTGCAGTTTTGTTTGCACTTTGTTTTTAAATTATGCTTTCTATTTTGAGATCATTGCAAACTCAACACAATTGTAAGTAATGATACAGAGGGATCTTGTGTACCCTTCACCCAGCCTCCCCCAATGGCAAGATATTGCAAAACTACAATGCAGTCTCATAACCAGGATATTGACATTGATACAGTGAAGATACAGGACATTCTCATCACCACAGGGATCCCCAGGATGCCCACCTCCCTCCACCCCCACACCCCAGCCGTGTCCCTAACCCCTGGCAACCAGGAATCCACTCTCCATTTCTATAATGTTGTCATTTCAAGAATGTTATTCAATGGAATCATATAGTATGTAACCTGTTTTGAGCTTAAAAAAAAAAGTATACATGACTTTAATGAGGAAAATAAAAATGAATATTGAAATGTTGTGTTATTTCTAGTGAATAATTGACTTTGCAGTAGGTATTAGTCCATTTTCACACTGCTGATAAAGACATACCCAAGACTGGGAAGAAAAAGAGATTTAATTGGACTTACAGTTCCACATTGCTGGGGAGGTCTCACAGTCATGGCAGGAGGCAAAGGCACTACTTACATGGTGGCGGCAAGAGAAAATGAGGAAGAAGCAAAAGTGGAAACTACTGTGAAACCCATCAGATCTTGTGAGACTTATTAACTACCACAAGAATAGCAAGGGAAAGACTGGACCCCATGATTCAATTATCCCCCCCTGGGTCCCTCCCACAACACATGGGAATTCTGAGAGATACAATTCAAATTGAGATTTGGGTGGGGAGACAGCCAAACCATATCACAATATTTCTGCTTGGATTGTGTAGTGTGCATGTGCATGGATTATCTAGAAATAGCGTGCAGACCAGCCAGCTGTGGTGGCTCATGCCTGTAATCCCAGCACTTTGGGAGGCCGAGGCAGGCAGATCACCTGAGGTCAGGAGTTTGAGACCAGCCTGGCCAACATGGTGAAACCCCGTCTCTACTAAAAATACCAAAATTAGCTGGTGTGTTGGTGCACACCTGTAATCTAAGCTACTTAGGAGGCTGAGGCAGGAGAATTGCTTGAACCCGGGAGGTGGAGGTTGCAGTGAGCCAAGATCACGCCACTGCACTCCAGCCTAGAGTGAGACTCTGTCTCAAAAAAAAAAAAAAAATTAAATTTAGAATTAGTGTACAGACCCAATGTCGTCCAACAGAAATATGATGTGGGCCACATGTATATCTTTGTTTTCTAGTAGCCACATTAAATAAGTAAAAAGAAATAGATGAAATACTTAATAATATAATAAATCATATGTTATATTAAGAACAATGAGGCTTATGTCTGTAATCCCAGCACTTTGGGAGGCCAGACTGGGCAACATAGTGAGGCTCCATCTTCAAAAAAATTAGTCTGAGCGTGGGGGCTCATGCTTGAAATCCCAGCACTTTGGGAGGCTGAGCTGGGCAGATCACAAAGCCAGGAGTTCGAAATCAGCTTGGCTAACATGGCGAAACCCCATCTCTACTAAAAACACAAAAATTAGCCGGACATGATGATGCACGTCTGTAATCCCAGGTACTCAGGAAGCTAAGGCATGAGAATCACTTGAACCCGGGAGGCAGAGGTTGCAGTGAGCTATGATTGTGGCTCGGCACTCTAGCCTGGGCGACAGAGTGAGACTCTCTCAGAAAAAAAAAAAATTTTTTTTTTAACGAAAAAATTAGCCAGTGTGGTTGGTAGTGCCTGTGGTCCCAGCTACTCGGGATGCCGAGGCTAGAGGATCGCTTGAGCATAGGAGTTTGAGGCTGCAGTGAGTTGTGACGCTGCACTCCAGCTTGGGTGACAGAGCAAGACCCTGTCTCCAAACAAACAAACAAACAAACAAAAAATTGCCTGAGTGTCTCGATGGACAGATGCTGCAGTCTCTTGAGCTTGCAGAAGTGGCTGTGAGTGGTGTCTGTGCCTGCTTGAGAGTAGACGTTGGTACCTGGGACAAGATCCTCTCTGTAACTTGCGCTCATTAGTACAGATTCCCCAGGCATCGAGGTCACGGGGAAGGACCTGAGCCCCAGCCGCCTTCAGCTCCTGGGGGTGGGCTCCCGGCAGCTCCCTCCTCAAGAAGACAACACCAGCCTTCTGGCCTCCTGGCCTTCTCCCACCTGCTCGGGTCTCTTCCATGGCTGCCCCTGACCTGGATAGTTTCCCTCTGCCTCTTTGCTGGACCTTTCTCCGCGTCCTTTGCAGAGTTTTTCCTCTTCGACGTTGGCGTTCCTCAGCTGTGTGTCCACCTCATTCGGTGTGCTCACTCCTGCAGCTTCATCCAATATCTTCAGCATCTCTCTTCCACACTGGGCCTCCCCACCCCCTTGCCACGGCCAGACTGACCTCAGCAGTCTCCCCGGAACCTCTTCCTCCCCTTCCCTCCCGACTCCAGAGACAACCCCGCGGTGCACCCAGTCACCCAGGCTTGAGCCTGGGGCCCATCCTGGATGCTACCTCCTTCCCGCCCCACGCCCTGCCTGGCCCATGCCCTCCATCCTCTCCCATTTGGCTCTCTGCCTTGCCCCTTCCCTGATTTCCTGGCTGTCCAGTCTGTTTTTCCCAGACCATCCCTGCCTCTATTCTGCCTTCCTTCAGGGGTTACCTCCTCCAGGAAGACCTCCCTGACTTCCTCCTCTGCCTCCCCAACCCCTACATTCTATCTCTATTCCCAGTCATCCTGTAGCTTTCCTGGCTTCGGGAGTTGCAGGCAGTGGGTATTTTCTACCCACCCTGATTTGGGAAGGAGATAGTGTCCCAAAAGCTGGGAGGCCAAAGAGTAGGAGTCGGAGGCCAAGGAGTGGGATCCAGGTAGTCTTTCCAAGGCAGCCCCCATCTGGTGTTGACCTGCCCTGCCCAGTATGGAAGTGGGCTGAAGGGGCAGACAATTACCAAATCTGCAGCTTGGGGAATCTGCTGGGTCAACAAGTTCCGAAGGGGAAGTGGTAGGGAAGGGAAGTGGATGATGGGCTTGGCTGAGTCAGGCTGTGTCCCCTTTCCGGCACCCACCCCCACTCCCTGCAGCCCTGGGATCTTATTCACGCATCTACTCTGCAGACCAGGATGCCCCTAAGTCCTGGAGCCAAAGCCTTCTCCTCTTTATCTGTGCCACGTGACCGTCCTGAACCTCACACCTCTCAGAGCCAGGAGGGCATTTCTCTAGATGAGCACAGTCCCATAGAAATAGACTGTGAGTGGCCGGGCGCGGTGGCTCACACCTGTAATCCCAGGGCTTTGGGAGGCCGAGGTGGGTGGATCACCTGAGGTCAGGAGTTCGAGACCAGCCTGGCCAACATGGCAAAACCTCGTCTCTACTAAAAATACAAAAACTAGCCAGGTGTGGTGGCGCATGACTGTAGTCTCAGCTACTCGGGAGGCTGAGGCAGGGGAATTACTTGAACCTGGGAGGCGGGAGTTGTGGCGAGCTGGGATCGTACCACTGCACTCCAGCCTGGGTGACAGAGCAAGACTCTGTCTCTAAATAAATAAATAAATAAATAAAATAAAATAAAAGAGAAAGTAATAGACTGTGAGCCAGGAGGCAGGAGGATCGCTTGAGCCCAGGAGTTTAAGACCAGCCTGGGCTTAACATAGGGAGACCCTGTCTCTACAAAAAATAAAAACAAACAAATGAAATAACTGGGTGTGCAGGTGTGCACCTGTAGTCCCAGTTACTCAGGAGGCTCAGGTGGGAGAATTGTTTGAGCTCAGGAGAGACTGAGGCTGTAGTGAGCCAAGATCGCACCACTGCACTCCAGCCTCGGTGACAGAGTAAGACCCTGTCTCAAAAAAAAAAAAAAAAAAAAAGAAATAGAATGATATTTATATTTTCCCACAGGCAAGCGACAAAAAGAAACAAAAAGAATCAGGTAAAATTAATTTTGATAATACATTTTATTTAACACAATATATTTAAGGAGTATCATTTTAACATGTGTTCAATAGAAACAAATTCTTGAGACTTCATATTCTGTCTTTTTTGGTACTGTGTTTTCAAAATCTGGTGTGTATTTTCCACTCACAGCACTTCTTATCTCGGACCCGAAGACATTTCAAGTGGTCCGTAGTCTCTTGTGGCTGGTGGCTGCAGTGTTGGACTGCTCAGGGCCAGACTTCCTTGACTAATGTATAGAGCGTCTACAGAATTTGAACATCTAACTGTTGGAGCCGTGCTTCTAACCCTCCGAGGTTCTGGTGTGATATTCTAGGATCCTGTGATTCAAATAGCCTGTAACTCACATTGTAGGATCTGTTAGGTTCAATAGTCTATGATTCCAACATTTTAAGAGTCTGTGATTCCAATATTCTAGTCTCTAGAGTCTTTGATTGATTGATTGATTTTGAGACAGAGTCTTGCTCTGTCACCCAGGCTGTAGTGCAGTGGTGCGATCTTGGCTCACTGCAACCTCTGCCTCCCAGGTTCAAGCGATTCTCCTGCCTCAGCCATCCGAGTAGCTGGGATTACAGGCACCTGCCATCATGCCCGGCTAATTTTTTTTTTTTTTTTTTTTTGAGACAGAGTTTTGCTCTTGTCACCCAGCTGGAGTGCAATGGCACAGTCTCGGCTCACCGCAACCTCCGCCTCCCGGGTTCAAGTGATTCTCCTGCCTCAGCCTCCTGAGTAGCTGGGATTATAGGTGACCGCCCCACGCCCAGCTAATTTTGTATTTTTAGTTTCAGGGTTTCACCATGTTGGCCAGGATGGTCTCAATCTCTTGACCTCGTGATCCACCCACCTCGGCCTTCCAAAGTGTTGAGATTACAGGCGTGAGCCACTGTGCCCGGCCGTGACTGTGTTTTATGACTCTCATATATGTTAAGACATTCTCTCCTATGCATCAAATATCACATAAATATTGTTTCATATTATATTGTTCAAAAGAGAAAAAGTCTATGGTCCTCCCCATCTTAGTCACTCATCCTGTTAAGCCCTGTAATTCCATTAGATTGAACCCTACGAAATTGCCAAGATTCAGTCCTTTTGGGGTGGGATGTGTGTGTAACAATTTATTTATTTGTTGCTTTTGAAAAATTGTGGTGCCATGGCACAGTGGCTCATGTCTGTAATCCCAACACTTTGAGAGGCTGAGGTGGGAGGATCACGTGAGCCCAAGAATTCGAGACCAGCCTGGGCAACATAGTGATACCCTATCTCTACAAAAAAAAAAAAAAAAATTAGCCAGGTGTGGTGACATGTACCTGTAGTCCCAGGTACTTGGGAGGCTGAGGCAGGAGGATCGCTTGAGCCCAGGAGGCAGAGGTTGCAGTGAGCTGAGATCACACCACTGCATTCCAGCCTGGGTGACAGAGTGATCCGAGGTGGGTGGATCACTAGGTCAAGAGATCGAGACCATCCTGGCCAACATGGTGAAACCCCGAGTCTACCAAAAATACAAAATTAGCTGGGCGTAGTGGCGCGTGCCTGTAGTCCCAGCTACTCAGGAGGCTGAGGCAGGAGAATCGCTTGGACACAGCAGGCAGGTGGAGGTTGCAATGAGCCAAGATGGAGCCACTGCCCTCCAGCCTGGTGACAGAGCAAGACTCTGTCTAAAAACAAAAACAAAAACAAAAAAAACGAGTAAAAGAAAAATTGTAGGAAAATGCACATAACATAAAATTTACCATTAGTGGCATTTCATGCATTTGCAGTGTTGTGCATCCATCACCGCTATCTTGTTCCAGAACATTCTCATCACCCCAAAAGGAAACCCAGTACCCATTAAGCAGTCACTCCCCATTCTTTGCCTTCAACCCCTGGCGACCACCCAGGTACATTCTAACTCTACAGATTTGCTGAAATTTGACCTTGTGGCCTGACATGGTATCTCATGCCTGTAATCTCAGCACTTTTGGAGGCCAAAGTGGGAGGATTGTTTGAGGCCAGGAGTTCAAGACCAGCCTGGGCAACATAGTGAGACCCCTGTCTCTTTTGAAAAAAAAAAAAAGAAAGAAAGAAAAATAAAAAGAAATTCAACCTTTTTGACCTAGAAAAATGAAAATTTCTTTTTTTTTTTTTTTTTTTTTTTGAGACGGAGTCTTGCTCTGTCGCCCTGGCTGGAGTGCAGTAGCACGATCTCGGCTCACCGCAAGCTCCGCCTCCCAGGTTCACGCCATTCTCCCGCCTCAGCCTCCCGAGTAGCTGGGACTGCAGGTGCCCGCCACCATGCCTGGCTAATTTTCTGTATTTTTAGTGGAGACGGGGTTTCACCATGTTAGCCAGGATGGTCTCGATCTCCTGACCTCGTAATCCACCTGCCTCGGCCTCCCAAAGTGCTCGGATTACAGGCCTGAGCCACGACGCCCGGCTGAAAAATGATAATTTCATATGGATTGACTTAAGAACCTTTTAGGATGGTTGGATGTGGTGGCTAATACCTGTAATCCCAGCACTTTCGGAGGCTGAAGCAGGTGGATTATTTGAGGTCAGGAGTTTGAGACAACCCTGGCCAACATGGTGAAACCCCGTTTCTACTAAAAATACAAAAATTAGCTGGGTATGGTGGCAGGTGCCTGTAATCCCAGCTACTCAGGAGGCTGAGGCTGGAGAATTGCTTGAACCTGGGAGGCAGAGGGTATAGTGAGCCAAGATCACACCACTGCACTCGAGCCTGGGCGACATAGCAAGACTCTGTCTCAAAAAAAAAAAAGAAAAGAAAAAGAAAAAAAGAAGCAAAAAAAAATCCTTGTAGGATGTTCTGATTCAAAATTTCTCCCAGGAGGAAATGGCTGGTGAGTTGAGGGGGTGGTGCTCGGCTTTTCACAGGGTGGCTGAGAGAGAATCCCCTGCAC
Source organism: Pan paniscus (assembly GCF_029289425.2). Taxonomy (NCBI): domain Eukaryota; kingdom Metazoa; phylum Chordata; class Mammalia; order Primates; family Hominidae; genus Pan; species Pan paniscus. The sequence goes on from NC_073269.2 coordinate 53,475,857, forward strand.
GTACACACTGGCCCCCCTCCTGCCTTCCGAGGCCTGTAGAGACCCTGTTCTTGGCCCATAGCAACCCCCAGACCTCCAAGTGACAGCCCTCAGCTCCAGGGACACCAGAAAATCTTTGCCTTCCCAAATCTAAGATTTTTGTTTTGTTTTTGTTTTTTTGGAAACGGAGTCCCGCTCTGTCGCCCAGGCTGGAGTGCAGTGGCACCATCTTGGCTCATTGCAACCTCCGCCTCCCAGGTTCAAATAATTCTCCTGCCTCAGCCTCCTGAGTAGCTGGGATTACAGGTACTCCCCAACCAAGCCTGACTAATTTTTTTTTTTTTTGTATTTTCAGTAGAGACAGGGTTTCACAATGTTGGCCAGGTGGGTCTGGAACTCCTGACCTCAAATGATCCACTGGCCTTGGCCTCCCAAAGTGCTGGGATTACAGAAGTAAGCCACTGCGCCCAGCCTCAAATCTAAGACACTTAAATTTTTTTTTTTTTGAGACGCAGTTTCGCTCTTGTTGCCCAGGCTGGAGTGCAATGGCGCGATCTCGGCTCACCGCAACCTCCGCCTCCCAGGTTCAAGTGATTCTCCTGCCTTAGCCTCCCAAGTAGCTGGGATTACAGGCGCCCACCACCTCAGCTAATTTTGTATTTTTAGTAGAGACGGGGTTTCTCCATGTTGGTCAGGCTGGTCTTGAACTCCCGACCTCAGGTGATCCACCCACCTTGGCATCCCAAAGTGCTGGGATTACAGGCATGAGCCACCATGACTGGCAATTTTTTTTAAATTTTAAATTATTTTTTCGAGTCAGGGCCTTTCTCTGTTGCTCAGGCTGGAGTGCAGTGGTGCATTCACAGTTCACTGCAGCCTTGAGCTCTTGGGCTCAAGCGATCCTCCCTCCTCAGCCTCCACCTCCCACTTCAGCCTCCAGAGTAGCAGGACTACAGGCTCGCTCCAACACGCCTGGCTAATTAAAACAAATTCTAGGGGGGCAGATGCTGTGGCTAGCACACATAATCACAGCACTTTGGAAGGCCAATGTGGGAGGATTGCTTGAGCCTAGGAATTGGAGACAAGACTAGGCAACAGAGACAGACCCCATCTCTACAAAAAGTTTTTTAAAAAATTAGCTGGGTGTGGTGGCTTGAGCCTGTAGTCCCAACTACTTTAGGGGCTGAGGTGGGAGGATTGCTTGAACCCAGGAGGTCAAGGCTGCGGTGAGCTGTGATCACACCACTGCACTCCAATCTGGGTGAAGAGTGAGACCCTGGATTAAAAAAATATATATTTTTCCCCCAGGGACAGCATCTCACTATGTTGGTCAGGCTAGTCTCAAAATCCTAGCCTCAAGCAGTCCTCACACCTCGGCCTCCTAAAGTGTGGCGATTAGAGATGTGAGCCATCCTGCCCGGCTGTAATTCTAAGAAATGTATGTTGAGAAACTTAGTGGCTGTATCAGGAGTTTATCAAGATGAAGCATCTGAGGAACAGACCATCGTTAACTTTTCAAGTTAAAGAAAGTTTGAGCTCCCGGGCGTGGTGGCTCACGCCTGTAATCTCAGCACTTTGGGAGGCCGAGGCGGGCGGATCATGAGGTCAGGAGATCGAGACCATCCTGGCTAACACGGCGAAACCCCGTCTCTACTAAAAATACAAAAAAAATTAGCCGGGCGTGGTGGCGGGTGCCTGTAGTCCCAGCTACTCGGGGGGCTGAGGCAGGAGAATGGTGTGAACCCAGGAGGCGGAGCTTGCAGTGAGCCGAGGTCACGCCACTGCACTCCAGCCTGGGCAACAGAGACAGACTCCGTCTCAAAAAAAAAAAAAAAAAGAAAAAAGAAAAAAAGAAAGTTTGAGCTGATAAAGGGAAGGTTCCACCTCGGTTTCTTTCCTCTTAATCTCTTCTTCAGGCCAGGGCAGATTCCCACAGGAGATTGGGGCTGGCAGGATGTCCCTCCTCTCCCAAGGAGGGGGCCTCCCGGGACAGAAGAGGAGGGGAGAGGACTTGGGGGATGTTTTCCTCTCTGAGGGTCCGGGGTGAGGGTCAGCCAACGCAGGGTCACCTAGTCAGGGAAACAGAGTGGAGGAAGCCCTGGGTCAGTGAGTCCCAGCTCCTTGTCTCACGAACAACTTCCTCTAGCAAAGTGATTTCATTCTCTAAAACAATAACAAAAGAAGTGTGTAAATATATCCCTTGAATCCCTAAAGCACGCACAAGAAAAGCACAAACAGAAAGAACTGCTGAATAAAGAGGTTCCAAAGTTGGGGTTGGAGCCACTTCCTCCTGCTAAGCCTGCGTGGTATGTGTACTTTAAGAATTCACGTTACAGTCTTGTTGCTGTTGCGTGAGCCTAGCGTATACTATGTGCCAGGCACTGCTCCGGTTTTTTTGTTTTTGTTTTTTTGAGACAGAGTCTCACTCTGTCGCCCAGGCTGGAGTGCCATGGTGAGATCTCGGCTCACTGGAACCTCCGCCTCCTGGGTTCAAATGATTCTCCTGCCTCGGCCTCCCGAGTAGCTGGGATTACAGGCACGCACCACCACGCCTGGCTAATTTTTGTATTTTGAGTAGAGGTGGTGTTCTGCCGTGTTGGCCAGGCTGGTCTTGAACACTTGACTTCAAGTGATCCACCTGCCTCGGCCTCCCAAAATGCTGGGATTACAGACGTGAGCTACCGCGCCCAGCCAGTTCTGTGCGTTTTAAATGTATCCAACGCTCATAGCAAACATCCACTGCACAAATGAGGAAGTTGAGGTTCAGAGGGGCTGAGGCCCTGAACTTTGATGAGGGTGTGTCGACCTGGAATATGAATCTCATCATTCTGGCCCTTGAGTTCTTGTTCTCAGCCACTGTGATATTCTGGAAGAGGTTAAGAATTGCTATCACGGCTGTGGCTCACTTCTGTAATCCCAGCCCTTTGGGAGGTCAAGGTGTGAGGATGGCTTGAGGCTGGGCAACACAGCAAGGCCGCACCTCTACAAAAAATTTTAAAAAATTAGCCAGGTATGTTGGTGCATGCCTGTAGTCCTAGCTACTCAGGAGGCTGAAGTGGGAGGATCACTTGAGCCTAGGAGTTTGAGGCTTCAGTGAGGCATAATGTTGTCACTGCACGCCAGTCTGAGCGACAGAGCAAGACGCCATCTCTAAAAAAAGTAAAGCATCGCTATGGCCAACAACATCTTCCCATTCTACAGATGGAAAATTGAGGCCCAAGAAAGGAGTTGTTTGTGCTTTTTCTACCACTGAGGCGTTGGGCCCTGCGCTCAGCTGCTGTGGTCTTTTTGTGGAGAATGTGACCCCAGGCTGTCTTCCTCAGAGCCGAGGAGGAGGGAGGGATGTTTGTCTGTCCTGAGGCTGCAGAAGGGAGGGGTTGAACACAGTTAAAGGCCTGGAGGTGGCTGGGGGCAGCTGGCATGTTGTGGGCAAACAGAATCCAGGCCAAGACCTCTAAGGCGTTAAAGAGCAAACCGCATGCAGGTCTGGCTTCCAGGAAGGTGGGACTTTGAGACTAGGGTTGGGGACTTGGGATCAGCCCTCCACCCAATGGAGCCCTCTCCTGCCCTGCCAGCCACCCCGTAATTTTGGGTTCTGTGAGTCACGGGAAGAAGACAGGACAAACACACCCTGAGAGCGAGACAAGGCCACTCCTATTTTGTACTGCTTATAAAGATTCACTGGGACCGGTGAGGTGGCAGTGCTCAGCAGCATCCGACAGGAGCCCTGGCAAACAGGACGGATTTCCAGGACTCTACCAGCTGCCAGACACGGCAGGGAGAGACCCCAGACCTCCTGGGTCCTGGCTGTGGGCCCGGATTGGGCTCCCAAGTGGCGTTTGACTCACGTGGGGACACTCTTGGAAGAGACGGTAAGGATGGAGGCAACAAGGGCGGGAAGGAGGGAGAGAGAGAGATTGCATGATCTTGGCTTCTCGGAATCATTACTTTCAGAATCTGGGAAGCAGAACTAGAGTTTGAGAAGTGCAGTCTTATTACAGCCACACTGGAACGCACGTCACAGTCCTGGGCTCTTGGAATTAACTTGGGCAGCCCAGCAGCAAAGCTCGTGTCAAAGGATCTAAGCATTTTTTTTCTTTCTCTTTTTGGAGACAGGTTTTCATTCTTGTTGCCCAGGCTGGAGTGCAATGGTGCCATCTCGGCTCACCGCAACCTCCACCTCCCAGGTTCAAGCGATTCTCTTGTCTCAGCTGGGATTACAAGTGCATGCCACCATGCCTGGCTAATTTTGTATTTTTAGTAGAGATGGGGTTTCTCCATGTTGGTCAGGCTGGTCTCGAACTCCCGACCTCAGGTGATCTGTTGGCCTTGGCCTCCCAAAGTGCTGGGATTACAGGTGTGAGCCACTGTGCCCTGCCCAAATGGCTTTTCACAGACAGGTGTATGGGAAACAGCCTCTCTCAAACCTGCAGGAATTCCTGCAGCTTTTGGTAGATCCACCAAACTGTAGCATGCGTAGCAAGCAAGCCCTTTAACTCAGCGATTCCAATTCTTTTCTCTTTCTTTCCTTTTCTCTCTTTCTTTCTTTTGACAGGGTCTCACTCTGTCTCCCAGGCTGGAGTGCAGTGGTGCGATCTTGGCTCATTGCAACCTCTGCCTCCCAGGTTCAAGTGATTCTCCTGCCTCAGCCTGCTGAGTAGCTGGGATTACAGGTGCACGCCACCACACCTAGCTAATTTTTGTATTTTTAGTAGAGACAGGGTTTCACCATGTTGGCCAGGCTGGTCTCCAACTTTTGACCTCAGGTGATCCACCTACCTTGGCCTCCCAAAGTGCTGGGATTACAGGCGTGAATCACCGTGCCTGGCCCCCTCAATGTTCTATCACAAAATCTGTCCACATTCTTGTGTGGTGTTTGTTCATTCTCATCGTGTAGAATATTCCACAGGGTGAACACCCCATGATGTGTTTATCCATTCTGCTGTGGGTGGCTATTTGGACGGTTTCTCATCTTGGGCTGCTGTGAACATTCTGGCACATGTATTCTGGTGAGCATATGTGTTCTTTTCCGGGAAGGAGGCTGATTGCTGGGTCGTGAGGGAGGAATCCTAGAAGATGTATGTTCAGGAATAAAGAATGTTCAGACTTCTTTTTTTTTTTTTTTTTTTTTGAGATGGAGTCTTGCTCAGGCTGGAGTGCAGTGGTGCGATCTCGGCTCACTGCAACCTCCGCCTCCCGGGTTCACGCCATTCTCCTGCCTCAGCCTCCTGAGTAGCTGGGACTACAGGCGCCTGCCACCATGCCCAGCTAATGTTTTGTATTTTTTAGTAGAGATGGGGTTTCACCATGTTAGCCAGGATGGTCTCGATCTCCTGACCTCGTGATCCACCTGCCTGGGCCTCCCAAAGTGCTGGGGATTACAGGTGTGAGCCACTGCGCCCGGCCAGCCTTCTTTGATTCTGCTCCAGGGTTTTCCAGAGCATAGAACCCAGCAAGACTGGATGCACAGACAGGCGTGCACCAAGAGGCACACGTGAGGGTGCTTGCAATCACAACAAAAGAAACCTAAGTGACCACTTAGTCTCTCTGTGCCTCAGTTTACTCTTTTATCCTTTCACTTACCAAATATCGACCATGCCTGTGCTGTGTGCCAGGTTCTGTCCCAGATGCCAGGGGCACAGCGGCACCCTAGGCCGGAAGGAGCTGATGTTGTGGGATATGAGGATGATAATATTGACCTCAAGGGTTTGTGTTGAGGGTTATATCTTGTAGGTCATAGGTGCTCAATAAAAGCCATCTATTATTTTAATTATTATGAAATAATAAGAAGGGTACCTATGATTTAAAAGCTAGATATAAGTACAGACGCTCTTTGACTTACAATGGGGTCCCATCTCTATCAACCCATCGTAAGGCTGGGCACAGTGGCTCACGCCTGTAATGGCAGCACTTTTGGGAGGCTGAGGTGGGAGGATTTCTTGAGCCCAGGAGTTTGAGATCAGCCTGGGCAACAGAGTAAGAGCTGTCCATACAGAAAAAAAAAAAAAAAAAAAAAAAAAAAAAAATTAGCTGGGCATGATGGCGTGCACCCGTAGTCCCAGCTACTCCAGAGGCTGAGGCAGGAGGATCAGTTGAGCCTAGGAGGTAGAGGCTGTGGTGAGCCGAGGTTGAACCACTGAACTCAGCTTGGGTGACCGAACAAGACAAAAACACAAAACAAAAGCCCCCAACATTTTCAACATAAGTTGAAAATATTGTAAATCAAATTGGATTTAATACACCTACCTTACTGAACATCATAGCCTACTTTTTTTTTTGAGACAGGATCTCACTCTGTTGTCCAGGCTGGAGTGCAGTGGCGCGATCTTGGCTCACTGCAGCCTTGACCTCACGGGCATAGCCTACCTCAAATGTGTTCAGAACACTTACATTACCCAACAGCAAGACAAAATCATCTAAGCCAAATCCATTTTTTTTTTTTTTTTTGAGATGGAGTCTCACTCTGTCACCCAGGCTGGAGTGCAGTGGTGTGATCTCAGCTGACTGCAACCTCCACCTCCCAGCTTCAAGGGATTCTCCTGCCTCGGCCTTCTGAGTAGTTGAGATTACAGGCACTCGCCCCCACGCCCAGCTAATTTTTTTTTTTTTTAATCTTTAGTAGAGATGAGATTTTATCATGTTGGCCAGGCTGGTCTCAAACTCCTGACCTCAAGTGATCCGTCTGCCTAGGACTCCCAAAGCGTTGGGATTACAGGTGTGAGCTTCTGCACCTGGCCCTGTTTCTCATTATTCTCCTTACCATTGTTATTGAATGGCCTTTAGTTAATAAGCACCACTTGGGCAGACAGTGGACTGTTTTTGATGCTTTGAGGATGAATGGGGTTGATATCTGTACAGATAGACAGGAAAACAGGTATCAGGCACGTTAAGTGGAAAAGATGAAGAAATGGAACAACGTACGTTGAAAGCTCCCATTTCTGGTTAAGACGTTACAAAGGAAATGCCATCTACGATACCATTGCTTTGGGCTTACAGCTGGGCAAATTATATGCACAGAAAGTTTCCTGGATTGGGCTGGGCATGTTGACTCACACCTGTAATCCCAGCACTTTGGGAGGCCGAGGCAGGCGGATCATGAGGTCAGGAGATTGAGACCATCCTGGCTAACACGGTGAAACCCTGTCTCTACTAAAAATACAAAAAATTAGCCGGGCGTGGTGGCAGGCGCCTGTAGTCCCAGCTACTCGGGAGACTGAGGCAGGAGAATGATGCGAACCCAGGAGGTGGAGCTTGCAGTGAGCCGAGATCGCACCACTGCACTCCAGCCTGGGCGACAGAGTGAGACTCCGTCTCAAAAAAAAAAAAAAAAAAAAAAAAGAAAGTTTTCGTTTTCTGGATTGTAATCAACAAGGGCCAGGAAGGGTGGAGTCTTTGCGGGGTGAGAGGATGCGTGTGGACAGTGATAACAGCAGCTAGCATACGTATGACACCCACTGAAAACCAGCGCTATACACTCAGCTCTACCCTTCTAACTTGTTGAATTCTTACGACACCCCCTAAGGCAGGTATATTATTATTCCCATTTTACTGAGGCACAGATAGTTTAGGTGACTTGCCCAAGGCCACACAGCTGGTAGGAATTTGAGGGTTTTTGTTGTTGTTGTTTGTTTGTTTTTTGTGATGCAGTCTCGCTGTTGTCGCCCAGGTTGGAGTGCAGTGGCATGATCTTGGCTCACTGCAACCTCTGCCTCCCGGGTTCCAGCGATTCTCTTGCCTCAGTCTCCCGAGTAGCTGGAATTACAGGAGCCCACAACCATGCCTGGCTGATTTTTGTATTTTTAGTAGAGACCAGGTTTCACCGTGTTGCTCAAGCTGGTCTCGAACTCCTGGCCTCAAGTGATCCGCCCGCCTTGGCCTCCCAAAGTGCTGGGATTACAGGTGTGAGCCACTGTGCCCGGCTAGGTGGGGGGGTTCAGTTTTTAAATGCTGTACTCTCTCTTTCTTTCTTTCTTTCTTTCTTTCTTTCTTTCTTTCTTTCTTTCTTTCTTTCTTTCTTTCTCTTTCTTTCTTTCTTTCTTTCTTTCTTTCTTTCTTTCTTTCTTTCTTTCTTTCTCTTTCTTTCTTTCTCTTTCTTTCTTTCTTGGGACAGGGTCTCACTCTGTTGCTCAGGCTGGAGTGCAGTGGCCCAATCATGGCTAACTGCAGCCTCAAACTCCCGGACTCATATGATCTTCCACCCAAGTCTTAGAAAAGGTTGGGATTGCAGGCACGAACCACTATGCCTGGCTAATTTTTAAATTTTTTGTAGAGACAGAGGGTCTCACTGTGTTGCCTAGGCTGGTCTTGAACTCTTGGCCTCAAGCGATCCTTCCTCCTCAACTCAGCCTCCCAATGTACTGGGATTACAGGTGTGAGCCACTGCACCTGGCTAAATTCTGCACACCTTTTACTCTAGGGATAAAAATAATACGAAAGTGGAATGCCAGACTCCAAATACACACACCAAGTGGCCTGGACTCTTCACTGCTACCTGGCATGGGGGAGGGGAGTGCCCCAACTTCCTCTCTGTCCTTCCTGTTGCGTCAACACCAGCTGGAGTGCTGAGCAGTGCCAGCCAACCCATAATAGCAGAGAGCCGCAGGGCCAGGTCACTCTGACATTGTGGGGGTGTGGGGGTGGGGACTCCTGCCTGGGTCCTGTGCTACCCACAGCTTTGTCTACCGGAGCCTGTGTGCCACATGCTGGACAAATCTTAACTCCTCAAGGACTCCCAAAACCAGAGAGGTAGGTTCACCTCAATGACTCTTGTTTCCCCGATGAGGAAATAGGCACAGCCAGCTGCAACTGACACCCACAGTCATGGAGGCCGGGGCTGCTCAGGGCCACTTGCTGTACTGCCTGCCAGCTCTCCAGAGCCTGAGATTTGGAGATGATAATATTCTAGGGCATGGGGTTCTGCAGCGGGGACTAACACACTTTGAAATTTACCTACTTAGGGCTGGGCGCGGTGGCTCATGCCTGCAATCCCAGCACTTTGGGAGGCTGAGGTGGGCGGATCACAAGGTCAGGAGTTCGAGACCAGCCTGGCCAATATGATGAAACCCCGTCTCTACTAAAAATACACAAATTAGTTGGGCATGGTGGCGGGTGCCTGTAATCCCAGCTACTCAGGAGGCTGAGGCGGGAGAATCGCTTGAACCCTGGAGGCGGAGGTTGCAGTGAGCCGAGATTGCGTCACTGCACTCCAGCCTGGATGACAGAGCGAGACTCCGTCTCAAAAAAAAAAATTTTACCTACTTAGCTGAGTGATCTTAGGTAAATTACTTAACTTCTCTGTGCCTTGCCTGTAGAATAAATATAACAATAGTGTCAAATTCAGACAGTTATTATAAGGTTTCAGTGAGGTCAGGCACGGTGGCTCATGCCTGTAATCCTAGCGCTTTGGGAGGCCGTGGCAGGCAGACCACTTGAGATCAGGAATTCCAAACCAGCCTGACCAACATGGTGAAACCCCGTCTCTACTAAAAATATAAAAAATTAGCCCCGGGCATGGTGGTGCATGCCTGTAATCCCAGCTACTCGGGAGGCTTGTGGCAGGAGTATTGCTTGAACCCAGGAAGCAGAGGTTGCAGTGAGCTGAGATAGCGCCACTGCACTCCAGCCTGGGCAGCAGAGTGAGACTCTGTCTCAAAAAAATAAATAAATAAATAAAATAAAATAAAATAAGGTTTCAGTGATACAGTGTTTAAAGCTGCGTGGTGGCCACTGCCTGTAGTCCCAGCTACTCATGGGGCAGAGGTGGGAGGCTCGCTTGAGCACAGAGTTTGAGGCTGCAGTGAGCCGTGATTGCACCACTGCACTCCAGCCTTGGCAAGACGGCGAGACCCTGTCTCTAAAAAAATATATATATATAAATTTGCCAGGTGTGGTGGTGCACACCTGTAGTCCCACGTACTCAGGAGGCTGAGGTGGGAGGACCACTTGAGCCCAGGAGTTCGAGGCTGCAGTGAGCCAAGATAGTGCCATTGCATTCCAGCCTGAGTGACAGAGCAATATCTGTCCCTAAAAAAAAAAAAAAGTTGACACAAAACACAAAATGTTCAAGAAACAGTGGCTTCCAATAATAATAATTTTATTATTATTATTATTATCAGGCACAGTGGCAATCATGCCTGTAATCCCAGCAGTTTGAGAGGCTGAGGCAAGGCAGGTTGCTTAAGCCCCAGAATTCAAGACCAGCATGGGCAACATGGTGAAACCAGATGACCTCCAAAATAATAATAATAATAATAATAATAATAATAATAATAAATCAGGCATGATGGTGTGCACCTGTAGTCCTAGCTACTTGGGAGGGTGAGGTGGAGGGTTGCTTGAGCCCAGGAGATGGAGGCTGCAGTGAGCTGGGAAAGTGCCGCTGCAGTCCAGTCTGGGCTACAGAGCCAGACCCTGTCTCAAAAAATAGTAATAATATAGTAATAATATTATTGTGGCCGGACATGGTGGCTCACGCCTGTAATCCCAGCACTTTGGGAGGCTGAGGCAGGTGGATCACCTGAGGTCAGGAGTTCAACACCAGCCTGGCTAACGTGGTGAAACCCCATCTCTACTAAAAATACAAAAATTAGCCAGGTGTGGTGGCATGTACCTGTAATCTCAGCTACTTGGGAGGCTGAGGCAGGAGAATTGCTTGAACCCAGGAGGCGGAGGTTGCAGTGAGCCGAGATCATGCCACCACACTCCAGCCTGGGCAACAGAGCAAAACTCTGTCTCAAAAAAAATAAATTATTGCTATGATAGATTATGTCGCTTCCTTGCTCAGCACCCTCCTATAGCACCTGTCTCATTTGGAATAAATGATGATGTCCTTGCATTGCCCACGTGGCCCTACATGCCGTGGCCCCTGATAACTGTTTTTTATTTGTTTTGTTTTGTTTTGTTTTGTTTTTTTCTTTTTTTGAGATGGAGTCTTGCTCTGTTGCCCAGGCTGGAGTGCACTGGCATGATCTCAGCTCACAGCAACCTCCGCCTCCCTGGTTCAAGTGATCCCTCCTGCCTCAGCCTCCTGAGTAGCTGGGATTACAGGCGCCCACCATCACTCCAGGTTATTTTTGTGTTTTTAGTAGAGATGGGGTTTCATCATGTTGGCCAGGCTGGTCTCAAACTCCTGACCTCAGGTGATCCACCCGCCTTGGCCTCCCAAATTCCCATGATTACTGGCGTGAGCCACTGTGCCCGGCCCCTGATGACTCTGCTATTGCCTCCCACCCTCTCCCTCTGGCAGATTCCACTCCAGCCACACTGGGCTCCTTGCTGTTCTTGGACATGACCGTCATGTTCCCACCTCAGGGCCTTTGCACTGGCTGTTCTCGATGCCTGAAACACTCTTCCCCCAGATCTCGATGCATCTCTCCCACTGTTCCTTCAGATTTTTATGCAAATGTCACCTTCTCGAGAAGCCTTCCCTGACCATGCCTGTACAACTCCAACATAGCCAGCTTCCCTGTGTGATATTTTTCCCATAGCATTTATTATCTTCTAAAATACTGTGGATTTTGGATTTTGCTCATTTCTTTCTTTCTTTTCCTATTTTTTTTTCTTTTTTGAGACAGAGTCTCACTCTGTCATCCTGGCTGGAGTGCAGGGGTATGATCAAGCTCACTCAATCTCCTGGGCTCAAATGATTCTCCCACTTCAGCCTTTTCGGCAGCTAGGATCACAGGCACGCATGACCATGCCTGGCTATGTTTTAAAAAGTTTTCGTAGAGATGGGGTCTCCCTATGTTGCCCAGGCTGGTCTAGAACTCCTGACCTCAAGTGATCTTCCCACCTTGGCCTCTCAAACCGTTGGGATTACAGGCCTGAACCACCGTGCCCAGCCCCAATATTCCAATGTACTAGGGTTCTGGCATTGTAATATTCTAGAATTCCAAGATGCCACTTCTAACAACACTAAGTTCTAGAATTCCAATTTTTTTTTTTTTTTTTTTAAGATGGAGTCTCACTTTGTCTCCCAGGCTGGAGTGCAGTGGTGTGAGCTCAGCTCACTGCCACCTCCACCTTCTGGGTTCAAGAAATTCTCAGCCTCCCAAGTAGCTGGGATTACAGGTGCCCGCCACCACACCCAGCTAATTTTTGTATTTTTAGTAGAGACGGGGTTTCACCATGTTGGCCTGTCTTGAATTCCTGACCTCAAGTGATCCACCTGTCTTGGCCTCCCAAAGTGTTAAGATTACAGGTGTGAGCTACCACACCCGGCCTAGAATTCCAATATTCTAAAGCACTGGAGTCCTTATGACGCAATATTCCAGTTTGCAAGGTGCTGGTGGGCCGGGCTGATGGACACCCTAGATCTCCAGGGCCGTGGAGTTTCCTCCTCTGAGTTTTCATCGTCTTTCTCTCCTGCCCAGACACCAGGAGCCTGAATGGGGAATGATTCTGTCAGCTACGAGTATGGGGATTACAGCGACCTCTCGGACCGCCCTGTGGACTGCCTGGATGACGCCTGCCTGGCCATCGACCCGCTGCGCGTGGCCCCGCTCCCACTGTATGCCGCCATCTTCCTGGTGGGGGTGCCAGGCAATGCCATGGTGGCCTGGGTGGCTGGGAAGGTGGCCCGCCGGAGGGTGGGTGCCACCTGGTTGCTCCACCTGGCCGTGGCGGATTTGCTGTGCTGTTTGTCTCTGCCCATCCTGGCAGTGCCCATTGCCCGTGGAGGCCACTGGCCGTATGGTGCAGTGGGCTGTCGGGCGCTGCCCTCTATCATCCTGCTGACCATGTATGCCAGCATCCTGCTCCTGGCAGCTCTCAGTGCCGACCTCTGCTTCCTGGCTCTCGGGCCTGCCTGGTGGTCTACGGTTCAGCGGGCGTGCGGGGTGCAGGTGGCCTGTGGGGCAGCCTGGACACTGGCCTTGCTGCTCACCGTGCCCTCCGCCATCTACCGCCGGCTGCACCAGGAGCACTTCCCAGCCCGGCTGCAGTGTGTGGTGGACTACGGCGGCTCCTCCAGCACCGAGAATGCAGTGACTGCCGTCCGGTTTCTTTTTGGCTTCCTGGGGCCCCTGGTGGCCGTGGCCAGCTGCCACAGCGCCCTCCTGTGCCGGGCAGCCCGACGCTGCTGGCCGCTGGGCACAGCCATTGTGGTGGGGTTTTTTGTCTGCTGGGCACCCTACCACCTGCTGGGGCTGGTACTCACTGTGGCGGCCCCGAACTCCACACTCCTGGCCAGGGCCCTGCGGGCTGAACCCCTCATCGTGGGCCTTGCCCTCGCTCACAGCTGCCTCAATCCCATGCTCTTCCTGTATTTTGGGAGGGCTCAACTCCGCCGGTCACTGCCAGCTGCCTGTCACTGGGCCCTGAGGGAGTCCCAGGGCCGGGATGAAAGTGTGGACAGCAAGAAATCCACCAGCCATGACCTGGTCTCGGAGATGGAGGTGTAGGCTGGAGAGACACTGTGGGTGTGTATCTTCTTATCTCATTTCACAAGACTGGCTTCAGGCATAGCTGGATCCAGGAGCTCAATGATGTCTTCATTTTATTCCTTCCTTCATTCAACAGATATCCATCATGCACTTGCTATGTGCAAGGCCTTTTTAGGCACTGGAGATATAGCAGTGACCAAAACAGACACAAATCCTGCCCTCAGGGAGCTGATATTCTAGTGGAGGAAGACAGACTATAAACAAAGATATATAGGGCCATTTGCGGTGGCTCACGCCTGTAATTCCAGCACTTCGGGAGGCTGAGGCAGGTAGATCACTTGAGGTCAGGACTTCAAGACCAGCCTGGCCAATATGCTGAAACCCTGTCTCTACTAAAAATACAAAAATTAGCCGGGCATGGTGGCGCATGCCTGTAGTCCCAGCTACTTGGGAGCCTGAGGCAGAAGAATCGTTTTGAACCTGGGAGGCAGAGGTGGCAGTGAGCCAAGATCGAGCCCCTGCACTCCAGCCTGGGTGACAGAGTGAGACTCTGTCTCAAAAAATAAAAAAATAAAAGATTTTATTTATTTATTTATTTTTTTGAGATGGAGTCTCGCTCTGTCGCCCAGGCTGGAGTGCAGTGGCACAATCTCGGCTCACTGCAAGCTCTGTCTCCTGAGTTCACGCCATTCTCCTGCCTCAGCCTCCTGAGTAGCTGGGACTACAGGCGCCCGCCACCATGCCCAGCTAATTTTTATATTTTTAGTAGAGAAGGGGTTTCACCTTGTTAGCCAGGATGGTCTTGATCTCCTGACCTGGTGATCCACCCACCTCAGCCTCCCAAAGTGCTGGGATTACAGGCGTGAGCCACCACACCCGGCCGAAAGATTTTAATAGGATCCCTCTGGTTGCTGGTGGAGGTGAGAGTATGGTGTAGGGGCAGTGAAGATCCCAGAGAGGAGGCTACTGTAATGGTCCAAGCAGGAGGTGATAGCGATTTGAATCAGGGTAACAGAGCTGAGGTGGTGAGAGGTTGACAGGTCATGCATCTATTTTGAAGGAAAGGCCAAGTCCAGGCTCCTTAGCTCGGCATTCAAGGCTTCTCTCCATCACTGGACACACTTACTCTCTAGCTTCTCAGACCCTGTAGCAATCAGAATCATGACCCCCGGTGATGTCCACATCTTAATCCCCTGAACCTGTGAAAAGGTGACCTTCCATGGCAAAAGGGACTTTGCAGGTGAGATTAAGTAAAGGATCTTGAGAAGGGGTGGTTATCCTGGATTGTCTGGGTGGGCTCAATGGAGTCACAAGGGTCCTTTTAAGAGGGAGGCAGGAGGGTCAGGGTCAGTCGCAGGAGGTGACAACGGAAGCAGATGTCATAGTGACGTGAGGAGGTGCCAAGAAATGCAGGCAGCTTCCAGAAGCTGAAACAGACAAGGAAACAGATTCTCTCTGAAGCTCCCAGAAGGAACACAGACCTCCTGACGCTTTTAGACCTCTGATCCGCAGACCTTTAAGAAAATACATTTGTATTGTTTTAAGTCACTATGTTTGGGGTGATTTGTTACAGCAGCCGTGGGAAGCTAATACACACCCTTCGGGCTATATTCACGCTTCTGCATCTTTCCTGAAGCTGTGCCACTGGCGGGAATGTCCTTCTGATCTACGGTGTGCAGTTCAACAATCAAGAGCCATCTGTGGCTATTCAAATTCGAATCAATTGGCCAGGCATGGTGGCTCCTGCCTATAATCTCAGCACTTTGGGAGGCCGAGGCGGGAGGATTGCATGAGCCCAGGAGTTTGAGACCAGCCTGGGCGACATAGCAAGACCCCATCTCTACAAAAAATACAAAAATTAGCCAGACGTGGTGGGGCGTGCCTGTAGTTCCAGCTACTGAGGAGGGAGTTGCTTGAATCCTGCTTCAATCCTCCTTAAAGCAGGTAGATTGCTTGAGCCCGGGAAGTGGAGTTTGCAGTGAGCTTAGATCACACCGCTGCACTCCAGCCTGGATGTCAGAATGAGACTCCATCTCGAAAAAAAAAAAGAAAGAAAGAATAAATTTTCATTTCAAATTTAGTTCCTCGGGCACACTGGCCATAGTTCAAGTGCTCAGTAGCCACATATGGCTGGTGACTGCCATATTCGACAGCACAGCTATAGAACATTGCCATCATAACAGAGATTTCTGTTACAAAATGCTGTTCTAGAATTTACTTTTGAACTCTACCTGCTCAGATCTTTTAAATTACATGGTAGGCCAGGCATGGTGGCTCACGCCTGTAATCCCAGCACTTTCGGAGGCCCAGTCGGGAGGATCCCTTGAGCCCAGAAGCTGGAGACCTGCCTGGGCAACAGAGCAAGACCCCATCTCTACAAAAATAAAAAAAAGAAAATTAGCCTGGTTTGGTGGCACATGCCTGTAGTGCCAGCTACTAGGGAGACTGAAGTGGGAGGATTGCTTCAGCCTGGGAGGTTGAGGCTGCAGTGAGCCGTGATCTCATCACTGCACTCTAGCCTAGGTGACGGAGCGAGACCCTGCCGCTAAATAAATAAATAAATAACATAGTAGTGATACCTGTGTCTGCAGTCATTACTCCAGAACAGCACTTCATACATAGGTTCTCCTTTAAGGTCATTCTCACAACAGCCCAGGGAGATAGGGTGGCATGCTTCATTTTATAAGCTGAGGTCCTGGGAGGGGAGGTCATTTACCCAAGATCACACAGCAAGAACACCAGACAGCTGGAATTTGATCCCAGTTTTGACTCCAATGCTCTTGCTCTTCATCATCAATAATTTCCTTCAAGGCGTCCCTCAAATGTCACTTCCTCCAGGAAGCCCTCCCTGATTTATGCTCCTTCCAGAAAGAATGGGCTCTTCCTTTCTGTGAGTCTCTGGAACACAAGGTCCCAGCTAAACTGTAAATTCCCCAAGGGTAACAACTGGACTAATTTTTTTAAATTTTATTTTATTTTATTTTTTTGAGATGAAGTCTTGCTCTGTCACCCAGGCTGGATTGTAGTGGCACGATCTCGGCTGACTGCAACCTCCACCTCCCGGGTTCAAGCGATTCTTATGCCTCAGCCTCCCGAGTAGCTGGGATTACAGGCGCTGCCACCACACTTGGCTAATTTTTGTATTTTTAGTAGAGACAGGGTTTCACCATGTTGGCCAGGCTGGTCTCGAACTCCTGACCTCAGGTGATCCACCCACCTTGGCCTCCCAAAGTGCTGGGAATACAGGCATGAGCCACCGTTCCCGGCCTTATCCTTGACTTAGAATACCTAACCTCCTGGGAATGCAGCCCATAGGTCTCAGCCTTATTTCACCCGGCTCCTGTTCAAGATGGAGTCACTCTGGTTCACATGCCTCTGACATTTCCCCACTCCCTTTTATAAGAGAACCTTTAATCCTAAGGGTTGTAGAGGGAGGAAGATCCAACTTCTGTGACTTCTTCAGGCTGGACGGGGGTGACGATATACCTGCCTAACTCTTAGGATCTATTCGATTCAGGGTAGACAGGAGCTCAGTCAGAAAGCATTGGTATCACTTTTTTTTTTTTTTTTTTTTTGAGACGGAGTTTCACTCTTGTTGCCCAGGCTGGAGTGCAATGGCACCATCTCGGCTCACCACAGCCTCCGCCTCCCAGGTTCAAGCGATTCTCCTGCCTCAGCCTCCCCAGTAGCTGGGACTACAGGCGTGTGCCACCACACCCAGCTAATTTTTTTTTTTTATTTTTAGTAGAGACGGGGCTTCTCCATGTTGGCCAGGCTGGTCTCTAACTCCCGATCTCAGGTGATCCGCCCGCCTCGGCCTCCCAAAGTGCTGGGATTACAGACATGAGCCACCACGCCCGGCCTGATATTTTATTACTTAGTATTTTACTCTGAATTATCATGCGTGAATTAAGACCAAGGCTGTCTTGTAAAATAAAATTTGTTGTGGAACAATTTATACAGTTCCTTTGAGGTAGGAGGCAGGACTCAACTCTGGAGATGGGGCTCGGCTCGAATATTGGACCAAATTGAGGACCAGCTAAAACAGGGAGGAGGCTGAAGCAACTTATTATTTTTATTTATTTTTATTTTTTGGAGAAGGAGTCTTGCTCTGTTACCCAGGCTGGAGTGCAGTGACACGATCTCGGCTCACTGCAACCTCCACCTTCCGGATTCAAGTGATTCTCCTGCCACAGCCTCCCGAGTAGCTGGGACTACAGGCGCATGCCACCATGCCCAGCTAATATTTTTGTATTTTTTAGTAGAGATGGGGTTTCGCCATATTAGCCAGGCTGGTCTTGAACTCCTGACTCAGGTGATCTGCCCACCTCGGCCTCCCAAAGTGCTGGGATTACAGGTGTGGGCCACCACGCCTGGCCCGAAGCAACTTTCTATGACACGCCTACCAGTGTGCCATGTCAGTTTGCCATTGCCATGGCAACACACCCAGGAGTTACTGCCCCTTTCCATGGCAATGACCCCATGACCCAGAAGTTACTGCCCCTTCCCTAGATATTTCTGCATAAACTGCCCCTTAATCTACATGTAATTAAAAATAGGTATAGGCTATTTTTATACCTATATAAATAGGTATAGGCTAAAAATAGGTATAGGCTGGGCGTGGTGGCTCATGTCTGTAATCCCAGTACTTTGGGAGGCCAAGGCAGGTGGATCACCTGAGGTCAGGAGATCAAGACCATCCTGGCTAACATAGTGAAACCCTGTCTCTACTAAAAATACAAAAAATTAGCCAGGCGTGTTGGCGGGAGCCTGTAGACTCAGCTACTCGGGAAGTTGAGGCAGGAGAATGGCGTGAACCCAGGAGGCGGAGCTTGCAGTGAGCTGAAATCACACCACCGCACTCCAGCCTGGGTGACAGAGCAAGACTCCGTCTAAAAAAAAAAAAAAAGTAAGAAAGAAGGAAAGACACAAAGACAGAAAGAAGGAAGGAAAGAAAGCAAGCTGTTTTCCCCTGCCTTGCCCCTGCTCACCTTTGAATTCTTTTCTGGGCAAAGCCAAGAACCCTCGTGGGCTAAAACCCCACTTTGGGGCTTAAAGTTTGCAAAATCCTCCCATTAATCTATTGGGACCAGTTGCCACTTAGGAGCATTCTTTGATAACTTTTACAAAACATCTTTTGTGGTTTTTGAAATGTTTTCATTTTGTAGATCATTAGCCCTTCTTTTTTGAACTGGAATACATTTCACGGGAGTTTTCAAATGTAAGTCTGTGCAATGTTACATAAAATACCTTTGATTATTAAAAAGCCATCTGTTTTGTTATAACTTCCCTTTTTTTGTTCTAAAGTTTGTTTATTTCTGCTATTTGTTTTTTTACCATAGAAATATTGATTTCCTTAAGTTTTCAAAGAACAAAGTTATTAATAATTTCTCTAAGAACTAGTCTCAAGCTTGCTATACAATCCTATGGTTGATAGACTGTGGCTTTCTTGTTGATTTCCATTTGTTGTTCATTTCCTCCAATTTTCCTTTTTTAAAAATTATAATTATTGTTTGGATTATTTATTTATTTATTTGTTTGTTTGTTTGTTTGAGACAGAGTTTCTCCTTGTTGCCCAGGCTGGAGTGCAATGATGCGATGTTGGCTCACTGCAACCTCCACCTCCTGGGTTCAAGCGATTCTCTTGCCTCAGCCTCCAGAGAAGCTGGGATTACAGGTGTCCGTCATCATGCCCGGCTAATTTTTTATATTTTTAGTAGAGACGGGGTTTCATCATGTTGGCTTGGCTGGTCTCGAACTCCTGACCTCAGGTAATCCACCTGCCTCGGCCTCCCAAAGTGCTGGGATTACAGGCGTGAGCCACCGCACCTGGCCTTGTTTGGAAATTTTAAGCAGAATGCTTAGTCCATTTATTCTTCTTCTTTTGATAATAATGTATGAATTGGCTTCTCTATCTCTAAGTTGTTTTCCAAAGGCTTGATAATTATATCCAACGTTCCACTTGACATCCCCAGTTGATGTCCAATGCATAACTCAAACAATATGCTGAAAACAGATCTTCGGATTTTCTCTCTAGCCTCTCTCCCACGTCTTCCTGATGGTAGTAGATGGTGACTCCATATTTCCAAATGCTCAGGCCAAAAACTTTAGAGTCCTTCTTTTTTTTAGACATAAAACTTTTTTCTGGCCAGGCACGGTGGCTCATGCCTGTAATCCCAGCACTTTGGGAGGCCGAGGTGGGCGGATCACGAGGTCAGGAGATCGAGACCATCCTGGCTAACACAGTGAAACCCCGTCTCTACTAAAAATACAAAAAATTAGCCGGGCGTGGTGGCGGGCGCCTGTAGTCCCAGCTATGCGGGAGGCTCAGGCAGGAGAATGGCGGGAACCTGGGAGGCGGAGCCTGCAGTGAGCCGAGATTGCGCCACCGCACTCCAACCTGGGCGACAGCGAGACTCCGTCTCAAAAAAAGAAACAAAACTTGTTTCTTTTTTTGAGACAGTCTGGCTCTGTCACCCAGGCTGGAGTGCGGTGGTACCATCATGGCTCACTGCAGCCTCAGTCTCTCAGCCTCCTAGGTTCAATCGATCCTCCCACCTCAGCCTCTTGATTAGCTGGGACTACAGGCACACACTACCATATCCGACTAACTTTTGTATTTTTTTGTAGAGACAGGGGTTGGCCATATTGCCCAGGCTGGTGTGGAACTCCTGACCTCAGGTGATCCACCTACCCCGGCCTCTCAAACTGTTGGGATTACAGGCGTGAGCCGCCGTGCCCAGCTGTTTCTTCTTTCAGTTAATAAAAGAGAGGGTGCATTGCTGGCTAATGAGATTGTTTCTATACTTGGGGGCCTTCCTGAATGTGTGTGATTGAGTTTATTGCAGAGAAAGGTAACAGAAAATGGGGTTGTAGAAAGAAAAGAGGTAGAGGCTGAGTGAGATGCCCCACATCTGTAATCTCAGTGCTTTGGGAGGCCAAGGCGGGCGGATCACTTGAGATCAGGAGTTGGAGACCAGCCTGGCCCAAATCGTGAAACCTCGTCTCTACTAAAAATACAAAAATCAGCCTGGGGTAGTGGTGCGCGCCTGTAATCCCAGCTACTCGGGAGGCTGAGGCAGGAGAATGGTTTGAACTTGGGAGGCGGAGATTTCAGTGAGCTGAGATAACGCCACTGCACTCTAGCCTGGGAGACAGAGTGAGACCATGTCTCAAAAGAAAAAAAAAAAAGTTCCTGGGCCCCAGACCAGCTCTGTCTTTGGGTTAAAACCCCGGCGTCCCGGAGCTGAGGCGCACGTGGCTATGCTTGGGGAGGAGAGGGCGGGGCCGGGGAGGAGGTGCTTGCAAGTCTGTACCGCAATGCCTCTACTGGCCTCTAGAGGGCGCAATCACTCGAGGCTCCGCCCCAAGCGAGGCGGGGCGGAAGCGTGCTGTGCACAGGCGCAAGATGGGTCTTGGGCAGCCCAGAGCTTCCGATTGGCTCTTCTGTGGTGGCGGGGCGGGGTCAGAACGAGATGGCTGTGTGCGCAGGCGCAAGACTAGCGCTCTTGGGACCGGAAGTTAAGGCGTTCGCGGCGTGTGGTAAGTGAGGGGGGCGGGACGGGTGTACCGGGTTGTGGCGGCGATGGCTGTCGGAGTTGGGCCGCTTGGGGGTAGTTTGGGGTGCGAGTCCAGGGGCGAGGGAAGTCTCGAGATGAGGAGAAATGTAGGAGACAGCCGAAGGGGCGGCAAACGCGGACGGAGATGGCACCTGAGCGTCCCTGGGAGAACCTGGGCGACAGGCCAGAGACCGAAAGAAATGGAGGCACGAAAAGAAGCTTCGAGAAACTGAGGGACTGAAAGACGAGGGTGTTGGGAGAGGAGGGAAGCTGAAAACTAGAGAGCGTGGGCGAGAGTGCCGATGGGTTCCAGCGAGAGTCTTAGAGCCCACGAGGCCGAGAGGCGTGGTCGCCCATGAACTTGGGGAGTGGAGGGAAAAGTCGGAAACTGATCGTGGACACTAGAAACAGAAAAAATGGAATTTAGATGGAGAAACGAGACACTGAATCACGGGGGAGACCGAGAGATACGGAAGGATGGAGACAGTTGAAGTAGGGAGAACCCCACAAAAGCTGGAGATAATGGAGAATGATGCTGAGAAATGGAAAAGCGAGGGAGTGGAGCCCGAACCCCTGGATTTGAGTGCCTCATCTAACACTCGGCTACTCACTTAGCCTCTCTATTGCTCAGTAAAATAGGGGGTGATCATAGTGCCTGACAGTCGTGAGAAAAGTGTGTGTGTGTATGTACATAGGTGTGGGATAGGAATAGATCATGCAGATAGGATAGGTCTGTGTGTTAATGTGAGTAAGTAAGCATGAGCTATTATTAAAGCTTCTGATATTGGGAGATAAAGTATTAGATGGGGAAATGGAGAGAGGTGGTGATGGAGAGTGAATACTGGAAGGACAAAAGGGAGGAAAAAAAGATTCAAACAGAAAATGAGAAAGGGCGTGGTGACTCACTCCTGTCATCGACAGCACTTTGGGAGGCTGCGGTGGGAGGATCACTTGAGCTTGGGAGGTCGAGGCTGCTGTACGCCGTGATTGTGCCACTGCACTTCAGGCTGGGTGACAGAGTGAGACCCTGTTTCAAAAAAACAAAAATGAATTTTTTTTTTTTTTTTTGAGATGGAGTTTCGCTCTTGTTGCCCAGGCTGGAGTGCAGTGGTGTGATCTCGGCTCACTGCAACCTCTGCCTCCTGGGTTCAAGCGAGTCTCCTGCCTCAGCCTCCAGAGTAGCTGGGATTACAGGCAGGTGCCACCACCCTGGCTAATTTTGTTTTTTTAGTAGAGACAGGATTTTTCCATGTTGGTCAGGCTGGTCTCGCACTCCCGACCTCAGGTGATCTGCCTGCCTCAGCCTCCCAAAGTGCTGGGATTATAGGCGTGAGCCACCATGCCCGGCCTGAAAAAGCATTTTTTTTTAATGAGAAAGATGGAGAAAGTCAAATGGAGAACTGAAGAGAGATGGAGAAAGGAAGAGTTGGATTACAGAGAAAAATCAGACTACAGAATGACTCATAAGTGAAGAGAGATGCGAGCTGACTAGGACAGGGAAGAGAGATGAGGGTGATGAACAAGACGGACTGAAAAAGAGACAGAGGCCTGAAGATGGAGTGCAGAGAGATGGAGGGGACAGAGGGGGAAACAAACCCACTGAAGGCCATGAGCCCAGGGCAAATAGGCCAAGAGACCAAAAGATGGTCAGAGACACAGTTATACAGAAACTAGAAGATGCAGACAACCTAGAAGCCAAAAAAGATAGATACCTTGAGAGGAGCGGGATGCTGTCAGTGGGGCCCAGCATGCGTAAGCAGTTTCTAGCCTCAGAGGAATGCTCTCATTTTCTTTCTTTCTTTTTTTTTTTTTTTTTTTTGAGACAGAGTCTCACTCTGTTGCCCAGGCTGGAGTGCAGTGGCTCAGTCTTGGCTTCCTGCAAGCTCTGCCGCCAGGGTTCAAGTGATTCTCCTGCCTCAGCCTCCCGAGTAGATGGGACTACCCGAGTAGCCAGGTGCCCGCCACCACACCTGGCTAATTTTTTTTCTCCAGCCTGGGTGACAGAGCAAGACTCCATCTCAAAACAAAAAAGACTCCAACTGTAAGCAAAAAGGCATTTTCTGGTGTAGCTGAGAAGTGGGGGGTTGAAGGGAACTAAGCTTCAAGACCTAAATGATGTTGCCAAGCTTCTCTTCCTCTCCCTCTTTCACCTCTCCCTGTGGTGCACAGTGACCATTCTTGTGCCTGTATCTAGTTATTTCTCTAGGATAGATTTTAGGAAAGACTCTGTCATGTTCCAGAGCTACCACAAACAGCTCCAGGCTTATATCATACTTGCCTGATTATGATGGATAAAATGAGAGCTTTTCTGTCCTAGCAACCCAGTGTAAATTCCACAAAAGGGCCCTGATTGGCCCTTCTTGGATCATGTGTCCGCTTCTCAGGCCAATCCTTGGTTAGAGGGGGAGTAGAATACTAAGATTGGCCAGGTCTTTGTTACTTGCCTACCTAATAGGGGTTCTTTGTCTTAAAGGCCCTCAGAACCATGTAGAATCGAGGAAGGGTTGTTGTCCAAAGGAAGGTGGATACTGTCCTCAGAAAAGAAGTAAAGGGTTGTGCCAGGCAGGCAAAAATTACATATAACACTTGCAAAATTTTGCCTTTTATCTCAATGTTCTGAATCTCACTGGACCCCGGGTGAAGAACCCTTGCCTTATTCTTTTCATTATATCACACCTCTCTCCTATTACTGCTTGTGGAGACAAGGTTCTGCTGTTGGTTGGCCATGTGACCTACATCTCTCCTTTAGGTCTCAGGTGAAACATCCCCTCCTCCCAGGATCCTTCCCTGATTCCCAAGCATGGGAAGGAGGAGGAACCTCCTTTGGTGTCCCACAGCTCCCTAGGATTCTGTTATCACAGTCCCCATCACTGGATTGTCACAGTCTGATGATGTGTGTGTCACATGAGAGATCATGTGATCATGGCCATCTGTGAGGACTCTGGTAGTCATATTCATTACCTCCTTTTTCTAGTTCAGTGCTTAAGAAACAGGCTGTTAGTAATGTTTCTAAAAATGGGCTGGGCATGGTGGCTCACACTGGTAATCCCAACACTTTGGGAGGCTAAGGTGGGGGAATTGCTTGAGCCCAGAAGTTTGATATCAACCTGGGCAACATAGTGAGATCTCATCTCTACAAACAGTAAAAAATTAGCTGGGTGTGGTGGCATGTGCCTGTAGTCCCAGCTGCTCGGGAGGCTGAGGCGGGAGGATCGCTTGAGTCCAGGAGGTCGAGGCTGTGGTGAGCCATGATTACGGCACTGCACTCCAGCCTGGGAAACAGAGTGAGACCCTGCCTCAAAAAGAAAAAAACAAAACAAAACCAAAAAAAGCAATGTTCCCAAAAGAGAATTAATGTCTTCTGTTCTCTCTCTTAAGAATCCAGGGCCTGAAAACCCAGAATGAACTTGTGTCCATCCCAGAGATCACTGCAGATGTCATGAGGTACCCTTTGTGTCACCAGCTCAAGCAGGCCTCTGGCCACTTTATCATCTGTGGTGGTCCTGTGCCGTGACCAGGAGGAAAAATTAGCTCTTTGAAGAGAAAGTAGTTCTCTATTGCAGGCACTGGCCTCTTAAATTGTTGCAGGTGGGGAATGGATGAGAATATTTGTTTTGGATGATCAGAACTGAGACTCCTATTGTGGATTAGTAACATGCCTCCTCCTAGAACAAGGGAGGGCAGGGATCGCCGAGACCACCACCGGGCTCCCAGCGAGGAAGAGGCCTTGGAGAAATGGAACTGGAATTGTCCAGAGACGCGTCGCCTCTTGGAAGATGCCTTCTTCCGTGAAGAGGATTACATCCGTCAGGGTTCTGAGGAATGTCAGAAGTTTTGGACCTTCTTTGAACGCCTGCAGAGATTCCAGAATCTCAAGACCTCCAGGAAGGAGGAGAAAGACCCTGGACAGCCCAAGCACAGCATCCCAGCGCTGGCCGACCTACCTCGCACTTACGACCCACGTTACCGCATCAACCTCTCTGTTCTTGGCCCTGCCACGCGGGGCTCTCAGGGACTGGGCAGGCACTTGCCCGCGGAGAGAGTGGCTGAGTTCCGCCGAGCCCTGTTGCACTACCTGGACTTTGGCCAGAAGCAGGCATTTGGGCGTCTGGCCAAGCTGCAGCGTGAGCGGGCAGCCCTCCCCATCGCCCAGTATGGGAACCGCATCCTGCAGACGCTGAAGGAGCACCAGGTGGTGGTAGTGGCCGGTGACACCGGCTGTGGCAAGTCCACTCAGGTGCCCCAGTACCTGCTGGCTGCTGGCTTCAGTCATGTGGCGTGCACCCAGCCCCGGCGGATCGCCTGCATCTCACTGGCCAAGCGTGTAGGCTTTGAGAGCCTCAGTCAGTATGGCTCACAGGTGAGTGGGACGCACCAGGTTTCCGATTTTTCCAGCGTGACCTTGGGGGAATAGGTTGCTTGTCCATATGGCAGTATCAATAAAAATGAAGCACTTACCCTTGGACCCAGCGATGATTCTTCTAGAACTTTATCCACAGAGTGGCTTGTCTGTGGTCTACATGACAAAGGAGCTAGCATTAACCAGTGTAGCACTTTAACAGCAAAACAATGGGAAATGTCCTAAAGGCTCATCACTTTTTTTTTGAGACGGAGTCTCACTCTGTGGCCCAGGCTGGAGTGCATTGGTGCGATCTTGGCTGACTGCAACCTCTGCCTCCCGGGTTCAAGCAATTCTCCTGCCTCAGCCTCCTGAGTAGCTGGGATTACAGGCACCCGCCACCATGCCCAGCTAATTTTTGTAATTTTAGTAGAGACGGGGTTTCACCATGTTGGTCAGGCTGGGCTCAAACTCCTGACCTCAGGTGATCCACCCACTTCGGCCTCCCAAAGTTTTGGGATTACAGGTGTAAGCCACCACGCTGGGCTGCGAGGGTAATTCTTGACGATCACTACAATGCAAACTGCCATCTTGGAAGGCCAATAATAGTCCTTCTGTCTCATGGTGGTCATGAGGATGAAATGGGTTGATATACATAAAGCACTTAGAGTGGCATATAATGTCCTGGCACATAGCAGGGACTCAAGAAAAGGTTATTGCTATATAGTTAATATTATATATACATGAGGCACAGTGCTAGATACTTTCTGTGCATTGTCACATGGAATTCTCACAGCATCTAGGAGGAGAACTATAAGGGATGGCATTGCCTGCCCAAGGTCAGTTGGCACTAAGTGGCAGAGGTGAGATTCAAACCCAAGCTGTTGGACTCCAGAGTCTGATGGGTAGGCATGGTATTTGCTTAGATTTTCTTTTTGCTTTTCCTTTTTTTTGAGATGGAGTTTCACTCTTGTTGCCCAGGCTGGAGTGCAATGGTGCGATCTTGGCTCACTGCAACCTCCGCCTCCCGGGTTTAGGTGATTCTCCTGCCTCAGCCTCCCAAGTAGCTGGGATTACAGGCATGCGCCACCACGCCCGGCTAATTTTGTTTGTATTTTTAGTAGAGATGGGGTTTCTCTATGTTAGTTAGGCGGATCTCGAACTCCCTACCTCAGGTGATCCGCCCGCCTCTGCCTCCCAAAGTGCTGGGATTACAGGCGTGAGCCACCGCACCCGGCCTGCTTAGATTTTCAATTTGGGCAGGGCCAGGGGCTGGTACGCAGGCTCAGGGTCCTCTCCTGATCCCTTCTTTCTCCCACCCCAGGTCGGCTACCAGATCCGCTTTGAGAGCACACGTTCGGCGGCCACCAAGATTGTATTCCTGACAGTGGGGCTGCTCCTGCGACAAATCCAGCGGGAACCCAGCCTGCCCCAGTATGAGGTCCTGATTGTGGATGAAGTCCATGAGCGGCATCTCCACAACGATTTCCTCCTGGGCGTCCTCCAGCGCCTGTTGCCCACGCGGCCTGACCTCAAGGTCATCCTCATGTCGGCCACCATCAACATCTCGCTCTTCTCCAGCTATTTCAGCAATGCCCCTGTGGTACAGGTGCCTGGGAGGCTGTTCCCCATCACGGTGAGTACTTCCCCCTCCTCCCACATCCCCAGACCTCCAACCTGGTCTCTGTCCAAACCTGGACATGCCTCTTCTCTCTGCTGCTGTATCTCCCATCTCTTTTATTTAAAGATGTTCTCTTTTTTTAAAGCTACCATTTTCTGAGCATTCATAATCAGCTGGTTAGAGTGCTAAGTGCTTGTTAGAGTAAAAGCTGTTACAAGAAGACCCAAAAATGGCTGGGCGCCGTGGCTCATGCCTGTAATCCCAGCACTTTGGGAGGCCGAGGTGGGTGGATCACGAGGTCAGGAGATTGAGACCATCCTGGCTAACATGGTGAAACCCCATCTCTACTAAAAACACAAAAACAAAATTACCCAGGCATGGTGGTGGGTGCCTGTAGTCCCAGCTACTCGGGAGGCTGAGGCAGGAGAGTGGCGTGAACCTGGGAGGCGGAGCTTGCAGTGAGCCGAGATCGCGCCACTGCACTCCAGCCTAGGTGACAGAGTGAGACTTTGTCTCAAAAAAAAAAAAAAGACCCAAAAATGTAAAGTCTCAAATAAGAAAAGTTTATTTCTCTCATATAACAGTGTGGCTGGTCCAGGCTGTTGGGCAACTCTGTTCCATGTGGTCATTCAGGGATCCAGGCTCCTCCTTTCTCATTACTCTACCATCTCACTGGGCAGGATTTCTCAAAGTCAGCAAGATTGACATTTCAGTCTGGATAATTCCTTGTCGTGGGGGCTGTCCTGTGCATCATAGGATATTTAGCAGCATCCCTGGCCCCTACCCACTAGATGCTAGTAGTCTTCTCCACTGGTTGTGACTATTAAAAATGTCTCCAGATATTGCTATATGTTCCCTGGGGGGCAAAACCACCCCTAATTGAGAAACACTGTCCTAGTGAGTTATCCTTGTCTGTATAGTCAAGACTTACAGGAAGAACTTCATTGTCTCTTGTGATTTCTGGTTCCAGATGCCCATCAATTTGCCTTCTAAGCAGCCATAAAAAAAGAAAGAATGGGTCGGGCACAGTGGCTGGTGCCTGTAATCCCAGCACTTTGGGAGGCTAAGGCAGAAAGATCACGAGGTCAGGAGCCCAAGGCCATCCTGGCCAACATGGTGAAATCCCATCTCCACTAAAAATACAAAAATTAGCTGGGCATGGTGATGCACGCCTGTAATCCCAGCTACTTGGGAGGCTGAGGCAGGAGAATTGCTTGAACCTGGAGGTCGAGGTTGCAGTGAGCCAAGATCGCTCCACTGCACTCCACCCTGGGAACAGAGCAAGATCCCATCTCAAAAAAAAAAAAGAAAGAAAAGAGAGAGAGAGAGTGCGAGCCGAGTGTGGTGGCTCATGCCTATAATCCCAGCACTTTAGGAGGCCGAGGCGGGTGGATCACCTAAGGTCAGGAGTTTGAGACCAGCCTGGCCAACAAGGTAAAACCTCGTCTCTACTAAAAATGCAAAAATTAGCTCGAGTGGTGGTGTGCCCCTGTTATCCCAGTTACTCAGGAGGCTGAGGTGGGAGAATTGCTTGAACCTGGGAGGTGGAGGCTGCAGTGAGCCGAGATCATGCCACTGGGTGACAGAGCGAGACCCTGTCTCAAAAAGAATGAGGCTGCTTCCTGAGAAATATTTTCTAGGGTTTTTGTTTTTTGTTTTTTGTTTTTTTTAGTAGAGACGACGTGTTGCTATGTTGTCTGCCTGGTCACGCATACCTGAGCTCAAGCAATCCTCCCGCCTTGGCCTCCCAAAGAGCTAGGATTACAGGTGTGAGCCAACTATGCCGGGAAATCAGCCAACCAACCTGGCTCAGGCTCAGGGTCCTCTCCTGGTCAGCCAACCAACCTGATTTCTAGGTTTTTAATCCTGGTTTCATCACCTAGAATATTTTTCCTGTTGAAGCTACTCTAAACATAAGATAATGCATGCATTGTAAGTATATAGCTTAATTAGTTTTCACCAGTTACATACATCTGCGTAGCTAGCACCCAGGTTTAGAAAAGTCAAACATTGCCAGCACCCCACAAGCCTTGCAGTTGCTTTGTTACTTTGTCTTTTTATTACATCCTTCAGAAATTATCTAGCTGGAGTGTGCTGTCTATCACCTGACTGTTTCTCAATTAGGGGTGGTTTTGCCCCAGAGGGAACATATGGCAGTGTCTGGAGACATTTTTAATAGTCACAAGCAGTGGAGAAGACTACTAGCATCTAGTGGGTAGGGGCCAGGGATGCTGCTAAATATCCTACAATGAACAGGACAGCCCCCACAACAAGGAATTATCCAGACTGAAATGTCAATCTTGCTGACTTTGAGAAATCCTGCCCAATGAGATGGTGGCATAATGAGGAAGGAGAAGCCTGGATCCCTGAATGACCACATGGAACAGAGTTGCCCACCAGCCTGGACCTGTTGCACTGTGTCTTCTCCGTTAGCCTGTGGTCTCCCCCGTCAGCCTGCAGCCTCCCCAGCCCATTGCTCTGAGCTGGAGGGACAGGGTGTGCTTCTACCTGGGGCTGTCTCCTTTCAGGTTGTGTACCAGCCGCAGGAGGCGGAGCCGACCACGTCCAAGTCAGAGAAGCTGGACCCGCGGCCTTTCCTGAGGGTGCTGGAGTCCATTGACCACAAGTACCCACCTGAGGAGCGGGGTGACCTCCTCGTCTTCCTCAGCGGCATGGCGGAGATCAGCGCCGTGCTGGAGGCTGCCCAGACCTATGCCAGCCACACCCAGCGCTGGGTGGTACTGCCACTGCACAGCGCCCTGTCTGTGGCCGACCAGGACAAGGTATCACAGGAAGCCCGAGTGGGGCAGGCGGGGGGTCTGCATGAGTCAGGGGTGGCTGCGCACAGGACTTGTGTAACTCCACAAACACAGGGCCCGGAGGCTGTACTTGTGCAAAGTCGTAGCCACCTAGTGGCAGAGCCAGGCTGCGAACCCAGGTAGTTTGGCCCCGGAGCCCATGCTCTAAACCAGAGGTCGGCAAACTTTCTATGAAGGGTCGGAGTAGATGATGTCAGTCCTATCGACCATGGGCTCTCTGTCTGTCACAGCTACTCAGCCCCACTGTTGCAGCATGAAAGCAGCCATAAACTGAGTGGGTGAGGCTGTGTTCCAAAACAGTTTTTTTTTTTTTTGAAACAGGGTCTTGCTCTGTTATCCAGGCTGGAGTGCAGTGGCACGATCAGGGCTCACTGCAGCCTTGACTTCTTGGGCTCAAGTGATCCTCTCTCCTTAGTCTCCCAAGTAGCAACTATAGGTGTGTGTCACTAAACTCCATTAATTTTTTTTTCTTTTTGAGACAGAGTCTCACTCTGTCGTCCAGGCTGGAGTGCAGTGGCATGATCGTGGCTTACTGCAATCTCCACCTCCCGGGTTCAAGCGATTCTCCTGCCTCAGCCTCCTGAGTAGCTGGGACTACAGGCACCCGCCACCACGTCCGGCTAATCTTTTGTATATTCAGTAGAGACGGGGTTTCGCCATGTTGGCCAGGCTGGTCTCGAACTCCTGACCTCAAGTGATCTGCCTGCCTCAGCCTCCCAAAGTGCTGGGGTTACAGGTGTGAGCCACTGTGTCCGGCCTCCGTTAATTTTTTTTTGAATTTTAGTAGCAAAGAGGTCTCACTGTGTTGCCCAGGCTGGTTTCAAACTCCTGAGCTCAAGCGATCCTCCCCTAGTGGGGGCAGTGCCAGTTTATGCTTCAGCAGATCCCTCTGGCTGCCATGTGAGTCTACAGGCCAGAGATCTGAGGGGAAGCTGGAGTAGGATCAGAGTGGGCGAGGAGAGGCCTGGACCAGGGCAGGGGCTGGGCTGTCGGAGGAGGAAAGGATTTCAAGAAAAGTTCCAGATGGCCTGGTACATTGGCTCACGCCTATAATCCCAGCACAGGAAGCTGAGACAGGAGGATCACTTGAGCTCAGGAGTTAGAGACCATCCTAGGCAACACAGTGAGACCTTGTCTCTACAAAACGAAAGAAAACTAGCTGGGCATGGTGGCATGTGCCTATAATCCCGGCTACTTGGGAGGCTGATGCAGGAGGATCGCATGAGCTCGGGAGGTCAGGGCTGCAGTGAGCTGTGATCACGCCACTGCACTCCAGTGTAGGCCACAGAGTGGGATCCTGTCTCAAAAAAAAAAAAAAAGTTCAAGATGTTCAGGTCGGGGGAGCAGGTGTGGTGGCTCATGCCTGTAATCCCAGCACATTGGGAGGCCAAGGCAGGCAGATCACCTGAGGTCAAGAGTTCAAGACCAGCCTGGCTGACATGGTGAGACCCCCGTCTCTACTTAAAATACAAAAATTAGCCGGGCATGGTGGCGGGCACCTGTAATCCCAGCTGCTCAGGAGGCTGAGGCAAGATAATTGCTTGAACCCGGGAGGCAGAGGTTGCAGTGAGCCGAGATCACGCCACTGCACTCCAGCCTGGGCGACAGAGCAAGACTCCGTCTGAGGGTGGGGGAGGGCCCAGGATGGCCCAGGTGATGGGGTGGATGGTGAGCCATCTCCAAAAGGGAGGTCTCTGAAGGAGGAAAGGGTTCCAGGGAAGCTGCTGACACGGGGGTGGGCAAGAAATTGGACACATAGGTTAGTCGGGGCTGAGTTAGTTCCTGACACCACCCCCTCCCTTCCTCCCAGGTATTTGATGTGGCACCCCCTGGAGTCCGGAAATGCATCCTCTCCACCAACATTGCTGAGACCTCAGTCACCATTGACGGGATCCGCTTCGTAGTAGATTCCGGTAAGGACCACCATGAGCCCCTACCCACCACCCCCAAGGACTTAGGAGCATGGGGTCCGGAGGTGTGTGTGTGTGGCAGGGGCGCACCAGCTTGGATTGGGAAGTACAGTTGACTTTCCCATATCCAAAATGCTTGCAACCAGAAGTGTTTGGAATTTCGGGTTTTTTTGAATTTGGAATATTTGTATCGATTTTATTATTTGAGTATGTCAAATCCAGAAATCTGAAATCCTCCAGTGAGCATTTCATTGGAGGGTCACGTTAGTGGTGAAAACATTTCAGATTTTCGAGCATTTCAGATTTTGGATTTCCAGAATTGGGATGCTGGAAGACGATGTGTGGGGCCATGGACCAATGGCAACATCTTAATTTTTCTCACACCTTCCAAGCCTGCTTCTGCCGTGGGGCCTTTGTACTGTTCTCTCTGCTGAGAGCTGTCTTTCTCCAGGTATCCACACAGGTGACGCCCTCACCTCATTTCAGGGCCCGCATAAACGTCCACCCGTCAGAGAGGCCCATACTGTCCACTCTGTCTAAGAGATATCCCCCTCCTCCATCCACTGTTGCTTGTCATATGAGGGGGATTGACATTCTGTTTTTTGTTGTTGTTGTTGTTGTTTTGAGATGGAGTCTTGCTCTGTTGCCAGACTGGAGTGCAATGGTGCAAGCTCTGCCTCCCGGGTTCAAGTGATTCTCCTGCTTCAGCCTCCCAAGTAGCTGGGATTACAGACATGCATCACCACGCCCGGCTAATTTTTGTATTTTTAGGAGAGATGGGGTTTCACCATGTTGGCCAGGCTGGTCTCGAACTCCTGACCTCAAGTGCT
This sequence comes from Pan paniscus, assembly GCF_029289425.2. Classification (NCBI taxonomy): domain Eukaryota; kingdom Metazoa; phylum Chordata; class Mammalia; order Primates; family Hominidae; genus Pan; species Pan paniscus. The sequence goes on from NC_073269.2 coordinate 53,508,296, forward strand.
GCCTGCCTCAGCCTCCCAAAGTGCTGGGATTACAGGCGTGAGCCACCACGCCCAGCCCGGCATTCTATTTTATGTGCTGCTCTGTTTGCTCACTTTCTGTCTTCCTGACTGGAATGTTCTCTGGGAAGTCAGCATAGCATAGTGTTTGGAGACACTGGAGCCTGCCTGGCCAGGTTTAGTGCTGGCTGTGTGGCTGGGGTCATGTGACTGACACTTCATGTATCGGTTGGCTCATCTGAAAAATGACAATGACAGGCCGTCCCGGCTGGGTGCGGTGGCTCACACATGTAATACCAGCACTTTGGGAGGCCAAGGCAGGCAGGTCACTTGAAGTTAGGAGTTTGAGACCAGCCTGGACAACATGGTGAAACTCCGCCCCTACTAAAAATACAAAAATTAGCCAGGCATGGTAGTGCGTGCTTGTAGTCCCAGTTGCTCAGGAGGCTGAAGTGGGAGAATCACCTGAGCCCAGGAAATCGAGGCTGCAGTGACCTGTGATTGTGCCACTGCCCTCAAGCCTGGGCAACAGAGCGAGACCCTGTTTAAAAAAAAAAGAGAGAGAGAGAAATTAAAAAAATAATGTCTGCCAGGTGCTGTGGCTCATGCCTGTAATCCCAGCACTTTGGGAGGCTGAGGCAGGTGGATCACCTGAAGTCAGGAGTTCAAGACCAGCCTGGCCAACATGGTGAAACCCCGTCTCTACTAAAAATACAAAAATGACCCGGGCATGATGGCGGGTTCCTGTAATCCCAGCTACTCAGGAGGCTGAGGCAGGATAATCGCTTGAACTCAGGAGGCAGAGTGAGCCGAGATCGTGCCATTGCACTCCAGCCTGGGCAATAAGAGCGAAACTCCATCTCAAAAAAAGAAAAGAAAGAAAATGTAAAAAAAGGTTGTTCTGACACTGGAGGAAATATGGTGCTCTGTTCAGTCCTGTGAGACTAGGACCTTTGTTTAGCTCACTGCTGTTCCCCTAGTGCCTAGTGCAGTGCCTGGTATATAGTAGGTGCTTAATAAGTATTTATTGGATAAGTGAACCTCTGAAGAAACAAAGACTTGGGAAAATAAATGAAAAGATGTGTGAGTGAAAGGCTGGGTGCAGTGGCCCACGCTTGTAACCCCATCACTTTGGGAGCCTGAGGCAGGCAGATTGCTTGAGCCCAGGAGTTTGAGATCAGCCTGTGAAACCCCGTCGCTGCAAAAAATTAGCCGGGTGTGTTGGCGTGCACCTTTAGTCCCAGCTACTCGGGAGGCTGAGCTAGTAGGATCATCACTTGAGCCTGGGAGGTTGAGACTGCAGTGAGCTCTGACTGAGCCACTGCACTCCAGCCTGGGAGACAGTGAGACCCTGTCTCAAAAAAAAAAAAAAAAAAAAAGAAAAAAAGAAAAAAAAAAGATGTGTGAGGAAATGAAAGAATAAATGAACAAAATGTCAGAGTTGGGTGCAGAATAAGCCCTCAGTTAGCATTAACAGAATAAAGGAGTAAGTGAGGGTGTTGGCGAGTGACAAGAGCCAGGCGCGTGGCCGGCCGCACGTGGCTGCCACACACAGACTCCCTTTCCTCATTGCTCCCATCCAGGAAAGGTGAAGGAGATGAGCTACGATCCGCAGGCCAAGCTGCAGCGGCTGCAGGAGTTCTGGATTAGTCAGGCCAGCGCAGAGCAGCGGAAGGGCCGGGCGGGCCGCACGGGCCCCGGAGTCTGCTTCCGCCTCTATGCCGAATCGGACTATGATGCCTTCGCCCCCTACCCCGTCCCGGAAATTCGGAGGGTGGCCCTGGACTCGTTGGTGCTGCAGGTGAGGCACGGGCAGAAAGGGGACTATATCCTAACTGCTGGCACAGGGAGGAACCTGGGAGGCCTTTTTTATTTTATTTTATTTTATTTTGAGATAGCGTCTTGCTCTGTCACTCAGGCTAGAGTGCAGTGCTGTGATCATGGCTCACTGCAGCCTCCATATTAAAGGCTCAAATGATCCTCCTACCTCCACCTCCCAAGTAGCTGGGACCACAGGCACACACCACCACGCTTGGCTAACTTTTAAATTTTTATTTATTTATTTATTTTTGAGACGGAGTCTCCCTCTGTCGCCCACGCTGGAGTGCAGTGGTGCGATCTCGGCTCACTGAAACCTCCGCCTCCCAGGTTTAAGTGATTCTCCTGCCTCAGCCTTCCGAGTAACTGGGACCACAGATGGGTGCCACCAGGCCCAGCTAATTTTTTGTATTTTTTTTTAGTAGAGATGGGGTTACACCATGTTAGCCAGGATGGTCTTGATTTCCTGACCTTGTAATCCACCCTCCTCGGCCTCCCAAAGTGCTGGGATTACAGGCATGAGCCACCGCGCCCGGCCTAACTTTTTTTATTTTTAGTAGAGATCAGGTCTTGCTATGTTGCCCAGGCTGGTCTCAAACTCCTGAGCTCAAGTGATCTTTCCACCTTGGCCTTCCAAAGTACTGGGATTACAGCCATGAGCCATTGTGCCCAGCCAGCCAGGAAGCATTTACATAGGACCCAACCCCAGAGTGTCAGGGTCAGGAAGGACAGGGCTAGCCAAGCCACTGAGGGGAACCCATCCCTTCCAAATGTCAAAACCCTTGTTGAGGGGAGAATTGTTCCTTAAATCCATAGGGTCAGCTGGGCATGGTGGCTCACACCTGTAATCCCAGCACTTTGGGAGGCCAAGGCGGGTGGATCACTTGATACCAGGAGTTTGAGACCAGCATGACCAACATGGTGAAACCAGTCTCTATTAAAAATACAAAAAATTAGCCGGGTGTGGTGGTGTGCACCTGTAAGCCCGGCTATTCGGGAGGCTGAGGCAGGAGAATTGCTTGAACCCGGGAGGTGGAGGTTGCGGTGAGCCGAGATCACGCCACTGCACTCCAGCCTGGGCGACAGAACAAGACTCCATCTCAAAAAAAAAAAAAAAAAATTTCCATAGGGTCAAAGGAAGAACCAGTGACTCAATCAGAATGCTTTCAGCTGTAACAGGAAACCTAGCAGGAAAGGGCTTTTAAAACCAGGGTTTCTCAATACATTTTATGTCATGATTTGTATCTCATTTGTTAATTTAGCATAGGTTAGACTGCCATGACAAATACACATGGTCACGAATGGCCAACAGCGGAATGGTGGTTTACAGGTTGACAGGCAATTTTCTTTATTCAGGGACCCAGGGTCCTTCACTCTTGTGGCTCTATAATCTCCCCAGGGGCTTTTCCTGCATATGTGTCCAGCCAGCCAAAGGGTCAAGGGTGTGGGAAGTGAGTACAGGAGGGTTTGCGGGTCGAGCCTGCAAATGGTGCACTTGCCTTGCACTCACCACTCCTGGTCAGTCCTCAGTCTCGTGGCCACGCCCAACCGTGAAGGAGGCTGGGGAGTGTAGTCCTTGTGCTCAGGAACAAAAGGAAAAGGAAAGTTGGGAGCAGCTGATGGTGTCTGCCACAGGCTCACGTGCGGGTGTAGCACAAACCAGTGGCCTTCCTGCAGGAGGTGCACACTATTTTCTATTCTGTTTGATTTCATCTTTTAAAAAAAAAAATACTAGTGCTGCCGGGCACAATGAGTGACTCATGCCTGTTATCCCAGCACTTTGGGAGGCTGAGGCAGGAGGATTGCTTGAGGCCAGGAAGTCAAGACCAGCCTAGGCAACACGGTGAGGCCCTGACTCTAGAAAAAATTTAAAAATTAGCCCAGTGTGATGGCACACACCTGTGGTCCCACGCAGGAGGCTGAGGCAGGAGGATCGCTAGAGCCCAGGAGTTCGAGGCTGCAGTGAGCCTTGATTGCATCACTGCACTCCAGCCTGAGTGATAGAGCAAGACCCTGTCTCATAAAAAAACAAAGTCCATGGGGTAGGTAGTCTTACCCTAATTTTTGGACCAGAAGAAGGATGCAGAGAGAGAGAAAATATTGCCCCAGGTCACACAGCTGGCAAGTAGTAGAGTCAGGGCTCCATCCGAGGCCACCAGGTGTCAGAGCCTGCTTCGTGAGTGGCCGCTGGCTCCAGGCACAGTGGGCGTCACCTCCTCCTCCTCCTTTACCATCCGGAGGCAGAAGCAAGGAACTGCCCTTCTCTGTGGGTCTAATTTTTAAGGCCACAGGAACATTTTCTAGACTCCTCTGGCCAGTCTCTCATCCTCTCTTGTCAGCAGAACCGGGTCATATGTGTTCACCCTATGCCCCGCAGTTGTCTAGGGTTGTGGCATTGCCTGAGTTGATCAGAGCAGCGTCTCAGCCCCAACTGCATACTAGAAACACCTGGAGAATTTAAAAAACCCCAGGCCCTGCCCCCTGCCTCTTTAAATTGAGCTTCTAATGTAAAGGTTATTTATTTATTTATTTATTTATTTATTTATTTATTTTTGGGACAGAGTCTCACTCTGTCACCCAGCCTGGAGTGCAGTGGTGTTATCTCGGCTCACTGCAACCTCCACCTCCCAGGCTCAAGTGGTTCTCCTACCTTGGCCTCCCAAGTAGCTGGGACCACAGATGGGTGCCACCAGGCCCAGCTAATTTTTGTAATTTTAGTAGAGAGGGAGTTTCACCATGTTGGCCAGGCTGATCTTGAACTTCTGACCTCAGGTGATCTGCCTGCCTTAGCCTCCCAAAGTGTTGGGATTACAGGCATGAGCCACCGCGCCCGGCCTATAAAGGTTTTTAAATGAGTATTGGGTGAACTCATAGACGGCATCAAGGCTTGGTCAGCAGGGAGGAAGGAGCAGCAGCTGCTTGCAGGTGGACGCCAGAACTTCTAGTGCCCTCGGATCAAAGCCAGGCAAACAGAGTTCTCTGAGCTTCCTTCTCGCTCTCTGGCTGTCACATGAGCTGCCTTGCCAGCCTCTCTTTCTTCCAGTCACCAGAGAGGTGCTGTTTGCTTACGTATGCCACGCCAGACCCCGGGGTGGACATATGCTGTCACTTAATTCTCCCACCATCTACTGCCTGCCTGGACTGCTGCATTAATTGGGATTCTTTTGGTTGTAAGTGAGAGAAATACAACTGAAACTATTGTAGGCAGAAAGGGGGATCTTACCATTTTGTGCATTCATGAGGCGGCATGTCTAACTTAGGAACAATCCAAGAATTTCTCCATCTGCTGTAGATGGGCCCATTTCCAAAAAATGGACAAAGTCAAAGGTCACAGCAGTTCTGGGTTAATAAGATAGGCTTCCATCCTGGCCACAACCAGAGAGGATGCTGGGAATGCTCTTCCTGGCTCCAGTCTCATGGAAGGATTCTGATTGGTCCAGCTCAGGTCACGTGCCTCTCCTCCATGGTCAGAGTCTGGGGCAAGATGTGCTAGGCAGACAGATACAGAGACAGCAGCCCTCCTTGCCTGCCTCTGCATAGTGGATCTTGACATTGGGAATTTTATTTTATTTTTCAGATAGAATCTCACTCTGTGGCCCAGGCTGGAGTGCAGTGGTGCAATCTCGGCTCACTGCAACCTCCGCCTTCCAGGTTCAAGCAATTCTCCTGCCTCAGCCTCCCAAGTAGTTGAGATTACAGGCACTCGCCACCACACCCGACTAATTTTTGTATTTTTAGTAGAGATGGGGTTTCACCATGTTGGCCAGGCTGGTCTCAAACTCCTGACCTCAAGTGATCCACCTGCTGCGGCCTCCCAAAGTGCTAGGATTACAGGCATGAGCCACTGTGCCTGGCTGACACTGGGAATTTGAGATGGAGTCTCGGTGTATTGCCAGGCTGGAGTGCAGTGCAGAGGCGCGATCTCGGCTTACTGCGATCTCCACCTCCTGGATTCAAGCGATTCTTCTGCCTCAGCCTCCCGAGTAGCTGGGATTACAGTCATGCACCACCACTAATTTTTGTATTTTTAGTAGAGACGGGGTTTCACCATGTTGGCCAGGATGGTCTTGAACTCCTGACCTCAAGTGATCCGCTTGCCTTGGCCTTTCAAAGTGCTGGGATTATAGGCGTGAGCCACAACACCCGGCCAACACTAGGAATTCAGAGATCATGAATTTGTGATCTCTGAGCCCCCCTGTGCTGCACGGTGGCTCTTGTGTTCCCCAATCTTGGGGGTTTTGCTTCTCATTCTAGATGAAGAGCATGAGTGTGGGGGACCCCCGAACCTTCCCCTTCATCGAGCCCCCACCACCAGCCAGCCTGGAAACTGCCATCCTCTACCTCCGGGACCAGGGGGCCCTGGACAGCTCAGAGGCCCTCACACCCATTGGGTCCCTGCTGGCCCAGCTGCCTGTGGACGTTGTTATTGGTGAGTACCCACCCCCCTCGTGATCACTCAGGGCCCCAGGAGCGGGTATGGGCACAGCTCACTCTCTGAGTGGCCTGGGGGCAAGTCTGTTTCTTCCCTGGGTCCAGTTCATTTATTCACTCTTCACTGGGCCAGGCACTGTTCTAGGTGCTGGGCATATAGCAGTGGACAGAACAGACACAAATCTCTGGCCTCAGGGAGCTGACATTTTGGTGAAGAAGACCAGCAATAAATTAGGACAATAAGGAAAAGGCATAGTAGATCAGATGGTGCCTAGTGTTCTGGAGAGAAGAAACAACGGGGTTGGGGAATGGGGAGTTGCAGTTTGTAATACAGGCCTCATGTATAAGGCAGACCTCATGGGGAAGGTAACATCTGTGCAGAGAAATGGAGATGAGGGCTAGGAGCCATGCAAATACTAGAACATGCTTGCCAGCAGAAGTTGAGAAACATGGCCGGCACAGTGGCCCACACCTGTAATCCCAGCACTTTGGGAGGCCAAGGCAGGTAGATCACGAGGTCAGCAGTTCGAGACCAGCCTGGCCAACATGGTGAAACCCTGTCTCTACTAAAAATACAAAAATTAGCTGGGTGTGGTGGCACACGCCTGTAATCCCAGCCACTTGGGAGGGTTAGGTAGGAGAATCGCTTGAACCTGGGAGGTAGAGGTTGCAGTGATGCAGTGAGCCGAGACCATGCCATTGTACTCTAGCCTGGGCAACAGAGTGAGACTCCATCTCAAAAAAAAAAAAAAAAAAAAAAGCAAAAACAAACAGGTGAGATTCATTTTGATAAAATAGCTGATTTAACCTAATATACCTAAAACATCACAATTTTAACATAATCAATATAAACATTTTTGCAAGATTTTATGTTATTTTTTACCATACGACGTCTTGGAAATCTTGGTTTGGACCAGCCATGTTCAACTGCTCAGTAGCCATGTGTGGCCAGAGGCAGCCGTATTGGACAGTGCAGATGGTGCATGAGGGTGTTCGGGCAGTGGGAACAGCCAGTACAGAGGCCCTGTGGGGGCACGTGCCTGCTGCTACGGGAACAGTGAGGAGCCCCGTGTGGCTGCAGTGGAGTGAGAGGGAGAAGGTGGGAGATGTAACCAACAGTCTCATCATTCATTCATTAAATCCTTTTTTTTTTTTTTTTTTTTGAGACTGAGTTTCGCTCTTGTTGCCCAGGCTGGAGTGCAATGGTGCCATCTCGGCTCACCACAACCTCCACCTCTTGAGTTCAAGCGATTCTCCTGCCTCAGCCTCCCGAGTAGCTGGGATTACAGGCATGCGCCACCATGCCCGGCTAATTTTGTATTTTTAGTAGAGCTGGGGTTTCTCTATGTTGGTCAGGCTGGTCTCGAACTCCCCACCTCAGGTGATCTGCCCGCCTTGACCTCCCAAAGTGCTGTGATTACAGGCTTGAGCCACTGCTCCCGGTCCATTGGATGTGTGTGTGTGTGTGTGTATATATATATATATATACACACACACACACACACACACACATACACACACATATATATACACATACACATATATATATACACACACATATATATGTTTTTTTTTCTTTTTGAGATGGAGTCTCGCTCTGTTGCCCAGGCTGAAGTGCAGTGGTGCGATCCCAGCTCATTGGAACTTCTGCCTCCTGGATTCAAGCAATTCTCCTGCCTCAGCCTCCTGAGTAGCTGAGACTGTAGGTGCCCGCCATCATACCTGGCTAATTTTTGTTTTGTTTTGTTTTGAGACAGTGTTTTTGCTCTGTTGCCTAGGCTGGAGTGCAGTGGTGTGATCTCAGCTAACTGCCACCTCCTGTGTTCAAGCAATTCTCCTGCCTCAGCTTCATGAGTAGCTAAAATTACAGGCTCACGCCACCACGCCTGGCTAATTTTTGTATTTTTAGTAGAGACGGGGTTTCATCATGTTGGCCAGGCTGGTCTCGAACTCCTGACCTCAAGTGATCTGCCCACCTCAGCCTCCCAAAGTGCTGGGATTGCAGACTTGAGCCACCGTGCCCGGCCAGTATTTGTTTTTTCAGTAGAGAAGGAGTTTCACCATGTTGGTCAGGCTGATCTCAAACTACTGACCTCAAGTGTTCTGCCTGCCTCCCAAAGTGCTAGGATTACAGGCATGAGCCACTGCGCCCGGGCAATATTTGTTTTTTTAGTAGTGTCAAGGTTTCACCATGTCGGCCATGCTGGTCTTGAACTCCTGACTTTTAAGTGATCTGCCCACTTCGGCCTTTCAAACTGCTGGGATTACAGGTGTGAGCCACAGCTCCTGGCCCATTCATTAAATAATTTTTGAGCACCTGCTCTGTGCCAGGTCCTAGTCTAGATGCCAGAGATACAACAGTGAATAAAACAAAACTCCTGCCCTCACGGAGCTCACATGTAACAGGGGAGATGGACAGGGGCAGATAAATGAGGGAAAACACGGAATGTCAGCCGCTGATTGCTGCTCAGGTGGATGCAGGGCACGGTGGGCACAGTGGGGGCTGGGAGCAGTGTTAACTGGCTGTCCTGGGAGGCCTCACTGAACAGTGACATCTGGGCAGAGGCCTGAAGGAGGGGAGGGGACAGCTGTCCCTCTGGCCCTGGGTCAGGTGAGGAGCTTTGAATTAAATGGGAAGTGTTTAAGTGGAACTGGGTCCTAAGTGGCTGAAGGTGGCCAGAAAATTGATCAGTTGACCTGGCGGTTCTGTGAGGATCTGGAAAGGGCGGGTCCACAGAGGTCGATGGAGACCATTTTCAGTTCCCAGCCCTCCTGATCTCAGGTCTTCAGTAGCCAGTCACAAGCAGATGTGGTGCTCCTCGTCCCCACGCTGTGTCATCAGGAATAGGGCGTTAATCTTGAGGGATTTGGGGCCAGCAGACCCTCTGACCCTGTCGTTCTTGTGTGCACCGTCAGTGTCTCAGGCACTCACCTGACGCTGCAGATGCCACCACCAGAGGCTGGGTGTGGCCTGTGGTGTCTGGCTTGCAAGGCTGTTTCAGAGAATGTGACGCAAAGTGCCCTGGTTGTGCGTGAGTGACAGGAAAGACAGGCTCTCTCGCTTGGATTCCCCAGCACTTGGGGTCATGACAGGGCCTCCCTTGGGAGGCACAGGCAGGTGGAGTACCCAAGATCCCCCAAACGCAGAAAGAAGTCTTGGCTTTTCCACAGCTCAGACCCCTCCCACCTCTCTCCTCTGCACAGCGTGTCCCCAGCTCTGCCCCACACCCCTCTCTTGCGGGCTCAAGGATGTCAAAACTCTTCCTCTCCCTCATTCCTGAGTCATGCTCGCCCCTCCCGGGGAGCTCACTGACTGAGGCTTGTTCATCTTGCCCGATTCTCCTGACTCAAGACTTTCTATTTCCAGCAGCCTGAGGCCCACCATGGCAGGACCACCCATGTGTGTGTTAACACCATTAAAGCCCCCCATCCTTGCAGCACAGCAGGGCTTCAGTGTGGGCAGGAGGCTGGATCTGCTGGACTTGGAGGGCTGCCCAGGCTAAGAAGATGGTTCATTTTTGTTTTATTTATTTATTTAGAGATGGAGTTTCACTCTGCTGGCATGATCTTGGCTCACTGCAACCTCCACCTCCCGGGTTCAAGTGATCCTGCCACCTCAACCTCCTGAGTAGCTGGGATTATAGGCATGTGCCACCACACTCAGTTTTTGTATTTTTTAGTAGAAACAGGGTTTCACCACATTGGCCAGGCTAGTCTTGAACTCCCGACCTCAAGTGATCCACCAGCCTCGGCATCCCTAAGTGCTGGGATTACAGGCATGAGCCCCTGTGCCCGGCCTCATTTTTGTTTTGGAAGGAAACAGGGCTAGAGCAGGGAGAATCTGAACTGAGAAGCACAAGAATGTTCTGTGAGCACCTGCTGTGTGCCGGCGAAAGGCTCTGTGGACTTTCCATTATTTCATCCTTACCTGCTGAGGGCAGGGCCTCTGATCGCCCCCAGTGTGTAGATGGGGAAACTGAGGCTGGGCCCAGGAGGCTCCTGAGGGCATGGGGAAGCCTGGCTTTGATCGGAGGTGATGCTAAATGCCTCACACACATTATCTCCCTGAGGGCTGGGGGCAGGTGCCCCCACTTTCCCGGTGGGGAAAACGAGGCTCAGAGAACTGCTGCTCAGGGTCACAGTGGGAACTGAGAGGCACGGATGACCCTGTGCTGGGCATCCTCTGTGCCAGGTGGAGTTCTGAACGCTTCACAGGGTGAAACACAAAGCACCCTCTTGGCAGCCTGAGGAGAGGCCAATGCTGTTGTTCCCCCGTTTACAGATGGGGAAGCAGCGTCACGGCGAGGTGGGGCCACTTGTCCCTGGTGACAGAGCTGGGGTGTCCTGGAATAGGACAAGGGCCTGCACAGTACAGCCCCAAGCCCTGCTTTACTGCCACCTTTGTTTTATGAGGCCAGCTTTTTTTGTTTGTTTGGTTTTTGAGACGAAGTCTTGCTCTGTTCACTCAGGCTAGAGTGTAATGGCAAGATCTCAGCTCACTGCAGCCTCCGCCTCCGCCTCCAGGGTTCAAGTGATTCTCTTGCCTCAGCCTCCCAAGTAGCTGGGATTACAGGCGCCTGCCACCACACCCAGCTAATTTTTGTATTTTTAGTAGAGACGGAGTTTCACCAGGTTTGCCAGGCTGGTCTTGAACTCCTGACCTCAGGTGATCCACCCGTCTTGGCCTCCCAAAGTGCTGGGATTACAGGCAAGGGCCACCATGCCTGGCCTTTTTTTTTTTTTTTTTGAGATGGAGTTTCACTCTTGTCACCCAGGCTGGAGTGCAGTGGTGCTATCTCTGCTCACTGTATCTTCCGCCTCCCGGGTTCAAGCGATTCTCCTGCCTCAGCCTTCCGAGTAGCTGGGATTACAGGCACCCACCACCATGCCCAGCTTTTATATTTTTAGTACAGATGGGGTTTCACCATGGTGGCCAGGCTGGTCTCGAACTCCTGACCTCAGGTGATCTGCTTGAGTCCAGTTTTGTGACAGGCACTATGGAAAGTCAGCGAAGGTCAACGGTGGGGGCGGGTCAGACACATGACACAGACCACTAGTTACAGGACAGGTGGGCAAGGGAGTCCCCAGAAGTCCAGCGTCAGCTTGGGCGCCCAGAACCAGGGGATGTCTAGATGCCCGCTGTGGAGCGCTCACAGATGGAGACAGGGTTCACCTGTCTCCAGGTGAGACTCGGCCACCCTGGGAGACGGTTCCTGCCACTTTTCCTGTCTGTGGCCTCCCCTCTGTCCTTCCTCCCCTTTCCCTACCTCTCCCAGCCCCTGCCCCATGTTTCTCCATGTCTTCGCCTTCTGTCCCCTCTTCCTCTTCCACTTCCACCTTGACCTAAACAAAGGCTGCAGGAGAAGATTCATCCTGTGATAGGCACAGGAGTCAGTGCCTGCCTGTGCCAGGGCAGAGCGAGAGGGACTCACTTACAGGTGACACTCTAGCGCGGAGGAGAGACGTCCACCGCAATGGGTCAAAATGAGCTCCTAGAGCAAAGACCAAGCCAGGGAAGCATCAGAGTGCTGGGGGAGTGGGTTGTAAATAGCAAAGTGGGGAACTTGGTGACAGGAGTAGTCAGCGCTTAGACAGTGTCTCCTGTGTGTCCAAGGAGGCAGGGACTGGCCATCTCCAATCTACAGATGGGGAAACTGAGGCCCTTGCCCATGGCCACGTGAGCAGAAAGCACAGCGCGTGGGTTTGAATCTCCATCTGGGTCACGAGACCCTTAGTGGGCAAGATGGAGGGGGTGGGAGCAGGAGGGCAGGCGGAAGGGCAGGCTGGGGCCCCGAGGGGCGAGCGCTGCTCCTGTCCTGGCACCCAGGAGCCTCAACCCCGTGTCCGCCGCTGCAGGGAAGATGCTGATCCTGGGCTCCATGTTCAGCCTGGTGGAGCCTGTGCTCACCATCGCAGCCGCGCTTAGCGTCCAGTCGCCCTTCACCCGCAGCGCCCAGAGCAGCCCAGAGTGCGCGGCAGCACGGCGGCTGCTGGAGAGCGACCAGGGTGACCCCTTCACGCTCTTCAACGTCTTCAACGCCTGGGTGCAGGTGAGGCTGGTGGTGGGGACCCTCTGTCTGTCACCCTGCTCAGGGCCAAGGCCTTCTGTGGCTGTGGCTCCTCCTCGTGTCCCACCCTCAGCCCCACCCTGGGAGGACCACTGAGCCCTCCACAGACTGGGCCTGCCTGGGGAGGGCCATGTCTCCATCATCCATGCTTTCGGCTCAGGACAGCATGTGCCCAGGCCCGGGGCTGAGAGGAGCCTGGGGTTTCTGAAGCACTGATGAAAACCTGTGCCACCTGGAGAAAGTCCAGGCTCCTTGGGAGGCATCTGGAGATCCAGTATATGTCCCTTGAGTCCTCACCCTAACCCTGGCCCTGTAGTGTAGTGCTGGGGGCCCATCAGTGCCAAAACTACCCTGGCCCTGCCCTCCTGGGGCTCACAGCCCAGTGCAGGGAGACAGACCACTGATGTGACAGTGACAACCCAGAGAGGGCTGGAATGGGGAGTCCAGGGGGCTGGGAGAACCCAGCAGGGCGTCTAACCCAGTTTGTGGGTAGTCTGGGAGGGCTTCCCATAGGAGGGGGCACTGGGGCTGAGATCTGGAAGCAGGAGAGCAGGTGTCCCTGAGGGATGCCCATTTTGGGGCTCTGGGTGCTCGGTCAGCCCCTCCCTCCCCGCACTGGCCAGGCCCTGACACCCTGGCGTCTGCTCCTCCACCCAGGTGAAATCTGAACGGAGCAGAAACTCTCGCAAGTGGTGCCGCCGCCGGGGCATAGAGGAGCATCGACTGTACGAGATGGCCAACCTTCGGCGCCAGTTCAAGGTGAGGCTCGGGAGGAGGGGTAAGGCCGGCCCCACCCAGGCAGACGCGTGTAAGCACACTCCAGAACACTGCTTCCCCTTCCCGGACAGTGGTCAGACCAGAATCCCACCCTGCACCCACCTCCCCCACCACCCGGTGACCAGGTGTTGGGGCAGCTGGGCAGAGCAAAGGGAGCAGAAATCCAGGAGGGCTTCCTGGAGGGGTGGACCGAGTCAGTGGACATGCAGCATCCTCGGGAAGAGCTCGCCCTCCGGACTGGGGATGCTGAGCTGGCTGCATGGGCATGGTGTTGGAGGCAGCCTACGGTTGTGGTTGGCTGGCACATCTGGAGCCAGACACCTCAGCCACGAATCCCAGCTCTGCCATTTCTGACAGCGTGGCCCCGGGTGTGTTACTGCTTGTCTCTGGGCCTCAGCTTCCCCTCGATAAAAAGAGAGGATAAAAATAGCACTTGCCAGCCTGGCGTGGTGGCTCACGCCTATAATCCTAGCACTTTGGGAGGGCGAGGTGGGTGGATCACGAGGTCAGGAGATCGTGACCATCCTGGACAACATGGTAAAACTCCGTCTCTTCTAAAAATACAAAAATTAGCCAGGCATGGTGGCACGTGCCTGTAATCCCAGCTACTTGGGAGGCTGAAGCAGGAGAGTCGTTTGAACCCAGGAGGTGAAGGTTGTGGTGAGCCAAGATTGAGCCATTGCACTCCAGCCTGGGCAACAAGAGCGAAACTCCGCTCAAAAAAAAAAAAAGATTTGGGTTTCTCCTGTGCCCACACAGTTCTGCAGCTTGTTTCATAGATACTGTTCTCCATCTGAGTGCAGACAGACCTGCTGTTAGGTCCTTTTCCATGGTTGTATCCATGGATTGAGAATAGAATGAAAGGGTTCCTGGTGTAATCCATTCTGTTTGGTTGGAGATGGGCAAGCTGAGGCCCAGAGGGGGCAGTCACCCAGCCGACACCTCCTGTACCATTTCTGGGGTCCCGGTATTGGGGACCACAGGTGCCCCGATTGCTCTGAGCATGGGTCCCGAGTTCTCTCTGGCTGCTAGAGCAGTGTTCAGGCTTCATTGGTCCCCAGATGCTTTGAGAATCTAATGGAAAGTGTGAGCCCTTTGCACCCACATGCACACATACAGACACACATGCACGCACAATCTCCTGTGTCCTCCATCGGTCAGGGCTCAGCAGGAAACAGAAGGTCCAACCAAATTGGGTCACTTGAGGAATGTTGACAAGATGTGGGCACGGGGAGGGCAGGGGTCTCAGATTTATGGGTCACAGGCAGCTGGAGGGTCTGTTGGGTCCAGATGGCCAACCCCGCCGAGCCCCCTCCTCTCTCCACTTAGTCGTTCTGGGATGAGGCCCAGGACTTGGCATTCCCAGCATGTGCCCAGATGCCCCAGGGCTACACTCAGAAGCACTATTGCAGGACGCCCACCAGGGCTGTGTGGGAAAGCAGGGCCCCCCAGACCCAAGGGGCAGGTGGGGCAGTCAGCAGAGCCTGGAGCCAGCTATGGGAAAAGGCACTGGATGCCCCCGCCTGCCTCCTCCTGCCCCTGGCCCCGGTGTTCCCTCCGCCGACCAGCGAGGACAGCTCTCTCTCTGGAGCAGCGATCCATGCCCAGCACCATGCGAGGGGCTGTTTTCAGCCCCCTTTGGGCACTAGCAGCCCTGCCACTGGGAGGGTCCCCATTTCCATGAGTCCAGAGCCCACTGAGCCTGCCCTGAGGCCCTCACCCCTACCCACCTGCCCCTAGGAGCTGTTGGAGGACCACGGGCTGCTGGCTGGGGCCCAGGCCGCGCCGGTAGGGGACAGCTACAGTCGGCTGCAGCAGCGCCGGGAGCGCCGGGCCCTGCACCAGCTGAAACGCCAGCACGAGGAGGGCGCGGGGCGCAGGCGCAAGGTGCTGCGGCTGCAGGAGGAGCAGGACGGCGGCTCCAGTGACGAGGACAGGGCTGGCCCAGCGCCCCCAGGGGCCAGTGATGGCGTGGACATCCAGGTGGGCGCCATGGGCTGTGGGGTGTGGGGGTAGGTGGGTGGGGTTTACCAAGGTGGGCCTTGGCCTCTCCTGGGGGGTCCCAGGGGACATGGCCCTGTCCTCATTTCAGGAGCCGGGTTTCCATGGACGGTGCTTGGTCCCAGGTATCTGCAGAGCCTGGGGGTCTGCGGATCATGGTAGGAGCCCCTCAGGTCCCCTAAGACTCTGCCTCCCCGTGCTCCCCCCAGGATGTGAAGTTCAAGCTTCGGCATGACCTGGCGCAGCTGCAGGCCGCCGCCAGCTCAGCCCAGGACCTGAGCCGCGAGCAGCTGGCTCTGCTGAAGCTGGTGCTGGGCCGGGGCCTGTACCCGCAGCTGGCCGTCCCCGACGCCTTCAACAGCAGCCGAAAGGACTCAGACCAGGTGGGGCCTGTTCTGCCCCATCCTATGTTTTGTCCTCCAACACACGAACCCTGAGTGCCTGTCCTGTGCCGGGAATGCAGTGGTGACTGAAACAACCCTGGTTCTGTCCCCATGGGGCTCACAACCCAGTGGTAGGACAGACCCATCCCCAGACAACCCAGAGTGGGCAGGGCTTGGGGAGTCAAGAGCACTATAGGAGCCCACAGGGGGCATCTGCCCCAGATTTGGAGGAGTCAGGGAGGGCTTCCTGGAGGAGGGGACCTGGGCCAGAGGGTGGAGGAGAGGCATCCTGGGCAAAGGAGAGAGCAGATAGGAGGGCTTGTGCTTTCTGTCTGTCCTCCGCAGATTTTCCACACGCAGGCCAAGCAGGGCGCCGTGCTGCACCCCACCTGCGTCTTCGCTGGCAGCCCCGAGGTGCTGCACGCACAGGAGCTGGAGGCCAGCAACTGCGACGGAAGCCGAGGTACAGTGAGCCCAGGCGGAAGGAACCCCCATCCGGGATGTGAGGGGCAGGGATACCGTGAACTCCCGGGCCCCTCTGGCTGGGGCTCCCACACCGGCCCAGGCTGGTATTGATGGGGGCCCACAGGAGGGGAAGTTCCAGGGCCAGGCCTCCCTGGGTAGCCTTGGGTGATTCACCCCTGCTGGGCCTCACCTTCCGCATGGTGGTGATAGTCAACCTAAGCCAGTGTGGCTGTGCCCAGAGAGTGAGCACCGGTCAGGGGGCCTGTCCTATGGACTCTGAGCTCCCAGCTGGGTCCTGCAGAGGGAGGCCCCCCTGGCACCCATGTGCATGGAAGGGTGTCTCGCTGCAGGCATGGCTGCGTGCTGGGAGTCACATTCAGATTTGGCTGACCTTCTTGTCTGAGCCAGGCCACCAAAGCCATGCCGTAAGCATACTCTTTCTATCGATGTGTACTTTGACCGGGTGGGACAGGCGGGCTTCTGATGGGCCTAGGTGGGCCAGGGTGGGCCTGAGCGGTCCTCCTCAACCTTTCAGACGACAAGGACAAGATGAGCAGCAAACACCAGCTCCTCAGCTTCGTGTCCCTGCTGGAGACCAACAAGCCGTACCTGGTGAACTGCGTCCGCATCCCTGCCCTCCAGGTGGGCCTCTGCCCCACCCCGCCCCCATGCCCAGATATGAGAGCTGCGTTGCCCAGGGTGGTGGGTGGGGGCACCGCGTGGGCTTGGAGGGGCCACCTGGCACCTGGGCTGGCCGCAGGCGTCAGCCTTGGGCCGTTGCTGTGGCTGCTTTTTCTCTCATTCATGGACTTGCTCAACAGTTAACCTGCCGAGTGCCTGCTGGGTGCCAGGCGCTGTGCCAGGTGCCAAGGGCGCAGCAGGGAACCAGGCATGAAGCCCAGCCCCTGCCCTCTCGGGCTCCAGTGGCAGGGGACAGTGACAGCAGCAGCACAGTGATGCCCTGAGCGACGTGTGGGAGGGTGGTGCTGGGCAATGGAGAGTAGGGTGGGGGTGAGGGTGGACACAGGGTGTGGTACAAGATAAGGCCACCTGGTGTCCCCAGGCAGAGACCCAAAGAGGAGAGCGTGTGGATCTCGGGGCAGAGTGTTCCAGGCAGTGGGGTGGCCTGCACAGAGGCTCCGAGGCAGACATGTGCCTGGCGTGCAGTCAGCAAGGGAGAGCGTGTGGAGATGAGGCCAGAGAGGCGAGGGAGACAGGACCCTGGGGACTTCTCAGCAGAGCTGGGACAGGGTCCCAGCCAGGAGGGCTGGCAGCTGCCAGGAGGGAGAGGAGGGTGCTGCCCCGGTGGAGGCTGAGGCCGAACTCAGATCATGGATGCCCTTGCATGGGCACCGGCAGCAGAGCCATGGGCCCCACGGCAGCCACTGCCCTGCCCCTAGTGCTCCTCGAGCGTCTTTGTGATCCTAGGCCTGGCCTCGGAGTCCTCACGCAGCCCTGTGGGTCTCCCTTTATAGAGGGGACTGAAGCTCAGGCAGGGGCGGGGATACGTCACCTAAGTCACACAGCGAACAGGTGGCCAAGCCAGAGCTCCTGGGTCACACTGCCCTCTCCTGCCTCCCGGCTCACTACCAGCACTCCCCGGCTTGGGTCCCAGGGAACGTGGAGGGGAGAGAGGAACCTGCAGGCTCCTAGAGCCTCAGGGTTTTGTTGACACTGCGATTGCCACCAACACCACAAAAGCCAGCTCAGCTCAGTCACTTCTGTGCGTGTCCACACCTCCCTCGAGCCCGTCTGGTGGGCCAGGCACTGTTAGTGTTCTGGGGCCGGGGGTGCAGCTGTGGTCAATGTCAACCAAACTCCCCACCCTCATGGGGCTCAGATAGGATGGTAGAGGCAGACGGCAAACCAAAAGGGTGATGCCAGGTGCTCATGTGAGCATGGGAAAGCAGGCAGCATGCAGGCCGAGGGATAGAGGATTGGCGACCAGCCGGGCCGCAGGAAGCGGAACAGACCTGCTACCTGAGGCGCTCTCTCCCTGCACTGGACTGCTTGTTGAGAGAATCTGGCCAGCTCACACCTGGAATCCCAGCACCTTGGGAGGCTGAGGTGGGAGGATTGTTTGAGCCCAGGAGTTCAAAGGCAGCCTAGGCAACATAGGGAGACTCTATCTCTACAAAAAATTTTAAAAAGTTAGCTGGGCGTGGTGTTGTGTGCCTGTAATCCCAGCTACTCGGGAGGCTGAGGCAGGAGGATCGCTTGAGCCTGGGAGATTGAGGCTGCAGTGAGCTGTGATTGTTGACACTGCACTCCAGCCTGGGTGACAGAGTGAGACACTGTCTCAAAAAATAATAAGCCAGGCATGGTGGCTCACGCCTATAATCCCGGCACTTTGGGAGGCCGAGGTGTGTGGATCAGTTGAGGCCAGGAGTTTGGGACCAGCCTAGCCAATGTGGTGAAACCCCATCTCTACTAAAAATACAAAAATTAGCCGGGCGGGTGGCACGTGCCTGTAATCCCAGCTACTCGGGAGGCTGAGGCAGGAAAATCGCTTGAACCTGGGAGGTGGAGGTTGCAGTGAGCCAAGATTGCGCCATTGCATTCCAGCCTGGGCAACAGAGCGAGACTCATCTCAAATAAATAAATAAATTAAATAAATAAATTAATAATAATAATAAAAAGAAGATGGAGAAACTTCACATTCACATAAGCAGGCAGAACAGTATATGGAGCCCTCCTGTACCATCCCCGGTCCCCAAACCATCCACACGTGGCCAGTCCTGCCCTTTCCTCTGCCCTGGCCCCAGCCCTGAGGATTTTCCCCAATATCTTATGAGCCACAGCACTGGTAATTACAGCGCTGACTTCCGTCCTCACAGAGGAGCGTGTGCTCAGGGTCTGGGCTCTCCCTGCACGTCGTGTGTGTCTGAGTGCCTGCTGTCCCTCTGCCACCCTGCCTGAGAATGCAGCTGTCTCTCTCCCAGCACGCTCCCATCTGCCGCCCCGCCACCCCAGCCCCCTTCCCTGACTCAGCGGCTGCCTTGTTCATGCCGTATCCCCAGCACCCGCAGGGGTGCCTGGTACAGCAGGTAGATGGCGGGTAGGTGGATGCCTCGCATAGACAGGGCTGGTGGGTGGGCAGGAGCCCAGCCGGGCAGGGCCTGTCTCCAACAGCGCCCTGCCCCTCACACCTACTCCCTGTCTTCTGCCCCCTTTCTTTCAGTCCCTCCTGCTTTTTAGCCAGTCTTTGGACACCAATGGTGACTGCTCCCGCCTGGTGGCCGATGGCTGGCTGGAGCTGCAGCTAGCAGACAGTGAAAGTGCCATCCGACTCCTGGCGGCTTCCCTGCGGCTCCGTGCCCGCTGGGAAAGTGCCCTGGACCGGCAGCTGGCGCACCAGGCCCAGCGGCAGCTGGAGGAGGAGGAGCAGGATACGCCAGTCAGCCCCAAGGAGGTGGCCACCCTGAGCAAGGAACTCCTGCAATTCACGGCATCCAAGGTACCCTCCACCAGGGTGCCCGTGCCTGCCTATGGCCAGAAGGGGTGTCCGTCACTGGGCTTGAGCCTCGGGAAGGCCTGGCTTCCCATTCACTCCACATGGGCACATTTGGGGGTTTTCAGGCCGCAGAGGTTCAGTCACTTACACAAGGTCACTCCACTGGTCTGGGTGGAGCCAGGATTTGATCCCAGGAGCCTGGTTCCAGAGGCCACACTACCCACTGCTGCCTTGTTTACTAAGCACCTTCTGCAAGCGTGGCTGATCCCCTCTTGCTAACAGTCAAGGACAGGCAGGGTGTGAGAGGGAAGCTGTAGACGTCTGCTTGTGGATGGGAAGAACTGAACTGAGCAGACTTGAAACCAGCCCCTGACTCTTAGGTGGGGAGTGGAAATTGCTCCTGGTTCTACTTCATGTGGGTGGGGTGGGGAGAAGGGTACAATCCAGGCTGACTTCCTGGAGTAGAAGGGCTTGAGGACAAAGGAGCAGGAACCCAGTGAGCCATGGAGAGGGGACCAAGCCTGACATGCTAGGAGGAGGAGGGGGGAGGTGGCCAGACTTGAAGGTTAGACTCAAGGTCTGAATGGGGTCCCACCAGTGACAGGGGCAGAAGAGGGGCCTGGGGAGGGCAATTTAGATGGGGGTGGGTTATCAGGTATATTCTAGACAGACCCCTGGTCATGTGTGTCTGCAGCCAAATTGTGATTGGCTTAAGCACTTGGCTCCCGTAACTGCAAAGCCCGAGGGAGGGCTTCAGGCACAGCTGGATGCAGGTGCTTTGGCGGCATCTCCCTGAGTCTGTCTCTCTCCATTTCCTGTCTCTCCTTCCTTAGATTCCTTACAGCCTGCGGCGGCTCACAGGGCTAGAAGCCCAGAACATGTATGTGGGACCCCAGACCATCCCAGCCACCCCCCATCTTCCTGGCCTCTTTGGCAGCTCCACCCTGTCCCCCCACCCCACAAAGGGGGGCTACGCAGTCACTGATTTCCTCACCTACAACTGCCTCACGGTAAGCATGAACCCTCCTTCCCTGAAGGTGGGATTTCAGGAAGACCCCACCCCTGACCCCACCACCCCGTTTCACCTTAGTCCAGGGACATAGTCCCCAAGTGGGGCCCGTGGCCCTGAGGGCTTCTGGGAAGGTCCCGGAGGGGCACTTGGGTGGTGGGTGGCACTTGGCGGGGGCCCAGCCCTGACAGCTGGCCTGCCACAGAATGACACAGACCTGTACAGCGACTGTCTCCGAACCTTCTGGACCTGCCCCCACTGTGGCCTGCATGCGCCCCTCACACCCCTGGAGCGCATCGCCCATGAGAACACCTGCCCCCAGGCCCCACAGGATGGGCCCCCAGGTAAGCACAGGACTGTGGGGACCCGGCCACCTCTGCCCAGCCGTCTGCCCATCCCATGATGGTCTCCTGTGCGTGTGGGCACTTGCTAGAGCTTCGAGGACTGACGACCTCCACCCGCTGGCCCTGGCTGGTGCCACACACAGGCCTTGTCCTGAAGATCAGGAGCCCAAGGCAGGGAGAGCCTGGAGCGCCACCTCTTTCTGTCTGCCTGTCCCCTGTGGTGTCTCTGTGTTGCTGTCTTTGTCTCTCTGTTTCTGTCTCTCTGTGGCTATGTCTCTTGTTATTTTTCTCTGTCCTGCAGCTCTCTCTGCCTTGGTCACCTCCACCCTGTTGTCACCCAGGGATGCCACACACTGGGGTTCAGTGGGGGAGACAGCACTGGGGCCACATGCCCCCATCCCCGGCTGGCTGTGTCTGCCTCTCAGTCTCCATGTCTCTCCTTGTGTCTTTCTCTCTGTCTCTCTCACTGGCAGGGATGCAGAGTAAAGACAGACCTGTGTATTTTTATTAATCT
This sequence comes from Pan paniscus, assembly GCF_029289425.2. NCBI lineage: Eukaryota > Metazoa > Chordata > Mammalia > Primates > Hominidae > Pan > Pan paniscus. The sequence goes on from NC_073269.2 coordinate 53,529,557, forward strand.
GGGAGGGCTTCCTGGAGGAGGCAAAACTGAGTTCTCCAAAGGCCAGGAGAGAACCTGAGCCCCACGGGTGCCTGGCATTTGGGTGCGGGTAGACCTGTGCACTGGAACACGCCCCTCACAGCCTCCTCCTTTTCCTCCCTTAGGGGCTGAGGAAGCTGCCCCCGAAACCCTCCAGAAGACATCTGTCCTGCAGAGGCCCTACCACTGCGAGGCCTGCGGGAAGGACTTCCTCTTTACACCTACAGAGGTGCTGCGCCACCGGAAGCAGCACGTGTGAGCTGGGCCAGGAGCCCTGCCCACCTCCCCGCAGCTGGCCTGCCCTCCAGCCCAGGACTAGGGGCAGGACTCTTGCCTGAACCCCCAGCCTGGGCTTAGCCCTGTGGTCCTGTCCCAGTGCAGAGGGCCTGGAGCACGGATTGTGAATAAAGCCTCACATGCTGACACACACTGTTAGGCCTGCACCTGCCCATCCAGAAAGCAGCAGCTGCCCCGTTAGTCCTCCCCAGGGTCTAGCTTTCCTTCTTCCTGCTGCAGGGTGCTGCCTGAGGGGTCCTGGGTAGGAGGGGCGTTAGAGCCAGCAGGGACCTCCCATGTCTCCAGATTCCAGGTGCAGGTTCTTAGCACCTCCGCAGCTGCTCTCTCTTGAGTCCATCCTCAGTCTCTCCTTCCCCTTGAAGTAGGGGGACCCTGAATTTGCCCATCCACCTGGGTCACTTTGAGAGTTGTGCAGGGGGGCTGGGAGCACTGGTGTTCACGTGGGACCACAGGCTGCACCATAAGACCCACTCACAATAAAAAAATAAAAAGAACAGGCCGAGCCGGGCATGGTTGCTCACTCCTGTAATAAAAAAAGTAAAAGAACAGGCCGAGCCGGGCATGGTTGCTCACTCCCGTAATCCCAGCACTTTGGGAGGCTGAGGCGGGTGGATCGCCTGAGGTCAGGAGTTCGAGACCAGCCTGGCCAACATAGTGAAACCCTGTCTCTACTAGAAATACAAAAACTTAGCTGGGTGTGGTGGTGGGCATCTTTAATCCCAGCTACTGGGGAGGCTGAGGCAGGGGAATCGCTTGAACTTGGGAGGCAGAGGTTGCAATGAGCTGAGATCATGCCATTGCACTCCAGCCTGGGCGACAAGAGTGAAACTCCGTCTCAAAAAAAAAAAAAAAAAAAAATCAGGCTGAGGCAGGTGGTTTGCCTGAGCTCAGGAGTTTGAGACCAGCCTGGGCAACACGGTGAAACCCCATCTCTATTAAAATACAAAAAATTAGCTGGGCGTGGCAGCGTGTGCCTGTAATCCCAGCTATTCAGGAGGCTGAGACAGGAGAATTGCTAGAACCCAGGAGGCGGAGGTTGCTGTGAACCGAGATCGTGCCACTGCACTCCAGCCTGGGCGACAGAGCGAGACTCCATCTCTAAAAAAAAAAAAAAGAAAAGAAAAAGAAAATGAAAAGAACAATAAAACCACTCAGGAGAAAAAGAAGGCATGTCATAGGAATGGAAGGAGGACAACCTGTAGGTCCTACAGATGCGAAAAGGAGAAGAGAATACGATAAACAACGTGCCACACAGAAATTCACTCATTTGAAATGGAAAAAATTATTGAAAGACACTAACTACCCAAAGCTCATTCAGGAAGAAATAGATAACCGGAACAACTCTATTAAGGAAATGTAATTCATAGTTAACAAAGATAACAGGCTCAGATGGGCTCCCTGGTGACGTCTACCAAACATGGAAATGATACTCGCACACACCCACTTGGCCACAGCATAGGGGAGGACGCCTCCTGACTGATGTTATGAGGTCAGCATTATCCTGCTGCTAAAAGCAGGCTATGACAATGCAAGAAAAGAAAACTCTAAGCCAGTATACCTTATGAACGTAGACAAAAACCCTAAATAGGAGTTCAGCACATCATATTCAGCAATATATAAATACAGTACATCATGGCCAACTGGGGCTTATTCTAGGAATGCAAGGTTGATTTAACATTTGAAAATCAATCTGATTCACCATATTAGAAACAGAAAAAAAAAAAAAAAGTTGGGCATGGTGGTTCATGCCTGTAATTCCAGCACTTTGGGAGGCCCATAAGGGTGGATCAGTTGAGTCCAGGAGTTCGAGACTGGGATGGGGAACATAGCGAGACCCTGTCTCTATTAAAAAACACAAAAATTAGCCAGGTGTGGTGGTGCACGCCTATAGTCCCAGCTGCTCGGGAGGCTGAGGTGGGAAGATCACTTGGTGTCAGAAGGCAGACATTGCAGTGAGCTGAGATTGTGCCATTGCACTCCAGCCTGGGCAGCAGAGCAAGACCCCGTCTCAAAGAAAAAAAGTATATAAACCCCTAGTCTTAGTCAGGGAGATGGATTTGAGACTCATTTCCCATCTCCTTGGCTGCACATCTCATTAAAGCCTTCTTCCTTGGCAATACTCGCTTTAGTGATTGGCTTTCTGTGCGACCAGCAGCAGGACCTGGACTGAACCCCTGATTTTTGGTAACAGATTCCATTCAACAATTTTTTTTTTTTTTTTTTTTTTTGAGGCAGGGTCTTGTTCTGTTGCCCGGGCTGGAGTGCAGTGGTGCAATCTCAGCTTACTGCAGCCTCCACCTCCTGGGCTCAAGTGATCCTCCCAAATCAGTCTCCCAAGTACCTGGGATTACAGGCGTGTGCCACCATGCCCAGCTAATTTTTGTGTGTGAATAGGTTTTTTTGTTTGTTTTTTGTTTTTTGTAGAGTTTCGCCATGATGCCCAGGTTGGTCTGGAACCATGGGCTTCCTTTCTTTCCAAGGAAGAAGGCTTTAATCAGATGCGTGGCTGAGGAGATGGGAAATCAGTCTCAAATCCGTCTCCCTAACTAAAACTAGGGGTTTATATACTTTTTTTCTTTGAGATGGGGTCTTGCTCTGTTGCCCAGGCTGGAGTGCAGTGGCACAATCTCAGCTCACTGCAATGTCTGCCTTCTGACACCAAGTGATCTTCCCACCTCAGCCTCCCGAGCAGCTGGGACTATAAGCGTGCACCACCACACCTGGCTAAATTTTGTGTTTGGTGATCTGCCCACCTCAGCCTCCCAAAATGCTGAGATTACAGGTGTGAGCCACTGCACCCGGCTCATTCAACAGTATTTATTTATTTATTTATTTATTTATTTTTGAGGCGGAGTTTCGCTCTTGTTGCTGAGGCTGGAGTGCAATGGCTCAATCTCGGCTCACTGCAACCTCCGCCTCCCGGGTTCAAGTGGTTCTCCTGCCTCAGCCTCCCAAGTACCTGGGATTACAGGCGAGTGTCACCACACCCAGCTAATTTTGTATTTTTAGTAGAGACGGGGGTTTCTCTATGTTGGTCAGGCTGGTCTCGAACTCCCGACCTCAGGTGATCTGCCCACCTCGGCCTCCTAAAAATGTTGAGATTACAGGCATGAGCCACCACGCTCAGCCTCAACAGTCTTTTAAAACGTTCCTCTTGAAGGCTAACATGCACAAATTATAAGTAAACAGCTTGGTGAATTTTCCCAGATGAAACATACCTGTGCCAGCAGCATCCAGATAAAAAAATAAAACACCAGCAGCCCTCCACCCGCTGCAGCCCAGCTCCTCCGTCTCCCAGGAGTGACCAATATTCTTTTTTTTTGAGATGGAGTTTTGCTCTTGTCGCCCAGGCTGGAGTGCAACGGTGCAATCTCGGCTCCCTGCAACCTCTGCCCCTGGGATTCAAGCAATTCTCCTGCCTCAGCCTTCCGAGTATGTGGGATTACAGGCACCCACCACCATGCCCAGCTAATTTTGCATTTTTAGTAGAGACGGGTTTTCACCATGTTGGCCAAGTTGGTCTTGAACTACTGACCTCAGGTGATCCTCCCGCCTCAGCCTCCCAAAGTGCTGGGATTACAGGCGTGAGCCACTGCACCCGGCCGTGACCAACATTCTTAATCTGTCCTCTAGTGCTGGCCACTCTAAAACTTCACAAGAATGTGCTGTCTGTGTCTAGCTTCTTTTACCCAACATGAGGTTGCATGGGCTTGGCTCATTCATTCTGTTCCATGAATTCATCACAATATATCCATTCTTTTGTCCAGGGACATTTGGCTTCCAGAAACCTACCCCTAACACCAGCCCTTCCCTCCCTCTGCAGAACAAAGGCCCCATCAGAGGGGACGTGCTGGGTGTCAGCGTCAGCTTCTGGTAGGAGGAAGGTCAGAGCTAAGGCCTGAAGGATGATGAGGTATCAGGTGGGTGGAGGGGAGACGCTCAGGAGGTGGGAAAGGCGGAGGTGCACAGGCTTGGTTCCAGGTACAAATAATGTTACTAGGAGCACACAGTACCTGGATTTTGATGAATACATTGTACATTTCTGTCCTGTATGTATCCAGGGTTATAGGACGTGATTATAGGACATGCATATATGTTTGGTTTTAGTGGACTCTTAAAAATTGTTTTCCAGGGGCGGGGCACAGTGGCTTACGCCTGTAATCCCAGCACTTTGGGAGGCCTAGGCGGGCAGATCACCTGAGGTCAGGAGTTCAAGATCAGCCTGACCAACATGGAGAAACCCTGTCTCTATTGGGAGGCCGAGGCGGGAGGATCACGAAGTCAGGAGATCAAGACCATCCTGGCTAACACGGTGAAACCCCGTCTCTACTAAAAATACAAAAAAATTAGCTGGGCGTGGTGGCGGGCGCCTGTAGTCCCAGCTACTCTGGAGGCTGAGGCAGGAGAATGGCGTGAACCCGGGAGGCAGAGCTTGCAGTGAGCCAAGATCGTGCCACTGCACTCCAGCCTGGTTGACAGAGCAAGACTCCGTCTCAAAAAAGAAAAAAAAAAAAAAAAAAAAGAAAACCCGTCTCTACTAAAAATACAAAATTTAGCCAGGCATGGTGGCGCATGCCTGTAATCCCAGCTACTCCGGAGGCTGAGGCAGGAGAATCGCTTGAACCCGGGAGGCGGAGGTTGTGGTGAGCTGAGGTTGCGGTGAGCTGAGATTGCACCATTGCACTCCAGCCTGGGCAACAAGAGCGAAACTCCGCCTCAAAAAAAAAGAAATTGTTTTCCAGGCCAGGTGCAGTAGCTCACACCTGTAATCCCAGCACTTTAGGAGGCTGAGGCGGGTGGATCACGAGGTCAGGAGTTTGAGATCAGCCTGGCCAACACGGTGAAACCTTGTCTCTATGAAAAATTCAAAAATTAGCCAGGTGTGGTGGCGGGCACCTGTAATCCCAGCTACTTGGGAGGCTGAGGCAGGAGAATCGCTTGAACCCAGGAGGTGGAGGTTGCAGTGAGCCAAGATTGCACTACTGCACTCCAGCATTGATGACAGATCTAGACTCCATCTCAAAAAAAAAAAAAGAAAAAAAAGTTGTTTACATATTCCTGAAACAAGTCGTTTGTTAGATATGCGTATTGTAAATATTTTCTCCAAGTCTATACTTGCCTTTTCATTTCATTATTTCTATTTTTTGTAGAGACAGGCAGGGTCTTGCTGTGTTACCCAGGCTGGTCTCAAACTCCTGGCCTCAAGTGATCCTTCCGCCTCAGCCTCCCAAAATGCTGGGATTACAGGTGTGAAACACTGCGCCTGACCCATCTTTATCATTTTCTTAACAGTATCTTTTGCAGAGCAGAATTTGTTTTTTTGAGACAGGGTCTCACTGTGTTGCCCAGGCTGGAATGCAGTGGTGTGATCATGGCTCACTGCAGCCTCAACCTGCCCGGGCTCAGGTGATCCTCTCACCTCAGCCTCCTGAGTAGCTGGGACTAGACGCACATGCCACCACACCTGGCTGATTTTTGTATTTTTTTGTAGAGATGAGGTTTTGCCATATTGCCCAGCCTGGTCTTGACTTCCTGGGGCTCAAGTGATCCTCTCACCTTGGCATCCCAAAGTGCTGGGATTACAGGCATGAACTACTGCACCTGACCCACGTTTATCATTTTCTTAACAGTGTCTTTTGCAGAGCAGAAGTTGTTGTTGTTGTTTTTTTGAGATAGGGTCTCACTGTGTTGCCCAGGCTGGAGTGCAGTGGCATAATCACAGCTCACTGCAGCCTCAGCCTCCTTGGGCTCAGGTGATTTTCCCAGTTCAGCCTCCTGAGTAGCTGGGACTACAGGCAGGTGCCACCACACCCAACTAATTTTTGTATTTTTTGTAGAGATGGCATCTGGCCATGTTGCCCAGGCTGGTCTCGAACTGGGCTTAAGCAATCCTCCCACGTTGGCCTCCCAAAGTGCTGGGATTACAGGTGTGAGTTGCTGCTCCTGGACAAGAGAAGTTTTGTATTTTGATGGAATTTCAAATTATCATTTTCTTTTATCATTTCTACTTTTTCTGTTCTACCTAACAAATCTTTGCCTACCCTCAAGATCATGAAGTTTTGTCTTATGTTTTCTTCTAGTTTAATAGTTTTAGATTTTTAATATAAACCGTTAGGTCTATGGTCCATTTCCAGTTAGGCATTGTGTATGATGTGAGTTAACGCTCATGGCTCATTTTTCTGCATATGGATGTCTAATGGTTCCAGAACCATTTTTTGAAAAAAGTATTCATTTCCCCATTGAATTAATTTGATACCTTTACTGAAAATCAGTAGACTAGGCCGGGCGCAGTGGCTCACGCCAGTAATCCCAGCACTTTGGGAGGCTGAAGCAGGCAGATCACTTGAGGTCAGGAGTTCAAGACCAGCCTGGCCAACATGGTGAAACCCTGTCTGTATGAAAAATCCAAAAATTAGCTGGGTGTGGTGGCATGCGCCTGTAGTCCCAGCTACTTGGGAGGCTGAGGCGGGAGGATCGCTTGAACCTGGGAGGCAGAGGTTACAGTGAGCTGAGATCGCACCATTGCACTCCAGCCTGGGCGACAGAGTGAAACTCCGTCTCAGAATAAATAAATAAGCAAAAATTAGCCTGGCGTGGTGGTGGGCACCTGTAATCCCAGCTACTCAGGAGGCTGAGGCAGGAGAATCACTTGAACTTGGGAGGCAGAGGTTGCAGTGAGCTGAGCCGAGATCACGCCACTGCCCTCCAGCCTGGGCAACACAGTGAGACTCTGTCTCAAAAAAAAAAAAAGGAGACAGATTCTCGCTTTCGCTTTGTCATCTGGGGTGGAGTGCAATGGAGCAATGGCTCAATCTCAGCTCACTGCAACCTCCACTTCCTGGGTTCAAGTGATTCTCATGCTGCAACCTCCAAAGTAGCTGGAATTACAGGCAAGCACCACCACGCCCAGCTAATTTTTTATTTTTATTATTTTTTATTTTTTTATTTTTTGTAGGGACAGGTTTTCACTCTGTTGGCCAGGCTGGTCTCAAACTCCTGGCTTCAAGTGATCTGCCTGCCTCAGCCTCCCAAAGTGTTGGGATTACAGGCGTGAGCTACCGTGCCTGGTCGGTTCTTCTTTAATTTAGCAATATTTCATAATTTTCAGAATACAGATCTTGCACAAACATAGTGCAGGCGCCCAGGCCACAGTTTCCCCTCACCAGGGGCCAACCATTGCTGAATCACAGAGAGCCCTGTGGGCCGGGAGTAGGCAAGGAGAATGTTGTCATCCTCATTTTGTATGGCTGCTTTATCATTTGTAAAAGGAAGTTAAGGATCGTTCCCACCTCACAAGTTGTTGTTGAGAGTTGATGCATTAGTCCCCGTGCTTAGAGCAGGGATTGGCACATAAACGGTTCTCAGCAAACATCAGCTACAGTGATCACTAAGGCAACAGGAAAAGTAACCAACATTTGACTGTCACTCTTCTCCTGTGACATCAGAGACAAATAGGGCTACTTCCCAAGTCAGCAATATGGGTATAGGTTTTCTCTCTTACCTGCTGCACCCAATGAGTCCGTAGGCCCTGTCCTTCCTCCCTCCATCTTCTGCTGTGTCTGTGTGTGTGCGCACGTGTGTTTGAGACAGAGTCTTTTACTGTCACCCAGGATGGAGTGCAGTAGTGCAATCTTGGCTCACTGCAACCTCCGCCTCCCAGATTCAAACAATTCTTGTGCCTCAGCCTCCCAAGTAGCTGAGACTACAGGCATGCACCACCACGCCTGGCTAAACTTTTTGTATTTTTAGTAGAGGTGGGGTTTCGCTATGTTGGCCAGGCTGGTCTTGAATTCCTGGGCTCAAGCGATCCTCCTGCCTCTGCCTCCCAAAGTGCTGGGATTACAGGCGTGAGCCACTGCACCCAGCCATGTTTTGCTGCTTACCCCCTGCCAGTTGCTGTAGCAGCCACACACTGACCATCCCTGGAAGGTGACACATGCTCATTTTGGTGACACCCTCATCTCTAAAATGCCTGGCTCTGTTTCTCAATATCCTTTCTCTTTCTCTTTTTTTTTTTTTTTAGATGGAGTCTTGCTCTGTCATGCAGGCTGGAGTGCAGTGGCACCATCTCAGCTCACTGCAGCCTCTGCCTCCTGGGTTCAAATGATTGTCCTGCCTCAGCCTCCTGAGTAGCTGGGATTATAAATGCCCGCCACCGTGCCTGGCTAATTTTTGTATTTTTAGTAGAGACAGGGATTCACCATGTTGGCCAGGCTGGTCTCGAACTCCTGACCTCAAGTGATCCTCCCACCTCGGCCTCCCAAAGTACTGGGATTACAGGCATGAGCCACCGTGCTGGGCCCCAATATCCTTTATGCACCTTCCTGCAGTCCCTGGATGAGCCCCTCCCTCCCTGTGCTCCTCCCCTCCTCTCCACCCTCTCGCCTCCACTCTGCCTCCCTGTGTACCAAAACCCCACAGACTGGATGACTTGAAACAACAGATCTCTCACATTCTTGGGGGCCAGAAATTGGAAGTCAAGGTGTTGGCTGGGCTGAGCTCCCTCGGGAACCTGCCAGGAGTCTTCCCCGCCTCTCTCTAGCTTCTGTCACACTGCTGGCAGTCCCCTTTTGTAGAAGGGCATGTGTCATATTGGACCAGAGCCCACCCTATGACCTCATCTGAAAAGACCCTTTTTCCAAATAAGGTCACATGCACAGGCGCTGGGAAGAGGAATTTAGCACACCCTCTGGCGGGACACAATTCAACCCATCCTACCCCGTCTAATCCACTGGAGGGATAAAGCGCTAGCCCGACTCTGTCCCTTCTCTGCTCAAAGTTCTTCCAGGACAATGAAATATCATTCAGCAATGAAAAGGAATGACAGGCTGGGCATGGTGACTCACGCCTTTAATCCTAGCTCTTTGGGAGGCTGAGGCTTGAGCCCAGGAGATCGAGACCAGCCTGGACAACGTAGTGAGACCCCATCTCTAGAAAAGATACAAAAAATAGCTGGGCGTGGTGGTATATGCCTGTAGTCCTAGCTATTCGAGAGGCTGAGGTGGGAAGATCGCTTGAGCCTGGGTGATCCAGGTTGCAGTGAGCCGAGATCACACCACTGCACTCAGCCTGGGCAACAGAGCGAGACCCTGTCTCTAAAAAAGAAACAAAACAAAAAATACACACAAAAAAACGGAATGACTGACAGACACTACAGCAGTGCTGCAGCTGGAAGACATGCTACTGAAAGCAGCCAGTCACAAAGGGCAGTGTAGCGTGATTCCACTTACGTGAAATGTCCAGAATAGGCAAACCCATGGAGACAGAAAGGGGATTAGTGGTTGCCGAGGACTGGGGGCCGGCGATCACTGTTAGGGTGTTCAGAGTTTCTTTTGGGGATGTCGAAAATATTCTAGAATTGATTGTGGTGACAGGTGCACAACCCTATAAATACACTAAAAGCCATTGAACTGTATGCTTTAAATGGGTGAATTTTATGTATGAATCAGGTCTCAATGAAGCTGTTAACAAAAAGAAATCTATGGCTCTCCAGCGCCCCCTGGAGGGATGCAGGATCATTGCCTTCCCTCAAGGTTCCACCAGGCCGGCCTCCCTCCCGCGGCTCCCTCTATCCTGTCAGGGCCTGTGCACCTCCGCCTTCCCCATCTCCTGAGCTTCTCCCCTCCACCCACATCACGCCTCATCATCCTTCAGGTCTTAGCTCCCACCTTCCTCCTCCCGGAAGCCGACCCTGACGCCCAGCATGTCCCCTCTGATGGGGCCTTTGTTCTGCAGAGGGAGGGTAGGGGCTGGTGTTAGGGGTGGATTCCTGGAATTCTTTTTAAAAATGTATTATCTTTAGAGATAGAGTCTCATTCTGTTGCCCAGGCTGGAGTGCAGTGGCACAATCACAGCTCACTGCAGCCTCGACCTCCTGGGCTCAAGTGATCCTCCTGCCTCAGCCTCCCAAGTAGCTGGGACCACAGGCCTGCACCACCACATCTGGCTAATTGTTTAAACTTTTTGTAGAGACAGGTCTCACTATGTTGCCCAGGCTAGTCTCGAACTCCTGGCCTTAAAAGATTCTCCCACCTGGGCCTTCCAATGTGTTGGGATTACTGGCATGAACCACCGCCCGGCCAAGTCATAGCACTCTGGTGGCTGCTCTGACTCTGCTGTCCAAGCGGTAACCACCCACCTTGCCTTTGGTCATTAAGTTCCGTCACTTGGTCCCTGCCACCCTGAGATCCAATTATCCCCATTGGAGTCAGGCTTTCCGATTCTTGCCCTGTCCACCCAGGCTGGAGTGCAGTGGCGTAATCTCAGCTCACTGCAACCTCCGCCTCCCAGGTTCAAGCAATTCTCCTGCCTCAGCCTCCTGAGTAGCCAGGGATTACAGGCACCCGCCACCACACCCAGCTAATTGTTTTGTATTTTTAGTAGAGATGGGGTTTCATCTTGTTGGCCAGGCTGGTCTCGAACCCCTGACCTCAGTGATCCACCTGCCTTGGCCTCCCAAAGTGCAGAGATTACAGGCAAGAGCCACCGTGCCCACCATAATTTTTGTATTTGTAAAGAGCCAGGATTTCACCATGTTGGCCAGGCTGGTCTTGAACTCCTATTTCAGGTGATCCACCCGCTTCGGCCTCCCAAACTCCCACTGTAAGTTCTGACCTAGGAGGAGCGCGATCGCAACACAACAATGCCGTGGACACAGACACGGTTGATAGAGACCAGCTTGTCACACAATCCCAACCCTAGTTCAGTCTTGTCAGGCCTCTGAGCCCAAGACAAGCCATCGCATCCCCTGTGACTTGCACGTATACTCCCAGGTGGCCTGAAGTAACTGAAGAATCACAAAACAAGTGAATATGCCCTGCCCCACCTTAACTGATGACATTCCACCACAAAAGAATTGAAAATAGCCTGTTCCTGCCTTAACTGATGACACTATCTTGTGAAATTCCTTCTCCTGGCTCATCCTGGCTCAAAAGCTCCCCTACTGAGCACCTTGTGACCCCCCACTCCTGCCCGCCAGAGAACAACCCCCCTTTTTCCTTTACCTACCCAAATCCTATAAAACGGCCCCACCCTTATCTCCCTTCACTGACTCTCTTTTCCGACTCAGCCCTCCTGCACCCAGGTGAAATAAACATCTTTATTGCTCACACAAAGCCTGTTTGGTGGTCTCTTCACATGGACGCGCATAAAATTTGGTACCATGACTCGGATCAGGGGACCTCCCTTGGGAGATCAATCCCCTGTCTTCCTGCTCTTTGCTCCGTGAGAAAAGATCCACCTGTGACCTCAGGTCCTCAGACCGACCAGCCCAAGAAACATTTCACCAATTTCAGATCCGGTAAGCGGCCTCTTTTTACTCTTTTCCAACCTCCCTCACTATCCCTCAACCTCTTTCTCCTTTCAATCTTGGCACCACACTTCAATCTCTCCCTTCTCTTAATTTCTATTCCTTTCATTTTCTGGTAGAGACAAAGGAGACACGTTTTATCTGTGGACCCAAAACTCCGGTGCCGGTCACGGACTGGGAAGGCAGCCTTCCCTTGGTGTTTAATCATTGCAGGGACGCCTCTCTGATTATTCACCCAGGTTTCAGAGGTGTCAGACCGCGCAGGGACGCCTGCCTTGGTCTTTCACCCTTAGCGGCAAGTCCTGCTTTTCTCGGGGAGGGGCAAGTACCCCAACCCCTTCTGTGTCTCTACCCCTTCTCCACCTTTTCTAGGGGGCAAGAACCCCCAATCCCTTATTTCCACATCCCGACCCCTTTTCCACTTTTCTGGAGGATAAGAACCCCCGAACCCCTTCCCTCCGTGTCTCTGCGCTCTCTTTTCTCTGGGCTTGCCTCCTTCACTATGGGTATCCTTCCACCCTCCATTCCTCCTTCTTCTCCCTTAGCCTGTGTTCTCAAGAACTTAAAACCTCTTCAACTCACACCTGACCTAAAACCTAAACCCCTTGTTTTCTTCTGCAACACCGCTTGGCCCCAATACAAACTTGGCAATGGCTCTAAATGGCCAGAAAACAGCACTTTCGATTTCTCCATCCTACAAGACCTAAATAATTTTTGTCGAAAAATGGGCAAATGGTCTGAGGTGCCTGACGTCCAGGTATTCTTTTACACATCGGTCCCTTTCTAGTCTCTGTTCCCAGTGCAACTCGTCCCAAATCCTCCTCCTTTCCCTCCCGCCTGTCCCCTCAGTCCCAACCCTAAGCGTCGCTGAGTCTTTCCAGTCTTCCTTTTCTACAGACCCATCTGACCTCTCCCCTCCTCGCCAGGCCGAGCTAAGTCCCAACTCTTCCTCAGCCTCCACTCCTCCACCCTATAATCCTTCTGTCGTCCTCACACCCAGGGTGTCCTCACACCCTATCCGGCTTACAGTTTAGTTCCACGACTAGCTCTTCCCCACCTGCCCAACAATTTCCTCTTAGAGAGGTGGCTGGAGCTGAAGGCACAGTCAGGGTACATGTACGTTTTTCTCTATCAGACCTCTCTCAGGTGAGTCAGCGTTTAGGCTCTTTCTCATCAGACCCCACTAAACATGTACAGGAATTCCAATATCTAACTCTGTCCTACAACTTAACCTGGAGTGACTTAATGTCATCCTGACTTCTGCCCTCTCCCCAGATGAGTGGGAAAGAGTGTTTTCTCTAGCCCAATCTCACGCTGATAACCGCCGGCTTCATGAGCCAGACCTCCAGGAAGGCAGTAGAGCAGTTCCCCGAGAGGGTCCCCAATGGAACTATCAGGCAAATTCCCCAGGTATAGCTAGGTGAGATTACATGGTTTCCTACCTAGTTGAAGGGCTTAAAAAGGCAGCTTACAAAGCTGTTAATTATGACAAACTTAAAGAAACTACCCAAGGTAAAGACGAAAACCCAGCCCAGTCCGTGGCCCACTTAGCAGCAACCCTTACACACTTTACCGCCCTAGACCCAGAGGGGCCAGAAGGCCGCCTTATTCTTAATATGCATTTTATCACCCAGTCCACTCCTGACATTAGGAAAAAAGTTCAAAAATTAGAATCTGGCCCTCAAACCCCACAACAGGAATTAAGCAACCTCGCCTTCAAGGTGTACAATAATAGAGAGGAAGCAGCCAGACGGCAACGCATTTCTGAGTTACAATTACTTGCCTCTGCTGTGAGACAAAACCCAGCCACACCTCCAGCTACAAGAACTTCAAAATGCCTAAGCCGCACACGCCTAAGCCGCAGCAGACAAGCATTCCTACAAGACTTCCTCCATCAGCATCCTGCTTCAGGTGCCAGAAATCTGGCCACTGGGCCAAGGAATGCCCACAGCCCAGGATTCCTTCCAAGCCGTGTCCCATCTGTGCAGGGACCCACTGGAAGGCAGACTGCCCAGCTCACCCAGGAGCCACTCCTAGAGCCCCTAAAGCTCTGGCCCAAGGCTCTCTGACTGCTTCCCAGATCTTCTCGGCTTAGCGGCTGAGGACTGATGCTGCCTGATCGCCTCGGAAGCCCCCTAGACCATCACAGACGCCAAACTTCATGCAACTCTCACAGTGGAAGGTAAGTCCGTCCCCTTCTTAATCAATATGGAGGCCACCCACTCCACATTACCTTATTTTCAAGGGCCTGTTTCCCTTGCCACCATAACTGTTGTGGATATTGACAGCCAGGCTTCTAAACCTTTTAAAACTCCCCAACTCTGGTGCCAACTTAGACAATACTCTTTTAAGCACTCCTTTTACTTATCCCCACCTGCCCAGTTCCCTTATTAGGCCGAGATATTTTAACCAAATTATCTGCTTCCCTGACTATTCCTGGACTATAGCCACACCTCATTGCTGCCCTTCTCCCCAACCCAAAGCCTCCTTCGCATCTTCCTCTCATATCCCCCCACCTTAACCCACAAGTATGGGACATCTCTACTCCTTCCCTGGCAACCGATCACATGCCCATCACCATCCCATTAAAACCTAATCACCCTTACCCCGCTCAACGCCAATATCCCATCCCACAGCACGCTTTAAAAGGATTAAAGCTTGTTATCACTCTCCTGCTACAGCATGGCCTTTTAAAGCCTACAAACTCCCCTTACAATTCCCCCATTTCACCTGTCCTAAAACCAGACAAGCCTTACAAGTTGGTTCGGGATCTGTGCCTTATCAACCAGATTGTTTTGCGTATCCACCCCATGGTGCCAAACCCATATACTCTCCTATCCTCAAGACCTCCCTCCACAACCCATTATTCTGGATCTCAAACATGCTTTCTTTACTCTTCCTTTGCACCCTTCATCCCAGCCTCTTTTCGCTTTCACTTGGACTGACCCTGACACCCATCAGGCTCAGCAAACTACCTGGGCTGTACTGCCGCAAGGCTTCACAGACAGCCCCCATTACTTCAGTCAAGCCCAAATTTCATCCTCATCTGTTACCTATCTCAGCATAATTCTCATAAAAACACACGTGCTCTCCCTGCTGATTGTGTCCGATTAATCTCCCAAACCTCAATCCCTTACAAAACAACTCCTTTCCTTCCTAGGCATGGTTAGTGCGGTCAGAATTCTTACACAAGAGCCAGGACCGCACCCTGTAGCCTTTCTGTCCAAACAACTTGACCTTACTGTTTTAGCCTAGCCCTCATGTCTGCGTGCAGCGACTGCCGCTGCTTTAATACTTTTAGAGGCCCTAAAAATCACAAACTATGCTCAACTCACTCTCTACATTTCTCATAACTTCCAAAATCTATTTTCTTCCTCATACCTGACGCATATACTTTCTGCTCCCCGGCTCCTTCAGCTGTACTCACTCTTAAGTCCCACAATTACCATTGTTCCTGGCCCGGACTTCAATCTGGCCTCCCACATTATTCCTGATACCACACCTGATCCCCATGACTGTATCTCTCTGATCCACCTGATATTCACCCCATTTCCCCATATTTCCTTCTTTCCTGTTCCACACCCTGATCACGCTTGATTTATTGATGGCAGTTCCACCAGGCCTAATCGCCACACACCAGCAAAGGCAGGCTACGCTATAGTACAAGCCACTAGCCTGCCTCTTAGAACCTCTCATTTCCTTTCCATCGTGGAAATCTGTCCTCAAGGAAATCACTTCTCAGTGTTCCATCTGCTGTTCTACTACTCCTCAGGGATTATTCAGGCCCCCTCCCTTCCCTACACATCAAGCTCAGGGATTTGCCCCCACCCAGGACTGGCAAATTAGCTTTACTCAACATGCCCCGAGTCAGGAAACTAAAATACCTCTTAGTCTAAATAGACACTTTCACTGAATAAGTAAAGGCCTTTCCTACATGGTCTGAGAAGGCCACCGCAGTCATTTCTTCCCTTCTGTCAGACATAATTCCTCAGTTTAGCCTTCCCACCTCTATACAGTCTGATAACAGACCAGCCTTTATTAGTCAAATCAGTCAAGCAGTTTTTCAGGCTTTTAGTATTCAGTGAAACCTTTATATCCCTTACGGTCCTCCGTCTTCAGGAAAAGTAGAACAGACTAAAGGTCTTTTAAAAACACACCTCACCAAGCTCAGCCACCAACTTAAAAAGGACCGGACAATACTTTTACCACTTTCGCTTCTCAGAATGCTGCAGGGTACAGCCCATTTGAGCTCCTGTATGGACAATCCTTTTTATTAGGCCCCAGTCTCATTCCAGACACCAGACCAACTTAGACTGTGCCCCCAAAAAACTTGTCATCCCTACTATCTTCTGTCTAGTCATACTCCTATTCACCGTTCTCAACTACTCATACGTGCCCTGCTCTTGTTTACACTGCCGGTTTACACTGTTTCTCCAAGCCATCACAGCTGATATCTCCTCGTGCTATCCCCAAACTGCCACTCTTAACTCCTGAAGTAAACAAATAATCTTTGCTGGCAGGACTATGCTGAATCTCCTTAGGCACTCTCTAATCAGATGTCCTGAGTCGTCCCAATTCTTAGAACTTTTATACCTGCTTTTCTCCTTCTCTTATTCCATTTAGTTTTTCAATTCATACAAAACTGTACCCAGGCCATCACCAATAATTCTAAATGACAAATGTTCCTTCTAACAACCCCACAATATCACCCCTTACCACAAAATCTTCCTTCAGCTTAATCTCTCCTACTCTAGGTTCCCACGCCGCCCCTAATCCCGCTTGAAGCAGCCCCGAGAAATCGCACATTCTCTCTCTCCATACCACCCCCCAAAAAAATTTTCGCCGCCCCAACACTTCAACACTATTTTGTTTTATTTTTCATATTAATATAAGAAGGCATGAATCTCAGGCCTCTGAGCCCAAGCCAAGCCATCGCATCCCCTGTGACTTGCACGTATACGCCCAGGTGGCCTGAAGTAACTGAAGAATCACAAAACAAGTGAATATGCCCTGCCCGGCCTTAACTGATGACATTCCACCACAAAAGAAGTGAAAACAGCCTGTTCCTGCCTTAACTGATGTCACTGTCTTGTGAAATTCCTTCTCCTGGCTCATCCTGGCTCAAAAGCTCCCCCATTGAGCACCTTGTGACCCCCCCCCCCACTCCTGCCCACCAGAGAACAACCCCCCTTTTTCCTTTACCTACCCAAATCCTATAAAACAGCCCCACCCTTATCTCCCTTCACTGACTCTCTTTTTGGACTCAGCCTACCTGCCCCCAGGTGAAATAAACAGCTTTATTGCTCACACAAAGCCTGTTTGGTGGTCTCTTCACGCGGACGCACATGAAAAGTCTCATCGTCACAGACAGGAACCTATACAGAGACACAACCTATACCAAGGCACGTGTGACGGACACTGCCACTCAGCGACACACACCACATTCAGCAACAGGACACAGGGGCGGTGGCTCCAGCCACACCGACATCCCTCAACCTCGACCACTGCCCTCGACCACCACATTCCAAGTCCACAGGCCCAGAGGACACACAGGGGTCACACACACACCAACTGCAGCCCCCGAGCCCCACCTGCCTATCCCCTGGGTCCTCACCCCACGACCCAGGATGCCCCTGAACCAGGGGCCCCTCCTGCTCTGAGATGCCAACCTACCATACACGCAGGTCCGGTGGCTGCTCCCTCCTCTCAGGAAGTGGGGGGGATATTTTTAGTTACAATTAACCTCCCACCCAATTTCCCTTCTCCCCAGGCACATCCAATTGGTTTAATTAGAGATGATTAAGTTAATGAGAGGCATTTCCAGATTCTGGGAAAAGGGGGAGGAGGGGAAGAGGAGAGCTGTCCCCTCCCCAACTTCCCAGTGTACCAGCCGCTGGGACCCCTTCCCAGCACCAGGCAGGGGATACACTAAGCAACTGCCTCCCCTCTCAGCCGACCTCAAAGACTTGGCCTGGCCCTGCCCCTTCCCCATATTCCTTCCCCCACCTGCCATCAAGGGAGGGGGATTGTTTGAAGTCCTTCCTGCTGTCTACCCATCACCCATCCCACCTGAGTCCCGGGGAGTTTTGGGAGAGAGAAACTCTCATCATAGTCACGAAAACAATATCAGGCCAGGTGCGGCAGCTCACGCCAGTATTCCCAGCATCTTGGGAGGCCGAGGCGGCTGGACGGCTTGAACCCAGGAGTTCAAGACCAGCCTGGGAACACCGTGAAAAGCCATCTCTACCAACAAATATAAATAGCCAGGCATGGTGGTTTGTGCCTGTAGTCTCGGCTGCTGAGGAGGCTAAGGAAGGAGGATTGCTGGAGTGCTGGAGTTTGAGGCTGCAATGAGCTGTGATTACAGAGGGAGACCCTATCTCAAAAACAAAAGCAATTTAAAAAATTAAAAATCAGGCCAGGCACGGTGGCTCACATCTGTAATCCCAGCACTTTGGGAGGCCGAGGCAGGTGGATCACTTGAGGTCAGGAGTTCGAGACCAGCCTGGCCAACACGGCAAAATCCCGTCTCCACTAAAAATTACAAAAATTAGCCAGGCCTGGTGGTGCATGCCTGTAGTCCAAGCTACTTGGGAGGCTGAGGCAGCAGAATTGCTTGAACCTGGAAGGAGGAGGTTGTGGTGAGCTGAAATCACACCCCTGCATTCCAGCCTGGGCGACAGAGTGAGACTCTTGTCTCAAAAAAATTAAATAAATAAATAAATAAAAATTAGAATTTCAGAGAATTCTATTTTAAGAAAAAGAGCCTGGGGCCGGGCGTGGCAGCTCACGCCTGTAATCCCAGCACTTTGGGAGGCCGAGGCGTCGGATCACCTGAGGTCAGGAGTTCGAGACTAGCCTGGCCAACATGGCGAAACCCCATCTCTACAAAAGTACAAAAATTAGCCGGGCATGATGTTGGGTGTCTGTAATTCCAGCTACTCGGGAGGCTGATGTGGAAGAATCACTTGAACCTGGGAGGTGGAGGTTGCAATGAGCTGAGATCACGCCATTGCACTCCAGCCTGGGTGAGAGAGACAGTGAGACTCCATCTCAAAAAAAAAAAAAAAGAGAGAGGCTGGAAGCACAGTGGTTAGTGTCCAGGCCCTGGAGCCAGGCTGCCTGGGTTCAAATGGAGCCCAGCCTCACAATCTCCAGCTGTGTGACCTTGGATGAGCCACTTCACCTCTCTGGTCCTGCTTCCTCACCTGGGAAATGGGGACCGTGATGGCACCCACCTCCTGGGGCTGCCATAGGGTTTCACAGATTCCCAGGTATACGGCTCCTAGAACAGAGCCTGGAACACAGCACTTACTGAAGGGCTCCATAAGGTCATAAAAGTGGCAGCCCATGCTCTCGTCCTGTGCCTGTTCTGCTTTTTGTGACACTCATCCCTTTCTTCCTTTTTTGAGATGGAGTCTCGCTCTGTCACCCAGGCTGGAGTGCAGTGGCATGATCTCAGCTCACTGCAACCTCTACCACCTCCTGGGTTCAAGTGATTCTCCTGCCTCAGCCTGCTGAGTAGCTGGGATTACAGGCATGTGCCACCACACCTGGCTAATTTTTTGTATTTTAGTAGAGACGGGGTTTCGCTATGTTGGCCAGGCTGGTCTTGAACTCCTGACTTCAAGTGATCCTCCCACCTCGGCCTCCCAAAGTGCTGGGATTACAGGCATGAGCCACCGCACCCGGCTGAGTGTGGCATATCTTCTGTGCATCCTTTATGTGTGTGTATGTTTCCGAGTGTGCATGTGCGTATTTGCATGTGTGTCTGTTTGTAGCGATGTGTGTCTCTGTGCAAATCTCTCCATCCAGGCCCACCCCAAAGGGACTCCGGGGGTCCAGGAACACATTTTTCACGGGGTCCTTCAAAAACCCACACACGTGCCCCTTGGGCCTTGAGCACAGAGCAGCAGTGTACGTGGTTGGGGGTGCCCGAGAGACTCAGAGGTCCAAGGATGGCTCTGGGGAGAGGATGGCAAAGGGGGTGCTTGGATGGCGGAGGGGCTGAGGGGCACTTGGGAGAGGGGACTGGAAGGCAGTGAGCCAAGACGAAGCAGCCCGGGTCTGAAGGAAAGAGCTCACCTGGCCTCTGAAGGAGAAGGGAGGGGGAGGCCCTGAAGATGTGGGTTTCCAGTGGGGAAGGGGACAGAGAGAGACAAGGTCTGAACAAGACAGAGACAGAAAGAATGGCTGGGCGCGGTGGCTCATACCTGTAACCCCAGCACTTTGGGAAGTGGAGGTGGGTGGATCACCTGAGGTCAGGAGTTCAAGACCAGCCAGGCCAACATGGTGAAACTCCGTCTCTACTAAAAATACAAAAAGTAGCCGGGCGTGGTAGCGCATGCCTGTAATCCCAGCTACTCAGGGGGCTGAGGCAGGAGAATCGCTTGAACCCAGGAGGTGGAGGTTGCAGTGAGCTGAGATCCCAGCATTGCACTCCAGCCTGGTGTGGGCAAGAAAGTAAGACTCCCTCTCAAAAAAAAAAAAAAGGTACCAGAGGGAGAGAGACAGAGCCATACAGGGGAGCGATCCACACTCTGCCTTGGTGGTCTCTCTCTGGGGGGTGGAGGGGACAGAGATCTGGAAAACTGAGAACCCCAAGGGACTCACACTGGTTTCTGAGCCTCAGTTTTCCTAGTTACAAAGGACAGCCTCTGCCTGTGATGGGCGCTGACACACGTGGCACAGTTCCCCATGTGTCCCTCGAAATACCTCCACCATCAGCACAATCATCCTACGAGACAGGCACGGCCGCTCTCCCCATTCTCCAGATGTGGAAACCGGGGCCCAGCCAGGTGAAGTCGTAACCCGAGGTGCCACAGCTGTTGCGTTCCAGAGGCGAGATTCAAACCCACGTCCGTCTGGAAGCCTTGGAAGTGAGGGTGTGCATGCCTAACCTGCTCATTTCCCATGGGACAGAGGACATGATCGGACAGCCACAGCTGGTGAAGTGACGCAGGCGTGGCCCTGAGTCTTCATTCTCCCCTGCACACACATCTCTTGCAGGAATTCTGCAGCTCCCTCTAGTTAAGAGGTGGAGTCTTGGCCAGGCCTGGTGGCTCGTTTGTAATCCCAGCACTCTGGGAGGCTCCCAAGTAGCAGAAACCGCAGGCGTGCACCACCATGCCCAAGCAATTCATTTGCTTGCTTCGTAGAGATGGGGTCTCACTATGTTGCCAGGCTGGTCTTGAACTCCTGGCCTTAAGTGATCCACTCGCCTTGGCCTCCCAAAGGGTTGGGATTATAGGCGTGAGCCATCGTGCTTGCAGCCGGCCAATCAGTATTCTTATTCGTGATTTACGAGCTTCAAATTGGTAAGAATTTGAAATCTTGGAATAGACACAAGAACTCCAGTTGGTGGCTCCGTGTTTTTAAGACTTTATCATTAAAAAAAAGAAGCAATTAGAGAAGGGAGGTAGGGGGGACAGGAGGGTGAAGGAATCTCTCCAAAATGTCGGATCCGGGCGACCCTCCTTCCCTGACTGCCCAGCCACCCCGTCCCTTCTCTGTCCTGGCGGCGAGGCCCTAGCCGCCATCTTCTGGGGACCAAGGCCCAGGAGCCCAGCTCGGGTCCCAGGCAGAGGTGAAGGCAGAAGTGGGGCTCAGGGCCTGGAGGCCTTGCCGGTGTCCTTGAGAGCCCTTGGATGGGCACTCAGGCCCCCATGTCCCAGCAGGGCCCTAGGGAGGTAGGCGTTGAGCAGAGGGGCCTTTGGAGGTGGGGTCCTGAAGCTGGAGGACCAGGCGGGAACCAGAGGCAGGTGTGAGGCTGGGGGTCACAGCCGGAGGCTGGGTCTGTGGAGAGGGGAGGAGAGGCCAAGTCAGGAGCGGGCAGGGGGCCTGGCCCCACCCCAGCCCGTCTATGCAGGCCTCATCAGCCCCAGTGTGAGGGGGACACAGAGAGAGTGGCTGGCGGGGAATGGCACAGGGATGTGGGAGGGTCACAGAGAGAAGAGACGCAGTGACGAGAAAGAGGGAGACAGAGAATCAGAGCGGAGGTGAGGGAGGGGGAGACCTACAGACAGAGACAGAGAACAAGGAGAGAGACAGGCAGAGTAGGACAGAGACAGACCTGGAGGGAGTCAGAGAGAACGACATGGGAAGAGAGAGAAGTCATGAAGAAGTAGACGAAATGGAGAGAGAGACAGGAGGCCGGGCGCGGTGACTCATGCCTGTAACCCCAACACTTTGGGAGGCAGAGGCAGGGGGATCGCTTGAGCCCAGGAGTTCGAGACCAGCCTGGGGAACAAAGCGAGATCCCTGTCTCTACAAAAATAAAAATAAAAATTAGCCAGGTATGGTGGCGCACGCCTGTAGTCTCAGCCACTTGGGAGGCTGAGGCCAGAGGATCGCTTAACCCGGGGAGGTCGAGGCTACAGTGAGCCATGATCAGGAGTGGAGAGAAAAGGAGACAGAAAGGAGCAGAGAAAAGAGCCCACTGGGCAGCCAGGCAGTGGGATGAGAAGACCCTTCCATCACTACTGACCCCAAAGGTCCCCTGACACTCACCCCAGACCATCCCTACCCACACTTGGCCATGAAAGAGCTGAGTCGCCCACTGCCCTACCTGGCCTGGATACGCCTGCCCATCTCTCTCCCAGGCTCGGCCTCCAGCACCCGCCTCCATGCATAAGCCCTGTGCAGGCCTCCACTCTCATCCCCAGGGCTTTTCTGCTGGCCCTGAATTCATTAGCCACCTGTCCGGCCGCCTGCCTCAACCCGGTCCAAAGAGAACTTCCTCCTTGTGTGTAGGGGGCTGGGGCTGTCTCACAGCCACGAGATTTCCAAGCTCTCCTGGCCTTGGCACGTGCTATTCCCTCTGCAGATGCTCCTCTCCTGCTTCACTCCTCCCATTCTCCTGGTCTCACCTCCAAAGTCCTCTCCTCCAGGCAGCCCTCCTTGAATCCTCTAGTCTGGGTCAGATGCCCCCTCCTCCAGGAAGCCCTCTCTAAACACCTCCCCCCATCCCAGGTCCAACACCCGCCCCCTGTGAGCTCCTCCAGTTCCTTGGCTTCACCACCCCAGCCCTGCCCATTCTGGGGCATCACCATCTGGGGATGGGTCTGTCCCCTTCACTAGACTTTGTGCCCCATGAGGGCAGGGCTGAGGCTGTCATGGTCACTGTTGTGTCCCCAACATTACTCAGCACAGGGCTGGGCACAGAGGGGCTCAGGGGATGGATGGACAGATGGATGCTAAACTAAGGAGTTAGGACTTTGTCCAGATGGCACTAGGGAGCCACAAATGGTTTAATCCAGAGAGAGTCAAACTCTGATCTGGGCTTTGGAAACTCCAGGCTGCCTCCCCACCCTGGGCCTTTGCACATGCTGTTCCCTCTGCTTTTGTGAGCAGGGTAGACCTGTGCAAGTGACCTCTTCTCTCTGAACCTCAGTCTTCTTATCTATGAAATTAAAATTGTTAATAGTCTCCCCTTTTGGGGTCGTGGTAAGGACTAAATGAGAAGATGCTCTAAAGTGCCGCCATCATACCAGGCCACAGAAGACTCAAGGCCTGGGAAAGTCAAATAATGCCCCCCTTCCACATTACTCCCTACTCTGCCCAGTGGACTCCTATTCATCCTTCAGTGCCCCATCCAGAGGCCACTTCCTCTAGGAAATCTTCCCTGATACCCCAGAGATAGCTGATGACTCCCTCCTATGGGGAAACTATGTTTTATTGTTTGAACTGTTGCACTGGATTGTCACTGGGGTTGCCAACTTCCCCACAAGACCAGAATCTTCTCAAGATCCAGACCCTACCTGAGGCATGTCAGGATGGAGTGAGGGCTCAATTTTTTTTTTTTTTTTTTTTTTTAGATGGAGTCTCACTTTATTGCCCAGGTTGATCTTGGCTCACTGCAACCTCCGCCTCCTGGGTTCAAGTGATTCTCCTGCCTCAGCCTCCAGAGTAGCTGGGGCTATGGGTGCATGCCATCACACCTGGCTAATTTTTGTATTTTTAGTAGAGACAGGGTTTTACCATGTTGGCCAGGCTGGTCTCGAACTTCTGACCTCAGGTGATCCACCTGCCTCAGCCTCCTAAAGTGCTGGGATTACAGGCGTGAGATACCGTGCCCGGCCAAGGGCTCAGTTTATGTTTGGAGATGTATCATAGATGAATGGGTGTATGTAGGTATGGATGGATGGATGGATAGTGGGTGGTGGGTGGGTGGATATATGGATAATGGGATGTGTGGGTGGATGGATGGGTGAGTTGATGGGTAGGTGGGTGGATGCCTGGGTAGGGAGGTGGGTGAATGCACAGATAAATGGGTAGATGTGTGGGTGGTTGGTCAGTGTGGAGGTAGATGGATGAGTGGGTTGGCGAGTGGAGAGATGAATGGAGTGAGTGGGTGAATGTGTGGTCAGATGGGTAATGAGTGGGTAGGTGGGTGGACTAGGTTTGGATGGATGGATTGCAGGTGAATGAGTAACTGAGTAACGGATGGACAAAGATATGGATGGGTGAGTGAGTGGGTAGATGGATGGATAGATGGAGGAGGAGGATGGATGGATGGATGGATGGATGGATGGATGGATGGACGGATGGACGGACAGACAGATGGATGAATATCTTCCCATCAAGCCTCAGAGAACCCACAGTACAGGGACCCAGGCTGACCCACTACTCTGGATGTGCCCACTCTTGGAGTCCTGAGGTCTAATGGAGGTTTGAGAATTGCACAATCCCCAGCCCGTAGACCCTCACACCTCTCCTGCATCAGCCTCTATAGATAATGCCATTCTCCTTCCAAGTTCAAACTCATCCCCACTGATCCTGGAAGACAAAAAAAAAAGGAGGGTAAGTGGGTCTTTCAGAGACACCCCCAGATGCCTCTAAGTCTCCCTCACCCCTTCCTACACCAGGGGATCCCTCTATCAGGATAGACTGAGTCATAAGAAGGTGCTGGCCCTTTAAGAAAAAGTGGAGCCTTCGGAGGTGTTGGGCTTGAAGTCTGGAAGAAGTGAGGTTGTAAGGAAAAGATGGGGGACCAGGAAATCTGCCTTGGCATCACCTGCTTCTCACTAGGCAAGTGACACACTGTATTCCGCTTGAATTGAATCTCAGGTGGGCATCTTTGTTTTACAGGTGGGTCATGGTGCGCAGGGGCGGGGCCTAGCTAAGGGGGCGAGGCTTACCCGGAGGCCGGACGGCCACGTGTGGCTGCGTCTCGGTATAGCCCCCGATGGGCTGGCCCTCCGGGCTGAAGGCTGCACCCTGCCCTGCGAAGGGGGTTCAGAGGTGCAGGCTGAGCCCCAGGAAGCCCGGGACCCGGCTTTGACGCCCTCCTAAGAACCCCAGGCTCTCCGTCCCCGCCTTCCCCCTGTACCTGTGCGGTTGGATTGATCGATCATAGGTTGCACGATGCGTCTCCGGGCGTTAATGAACCTGGGAGGCGGTCATGGAAACGGAGGGGAATGAAAAGAGGGAGTGGGAGAGAGGCCAAGACGAACACAGAGCGGGCCGGAGGACAGCGGCGGGGGAGGCAGAGCGGGGCGAGCAGGGGCAGTGGCTCTGCGGGGCTCGGGGCCTCCGTCAGCACCGCGGACAGCGCCCGGGCTCTCGCCCCGGGCCGGCCCGCGGGCCCTCCTGGGCCACTCACCAGTTGTTGACTTGCAGGATGGTGAGCCCTGTGTCCTGCGCCAGCTGTTTCTTCTGCTCCTCCGAGGGGTACGGGTGCTGCGGCCACCAGCAAGAGTCACTCTGCCTGCCTGGCCGGCCGCAGTCTGAACCCCAAGGTCTGGCCCACCGGGGTCCGGGGGATGGGGAGCCCAGGCCCAGGCAGACGTCTGGGAGAACCGGCGCGTCTGAGCGTCTCTGCGCTCCCCAGGATGGAGACCAAGGGAGCCTCAGGCTTGGGGCAATTACATGCCTGCCAGCCCCCGCCTGTTCCAGCAATTAGAGGTTAATTGGCCAGCTCTGATTAGAGAGACTGTGTTGGGGGAGGGGGCTCCTGTGGCGTGGGGGAGGGGCTTCACTGGCGTCCGGGAGGGAAGCAAAGCCCAGGCCCTCCCTCTCTGAATCTGTCAGAGTCTCTGTGTGGCCCTCTCCCTATCCATTTATTTATTTATTTATTTGAGATGGAGTCTTGCTCTGTCGCCAGGCTGGAATGCAGTGGCGCGATCTCTGCTCACCGCAAACTCCGCCTCCGGGGTTCAAGGGATTCCCCTCCTCAGCCTCCCCAGTAGCTGGGACTACAGGTGCGCGCCACCATGCCCGACTAATTTTTTGTATTTTAGTAGAGATAGGGTTTTACCATGTTGGCCAGGATGGTCTCGATCTCCTGACCTCGTGATCTGCCCGCCTTGGCCTCCCAAAGTGTTGGGATTACAGGCATAAGCCACCGCACCCAGCCCTCCCTATCCATTTCTTTCTTTCTGTTTCTCTCTTTTTTTTAAACAGGGTCTCACTCTGTCACTCAGGCTGGAGTGCAGTGGTGCCTTCATGGCTCACTGCAGCCTCAACCTCCCTGGCTCAAGCAATCCTCCGGCCTCAGCCTCCTGAGTAGCTGGGATCACAGGTGTGTGCCACCATGCCTGGCTAATTTTTTTTTTTAGAGATGGGGTCTTGCTATGTTGCCCAGGCTGGTCTCGAACTCCTGGGCTCAAGCGATCCTCCTGCCATGGCCTCCGAAAGTGCTGGGATTACAGGCATGAGCCACTGTGTCTGGCCCTCCATTTCTCTCTTTGTGGCTCTCACATTCTCTCTCTGACTCACTATCTCTGTGTGTGTGTGTTTCTGTCTGTATCTCTCTCTCTCTCTGGGATTCAGTCCGTCCCTGCCTCCAAGTTTCTGTCTGTCTCTGTCCCTCTGTGACTCGGCCTCTCCCTGTCTCCATCTTGCTCTGACTTGGTCCTCCCCGAATCTCTGTGTCTCTCTGTTTCAGCCTCTTCCTGGCTCTATTTTTCTCCTCTGTCCTGGAAGCAGTATGGTGCGGTGGTTAAGGCCAGACTGCCTGCATTTGAATCCACTTCTGGCTGTGTGACCTTAGGCAAGTCTCCTAACCTCTCTGTTCCTCAGTCTCCTCCTCACCTGCTAAATGGAGATAATAGTAGCCCCTCCCTCCGAGGGTACACTGGGTGGACGGTGGGCAGGTGGATGATTGATGCGCGGGTTAATGGACAGTTTGCGGGGAGGACTTAGTGAGTTAAGTGTCCTGAGCAGCACCTGCTCTCAGGTGACACTCAGTGCTGCTGGCTCCTGTCACAATTCTCCACCTCCATGAGAGTCTCGAAAAATTTCCCACCGTCTGTCTCCCACTTCTGGGTTTCTCTGGGGTTTCGGTCTCTGTGGTCCACCCTTTCCCTCTCTCCATGCCCATCCTGCACCCGGGCAGCAGGGCTCTCACCGAGAGGTGCTGGAACAACCAGGCTCGCATGATGTTGGTGGCCACCTTGGGGAAGATCCCCCTCTTCTTGTTTCGCCGTCGCTCCTGGTCCAAGTCCTCATCTTCTCCACCAGAACTGGGAGAGGCCACGCTGGTGTCCAGCCCGTCTCCTGAGGGAAGGCAGGCATGCTGTGTGTGTGGGTAGTGAAGAGTGGAGGACCAGAGGGCCCCAGAACTCTCCCCCAAGACACCACTCCACACCCCAGCCATCTCTGCCCCTCTACAAGTCTTACTTGCGATCTAACTTCAATCCTCTGGTTGACTCCCATGTTTCCCTTCCACCTCCCAAGATTCTCACCTTGGTCACTGGAGTTGTCCCCACTCTGGGAGGCCAGGCCCCCACTGGATGGACCTGGGGTCCCCAAATGTACAGACCCACTATCCTCATGGTCTCGAATCCACATATTATTCTAGAAAACAAGAGTTAGAAGTTAGTGCCAAGGCGGCCGGGAACAGTGGCTCACGCCTGTAATCCCAGCACTTTGGGAGGCCAAGGCGGGCAGATCACAAGGTCAAGAGATCGAGACCATCATGGCTAACATGGTGAAACCCCGTCTCTACTAAAAATACAAAAAATTAGCCGGGTGTGGTGGCATGCACCTGTAGTCCTAGCTACTCAGGAGGCTGAGGCAGGAGAATTGCTTGAACCCGGGAGGCAGAGGTTGCAGTGAGCCGAGATTGCGCCACTGCACTCCAGCCTGGGTGACAGAGCAAGACTCCGTGTCAAAAAAAAAAAAAAAAGTTAGTGCCAAGGCTTTGGGCATGGACTCTGGAGCTAGGACTCCTGGATGGGCAGCCAGTCCCTGCCTCCTTCCTAGCTGTGTGATCTTGGGCAGGTCACTTCCCCACTCTGAGCCTCCGTTTCCTTAACTGGAAAATGAAGGACAGGACCAGGCACGGTGGCTCACGCCTGTAATGCCAGCACTTTTGGAGGCTGAGGCAGGCAGATCACCTGAGGTCGGGCATTCGAGACCAGCCTGGCCAACATGGTGAAACCCCATCTCTACTAAAAATACAAAAACTAGGCTGGCTTGGGCACGGTGGCTCACACCTATAATCCCAGCACTTTGGGAGGCCGAGGCAGGCGGATCACCTGAGGTCAGGAGTTGAAGACCAGCCTGGCCAACATGGTGAAACTTTGTCTCTACCAAAAATACAAAAATTAGCTGGGCATGATGGTGGGTTCCTGTAATCCCAGCTACTCGGGAGGCTGAGGCGGGAGAATCGCTTGAACCTGGGAGGGGGAGGTTGCAGTGAGCCAAGATTGTGCCACTGCACTCCAGCCTGGCCGGGGCGACAAAGTGAGACTACGTCTCAAAAAAAAAAAAAAAAAAAAGAAAAAGGAAAAGAAGGGCCGGGCGCGATGGCTCATGCCTGTAATCCCATCACTGTGGGAGGCCCAGGCGGGTGGATCACAAGGTCAGGAGATCGAGACCATCCTGGCTAACACGGTGAAACCCCGTCTCTACTAAAAATACAAAAAATTAGCCGGGCGTGGTGGCGGGCGCCTGTAGTCCCAGCTACTCAGGAGGCTGAGGCAGGAGAATGGCATGAACCTGGGAGGCAGAACTTGCAGTGAGCCGAGATCACACCAATGCACTCCAGCCTGGGTGACAGAGTGAGACTCCGTCTCAAAAAAAAGAAAAGGAAAATGAAGGACAATAATAGTCCTGACGGTGTGTGGCCAGTATTCAATGATGAGTTTGTCTACACAGGGGCTCAAACAAGATGACCTTACACAGGTCTATGGCATCTTATCTAAAATCCTTGGGGGCAAGAAGTGTCTCAGGATTCAGAACATTTCACATTTTTATCTTTATTTTTAGTCAGTGTCTCACTCTGTCGCCCAGGCTGGAGTGTAGTTGCATGATCTAGGCTCAATGCAGCCTCTGCCTCCCAGGTTCAAGTGATTCTCATGCCTCAGTCTCCCGAGTAGCTGGGATTACAGGTGCCTGCCACCACGCCTGGCTAATTTTTATATTTTTAGTAGAGACGGCGTTTCACCACATTGGCCAGGCTGGTCTCGAACTCCTGGGCTCAAGTGATCCGCCCACTTCTGCCTCCCAAAGTCTTGGATAACAGGCGTGAGCCACTGCGCCAGGCCCATTTCACATTTCTAGGCAATAAATCAGCGCATACACCACGCAGTTCGCAACCATCCTAGGCAGGGTCTGGGGCACAACCTCGTCATCAAACTCATAAACATTTCCATAGCAACATGGATGAGTATTTAACTAAGTGGAATAAATAAAGGCTATAAATAGCCCCTCATTAGTTCAGGTCAGCTTTTGCTGCCAAATGAGTTTGCACTAAATTTATGGGACAAAATCCAAAACTTTGAAGTTTCAGAGATTCTGGGGTCTCAGAATTGTAGCTAAGGGGGTCTGGGGCTGTATTATCTTTTTCTTTTCTTTTTTTTTTTTTTTTTGAGACGGAGTCTCACCCTGTCCCCCAGGCTGGAGTGCAATGGCATGATCTCAGCTCACTGAAACCTATACCTCCTGGGTTCAGGCGATTCTCCTGCCTCAGCCTCCCGAGTAGCTGGGATTACAGGTGCGTGCCACCATGCCCGGCTAATTTTTTGTATCTCTAGTAGAGATGGGGTTTCACCATGTTGGCCAGGTTGGTCTCAAACTCCTGACCTTGTGATCCACCCCCCTCAGACTCACAAATCGCTGGGATTACAGGCGTGAGCCACCGTGCCCGGCCTTATCTTTTTTTTTTCTTTTGAAGAGACAGAGTCTTGCTCTGTCACCTAGGCTGGAGTGCAGCGGTGCAATCTTAGCTCTCTGCAGCTTCAAACTCCTGGGCTTAAGCAATCCTCCCACCTCAGCCTCCCAAGTAGCTGGAACTACAGTTGCGCCTGGCTAATTTTTCTTATTTTTTGTCGAGATGGGATTTCACAGTTTGTCCAGACTGCTCTCGAACTCCTGGGCTCAAGCAATCCTCCTGCCTCGACTTCCCAAAGTGCTGGGATTACAGGCATGAAGCCACTGCAGCCAGCCTCACAGTTTCTTTATGCAAACTCCAACACACTTTGAGGAACTCAACAATCGGGTAGGATTTACCCTCTACCCGGCTCTGTGCCCCAGGAGGTCAGCTCACCCATATGGACTGCAGTAACAGTTCTTTGTTTTTCAGTTTAAGGTTGGGTTAAATCTGCCAAGTGGTTTTAGATTAACTGTATTCTTCTACCAAAAATCTTAGCCGCTGTCAAGCAATCTGCTCCTCTCTCCAGTTCTGGTGACCACGCCTCCTCCCACCCTTCTTTTTTTTGAGACAGAGTATCACTCTGTCGCCCAGGCTGGAGTGCAGTGGCGAGATCTCGGCTCACTGCAGCTTCCGCCTCCCGGGTTCAAGTGATTCTCCTGCCTCAGCCTCCCAAGTAGATAGGACTACAGGCGCACGACATAACACCCAGCTAATTTGTTGTTGTTTGTTTTTTTGAGACGGAGTCTTGCCCTGTCACCCAGGCTGAAGTGCAATAGCGCGATCTCGACTCACTGCAACCTTCGCCTCCCGGGTTCAAGCAATTCTCCTGCCTCAGCCTCCTGAGTAGCTGGGATCATAGGTGCATGCCACCACGCCCGTCTAATTTTTTGTTTTTTTTATGTTTAGTAGAGACGGGGTTTCACCATGTTGGCCTGGCTGGTCTCAAACTCCTGACCTCGTGATCTGCCCACCTCAGCCTCCCAAAGTGCTGGGATTACAGTCGTGAGCCACTGCACCTGGCCTAAGTTTTGTATTTTTAGTAGAGCCGGGTTTTTGCCATGTTGGCCAGGCTGGTCTTGGACTCCTGACCTCAGATGATCTGCTCACCTCGGCCTCCCAAAGTACTGGGATTACAGGCATGAGCCACTGCACCCAGCCATCACCAGGCTACATTTTCCTTTCTGTGACTGCAGTTTGAAGGTTTGGTTGTCCTGTTTGTGACACTGTTGTTGCGATTCCTGTGCGAGTGGGTATAAGGCTCCAGGACTTGGCCGGCTGCAGTGGCTCATGCCTGTAATCCCAGCACTTTGGGAGGCCGAGGCGGGAGGATCACTTGAAGTCAGGAGTTCGAGGCCAGCCTGGCCAACATGGTGAAACCCCGTCTCTACTGAACAAAAATTAGCCGGGTGTGGTGGTGGGCACCTGTAGTCCCAGCTACTCGGGAGGCTGAGGCAGGGGAATAGCTTGAACCCAGGAGGCAGAGCTTGCAGTGAGCCGAGATCGTGCCACTGCACTCCATTCCGGTCTGGGTGACAAAACGAGACTCCGTCTCAAAAAAAAAAAAAATGTCTCCGGGACTGTGTCTGGGTGGGTCTGGCTGTGGCGTGGTCGTCATAGGAGTGTATCTGAGGTGGTGTGGAGGGGGTGTGCGTGTGCTGTGAAGATGTCATTGCCAGGTGTGTTGACAGTAGGATTGCCTGAGTGTGGCTCTCATGCGACTTCTCAAGGCTTTGCCCCTGTACTCTGTATGGAGCTGTGGCAAGTTGGGATCCACACGGCTGTGCTGTGTGTGTTTGCCGTCTGGTGTCCTAAGTGGATAAAACTGTAGTGAGGCTGCGTCTGAGATGGTGCCACCTTACTGAGTTGCTTTGCTGGGTTTGATCCTTTTCTTTTTTTTTTTGAGATGGAGTCTTGCTCTGTCGCCCAGGCTGGAGTGCAGTGGTGTGATCCTGGCTGACTGCAAGCTCCACCTCCCGGGTTCATGCCATTCTCCTGCCTCAGCCTCCTGAGTAGCTGGGACTACAGGCACCCGCCACCACGCCCAGCTAATTTTTTTTTTTTTTTGTATTTTTAGTAGAGACGGGGTTTCACCGTGTTAGCCAGGATGGTCTCGATCTCCTGACCTCGTGATCCACCCACCTCGGCCTCCCAAAGTGCTGGGATTACAGGCGAGAGCCACCGCACCCGGCCTGGGTTTGATTCTTTGTGGCCGCATCTGAGCCTGTGAGTCTATTTCCAAGTCTGCGTGGATGAGTCTGGGGCCATGTGGCTGTGAGTGGTGTGTGCGTGTGATCTCGGCTGCAGCCCGACTGTGATGTGGCCAGGGTCACGTGTGTGCAAGAGGGCACCGTGGTCATTCCGGGCCCAAGTGTGGTTATATCTGAGTTTGCCGGGCAGTACCTGGGGCTGTTTGGCTCTATGTCCATCTGTGTGGCTGGAGCGGGTGTGTGTATGCAGTGGACACATACTCAATTGAGAATGGCGTGCGGAACCCGGCTGTGTATTCTATGCTGCTGTCGTATGGCTGGGCTGGGGGGCATGTGTGAGTACACAGTGGATGCTACTGTCTGGCTGTGAGCAGAAATGGCTGTTGCTGAGTTGGTGTGGCTGTATGTGGACCTGTGTGGGTGTAGCTGAGTCTGTGGGTGGCATCTGCAGCCGCTGGTGTGCGTGTGTGTGTGCACTGTCGCCCAGCCGCATCCGAGTCTGCGTAGCTGTTGTGTAGTGGGTGTGTGGCTGTGTGCATATGCGTGCCCTGTGATCAGGCTGACTGTGGCTTCGTCCGAGGCTGTGTAGTGCACATGCGCCCTCATGCGGCGTCCAGGCACAGCTGTGGCTGCAGGACGATGCCTGGTGTCCGTCCCGGGCCCACCTGGTCTGGGAGGCTGGGGCAGGAGGCTGGGTAGTCCTCGAAGTCCTCCCTGTAGCCGCCGTCCCGATCCTCGATGACCAGGTCGATGGGCATCTTTCCCTTGAGGCAGGTGATGTAGCGGTGACAGAAGTTGTCGCACAGGTCGTGGACCTGGGGGGGCACCGGGGTACTGGGGGGGGGCCACCCGGGGGGGCAGGGCTGGGGTGCTCAGGGACGGGGGCGGCATTCTGCTTCAACTCCGGTGGGGAGAGAGCTGGAAGGTGGGGGGCAGAGGCGACGAGAGGGGGTGGGATGACAGGGGCAAGTGAGGGTGTGGGGAGGTGAGACGCGCTCACCTTCTCCAGCTCCAGCAGGTGGAACCGCAGCACTTGGATGGCCTGGATCATCTGAAAACGCAGGCGGGAGGTGGGGGGAGACAGAGGGAATTGGGGGAGGGAGCAGGGAGGAAGAAGGAAGAGGAAGAGAAGGAGGAAGAGGAGACACAGAGAAACAGAAAGAGTGAGACAAAATGACAGGGACAGGGAGATGCAGCAAAGAGAGACAAAGACACCAGGTGCAAGGGGGAAAGAGAGAACAGAGATGCAGCCCAGAATTAAGGAAAGAGCGGATGTTAGATTGAGAGAAGCAAGAGACGAAAAAGGGCCCATCACAAGGGGGGAGAGCTAAGGTGAGCCGAGCCGTGCCGACTGGCATTCCCACCCTCCGCCTGTTGGCCCCCAGCTCCAGGCCCCACCCACCTGCAAGCTACATTTCCCAGAACACTTGCCAAAGGGTTTGGCCAGTAGGAAGCCCTGGCAAGAGCTTGGGGAGCAAAGGATGGGAGAAGCTGGGTATTTCTCCCTCCTTTCTTCTCTCTCTCTCTCTTTTTTTTTTTTTGATATGGAGTCTTGCTCTGTTGCCCAGGCTGGAATGCAGTGGTGTGATCTTGGCTCACTGCAACCTCTGCCTCCCAGGTTCAAGCGATTCTCCTGCCTCAGCCTCCTGAGTAGCTGGGACTACAGGTGTGCACCACTGTGCCCAGCTAATTTTTGTATTTTTAGTAGAGACAGGGTTTCATCATTTGGCCAGGCTGGTCTCGAACTCCTGACCTCAGGTGATCCGCTTGCCTCAGCCTCCCAAAGTGCTGGGATTACAGGCGTAAGCCACCATGCCTGGCCTCTTCTCTTTCTCTCTCTCTCTTTCTCTCTCTCTCTCTCTCCCCTTTCC
Organism: Pan paniscus; assembly: GCF_029289425.2. Taxonomy (NCBI): domain Eukaryota; kingdom Metazoa; phylum Chordata; class Mammalia; order Primates; family Hominidae; genus Pan; species Pan paniscus. Next base: position 53,563,358 of record NC_073269.2, read on the forward strand.
TCCCTCCCTTCCTCTCTCTCTTTCTTTCTTTTTTTTTTTTTAAGAGATGGAGTCTCGCCTTGTTGCCCAGGCTAGAGTGCAGTGGCAGGATCTCAGCTCACTGCAACCTCTGCCTTTCAGGTTCAAGCAATTCTGCCTCAGCCTCCCGAGTAGCTGGGACTACAGGCGAGTGCCACCACGCCCAGCTAATTTTTGTATTTTTAGTAGAGAAGTGGTTTCACCAGGTTGGCCAGGCTGGTCTCGAACTCCTGACCTTGTGATCCGCCTGCCTCAGCCTCGCAAAGTGCTGGGATTACAAGCATGAGCCACCGCACCCGGCCCTCTTTTTCTTTCTTTCTCTCTCTTTCTCTAGCTATCTATGAGAGACAGGGTCTCGCCCTGCTGCCCAGGCTGGTATGCAGTGGAGCTGATCAAGGATCACTACAGCCTCGACCTCTTGGGGCTCAAGCGATCCTCCCGCCTCAGCCTCCAAAGCAGCTGAGACCACAGGTGCACGCCACCACACCCCGCTAATTAAATGTTTTTGTAGAGGTGGGGTCTCGCTACGTTGCCCAGGCTGGTCTCGATCCCTGGCCTCAAGCTATCTCCTGGCCTTGGCCTCCCAAAGTGCTGGCATTACAGGCGTGAGCTGCCGCACCCAGCCTCCTCTCCTTGGGCAGCAGTCCCTGCGCTCACTTTGGCATAGGTGCTGATCTTCTGACGGATGGAACATCAGACACTTTTTGAGCCCTATTCTGTGCCAGGTGCTGTTCCACGCACTTGAACCGCATTCACTCATTAAATCCCCACAGCAGCCCTCCAAGACAGACATTACTACCAGCCACACTTCACAGACGGGACACCAAGGCACGGAGATGCAGAGTGACTTGCCCTGGGTCACAGAGCTGGTGAGTGGCAGAGCTGGGATTTGAACTCGGGCCATGGGTCCCGTTCTCAGACTCTAGGCTGTACCACACGGCACGTAGGCAATAATCATGACGGTTTGGGAACATGGACCAGGTGGCCTTCTCTCTGCACCCCCCCTACCAACCCCAGGGATGGGGCATCAGGGAAGGAGACCCCTTGGAGGAGGGGGTGTGGGGGAGGGCTCGGGTCTCACCAGATTGTCCAGTTCTGGGTTGGAGGAGAAGAGGGGCCTCTCAGAGCGAACCTGGGAGGGAAGAGAGAGGCCGGCAGGGGGATATCCCGCCTTCCACCCACCCCTCCTCGCTGGCTCTCTGATTCGGTGTGTGGTGGGTGGGAGGTGCCCACCTGCTTGGCAAAGGCAGCGATGTCCTCATTGAAGGAATCAGAGGAGCAGACGTCACCTCCATGGGGTGTCCCCAGCCCAGCTCCGGCCCCATCACGGGGAGAGCATGTAGCCAGTTCACATTTCTCAAAGACCAGGGCCAAGAGGGGGAAGAGCGGGTGTCTGGGGAGGCAGGAAAGGAGAGAGGTTGAGGGAGAGGCCGGGGGGTGGATGGAGGGGCTGCCAAGATGCAGAACAGCTGGGAGGGGACAAGAGACCCAGAGAGGAAAGGAGACAGAGGCTCGTACACAGAGAGAGACAGAAGCAGACCCAGGGAGCAAAGAAGCAGAAAGACAGAGAGAGAGAGACAGGAGCCTGAGACCCGGCCCCACTCACCCATAGATCTCATCCTTCTCCCTCTTCAGGCCGTCGCTGTCCAAGCCTGGGGGCAGGGGCTGGGGAGGCCGGTGCGGGCCATAGGGCCCTGGTACTGCGGTCACTGCCTCTGGGAAGCCAGCCAGGGCTGCGGGGCCATCCACGATGCCTGGGTAGTGCGGCAGCTCATCATACTGGGGGAAGGTGAGAAGAGAAGGGCGGAGCCCCAGGGAGGGGTCAGCACCCCGAGACTCAGCTGAGGAGCTTCTCTATCCTGGAACCCAGGAGATGCCCTTCTGTGTCCCAGAAACCTGCCTGTGGTCCCCAGGTGTCTGAGCCCCCACGCTTTAAGCCCTCCAGGTCCCCTGGAGCTGCCTCGGTGGGGAGTGAGGACCCCGTCCAGGCAGAGATTCCTGACATGCGGGCAGGAGGACCCAGAGGGAGAGACGGCAGGGTCTGGCTGGGAGGGAAAAGAGATGGAGAAAGTGGCCTGAGAAGACGATGACAGAGACAGAGAGAGAGACAGACAGAGAGGGAGATCCATGGACACCTCCTGTAGGAACCGCGCTTTGTTGTACACAAAGTACACATACGAAGCCTCCCTGTCTTCTATTTCATTTCACAGTTGGCAGATAAGCACATCAGAGTAGGTCTCAACAACATGTCACACTCCACTCGCCACGTGAATCTACCACACATGTAGACACAGCCATACACACCAACCCACGTGCACACTCATGTGTCAGTCACACCCAAATCCCACCCCCCACACGCACACATGCACACACACATGTACACAGCCCAACACCAGGCACAAGAATGAATGCATGATTGAGACATTTGGCACATGGATGAATGAATGAATGAGGCATTTAGCACAGGGCCTGGCTCATGCTGTGAGCACTTGTTGCCGGAGAGGGTCACTCCGCGCCACCATACAGACACGATTGCGCACCCAAGAGAAACACCATTATGGGGTAGGACGACCGCGTCCTGTCGTCACAGAACCATGCACCTGGGAAGCCAGGGGCACCTTCCTCTCATCAGGTCAAATCCCTTCCTCAGTGATGAAGACACGGAGGCTCAAAGAGGCAGCAGGACTCGCACGGGAAGAGGCTAGAACGTTCCTGCCTCCGACCCTCGCCTGGCTGGGCACCCTGGTTCTGCGTGTCCCACTCTTTCCCTCTCCCTCTTCTCCTAACTTCTCCTGTGCCCTGAAGTTGAATCCAACTGCTCCCCGCTGCTCAAGGCACTCTCACCAAAAGCAGTCCTCACAGCCTACCCGGAACCCCCAAAGCGGGCGCGCGCCTCCTCCCCTGTCTTCTATCCCCGTTCCCATCCCCAGGGAGACAGGCTCCGTGGGGCCAGCAGCCTGGTGAGACCACCTCTCCCACCCCTGTCCCACTCCTAGCCCTGGAGAGGCAGGGGCGGCTTGGAACAAAAGTAGAGCGAAGGGAAGGACGGAGGAGAGCAGAAAAAAAGGGGGACGGTGAGGTGCGGGCGGCTGAGATGGAGGAGGAAGCCCAGGAACAGAGAGAGACTGCGGGTGCGGGAGGGCAGAGAGAGGGGGATAGAGAGGCAGAAAGAGGGGGGAGACCCAGGCAGAGAGAGGGAGATAGAAAGGCAGAAAGAGGGGGGAGACCAGGGACAGAGAGAGGGGGACAGAGAGGCAGAAAGGAGGAGGAGAGTGGGGCAGACAGAGGGGGCAGAGAGGCAGGGAGAGACTCGGGGCAGGGAGAAGGAGAAGCTAAACGGTGGGGAGGAGGCGAGGCCGAGGGCCAGGAAGAGGAGACACTTGGGGGCAGAGAGGGGGCACACAGGGACTGGGAGACCCAGGGGCGGAGGGAGGGGCAGAGAGAGAGCGAGGTGGTGGAGAGGACGGATGGGCTAATGGGGGCCAGCGCCGGAGAGGGGGGGATGCAGGGACAGGGGGTGCGGAAGCGGCCGGGACGCGGGGTCCCCGCCCTGAGACCTACCCTCCGGGCCATGGGCTGAGGCCGGCGGCAGCTCCTGGGTCCCTCCAGAGCCTGGCCGCGGGGGAGGGCGCAGCCCGGGGCCGCAGCCCCTGACGGCCCGCGGTGTCGACGCCAGGGGGTGGGCAGGAGGCCGGGCGCGCGCCCCCCCACCCCCGCCGCCGTCAGCGGCAGGCGCCGGGCCGGGTGGGGACTCCGCGCATGGACCCCGGCCCCCGCCCCCAGCGGGGGTCACGGCCAGGAGCGCATCGCCGCCGGGGCGGGGGCAGCAGGCGCAGGCGGGGCGCCCGAGGCCCCCTCCTCTGGGCCCCCCCGTCCCTTCCCCGGCTCTGGAGGGAATCGAACCGTCCCGAGACGGACACACCGGGGACCGAAGGGGGCGGAGGGCGGCCCGGGGCGACGGAGGGTCCGGCGGCGGCTCAGGGGTGCTGGCAGCCGCGCTCCCCGTTCCCGGTCTCTCCCTCTCTGTGGTCACATCCGGAAGTTCCACGGCGGAGATGCTTAACCCACTGTCCGCCGAAGCGAGCGGACGGGCGGGGCGGGGCGGGGCGGGGCTGGAGCGGCGGGTCCCCTCCCTCCCCTCCCCTCCCCTCCCCTCCCCTCCCCATCCGCGCCGCGCCCCGCCCCGCCCCGCCCGGGCCCGCGGCCTCTCCCGGCGGCTTTTGTATCGGAGTCTCCCTGAGACTCGTCCTCCTCGGCCCCCGCCCCTCCCGCCGCGCTCGCTCCGGGTCGCTCTCCCCCACCCCGCTCGGGGTCTCCCTCTCCCCCTGCCGGCAGCCACCCGCCTCTGTCTGTCTCTCTCACCCCCTCCTCTCTCTCCTCTTCTCTCTCTCTCTCTCCCCCTCTCTCTCTCCCCCCACCCTGTCTCTTTTCTTTCTCATTTTCTCTGTTTTTTCTGTTTCTTCTCCCACCTCTTCCCGCCTCTCTCTCCCTGTTTCTCTGTCTCTCCCTCAACCCCCAACCTCTCTCCCTGTTTTTCTCTCTCCCTGCTTACCTCTCTCTCCTGTCTCTCCCCCCTCTCTCTCTCCCTCTGTTTCTCTCTCTCCTCTCTCTCTCCCCTCCACCTCCCATTTTATCTGTTTCTCTCCCCCTCACCTCTCTCCCTCTGTCTCTCTCCCCCCTCACCTCTCTCTCCCTCTGTTTCTCTCTTTCTCCCTTTCCCCACCTCTCTCCTATGGGACAGGATCAGAGGAGAGGACAGGAGGCCGGAAGGAAGCCAGAGCTTAGATTTTAGCTTCTCTTCTTGCCCTCACCCCTTTCCCTCCCTCCTCTGGGAGACAGGGGCCCCTGTGCCTGCGCCTATGTGTGTGTGTGCTTGCATGTGTGTGTGTATTGTGTGTGGTGTGTATGTGCCTTGTGTGGTGTGTTTTGTGTGTGTAGTGTATTTTGTATGTGTGGTGTGTGGTGTCTGTGTGGTGTGTGTGTGTGTGGTGTGTGTGTATGTGGTGTGTGTGGCGTATATGTTGTGTGTGCACGTGTGTGTGTGCGTGGTGTCTGTTTTGTGTGTGTCGTGTGTTTTGTATGTGTGGTGTACTTGTTTTGTGTGTGTGGTGTGTGCATGTGTGGGGTGTGTGTTTGGTGTATGTTTTGTGTGGTGTGTAGTGTGTTTTGTGTGGTGTGTGTTTTGTGTGGTGTGTGTGGTGTGTGTTTTGTGTGTGTGGTGTGTGTGTGCGTACCTGTGTTGTGTGTGTGAGTACCTGTGTGTGCGTACCTGTGTTGTGTGTGTGTACCTGTGTGTACGCATACCTGTGTGGTGTGCGATTTTTTTTGTGTGTGTGGTGTGTGTATTTTGTGTGTGTGGTGTGTGTTTTGCATGTGTGGTGTGTATGGTGTGTGTGTGGTGTGTGTGTGCGTAACTGTGGTATGTGTGGTGTGTTTGTGTGTGGTGTGTGTTTGTGTGTGGTGTGTGTGTGGTGTGTGTTTGTGTGTGGTGTGTGTAGTGTTTTTGTGTGTGTGTCATGTGTGGTGTATGTGGCATGTGTGTGTGGCATGTGTGCGTACCTGTGTGGGGTGTGTGTGGTATGTGATGTGTGTGTTACTGTGTGGTGTGTTTTGTGTGCGTGGTGTGTGTGGTGTGCGTGTGTGGTGTATGTGTGGTGTGTGCGTACCTGTGTGGTGTGTGTTGTATGTGGTGTGTGTTTTTTGTGTATGGTGTGTGTGTGGGGTGTCGTGTGTGTTTTGTGTGTGTGGTGTATGTGTGGTGTGTGCGTACCTGTGCGGTGTGTGTTGTATGTGGTGTGTGTTTTTTGTGTATGGTGTGTGTGTGGGGTGTGGTGTGTGTTTTGTGTGTGTGGTGTGTGTGTGGTGTGTGCATACCTGTGTGGTGTGCGTGTGGTGTGTGGTGTGTTTTTTGTGTGTGGTGTGTGGGATGTGTGGTGTGTGTGTGTGCTTACCTGTGTGGTGTGCGTGTGGTGTATGATGTGTGTGTTTTTGTGTGTGGTGTGTGTGTGTACCTGTGTGGTGTGTGTGTTTTGTTTGTGTGGTGTGTAGGAGTTACTGCGCGTGTTGTTTCTGTCTCTGGATGTGGTGGGTACTGGAGGCCCCTCTGCCGTCTTGGGCCCCTGTCTTGAGCCTGTGGCCCCCTCAGCTGCTCACAAGGAGTCCGTGGGACCTGCAGTCTGTGGGGTAAACCCTGGGCCCCCACACAAGGTGTTGGAGGGCAGGTCCGGGGCTTTCATCGGATTCCTAAGGCGAACTTTCAACCTGGCGTTCTGAGATCAAGAAAAAGATTCATGCAACAGCAACTTCTTGAGCACCTACTATGTGCCAGGTGGTGTTCTGGGGACTAGCAGGGAACAAAAGGCAAACTTCTTGGTCTTATGGCTCTCACTTTTCCCTGGGGATGGGGTAGGGAAGGGAGGGTAGTCGAGTAAATGGATGCATAAATATTAACTAGTGCCTGGAGCTGGCCCATGCTCCGAAACAAAGCTGTGTAAGAACGGTGGGGGGAGGGCGGCTTCTGTAGACTGGACAGGGACAGCCCTCAGAGGAGGCGACATCTGAGCCGTGCACACACCAGGGAAGAGCATTCCAGGCAGGGGGAATCGCAGGTGCAAAGACTGGAAAGGTCGGGGGAGCAGAAGGTGCTTGGTGTGTCCAGAAAACATCTAAGAGGCTATCGAGGGAGGGGGCGAGGGGTCTGGGGGAGACCCTTGGATTCATTCTCCCCATGGCATCTTTTACATTGGGGTCTTTCATCCCTGGTGTCTTCAGCTTCCCGCGGGGGTGTACAGGTGGCTGTCAGGAGACCTGTGAACCCAGGGGAAAGTTCCCTGGGAAATTGTGGACTGGGTGCTTCTGTGTTTTTCCCCCAGGGAAGTGGCCCATAGCCTTTATCCCATTCCCACAGAGGGATACTTGACCCCCACAAAATCCTGAAACGTCACCCCAGAGGAATAGTGCCAAAGAAAAATGGGACAGAGATCCAGAGACAAGGGGACAGGGATGCGGGGAGGGGAGGACAAGGACCCTGGTGGGGGTGGGGGTACAGAGATGTAGAGACAGAGGGGGACAGATCCAGAGAGAGAGGGGGACAGACCTAGAGAGAGGGGTCAGACCCAGAGAGAGAGGGATACAGACCCAGAGACAGAGGGAAATAGAGACCCCGGGAGAGGGCTGGAGGCAGCTCTAAGGACGTAGTTCAGAACTTTCATCAACAGCGCTACCTCTGCTGCCACCTGCTTCTCCGCCCTCCTGTCTTGTGGAAATTAAACAGAACCACCAAGGAGCGGGATAGGGGATGAGCCAGAGTGAGCCTGCAGAGCTACAGCACGAGGGATTGGGGTTAGGGCAGCAGCAGCACTTCCGGTGGGAGTCGGGGAGGGGCAGGCTGTGGAGGGAGGAGAGGAAGAGACCGCGGCCCTGGTGCCCCCAGGCCCTTCCTCTCCTACCCAGGGCTGGGGTTCCTGCTCCGGGTTTCTCAGTCTCCCTCTCTCCCAGTCTCTCTCTCCTTGTCTCTCTCTCTCTCCGCTTCTCCCGTCCTTTCTCTCCTCTGGCTCTCTGTTCTCCGAGCCCCCTGGACACACCACGGACCCCCTCCCTGGCCATCTCCAGGGGTCACGTGGGAATCTGGAGTCTGGTCCCACTGTAGGCTCTCCCCTCTCTGAGGCTCGATTCCCCCTCTGCAGGATGGGCAGTGCGCTGGGGGCGGCGGGGTGGGCTGTGGATAATGGAAAAACAGTTAAGCTAGAGGGTGCCAGGACTCAGGGTCTTGGCTGAGTCTGGGGGTCCCCATGCCGGCGGGCTCTGCCCCCGTGGCTGTCCTGCGGTGAGGCTGGCCGTTTAAGGCAGTCCGAGGGGAAGGGTCTGGAGGCCTTGCCTTTCCTCAAGGCCGGCGCACCCCAGATAGGGGTTTTGGAGCAGAAAATTAATTTAAATCACTTTTTAATTAAAGACACAAAGCCCTTTGGTCTGCTCCACCCCCACCTCACCCTCAGCCAAGACTTGGGGTGAGGGATGCAAGGGTTAGGAGTCTCTGGCTCTATTTGCTTTTTTAGGGGGTGGTGCATGCTAAGGTCCCCTTAGCCCAGGCTGATTCTAAAACCTAGAGGAGCAAGTGCGGCCTCATCTGACGGCCAGTGGTGGGGGGCGTGGACAGAGCAGGAAGGGAGGGAGGGGGCACCTGGGATGGGGATGGGGCCTAACTGGAGTGGGGAGGGAGGTAACTCCAGTGACGGTGTGATTCAGAGAGAGAGAGAGACAGAGACAGACGGGGGTGGGAGGAGAGAGAGAGAGAGAGGTGCAGACAGAGTGAGACAGACAGGAGGGGGAGGGAGTGGGGGACAGGAGCTCCAATAGAGACCCTGGAGTCGTCCCTGCCACCCCCAAAACAAGAGCAGGGGGCTTGGACTCTGAAGCATAAATCTTTCTAATTAAAGAAAGAGACGAGATGTTGGGAGGGGAGAAATAAGTGTGTGGGAGAGAAATTGATTGGGGGAGGATGGAGGATGCCGGCGGGGGACGGAGGGAGCAGGGGGGAGGCTCCGGCTTTCTGAGGCTCTTCCTCCAGTCTTTCCCTCTGTCCGTCCATCCGTCTGTCCGTCTCTGTCTCTCACGCTCTCTCTCTCTCTGTCTCACACACACACACACACACTCTCTCTCTCTCTCTCTTCCTGGCTGTCTCCCTTAAATAGTCCTGGGACCCTTCTGTTCCCAGGGGGAGGGAGCAGGTGGCGGCCAGGCCTGGTGCTGGAGGGGGGGTGCCTGTGTCACTGCGTCGCGGCTGCCTGTCGGCTCTTCGAGGGTGTGCTGGGGCCTCCCTGTGACAGTGTCTGGAAGCGTCTTCCCTGCCCGGCTGAGTGGCTCCCTGGGTGGCGTCAGAGTGACCCCAGCTCCCAGCCTGCAGGGGTCTCCGCCCTCTAGCCCTGTCCTGCACCTGTTTTACAGACGGGAAGCGTGGAGCCCTCTATGAGTAGATCTGGGGGACCTCATGGGTCTCCCCAGCACGGGCTGGGCGATCTCTCAGCGGACTGGCCCCTCAGTGCCCCAACCTGAGCACCGACCACTGGGGCTATGCCCACCAGGCAGCCACGTCCCCCGGGGATCTGCAGCGGTCCCCAGGATCCCCTCTGAAAGCCTGCAGGAGCAGACCGAATGAGCGAGGATCCACCTTGGGTTCCTCCTGTCCTCTCTCTCGGGCCTGCTAGCCTCCTGCCTCGGTTTCCCTCTTTATCAATCGCTCTGTGTCTGTCTCTCTCCTTCTGGGGGCCCAGGTGTGCTTCCTCCTCCTCATTCCAGGCTCTCTCTGAGAATCTGTGTCTCTGCTCAGGAGGGTGGGGGAAGAAGGGACCCTAAAAGACAGGCCGTCTCTGTCTCCATCTCCGCCTGGGCTATGTCTGTCTGTCTGTCACCTGGGCTGTGTCTGTCTGTCTGTCTCCTGGCTTTTTTTTTTTTCTTGTATCTCTGTGTCTCTTTGTCTGGATGTCTTCTCTGCCTCATCTTTCTTATCTCTCTTTCTCTCCATCTTTCTCGGTCTCTCTCTCCAGGGGCCTCTGTCTCTTCTCCCTCCTTCCTCTCCCTCTCTCCGCCTCCCTGTCCCCCCCACCGTATCCTCCCTGGGCTTCTGTCTCCCTGGCTGCCTCCCCTCTCCTCCACCCGGGCCCTTCATAAATACATCACCCCCTTCCCGTCCTCCCGCTGCCTGGCCCAGCTCCAGGAGAAGGAAACATTTATCTTGGTGGGGGCGCCCACCCCCGCGCCCGCCCCTCCGCCCGCCGGCCACGCCATCCATCACCCGAGCCCAGACTCCTGTGGCTCATTCGTCACCGGCCCTGACAAATGCCTGCCGCCCCCTTCCCCTCCCGCCCCACCAAGCAATCATACCATTAGCCACGGCTCAGCGGTGGCGGGAAGGACCCGGCCTGACCCGGGCGGGGGGCGGGGCACAGGCTGCGGCTGCCACCGAGACCCCTCTCTCCCCCTTTTCCTTCCCTTTCTATCTCTCCTCGCCCTCTCCGTCTTTTTTGTTGGAATCTGCTTTCCTCTGCCAGTTTCTCGCTGTGCCTCTGGGTCCTGTCTCCGGTCCGTCCTCCTCCTCATCCTCCTTTTCCTCACCCTCTCTCCTTCTCTCCTTCTGTCTGTCTCTCTCTCACTGAGTCTCTTTCCATTTCTGACTCTGTCTCTGTGTCTCTCTATAACTCTATCTCTCTGTCTCTGCCCGTCTGTCTCTCCCTCTCTGTCTCTCATCTCTCTGTCTCTCCCTCTCTGCCTCTCCATCTCTCTCTCTGTCTCTCCACCTCTCTGTCTCTCCTCTCTCTTTGTCTCTCCCTCTGTCTCTCCCTCTGTGTCTCTTCATCTCTCTGTTGCTCCCTCTCTCTCTGTCTCTCCATCTCTGTCTCTCCCTCTCTCTCTGTCTCTCCATCTCTCTGTCCATCCCTCTCTCTCTGTCTCTCCATCTGTCTCTCCATCTCTCTGTCTCTCCATCTCTCTCTGTCTCTCCATCTCTCTGTCTCTCCATCTCTCTCTGTCTCTCCATCTCTGTCTCTCTATCTCTCTCTGTCTCTCCTTCTCTCTCTGTCTCTTCATCTCTGTCTCTCCCTCTCTGTCTCTCCATTTCTTTCTGTCTCTCCATCTCTCTGTCTCTCCCTCTCTCTCCGTCTCTCCCTCTTGCTCTCTGTCTCTCCATTTCTCTCTGTGTCTCTCCTTCTCTGTCTCTTCATCTCTATCTCTCCCTCTCTGTCTCTCCATTTCTCTCTGTCTCTCTCTTTCTGTCTCTCCCTCTCTCTCTGTCTCTCCCTCTCTCTCGATCTCTCTCTGTCTCTCCCTCTTGGGGTCTGTCTCTCCATTTCTGTCTGTCTCACCATCTCTCTGTCTCTCCATTTCTGTCTGTCTCACCATCTCTCTGTCTCTCCATTTCTCTCTGTCTCTGTCTCTCTCTGTCTCTCCATTTCTCTCTCTGTCTCTCCCTCTCTCTCTGTCTCTCCATCTCTCTCTGTCTCTCCCTCTGTCTCTGTGTGTCTCTCTCCCTGTCTCTCCATGTCCCTCTGTCTGCCATGGGCTCTGTCGGCCCAGCCGTGCCTTTTAAATCTCTGGTCTCTGAGAGTACCCTCGGCGTTGGCCTCACTGGCTTTGTGTGCTGGGAATGGGGTGAGGGTCTTGCCCTGGCGCCCTGGGACGCCCGCCCCACCCCGCTCCCCACCTCGCTCCCCTCCCTGGCGCTGTGTTCTGAGTCTCTGGGCTTCCTCCGTCTGCATGTCTGCATCTTCTCTGCATCCTGTCTGTATCTCTGTCTCTGCTGCCTCTCCGGCCCCTGTGTTTTGTTCTTGGCTCTCTGCTCCCTCTCCAACTTCCCCTCCTCTTTTTGTGTCCCTTCTCCACCTCCTCCACCGTCTGTGTTCCCCCTCTACTGACCCCACCTACCCCTTTCAATCCACCACCCATGACATTCCCTTCCCCGCACTTCCCCAGGGAGAGAATTGCAGGGAGCAGGCAGGGAACGGGAGGCAAAGGTGGCGAGAAGGAGAGAGTGAGGAGGTACCTTGGGAGGCACTGAAGCCTGGAGCCTCATCCCTCTCTCCTTCGGCCATGTGTGCCTGGAAGTCCTCCCTAGTGTCTGATTTCAATCCTCAGGGGGACGGCAGAACGTGGAGGAGATGCCAGGTACCAACCCTTCCCGATTCCCTGGGAGAGGCCGAGGAGGGAGCTGGGGGCATCAGACCAGGAGAGAGGGCAACCTGGGCACAGTCAGTGCTGTGCTGGTGGCCACCCATTGCCTTACTGGAAGAGGGAGGTAGTGAGACCCCCGTTCTGGGGAGTAATCATAGCAGAGGCTGTCTCTGACCCACTCATACCACCTAGGACCCAACAGCATCTCTCACGCTGGCACCTGCGACCCTTCCCTGAATGCTTTCCAGACCAGGGTGGGAGGCGCTGGAAGTCAGCACCCCTAAAGAGGTCCTGGGCCACCATCAGACAGGAGTTAGTGGATACATAACCCAAAGTCTTCAGGTGGGGAACTCCAGAGTTCCCTGAGAGGTCCCCAGCAGGATGGAGACCTCATTGTCCACAGGGTGACCTGCTCATTCAACACTGCCTTTATTATTTATTTATTTATTTATTTGAGATGGAGTCTCGGTCTGTCACCCAGGCTGGAGTGCAGTGGTGTGATCTCGGCTCACTGCAGACTCTGCCTCCTGGGTTCAAGTGATCCTCCTGCCTCAGCCTCCCGAGTAGCTGGGATTATAGCCACCTGCCACCGTGCCCGGCTAATTTTTGTATTTTTAGTAGAGATGGGGTTTCACCATGTTGGCCAGGCTGGTCTTGAACTCCTGACCTCAGGTGATCCGCCCACCTTGGCCTCCCAAAGTGCTGGGATTACAGGCGTGAGCCACCCCGCCCAGCCTTCAACACCACCTTTAATGGTTTTCTTTCCCATCTCCCTCCAGTGCCTCCTGGGATCACCTCGCAAATAAACTATTTCCCTCCCATCCTTGCTGTGGGCTGGCTTCTGTTGGTGCTCAGCCTAAGACGGTGGCCAGCGGGGACATGATGGATGGGCAGAGAGGAAACAAAGGGAAAAGAGGGACCTCTCGTGGTGGTGAATCATATGTGTCTACGTGGCTAGGCTGTGCTGCCCTCATGTTCAGGCATCAGCCTAGATGTTGCTGTGAAGGGGGGTGTGTGTGTTTGAGACAGGGTCTTGCTCTGTTGCCTGGGTTGGAGTGCAGTGGTGCAGTCTTGGCTCACTGCAACCTCTGCCTCCCGGGTTCAAGCGATTCTCCCACCTCAGCTTCCTGAATAGCTGGGACTACAGGTGTGAGCTACCACGCCCAGCCATTGTAAAGGTATTTTAAAAATGAGATTAATAGCCGGGCGCGGTGGCTCACTTTGGGAGGCCGAGGCGGGCGGATCACAAGGTCAGGAGATCGAGACCATTCTGGCTAATGCGGTGAAGCCCCGTCTGTACTAAAAATACAAAAAATTAGCCGGGCGTGGTGGCGGGCGCCTGTAGTCCCAGCTACTCATAGTCCCAGCCACTCGGGAGGCTGAGCCAGGAGAATGGCGTGAACCTGGGAGGCGGAGCTTGCAGTGAGCTGAGATCGCACCACTGCACTGCAGCCTGGGCGACAGAGCCAGACTCCATCTCAAAAATAAAAAAAATGAGATTAACATTTAATATCGATTGACTGAGTGAAGCAGATTGTATGGGTGGGCCTTATCCAATCAGTTGAAGGCCTTAAGACTGAGGTCCCTCCAGGAAGGAGTTCTGCCTCCAGATAACTTTTAGGTTTTGCTTGGGTTTTGTTCATTTGTTTGTTTTTTGAGACAGGGTCTCACTCTGTCACCTAGGCTGCAGTGCAGTGGCATGATCGTGACTCACTGCAGCTTCAACGTTGTGGGCTCAAGTGATCCTCCCACCCCAGCCTCTGGAGCAGCTAGGACTACAGGTGTGCACCACGATGCCTAGATAATTTTTATTTTTAGTAGAGATGGGGTCTCACTGTGTTGCCCACGCTGGTGTCGAACTTCTGGGCTCAAACAATCCTCCCACCTTGGCCTCCCAAAGTGCTGGGATAACAGACATGAGCCACCACACCCGGCCTGTGAGGCTAATATATATTCACTTAATCCCCACGACAACCCTGTGACATAGGTACTGTTAGCATCATTATCACCCATTTTCCAGATGAGGGAACTGAGGCACAGAGAAAGTCAGCCGCTACACTATGCTGCCTCCCAGGACAATGTTAATCACTCCCAAGCTGACCCCATAGAGCTCTTTGCATCCAGGTGAGAATCATGACCTTCGGGGTGAGGTGACGGGACAGGTGTGAAAGTCCTCATGTTTTCCAAGCCTCAAGCTCTCAATGTGTCTCCCTTTGCAGCTGAGACCTTACTCATCTTCCTGCACCAAGACTCTACATCCCCTTTGTTTGCATTTGTTAAGATGAAGGTGTCCCAGACCTGGCACGATGGTTCACGCCTGTAATCCTTTGGGATTACAGTAGTTCACTTTGGGAGGCTGAGGTGGGTGGATGACCTGAGGTAAGGAGTTCAAAGGGGTTTGAGAACAGCCTGGGCAACGTGGTAAAACCTGTCTCTACTAAAAATACAACAATTGGCCAGGTGTGGTGGCGGGCGCCTGTAATCCCAGCTACTTGGGAGGCTGAGGCAGGAGAATCGTTTGAACCTGGGAGGTGGAGGTTGCAGTGAGCCGAGATTGCGCCATTGCACTCCAGCCTGGGCAAAAGGAGTGAAACTCCATCTAAAAAAAAAAAAAAATTTGAAGGTGTCCCTTGTCCCATTCTACATCGTGGACCTCATCCTGTCCCATCTTTGCCCTTCTACCTGTGAAACTTTGGGCACGTTGCTTCACCTCTCTGAGCCTTAGTTTCCTCTTCCGTGGAATGGGGTGATGTATAGAACTGGCAATAGGTTTAAGCAGATCATGCTTGGGGGGGTCCCCATCACTGCCAGCTGCTGTTAGCACAGGCCTCCCTTGCTCTCCTGTGCCCCTGTAGTCAATGCCCTCTACTGCTCCTCCAGCAACCTCCCCTCCTCACATCAGGACTCTCCAGAGAGTGATCTACATGCCCTGACTCAATTTCCCCACCTCCCACTGCAGATCAGTGCACCATCTGCCCCTACACCTTCCACAAACCTGTTCTCATCAAGGCCTAAAGCCAAAGGTCGATTTTTTTTTTTTTTTTTTGGTAGTGGGGAGACAGGGTTTTTCTCTGTCACTCAGGCTGGAGTGCAGTGGTGCAGTCATAGCTCACGGCAGCCTCGACCTCCTGGGCTCAAGCAATCCTCCAGCCTCAGCCTCCTGAGTATCTGGGACTACAGGCACATGCCACCACGCTTGGCTAACTTTTAAAGTTTGTGGAGACACAAGGACTCGCTATGTTGTCCAGGCTGGTCTTGAATTCCTAGGCTCAAGCGACCCTTCTGCTTTGGCTTCCCAAAGTGCTGGGATTACAGGCCTGAGCCACCATGCCGTGGGCCTATTGTCTTACCTTGGACTTCAGGTTGGGTGCGGCCGGTGGGAGGAAGTGGCAGGAGACTAGCAGGTGGGAGCAGAATGAGGTCGAGGTGCTTACTCTCCCGGCGCCCCGCCATCCCCAGTGCAGGTTGGTGATGCCTGTACTCTTCTACTCTACAGACCCAGGTCCCCAGGTCTCTGCGGCCTCGGGTGCCTCTGCTCACCCCTTCTAGCCCAGGTATGGCAACTGCTCCCTCTGCTGCTAGCCCTGGGGTACTACACCTTCCCTCGTTTTCCCCAACCCTGCCCACTCCTCAGTAGCCCTTTCACCCAGCTCTCCCTGGCTACTCCGTTTGAATGAACACACCACCTCTCTCCTGCCAAGATGCACTCCCTGAACTCCCTCACGCAGCCCCATCCATTCTCTCTCTCAACCACTCCCTTCTCACCATCGCCCTCCCACCCTCCTACTCCCCTCTCCCCTCCTCTGCTGCCTCTGTCCCTGCTCCAGCCTTGTCCCTGGTCTCCCAGCCCCCAGTAGCCAGGAGGAACGTCTCATAAAATAAATCAGGTGATATCAACCGCCTGCCTCCTTCCCCCACTTAAATCCCTTGCAAAGCTCCCCTTTACTCTTAGGATAAATTCCAAGCTCCCTAGAGTGGCTGATAAAGTCTCTTATGATTTGTCCTCAAGTTCACTCCCCACGCACCCCATACCTCGTTCATGATAACCATTTCCAGGGTTCTGAAAAAGCCATTATCTCCCAACTCTGCACACCTTTACACAGGCTGCGTCCTTTGGCACAACACACACACACACCCCTCCTCCTGTAGGATCTGAGAAAATTACTTGCTTTATTTAGGAAACCCCATCAACCCCAGCTCTTTGGCTCAGGCAAATGAACGTCTCTCTCTTTTGTGTTCCCAGGATGCCCATAAAGAGAAACAGTTTGTGGCTCATGCATGGGGGCGTGGCTAGTAGAAGCCCCTGATTGAAGCAGGAAGGCGTGGCTGAAGCACGACTGATAAGTGGGGGTGTGATTAGTGGAAGAGCTAGGCTGATAAATGGGGGCGTGGTTAGTGGAAACCCGTAATTGACGGATGCGGGCGTAGCAAGTGGAGGAGCTTGGCTGATGAATGGGGACGTGGCTAGTGGAAACCCACGACTGACGAATGGGGGCGTGGAGAGTGGAGGTGCGTGGCTAGTGGAAGCCCATGACTGATGGATGGGGGTGTGGCTAGTGGAAGAGCTAGGCTGACGGATGGGGGCGTGGCTAGTGGAAGCTCATTACTGATGGTGGCGTGGCGAGTGGAAGAGCTTGGCGGCTGGACCCCGGCGCTGCTGCTGTATGTGGGTGTGTCCCGCAGACGACCGCGGGCCGCAAAAACCCAGATTACTTGGTTTAACAGTTGCCCAAATCTCAGTCAGAGACCTTATTAGCCCCCTCCTCCTGAATCCCAGCTTCCCACGGGACTGTTTTTCAGGCAGAATTTCAAAGTTTTATGGCAACTTTTACAGAAATCACAGAAAAGAGACAGCGACTGATGATGAGCTGGGGGAGAGAAGGGTAGTGGGTAACGGGTCTGGGATGTTGGGGCTGAGCACAACAGGACGATAGAATGCTGAAAACCTGTGGGAAGCAGAAAGTTATGGGGGTAGTTGGGTCATCCTAGGGGCCCAAGGAGTGGGTGGCACTGCCCAAATGTGTCCTTTGGGCAGGAAACATCAACAGTAAGAAAATGCAGATGGCCTACCGACAGATGGAAGGCCTCCAAAGTTAAAAATGCCCACCCAGATCCCTTGGCCCAGTCCCATCCCCCCACCCACCCCCACCCCCCATCAGGCAGAGATGTGGCAGCATTTGCTGGCTTGTAGCATTGGTCCTCTGGGACCCTCGGTCTCCTCTTCGAGGGTCCTGCCCGGATTGGCTGGCACTGAGGGCAAAATGAACCTTCCAGATTGTCAGGGGAGATCAACTGGACTCGCTTTGATTCCCGGCCTCCTCCCCAAAGCTGGTTCTCATGGCTGAGGGAGTCTGCTGCCCTCTCAAAAGTTGTCTGTCACCCCCTTTTCCCAAGACATGCACCCTCCCGCGTCCCCCCTCCCCCAAACACACTATATACACACACAAGCCCCTCCCTCCAAGGCGTGGCTGGGCTCTCAGAGGTAGTGGAGGGCGAGTGGGGGAGCTGGAATGTCTGAAGTTGCAGGTTCAAAATGTGCTTCCTCCAGCTAAGCCCTGGGACTGAAACCCCAAACTTCTCCCCTCCCGTCTCCGAGCCTGGAGAATGAGTGTCCTCCCAAGAACCCGAGTGGAGGGATTGGAAAGGTGTGCGGCCTCCTTGCGCGCACACCCACCCGCTCCTCCCCGCCGGGGCTGAGCGGAGCTCCCTGAGGGCTGGGGGGAAGGGCTGGGAGCTGAGACGGCCTCTGACAGCCTCCTTCGAGGGTCCCCCAGGGAGGGTGGGTTCTGAGGCTCTGGGACATGGGGTGAAGTGGGGGGGGTCACTAGGGGAAGGGAGACTTTGGGGGCAAAGCCAGGCTGGGTGACCAAGGAGAGAGACCTTAAACTCCCCAGGATGGTTACTGGGGGTGGTTCCCTGGGGAGGGGACTGGGGTGGAAATTTCCCCAGGGATATAGACGGTCACCAACAGGATGGGCTGGAGTTGGGGTCACCGCAGGGGAGGAACCGGGGAGGCTCCCGAGAGGAAGAGGGAAGGCTGAGCTACTGGGGACACAGAACAGGGGCAATCAAAGCCAGGGGAGGGGGCGGAGAAGGGAGGCCGGGTCCCAGGAGAGGAGGCCGAGTCTGGGGGGAAAAGGAGACCAGGGTCCAAGAGCAGGTGCAGCCGAGTCCCTAGCCCCGGGCGGGCTGTGGGGACGAGTCTCTGCGCGAGGCCCTAGAAGCCCCGGATGTGGCAGTACGCCTCCAGGCTGGCGAAGAGGATGTACAGGAGCCAGAGGCCCAGGAAGAGCGCGGTGGTGGCGAGCTTGGGTCCGCGCGGGCCGCCCAGCTCGCCGCCGATGTGCGGCCGGCGCCGGTACAGCAGCACGGCAATGCCCACGAAGGCGAAGACGGTGAAGAGCGTGACGGAGAAGGCCAGCGTGCCAGTGCGCACCTCGAAGGGGCGGCCCTGCACCGCCCAGTACACGGCAGCCACAGACCAGGCGACGCCCAGGCCCAGGAACACGTTCACCGCGTTGGAGCCGGTCACGTTGCCGATGGAAGCGTCGGCGCACTGGTCCTGCAGCGCCGCCACCTTGCTGGCGAACGTGTCTGCGGGGCAGAGACATACAGGTCGGAGGGGCTTTGCGCCGCCACCCACAGGGGCGGGCATCCGCCTGCCCCCTCCCAGCCTTTCCCCGTCGCCTGCTTTCTGCGGGCAGTGTGGGCTCAAGACCCCTGACCCCCACCCAAGAGGCAAAGTCCATTACCACTTCTAGGCCTGCTCGCCACTGGAACCGCTGCCGGCTTTCTATGGGACCCGCCGCCTGCTTTCTGTGGAATTCATTCTCTTCTATGGGACTCACTGCCTGATTTCTTTTTTTTTCCTCCGAGACGGAGTTTTGCTCTGTCACCCAGGCTGGAGTGCAGTGGCGTGATCTCAGCTCACTGCAACTTCCGCCTCCCAGGTTCAAGCGATTCTCTTGCCGGAGCCTCTGAGTAGCTGGGATTACAGGCGCCCACCACGCCCTGCTAAGATTTTGTGTTTTTAGTAGAGACGGGGTTTCACCATGTTGGCCAGGCTGGTCTCGAACTCCTGATCTGAGGTGATCCACTCGCCTCGGTCTCCCAAAGTGCTGGGATTACAGGTGTCAGCCACCGCGCCTGGCTATATTTTTTGTTTGTTTTATTTTGAGACAGGGTCTTGCTCTGTTACCCAGGCTGGAGTACAGTGGTGCGATCATGGCTCACTGCAGCCTCATTTTCCCCAGCTCAGGTGATCCTCCCACCTCAGCCTCCCGAGCAGCTGGGATCACAGGCATGCGCCACCACGTCCAGCTAATTTTTGTATATTTTGTAGAGACAGGGTTTCACCATGTTGCCTAGGCTGGTCTCAAACTCCTGGGCCCAAGCAATCCTACCCCCGCCGTGGCCTCCCAAAGTGCTGGCATGAGCCACCACACCCCACCTGCCCCCTCATCTTAGTTAAAACTTTGAGGTTTGGCCAGGCGTGGTGGCCCACGCCTGTAATCCCAGCACTTTGGGAGGCTGAGGCGGGCGGATCACGAGGTCAGGAGTTCGAGATCAGCCTGGCCAATATGGTGAAACCCCGTCTCTACTAAAAATGTAAAAATTAGCTGGATGTGGTGGCGCACGCCTGTAGTCTCAGCTGCTCAGGAGGCTGAGACAGAAGAATCGCTTGAACCTGGGAGGCAGAGGTTGCAGTGAGCCGAGATCACAAGATCACTGCACTCCAGCCTGGGCGACAGAGCGAGACTCTGTCCCCACACCAAAAAAAAAAAAAAAAAAAAAACCAAAAAAACCAACTTTGAGGTTCACTGGCCTGGTTTCTGTCATGTCCCCTAACATAGTTCCATGGACTCTTCTGTCTGGTTTCTTGCGGGATGGGGCATCAACAGCTTGTTTCTATGGAACCCACTGATTGGCTTCTCTGACAATCCCGTCTTCCTAGGAACCCCTCTCCCCACAGCTGTCTCTTCCCCACCCTGCCACCTTCTCTCTATGAAATCCATTGTCTGGTTTCTAGCATTTCCTGCTACCTTAGTTTTATGGGACCTTCTACCTGGGTGCTTTTGGGGAGGATTCAATTCACATCTTGCACCTAGGGGACCCACTGCCTGGCTTCTATTATGCCCCACCTCCGTATTTCTCTGAGACCCACCACATGGGCGCTGTGTGACTCCACCCACCTCATTTCGGCAGGATCCTGTGTTGCCCCTGCCTGGCTCATCTGAGATCCTACCCCACCAAAGTCTCCCAGGGTGTTACCAGGGATGGAGGTGCCCAGGGCAACGAAGACAACAGCATTGACAGAGTCCTTGAGGCCAACGGTGCAGCCGAAGTGGGAGGCGAGGTCCCCAATGAGGGCGGTGAGCAGGCCGATGACCAGGATGGAGACGCCAAAGCAGGCCCAGCCGTGGCAGTACTCGGTGGGGGGCACACAGGCAAAGAGCACCTTCCAGAACACCGTCAGGAAGTGCATCACGTAGTCAAAGCACGAAGGCAGCCGCTCCTCCCGGGACCCGTCCTCCTCCTCCTCCTCGTCCCCTGTGGGCACACGACCCAGCTGGGGCATACACTCAGACTTCCTTCCTTGCCTACAGAGGCCCCATTTTGTCTAACTTCCTGACAGCAAGTCCCATTGAATGAACTTCTTTCCCAGAATCCCTTGCACCTACATGTGGCCAAGTCAACTGCTAAAAACAGTTACTTTCCCAGAATCCCTTGAAGCTAGGAGCTTGATTGGGCCCGGGTGAAAAATATTTACTTTCCCAGAATCCTTTGGATCTAAATATGGCTAAGTCAGCAGTAAAAACAGTTACTTCCATAGAATCCCTTGGAGCTAGGGGCATGACTGAGTCCAGGTAAAAAAATTTTACTTTCCCAGAATCCCTTGCACCTAAGTGTGGCCATGTCAGCAGCTAAAAACAGTTACTTTCCCTGCATCCTTTGAAGCTAGGAGTGTGAATGGGCCCAGGTGACAAATATTTATTTTCCCAGAATCCCTTGCACCTAAATGTGACCAAGTCAGCAGCTAAAACCCATTACTTTCCCAGAATCCCTTGAAGCTAGAGGAAGCCACATCTGCCCAGCTAAAAACATCCAGTTCCCCAAGACCGTTTGCTGCCAGGGACAGCCATACCCCTAGCTAAAATTATTCATTTTCCCAGAAGCCTTCACAGCTGCTGAAAGCCAGTCCACAGCTAGAAGTATTCACTTCCTCAGATTCACTGCAGCTAACCAGAGCCACAGTCTCCACTAAATGTACTCACTTTCCCAGAATCCCTTGCAGCTAGAGGGCTATATACCCAGCCAAAATTAATCACTTTCCTAGAATCCCTTGAGACTAGCAACAGCTATGGCCTCAGATAAAAATATGGTATTCACTTTCCCAGAATCCCTTGCAGTTGGCAGTTGCCATGTCCCTGGCTAAATACTTGTTTTGCCAGAATTCCTCCTGTGAGTGACTATCTGACCCAGTCTGCCAATGAGATATAAACAGAGGGTTTCTGGAAAGCCCTGGCTTTCCTGATATGGGCATTGGGTTACAGATGTGTTTTCTGAGCTTTGTAAATGATGCCTCATGCTTAGAGCTGTATCACCTATTGTGACCTAATTTGACCAGCTTTTGACCTGCAGTGACTTTTTTTTTTTTTTTGAGACAGAGCCTCCCTCCGTTACCGAGGCAGTAGTGTGATCTCAGCTTACTGTAACCTCCGCCTCCTGAGTTCGAGTGATTCTCATGCCTCAGTCTACTGAGTAGCTGGAATCACAGGTGTGCACCACCCCACCTGGCTGATTTTTTTGTATTTTTACTAGAGATGGGAGTTCGCCATGTTGGCCAGGCTGGTCTTAAACTCCTGGCCTCAACTGATCTGCTCTCCTAGGCCTCCCAAAGTTTTGGGATTACAGGTGTCAGCCACCGTGCCCAGCTGACCTGCAGTGGCTTTTATAACCTGAAAGCCCTAAGGCAGTGTTTTGTTTACCTCACCCTAAGCTGATTAGTATAAAGCAATGAATGAGAATCAATGAGCACACTTGTGTGTGGCACGCATTACATCTGGAAGGATGGTCATGAGAACGAACGTAGCTCCTGACCAGTCACTGCTGAACGCATCCCTAACTGATGTAAGACATGGCTGAGGTCAGAGCAGGGAGGCCACACTCTTTGGGAGGGAGGTGGCTGCTATTACCGCATCACTGTGTCAGTTGAGGCTTCTGCCTGCCCTGCTTCAAATCCTTCCTTGGTTCTGTACTACCTTCAAACCCAGGCCCACATGCCTAGGCTTGGCATTCTGCGGACTCTGGCCTCAGCTGACTTCCCCAGCTGCTCCCCTCTACAGGGAGGCTGGTGGTTATGCCTGTCACTCTGAAGTCACCTCTCTGGTGTCCAACCCTGGATCCACTGTGTGATCCTGAATCAGTGTCCTCACCTTTCTGGGCTTCTGGGTGCCTATCTGTGATAAATAATTGGACCTGCTTCATGGGAAACTTGTGATGACACAATGAGTTGGTTCATGTAAAGTGCTGTCAATGGTCTCGGACACCTCCAGCGTTATTACTGTTGTTTCGATTGTTATGATTCAAGGCCTTTTTTGGTGCCTGGGGGAAATTCAAAGATGCTCCATGCCAAGTCCAGCCCGCAAGGAGCTTACAGTAGGAAGGGAGGTAAAGGAAGTCCAAAAGCTCTGCGTGGAAGATGGGACCCGACTCATCTCCTAAGGGAGTGAGGACTACCCTTCTCCCTCACCCCTCCAGCAGCTCTGTGCTCGCACAGCAAAGAACCAAAAGGCACGTGCTGGACAAAGTGCAAAGTGACCAAGCTCTGATCCAGACACTGAGGATACATTAATTAAAATGAGTTCACACAGGAAATAAATTTCCAACCATGCCTGGCACTCAAGACACGATAGGGTCAGCTGGGCACAGTAGCTCACACCTGTAATCCCAGCACTTTGGGAGGCGGATGTGGGCAGATCACTTGACGTCAGGAGTTCAAGACCAGCCCGGCCAACATGGTGAAACCCCATCTCTACTAAAAATACAAAACTTAGCCAGACATGGTGGTGGGTGCCTGTAATCCCAGCTACTCAGGAGGCTGAGGCAGGAGGATCGCTTGAACCCAGGAGGAGGAGGCTGAGGAGGCTGCAGTGAGCCGAGATCACACCACTACACTCCAGCCTGGACGACAGAGACTACATATCTCAAAAAAAAAAAAAAAAAGACATGATAGGGTCACCGTTGTCATAATCAGGATTATTATTACTGTTATTATTATTGTTATGTTGTTATTCTTCCTCCACCCTGATCTAATCACCTGATCTAACCACCTGGTTTCTATAAACTCACAGCGCGATGTACGCTGGGTCTCTACGACCACCACCTCACACCTCGTTTCAGTTCCGCCTCATCCTCCGTCTCCACTAAGTCCCCAGAGGAAATGCTCCGAAGCTCAAAGAGCCCCTTGCCATCTCCCCATTGTTCGTGGAATGAACCTCAAAGGAGCCTCTGCAGGGCCCGTCTCCTGCTAGTTTCTTTTCTTCGTTTTGTTTTTTTTTTTTTTTTTTTTTTTTTTAGACGGAGTTTCGCTTTGTTGCCCAGGCTGGAGTGCAATGGTGCTATCTCGGCTCACCGCAACCTCTGCCTCCCAGATTCAAGCGATTCTCCTGCCTCAGCCTCCTGAGTACCTAGGATTACAGGCGCAGGCCACCATGCCCGGCTAATTTTGTATTTTTAGTAGAGACGGGGTTTCTCCATGTTGGTCAGGCTGGTCTCGAACTCCTGACCTCAGGTGATCCACCTGCCTCGGCCTCCCAAAGTGCTGGGATTACAGGCGTGAGCCACCGCACCCAGCCTCTACTGCTACTTTCTACAGCCTCTACCCACACCCTCTCCACTTTCCTCCCACAAGCTCTCTCTAGCCCCAGGGGCTTCCCCCATTCAAAACCCTCCATGGCTCCCCAGTGTGTTCAAATGCCACCCAAGCTCCCTACTGTGGTCCACAAGGAGCAGTGTGGAAATGTGCCGATTTCCAGCCTCATCCTGGTACTCTTCCTCCCGCCCAACACCAGGCACCCACCCAAAAAATGTGCCATAATCTCGCACACTCCAGGGCTTCTGTGCTTGGCTCTCCCTCTGCCTGAAACACTCTCCCTGTCTTCTCCCTCCTCCTGGCTGACATCTTTTCCCATTTGAAGACTCAGCTGGGAAGCCACCCCCTCCAGGAAGCCCTCCCTGACTTTCAGGCTGGGTTAGGAACCGCATCAGGGCTTTCCTCTGGGTCTCCCATCCCAGCCCTGCCTACTCTGGGTTGTCTCTGTCTTGTGACATGTCTGTCTCCTGCACTGGGCTGTAAGCTCCATGACAGGGCCAGAAATCACTTCTGTGTCCCTGGCAATGTCTCACATAGGATCGGGCCCAGAAGATCCCTCAGAAGTATGTCAGAAGAATGTGGCTTCAGAGGGAGATGCCACTTTGTTTCTACTGGGCAAACAGTCTGGTGTTTCTAGGACTGCTGCCTTGTATTTTCCCATCCCCTTAAGCCTGGTTTCTTTGGATCCTGCTCGCCCAGTTTCTTTGCAACCACAATTCCATGTACGCCTTCAGTCCCCAAGAGCTGGGGGCCTTAACCCTGATGTTATGTAAGAGATTGAAGCCCTGAGCTCCGACCTCGGGCCTTTTCTGGACTTCCTGTGGGACTTCAGGCCACTCCCTCCTCTGTCTCTGAGCCTCAGTCTCCCCAGTCCATATCACAAAGGGCCAGTGTTGGCTTCCAAGACCATCCGTGGGTACAAGTGTCATAGTGTCTCTAGCCACAAGGGGGCAGTGTGGGCCTGTCTGAGGCCAAGTAGGGTGGTGACCCGCGCAGGTGGGAAAGAGCTCGGTGCCCTGGTGACTGTCTCCAGGGCAACGGAGGAACCCAGGCTCTCTCTGGGGTGGCCACGCCATTTAATCTGTTCCCACCCTCCTGATGCCTGACGCTGGGAGAAAGCCCAGGCTGGGAACCCTCCCGGTTCAGCCCAGAGCCAAACACAAACCCTCCCAGCCGCTCCAGCCACCGCCTCTCCCTTCTCTGCCCTTTCTGTATCCTCATCTACCCGCCTCTCCCTCTCCCCGGCCCATTTCAGTTTGCACCGTTCATTCTGTCTCATGTCTTCTCCATGTCTCTCTGATTCTCCCTGTGTATTTCTGTGTGTCTGTCTCTCCTGCTTGTATTTTTTTTAGAGACAGGGTCTTGCTCTGTTGCCCAGGCTGGAGTGCAGAGGCACGATCATGGCTCATTGCAGCCTCAAACTCCTGGCCTCAAGCAATCCTCCCGCCTCACCCTCCCAAAGCGCCGGGATTCCAGGCATGAGCCACCGCGCCTGGCCTGTTTCTTTATCTTTATGCCTGTCTCTCCATTCATTTCTCCCCCTTTCCCTGTGTCTCTGTCTCTCCATCTTTCTCTCTTCTCTCTCCTCCCTCCCCACTTACCTGCGCTCACCGTAATTGCCTCTAAAAACTGCTCCCTCCATGAATGGGTCCCAATTACCAAGGCCAAGTTCGTTTTCTTGATGAGTTTATCCACCGTGTTCTGGGGACGAGAGGGTTGGGGAGAGGTCACTGCCCCTGAGCGAACCAGGGAAGCTCCATCTTGGGTCCTGGGTAGGGGGCTCACAGCCTGTGCCCAGGGGTCCTCAACTTTCCACACCCCGGTTCTGAAGGCAAGCAAGGAAAAGGGAGGCATGTGCTGTCCGTGGTCCTGACGTGGGACCCTTCTTTGGCCTGATCTTAGGAACCTTGTGGCTCCCCGCTTTCCGGACCCTCCCCAAGGAAATGAACCAGGCTGGACTCCAGGAAGGTGAGGCCCCGGAAAATCACCTTAAAATCATATGACTCCTCGATGATGACCTCCAGCCGGCAGTTTTCCCCAAGAACTGGCTTGCCCATCTCTGCTATCCTCCGAGCCTCCTCCTCCTCGGCTGTTAGCTTCCTGTCCCCATCCCCTGCAGCATGAGGGATGGGGGTTAGACTCCTGGGAGACCTACCTAATTGGGCCTGTGACGCCTTTACTACCTGTCCCCATAGTTAGAGAAAGCCTATCTGTTCTCCTCTGGGAAGCTCCTTGGTGACTCCTCCCAGCCTCCCACCTGACCACCGTCTCCTTCAACCCTGAGGTCCAGCTCCCAAGGGTTGGTTCATGATCTTTAGTTGGTGGGCTCTGGGGTTCGTATGGTGGAGGCTGTGAGACCTTAGGCAATGCCTGAGCCTCTCTGTGCCTTAGTTTTCATACCTGTTAAACGGGCACAATAATTAGTACCTACCTCATGGGGTGGTTGTGAGACTTAAATGAGTTAATTCGTGTGAAGTGCTTAGAACAGTGCCTGGCACACAATAAATATTCAATACATGTTACTATCTTTATTATTATCACCAACATTATCATCATCGTTGCCACCCTGATAGGGGAGGCCTGGTCTCTACATCCAGTTTCTGGAAACACCCTAGAGTGTGGCTGACGTGGTAAGGAAAGGGGAGGACATCCGATTTTGGCACAAATCTTGGAACCAGACCCACCTACATCCTGGTCCTGAGCTCGCTTCTCTCCCCAAAGTATGCTGACCCCTGACTCCAAGCCCGGCAGCAGCCCAACCCTAATTCTGGTCCCTAACTCTGAGCTGGACTCTCACCGTGGCCCCAAATGGAAGCCTGTCATCAACACTGACTCCAAACCCCAACCCTCAGCCCTGGATCTGACCTCAGCACAACCCTAGCCCTAAACCCTAATCCCGACTCTAACATTCACCATAACCTGGAGCATCAATAACCCCAAGCCAAATCCCACACTCTATCTCCAGATCTAACTCCAGTCCTACACCTGACCTCAAACCTCAGTCCCAACTCCCAACTCTGACACCATCACTCATGAGGAGCTTGACCACATGGCAGAAGCTGAAGTGTGTTCACCTGAACCTGTTTCCTCTCCTTCCTGGGCAAAGAGCTGAACTACATTTCCCAGCCTCCCTTGCAGCTGGGCGTGGCCATGGCCTGAGTTATGGACACTAGAATGTGGGCAGAAGTGATGGTCAGTCCCTCCAGGCTTAGCCCCCGAAAACCTCCCATGTGAGCCTCGAAACTCTCTTGCACTGTTCACCAGCAGCAAACCCAGCCACAATGCCAAAGCTCCCTGGCATAGTGGAGTCACAAGATGGAATGGCCACATGGCAGAAGAAAGCCACCCACCAACTAGGAACACTCTCGTAAAACTTTGCCTGAGAGGCCAGGTACAGTGGCTCATGTCTGTAATCCCAGCACTTTAGGAGGCCAAGGCAGGTGGATCACCTGAGGTCAGGAGTTCAAGACCAGCCTGGCCAACATGGTGAAACCCCATCTCTACTAAAAAATACAAAAAAATTAGCTAGGTGTGGTGGCAGGTGCCTGTAATCCCAGCTACTCGGGAGGCTGAGGCAGGAGAATCTCTTGAACCCGGGGGGTGGAGGTTGCCATGAGCCGAGATCGCACCATTGCACTCTAGCTTGGGCAACGAGAGCGAAACTCCGTCTCACAAAGACAAACAAAGAAACAAAAAACAACTTTCCCTGAGCAAGAAATAACTTTTTTTCTCTCTTCTCCCTCCTTCCTTCCTTCCTTCCTTCCTTCTGTCCTTCCTTCCCTCCCTCCCTCTCTCTCTCTCTTTCTTACTTTTCTGAGATGGAGTCTTGCTCTGTCACCCAGGCTGGAGTGCAGTGGCACAATCTCGGCTCACTGCAACCTCCACTTTCCAGGATCAAGTGATTCTCCTGCCTTAGGCTCCTGAGTAGGTGGGATCACAGGTGCCCACCACCATGCCTGGCTAATTTTTGTATTTTTAGTAGAGACAGGGTTTCACCATGTTGGTTAGTCTGGTCTTGAACTCCTGACCTTAAGTGATCCGCCCGCCTGGGCCTCTCAAAGTGCTGGGATTACAGGCATGAGGCATTGTGCCCAGTCAAGAAATAACTTTTATTGTGTTAAGCCCCTGGGACTTGTGGGTCAGTTTGTTATGGCAGCTTGTATTGCTTCCTCCAACGAATACAATCTTTAATCTAACTCTAATCCTAACCACGGATCCCAATTCTGATCTTGACTCCAAAATGACTTTGTCCGTCTCCAAGCCACTGACCTTAGCCCTAACTCTTACTCCAATCTCTGACCTTGGCCCCAATTCTAACCTAAATTCCTCAAACTCTATTACTCACCTCAAAGTCCAACTTTAGCTTTGACCTAAATCTGACTCTAATTCTAATCTGATCCCACCAGCAGGAAAGAACCTCCACTGTGACTCTCACCTTAACACGGTCCTAACCCCGATCTCCAATCCAAACCCCACCTCACTCCTAATCAACCCCAAACTGGATTCTCTCTGACCTCACTCTCACGAACCCAGATCTGATTGTATGACTTACAACCCTGATTACAGACATAATCTTTTTTTTTCTTCTGAGATGGAGTCTTGCTCTGTTGCCCAGGCTGGAGTGCAGTGGCACAATCTTGGCTCATTGCAACCTCTGCCTCCCGGGTTCAAGCGATTCTCCTGCCTCAGCCTCTCAAGCAGCTGGGATTCCAGATGCCTGTCATCACACTCAGCTAATTTTTTTTTTATTTGAGGCAGAGTTTCGTTCTTGTTCCCCAGCGTGGAGTGCAATGGCGTGATCTCGGCTCACCGCAACCTCCACCTCCCGGGTTCGAGTGATTCTCCTGCCTCAGCCTCCTGAGTAGCTGGAATTACAGTCGTGTGCCATCAGGCCCGGCTAATTTTGTATTTTTAATAGAGACGGAGTTTCACCATGTTGGTCAGGCTGCTCTCTAACTCTTGACCTCCGGTGATCCACTCTCCTCGGCCTCCCAAAGTGCTGGGATTATAGGTGTGAGCCACCGTACCTGGCCTCACCCAGGTAATTTTTGTATCTTTACAAGAGATGGGGTTTCACCATGTTACAGACATAATCTTGACCTCCAAAATGCTAACTGTAATCCCAAACTCATACAGGCACCACCAACTCTCAGGCCAGACCCCACTGTCCCCCAGCCCTGAATCTGCCTTTATCTCACCTCCAATCTGCCTCAAACCCAACCTGGAAGAGTAGCTTTGGGGCTGGGACCCTCCCCCAGGCCCTCTTCCAGTGGCTCCTCCCCACTCAGAGCCCAGAGGTGACTTCACTCACCTTGATTGAGTAGCAGAGCTGGGGAGAGACAGAGACAGGCAGACAGTGAGATCAGTTCCCCACGAAGCTCAGGTCCACGAGCTTTAAGGAGTGCCTGCAATTGAGCCCCTGAAAGTCCCCCGACCCTGGACCCCTTACTTCTCCCACAGCCCACTGGTCACCCCTCACCTGAAATCCCTCGCTTAAGCCACTGGGGCTGGCCCAGCTCAATGAAGAAATTATCCTTTTTCTCATATTCCTCGTCATCAACTATCTTCACCTGAAGAGTTTTCCTGTGCAGGGGGCAAGGGGGAGGCAGAACACTCAGTGTAAGGCCCCCTCCCCAGACTCATCAGGCAACCCTCCTGGCAGCCACCCAGTTTTCCAAGCACCTCCTCTGTCCCAGACTCCACAATCTCATTTACTTCTCACCACCACGCAGGGAGGAAGGCTCTATTATCATCCCCATTTGACAGAAACAAAACCAGGCACTGGTGAGGAAGCTGAATCTGATTAAAGTAAAGCATTCTGGGTGCGGTGGCTCATGCCTCTTATCCCAGAATTTTAGGAGGCTGAGGAGGGAGGATTGCTTGAGGCCAGGAGTTCAAGACCAGCCTGGGCAATATATTGAGATCCCATCTCTATTTATATTAAATAATTTATTTTTAAAAATAGGCCGGGCACGCCTGTAATCCCAGCAGTTTGGGAGGCCGAGGCAGATCACGAGGTCAAGAGATCGAGACCATCCTGTCCAACATGGTGAAACTCTGTCTCTACTAAAAAATACAAAAATTAGCTGGGTGTGGTGGCACATGCCTGTAGTCCCAGCTACCTGGGAGGCTGAGGCAGGAGAATTGCTTGAACCTGGGAGGTGGAGGTTGCAGTGAGCTGAGATCATGCCACTGCACTCCAGCCTGGCAACAGAGCGAGACACCATCTCAAAAAATAATAATAATAAAAAAATAAAGCAAAGCGGTATGAGCTCATGGTTGAGACAGGATTTGAACTTACAACTGTCAGAATCCAGACTGTTAACCCCTGCACTCCAGCCCAGCCACTATGGTCTCCTACCTAGATTACTAGTTGCCTGCTAAACAATCCCATGCTTCAGCCTCACTGCCCACAGTCTGTTCTTTCAAGAGCAGCCAGAGTGATCCTGATAGAACCAAAGTCAGACCACGTTCCTCCCCTGTGCAAAACACTTGCAAGGCTCCTATCTCTCACAGAATGAAAGTCAAAGTCCTTAGAATGGCCCACAAGACCCCCTGCAATCTAGCACTCATTCCCTTTCTGGCCTCCTTGCTATTCCTTGAACAAGCCAGGCCTGCTCATGCCTCAGGGCTTTTGCACTGGCTGTTCCCTCTGCCTAGAACACTCTTCCCCCAGGCTCCCTTCCTCAGTTCTTCATTCAAACTTCACCTTCTCAATGAGGCCCACTTCTTCCATCTTATTTAATGGTGAAATCCCTCACTGCTCCCCCTCCAGCACTCCCTTATACTGCTCTGTTGTCTTTCTTTTTAATGTATTTATTATTATTTTTGGAGACAAGATCTTGCTGTGTCACCCAGGTTGGAGTGCAGTGGTGCAATCATAGCTCAATGCAGCCTCAAAGTCCTGGGATCAAGCGATCCTCCTGCCTCAGCCTCTCATGTAGCTGGGACTACAGGTATACACCACCATGCTCAGTTAATTTTTTAGTTTTTGTAGAGATGGGGTCTCACCACATTGCCCAGATTGGTCTTGAACTCCTGCCCTCAAGTGATCCTCCCATCTTGGCCTCCCAAAGTGCTGGGATTACAGATGTGAGCCATGGCACCTGGCCTGTCTTCTTTAAATATCACCTTCTAACACCCTCTAACATTTATTTAGTTTATTGTTCGTCATTTACCATTTGCTTCCCCATCTTTAAATTTAAGTTCCCCCAGGTAAGTTCATTTATGTTTTTTGTTTTATCTCCAACACCCAGAACAGTCCCTGGCATGGAGCACACCCTCCATGCATATTTTGCTAACTCCAATCCTTCAGCACAGAAAACCCTCAGCTTCCTGCTCTCTGTCCCAACCAGATTTGGAGAGTTAACCAAGTGCTGATGCTAATTGATTTTCTCAGCATCTCTGCTCCTATGGTAACCAGGGGGTGGCAGGAAACAGCCAGAAGTTACCTGTCACCTTCAGGCACATAACCCACGCCCCTCGACCCCAAAGACCCACAAACCCAGAATGTCCACAGCTTTGCCACTGGCAACTCTTTAGGCTGTAGGAACCATGTAGTCCCACAAGGCCTGGCCCCAGAACCCAGAAACACAAACACCCAGCCCACACAGTCACCCAATCGAGGAAGCACAGCCGATCACACCGCCCACACCCACACGCCATCACACCCTACAGCCATTCCCACTGCAGTGGCAAGACTGCATGGACCAGATGCCCGTCAGTTAGCACGACTCCCCCACCACAGCCTTGGCGACATCGCCACCCTGCAGCCCCTCACTGTGGTACCACGTAGACGCTCCTACCTTATATCTAACTCCTGACGCCTCTTGGTGTCTCTGTTTACTTCCTTCAGTGCCTCTCTGCATCTCTGTCCCTACATTTTCCATCTTCTTTTCTCTCTCTGCCTCTCTCAGCTTCTCTGGGTCTATCTCTCCATCTCTGACTCTGTCTCTCTGACTCTCCAGCAGTCTCTCTTTCTGACTCTGACTCTCCCCGTTCTCTGTCTCAGTCTCTTCTCATCTCTCTGCTCTCCTTTTTTTTGAAACAAAGTCTCGCTCTGTTGCCCAGGCTGGAGTGCAGTGGCATAATCATGGCTCACTGCAGCCTTGATCTCCAGGGCTCAAGCAATCCTCCCACCTCAGCCTCCTAAGTAGCTGGAAATATAAGCGTGTGCCACCACACCTGGCTACTTTTAAATTTTTTATAGAGACAGGATCTCACTATGTTGCCCAGGCTGGTCTTGAATTCCTGGCCTCAAGTGATCCTCCCACCTTGGCCTCCCCAGTGCTGGGGTTACAGGTGTGAGCCACAGCACCTGGCCCGCCCTTCTTTATCTGGATTCTTCTCTCCCTGTCTCTGTCTTTCAGAGTCTAAAGAATGGAGTAACAAAAGTCAACACACTTCAAGCAGAAGAGTTTCAATCAGGCAGTCATTCAAAAGACGCATCTCAACACACAAACACGCACAAGACACAGCGACACCCGCGCAAGGACAGGCGCACACAAGACGGCCATGTGGGGACATCCGCCCACCTCCACCCTCCTGGTTTCAGGATATTTTCAATTTTCTGTGGGTGGAAAGAAAGGGCCGCCCCCGACCTCGGCGTGGGCTGTGAGCTGTCCGCGGTGCTGAAATGCTGGGGCCGGCGAGGAGGGAGGGTCTCCCGAGACATGCTCCTCACACACCCTGACACACACAGACAGCTGCCGACACAGTGACATGCTGACAGGGTGACACACACACCTCTGTCGCTCACTCTCGCAGACACGCTGCGATCCGCTGACACACAGTGACTGACGTGCAGTGACAAGCACGTCAACTGCGCCTGGGAGGCGCACCCTCAGGGGACCCAGATGCAGGAGAAACCCAACGCGCAGGAAACAGCAAGAGGGACTCGAGCTAGACCAAGACAGGATTTCCTGAGATCAAAGGAAGCAGATTTCCTCCCCAGCCTGCCCCCTTGTTTCCTGAAAACTCCACTCTCCTGCCCTTCTCCCCTGCCAGTCTCTGATCTCAGACCCAGTCTCCTCATCCTGTCTCTCACTGACCCAAACTCCCTTTTCTCTCTGCAGCATCGTGAGAACCTCTCCTTCCCTGGGTCAGTCTCTCTCCTCCATGAGTGTCTTTATCGCGTCTCCATCTCTCTGCCTTTCAGTCTCCCTCCATCTCAGCTTTCAATATCCACCTCTCTCCCTCTCTCGAAGCATCTCTCTCTCTGTGTCTCTTCCTTTTTTTCGGGGGGGTGGGTGGGTGGGAGATGGAGTTTCGCTCTTGTTGCCCAGGCCAGAGTGCAATGGCGTGATCTCGGCTCACAGCAACCTTCGCCTGCTGGGTTCAAGCGATTCTCCTGTCTCAGCCTCCCGAGTAGCTGGGATTACAGGTGCATGCCACCACGCCTGGCTAATTTTTGTATTTTTAGTAGAGACGGGGTTTCATCATATTGGTCAGGCTGGTCTCGAACTCCTGACCTCAGATGATCCACCCCGTGTTGGCCTCCCAAAGTGCTGAGATTACAGGCATGAGCCACCGTGCCCGACCTCTAAGTTCCTGTCTTTCTGTGTCTCTGTCTCTCTGTTCTGTCTCTGTTTCTCTCTCCAGTTCTGTTATTCTGTCTTCAGCTCTCCCTGTGTCTATCTCTGTGTCTCTGTCTCTGTGTCTCTCATGCTCTCTCTGCCACCCCATCTCTGGGTGTCTCTCCTCCATCTCCAGCCCAGCTGCTTCAAAGCGCCTCTAATTAGTGCCTGCCCATCAGAGGAAGGAAGAGTTTCCCTAAACACTAATTAGCCTCCTGTTCTCTGTCTTCTGAAGCCACAGCTGGGAGCTTGTGGGGGTGGGGGACAGAGGGTGTCCCAGCCTAGGGAAGCCGTGTGGGGGAGGACAGGGCCGTAAGGTTGCAGCAGCAGGAGGGAAGCAGGTTGGACTATAAGAAGGACCGGAAAAAGCAGAAAGAAAACTCTCCATTCCCCCATCTCTTGGTGTGAGAGAGGGGTCTGGGATGGTGCCTCTCGCAGCCCCCAACCCAAGTTCTCAACAACCCTCAGACAGAGACCAAGCCAGACAAAGAGAGAGAAGGAAAGGTGTGGAGTGTGCCTGAAATATAAGCTGAGTCAGAGAGCGAGGTGCTGGGGACAGACAGCCGCAGATGAACAGAGACGCAGAGACCCAGAGAGAGACAGCCCAGGGAGTGAGAGATGCAGAGATGCAGAGGGAGAGACGGAGAGACAGCGAGAGCAGTGAGAAGCTGAGTGCTGCCCGAGGCGGAAGCGCAGAGGCTGGGAGGAGGAGGGAGGGGGAGCGCGGTGGGGACTCCGCTTGAGTAGGAGGCGCGTGGGCGGCACGGAGGAGGGAGACAGACGGGCATGCGGGGGCGGAAGGGAGCGGGCAGAGGAGGGGCAGGCGCTGCCTGCATCCTGGGCAGGGGGGTGGGGGAATGTGAGGCTTCAGGCACACATTGGGGGACACTCGGTCACCTGTGTAAGGGGTGGCCAGGGATCTGGGCGTGAGAACAGCCCTGACTTAATAATTTAGTGTACGTGTCCGTGATTTTATGTGTGTCTGCGTGTTTTTTTTTCTTTTTTTGAGACAGGGTCGCACTGTGTCGCCCAGGCTGGAGTGCAGTGGGTGATCACAGCTCATTACAGCACCTAACTCGTGGGCTCAAGCCATCTTCCTGCTTTGGCTTCCCAAGTAGCTGGGACTACAAGTGCACACCACCATGCCCAGCTAATTTTAAACAATTTTTAGCAGAGTAGAGGCTGATCTCCAACTCCAAGGCTCAAGCCATCCTCCCGCCTCAGTTTCCTAAAGTGCTGGCACTACAGGCATGCGCCACCACTAATTAGAAAAATTATTTTTAGAGTAGGAGTCTTGCTATGTTGCCCAGGTTGCTCTCAAACTCCTGGCCTCAAATGATCCTCCTGCTTCGTCCTCCCAAAGCGCTGGGATTACAGGTGTTGACCACCACGCCTGGCCCTGCCGTGTGTGTCTATGTGTGTGTGGTGCGTATAAATGGCTTTGTGTCCAATCTGTAAACGTCTGTCTACATGTGTGTGTCTGAGTGTATCCAGCCAGCCCACCTCCCCAGACCCCATTTTCCTAAATCCCAGCCCTCAGGCTCCCCAGTGTCTCCCCAGGCCCTGCCCTGCCTTCCTTCCAGCACCATCTTTTCCCAAATCCTCGCCCAGATTCGCGTTAGGTGCCCCACTATTTCCCCAGGTTCTTCCTCATACCCAGAAGCCCCACCCCTTCCCCAGCTCCGCGCCCCCAGGCCCCACCCATCTTGTTAGGCCCCGCCTTCTTCCGCAGCCCACATCCATTTTCCCATTTCCTGATGTCGTATGTCCAAACCCAGACCCCACCCATCGCCCTGGACCCGCCCCCTCTCCACAGCCACCGACAGCGTCTCATCTCCACAGGCCTCTCCCCACATCTCCCTGGGCACTCTTCTTCAGGACACACTCCACGAGCTACCAATTAAGGCCCCACACCGCTCTCCCCAGGCCCCGTCCCATCACTCCTCACCTCGTCCACCCTTCCTCCTTGGGGCCCTCTTCTCACCTGTCCGGCCGCCCTTCTAGGCCTCGCCTCTTCATTTCACAGTCACAACCCCACCAGGCCCCGCCCACGTGGTAGACACAGCACACCTAGGCCCCGCCCCTCCCGAGGCCAGGCCCACTTTGGAGAACGATTCGCTCAGGCCCCTCCCCTCCTGAGGGCCCAGCTGTTCAGTGAAGCCCCGCCCACGTCGCGGGCATGGGTCACAGTCCCCGCCCACGTTGCGGGCACGGCCACGCAGGCCCCTCCCCTCCCGAGGCCCAACCAAGACCCGCCCACTATGTGGGCATGGCTCACCCAGGCCCCGCCCCTGAGCCCCATCAGGCCTCGCCCATTCCGAAGCCCCGCCCCTCTCCGGGCCGCCTCGGGCGTGCTCACATGGTCTCGTCGTCGCCAAACTCCAGCTCTCCGCACGCGTCCTCGTAGTGCACGCCGCCGCCGCGCGCCGTGCCGTCCACCGTGCGGTAGGGAAGGCGCACGGTGCCGCGCGCGCCCGAGCTGCGCACGACGCGCACGTCCACGGTGCCCATGCACTCGCTCACGTGCAGCAGGCGGTCCTGGAAGGAGAAGATGCCTGCGTGGTCGTCGTCCAGTATGGTGACGGTGGCCAGCAGCGGCGCCACCAGCCGCCCCTTGGGCCGCCCGCCGCCGTCCGGCTCGAACATGCCCTGCGCGTCGCCCACGCGCAGGTTCAGCAGCCGCACGAAGAAATGCTCGTCCTCCTCGAAGATGTCGTCGTCGATGATGCCGATGCGCAGCTCCTTCTGCGTCTCGCCTGGTTTGAACACCAGCGTGCCCTCGCTGTGGCGGGGTGGGGAGGGGGAAGAGTGGGGTGAGGGTCGGTCATCGGCTGTGTGTTGTACGGGGGGAGTCTGGACGTGCTTCCCAGAGGAGGGGCAGGTGCCATAGAAGAACTCCCAAGTATGAGGGTCGACAGGCATTAAACAAGTAATACTGAGGGTGAATCGGGGTGGGCGTCCTGGAGGAAGGGCTGCAGAGCGGGAACAAGACACAGTGGGCCCCTCCCCGCGTGGAACTCGTGAGGAGCAGAAGGTGGGAATTAAACAGGTAATGATAAGGTTGAGATCAGGGCAGGCTTCCTGGAGGAGGCATTAGCAGGTGGGCATACTCCAGGCAGAAGGAACAGCACATGCAAAGTCCAAGAGTTGAGAGGGAGCCTGGGGTGTTCTGCATCCCTGCTTCTCAAACCTTAATGTGCATATGAATCCCCTGGTGGATCTTGTGAAAATGCAGATTCTGGTTTAGAAGCTCCCGGGTTTCTAGAATCGCATTTCTAACGAGCTCCAGGGGATGTCCTGGTCACATTTTAAGTGGCAGGGATATAGGACCCAGAGAGGACTCTGTCATTCCTCTCATAAAAACCCTTCCCAGATGCCCCCAAGAGGAAGTCCATACACCTTAACTTGGCATCATTCATTCATTCAACAAACACTCCTAAGGGCACCCGTTCTGTGCCTTGTGCCGAGTGGTGCTGGGGACACAGCAGTAACCAGGCCCTGTCCTCACAGGGTTCACAGCCCCATGGGAGAGCCATATCACCATGACAATTGCACATTTAATGATTTAATTACGGTTCATTCATTCAACAGATAACTGACCGTTGTGTGCCAGGCATTGTTTTAAGTGTTGGGGGAACAGCAGCAATAAGAAGCTTTGAGATTCTGTTTTAGTGCAGAAGAATGAACAATAAACAAACACAGGATGTCAGGTGGTGATGGTGCTATGGAGAGAAACAGGAGGGTAGGGAGTGAGGAGAGGGAGCTGTTGGCATGGTCAAGAAAGCCTTTTGGAGGAGATAACATTTGAGCAGAGACCTGAAGGACGGGAGGGAGTGAGCCATAGGGAGGATGCCTGGAAAAGAGTTTTTTGTTGTGTTTTGTTTTGTTTTTTTGAGGCAGAGTCTCGCTGTCATCCAGACTGGAGTGCAGTGTCTCCATCTTGGCTCACTGCAACCTCCCCTCCCGGGTTCAAGGGATTCTCCCACCTCAGCCTCCCGAGCAGCTGGGACTACAGGCGCCTGCCACCATGCCTGGCTAATTTTGTGTACTTTTTTGTAGAGACAGGGTTTCATCATGTTGGCCAGGCTGGTCTCGAACTCCTGACCTCAAAAGATCCACCTGTCTTGGCTTCCCAAAGTGCTGGGATTACAGGCGTGAACAACCGTGCCTGGCCAAAAAGAGTATTTTTGGTAAAGGGAACAGGCAATGTGAATGCTCTGACCTGGGACTAGACAGCCGGACAGGGGACAGGATCTGACTTAGGGACAGGTCACCTCTTCGAGGAACTGCAGAGAGACCAGCATGATGACAGCAGAGGGAGCCAGGACAAGAGGGTGGGAGATGACATCACAGTGGGAACAGGGGCAGATCTCCTAGGGCCTGGGTGGGCCACGGTGAAGACTTCTGCGTTTACCCTGAGTGAGGAAGGAGCCCTGTGAAGCTTCCGAGCAAAGGAGGGACGTTCCGAGCAGAGGAGGGACACGAGCTGGCTTGGTGTTAAAAGAGTAACAGTTGTGTAAATCTCTGAAACACCCATAAGATACTCTGTAATGGGGGGAGCCAGGGAGGGAACAAGGCAGTGACATTAGATTAGTCAGAGTGAAATTCTGAGGGGTCATGGAGTAAGTGGGCTCTTCCTGGCAGGGCTGCAGACATCAGCGTGACTCTGGGATATTAAGAAATCTTGAAAATCTATCATTTCCCCCAATCCCTCCTACTGTACATGTAAGGGGCTCAGCACCATCTCTGAACCCTGCTATGTGATCCATATGCATTCACTATCACTTTCATATTAAAGGGGTTCTGGGGCCGGGCGCGGTGGCTCATGCCTGTAATACCAACACTTTGGGAGGCTGAAGTGAATGGATGACTTGAGGTCAGGAGTTCAAGACCAGCCTGGCCAACACAGTGAAAACCCGTTTCTACTAAAAATACAAAAATTAGTGGGGTGTAGCAGCGCATGCCTGTAGTCCCAGCTACTCTGGAGGCTGAGGCATGAGAATTGTTTGAACTGGGGAGGTGGAGGTTGCAGTGAGCCAAGATCACGTCACTGCACTCCAGTCTGGGTGACAGAGCAAGACTCCGTCTCAAAAATGTGGGGGCGGGGAGTCAGGCTCCAGTTTTCCAGCTCTGTGGGAGGAAGAGAGGGACCGCAAGGTTCTGGCAAGAGGTAGGGGGCATAGAACCTGGTGAAAAGACCTGCAGTGGAGGGATGAGGGAGTCCCTCAGCTCAGGATTCACTGTCCATGGTGATGGAGCACCTAGGAGGGTGGGCTGACCTGCTTCAAGCCCAGTTTGGCCGCCATGCCAGCTGTGTGATCTTGGGCGGTCAGGATTCTGCAGTCCTCTGAGCCTTGGTTTCCTTATCTGTGGAATGGGCTAATAATAGTGTTTACCTCCTGGCGCTATGGTGAGGACTGAATTGATACAGGGGAAGCACCCGGAGGCACAGTTAGCTAGTGATATCCACATATTAATATTATAATCTTAGAGCCCTAAAAGTCGTGGGATATGAGACATTTACATGTAAGGGATAAAGGGATCAGTAAAATGTGGAGATTGTAGCACTATCTTTTTTTTTTTTTTTTTTTTTTGAGACGGAGTCACCCTGTCGCCCAGGCTGGAGTGCAGTGGCACGATCTCGGCTCACTGCAACCTCCGCCTCTTGGGTTCAGGCGATTCTTCTGCCTCAGCCTTCCAAGTAGCTGGGATTACAGATGTGTGCCACCATGCCTGGCTAATTTTTTGTATCTTTAGTAGAGATGGGGTTTCACCATGTTGGCCAGGCTGGTCTCAAACTCCTGACCTCGTGATCTGCCAGCCTCGGCCTCCCAAAGTGCTGGGATTACAGGCATAAGCCACCGCGCCCAGACCTTTTTTTTTGTTTTTGTTTGAGACAGGGTCTTGTTCTGTCATCCAGGCTGGAGTGCAGTTGCACAATCCCAGCTCACTGCAGCCTCAACTTCCTGGGCTTAAGCAGCCCTCCTGCCTCAGCCTCTCGAGCAGCTGGGACTACAGGCTCGTGCCACCACACCTGGCTAATTTTTATACTTTTGGTAGACATGGGGTTTTGCCATGTTGCCCAGGCTGGTCTTGAACTACTGGGCTCAAGCAATCCGCTGGCCTTGGGCTCCCAAAGTGCTGGGATTGCAGGCATGATCCACTGCATACATCCTGTAGCATCATCTTTGCCAAACAATTAATCCAAAGATTTAGCAACATCTTTACCAAACAATTAAACTGGGCATCACAGTAATGGACGAGTGGACATCATGTTCCTCCTGATACAATGCACCCAGGGGGATAGAGCATCGCTTGCATGGGATTCCTGCCAAAAGTGCAGGACTCCAATCATCAGGAAGCATTAGACAAACCCAGATTGAGAATCATTCTAGTAACTGGCCTATCATCTTCAAAAGCATCAGGTCACAAAAGTCATGGGAAGGCTGAGAAACTGATCCAGACTGAAGGAGACTAAAGAGATTTGACAGGGAAATGCAATGTGTGGTTCTGGATCAAATGGGAAGAGAGGGCAGGAGTGAAAATACAGCCACCAAGGATATTACAAGGATGACTGGGGAAATGGAAACACGGGCTGTGCATCACTCAATTGACGTTGAGTTAACAGTATCAGTTCAGTGTTAGATTTCTTGAGTGAGATCATAGTATTGTGATTAGGTAGGAGAATGCCATTATTCTCAAAAGATGCATGCTCAAGTATTTAGGCATGAAGGTCATGGTATTTGCAACTCGTGGTCACAGAGTGTCACAATTATTGTTATTATTTTATTATTATTTTGAGACAGATTCTGGCTCTGTCATCCAGGCTGGAGTGCAGTGGCACAATCTTGGCTTACTGTAACCTCTGCCTCCTGGGCTCAAGCGATTCCCCTACCTCTGCCTTCTCAGTAGCAGCGACTACAGGCACATGTTACCATGCCCAGCTTATATATATATATATATAGAGAGAGAGAGAGAGAGAGAGAGAGGGAGAGAGTGTGTGTGTGTGTGTGTATGTGTGTGTGTGTCTTGGTCTGTCTCCCAGGCTGGAATGCAGTGGCGCGATCTTGGCTCACTGCAACCTCTGACTCCCGGGTTCAAGCAATTCTCCTGCCTCAGCCTCCCAAGTAGCTGGGATTGGACTTTAGAATCCAGGCATCAGAATCATAGAAGGCTAGATTCACAGGACTTCTGTTCCAGCACTGGACACAGAATCTGAGAAGATAAAAATCTTAAAGCCATCAAGTCAGAGACTGGATAGGGTTTGGATTAGAATACCAAAATGTTGGCTGGGCGTGGTAGCTCATGCCTGTAATCCCGGCACTTTGGGAGGCCGGGGTGGATGGGTCACCTGAGGTCAGGAGTTTGAGACCAGCCTGGCCAACATGGTGAAACCCCATCTCTACTAAAAATACAAAAATTAACCAGGTGTGGCGGCGCACACCTGTAATCCCAGCTACTCAAGACGCTGAGGCATGAGAATCACTTGAACGTGGGAGGCAGAGGTTGCAGTGAGCCGAGATCGTGCCACTGCACTCCAGCCTGGGCAACAGAGTGAGACACAGTCTCAAAAAAATAAAGAATATCAAAATGTTAGAATTCTAGAATCTTAGAACTTCAGACCCTTAGTGTGTCAACATCATAGGGGATTAAATCTCAGAATCTTGGAAAAACTGTGCTGTTTGGGGTTCTCAGAGATCACGTTTAGTTTGGAGAAACTAAGGCTCACAGGTGTGAACCTGTGGGAAACTTAGAAAAAGAAAAAGGCTTTCCTTCTTCAAGACACTTATTTCCATAAGTCAGAAAACTCTTATAATAGAAATGCAAATCTACAATGTCCACTATGAAGAGAGCTTCCTCAGATATGGTGGTTTTATGCAGTGCACAGCTTCAACAACTGTACATGGCAGACCTGCCTGCTCAGACTGAGGCAGGAACTCGCCCAAGGAACAGGATCCAGGGCTAAGCTTGGAGTGGAACCCAAGTCTCCTTCCTCCCAGTCTTTGGCCTAAGGTACCTTGATAAGGCAATGCCAGGCCTCGAATGTCTACCAGGATAGGAAATCAAGGAAGGATAGGAAGATGTTGACTCTTCTTAGCCCTTTGGTTCCACCACTGAACAGCATTTCCTCCTTCACTTCAAACATCTTGGTCCTGGCCAGGTGCAGTGGCTCACACCTGTAATCCCAGCATTTTGGGAGGCTAAGGCAGGTGGATTGCTTGAGCCCAGGAGTTAAAGACCAGCCTAGACAACATGGTGAAACCTTGTCTCTACAAAACATACCAAAACAACAACAGCAAAAACAAAAACAATTAGCCAGGCTTGGTGGCATGTGCCTGTAGTCCCAGCTATATTGGAGGCTGAGGTGGGAGGATTGCTTGAGCTTGGGAGGCGGAGGCTGCACTGAGCCGTGATTGCGCCACTGTGCTCCAGCGTGAGTGACAGAGTGAGACTCTGTCTCAGACAAAACAAAACAAAACCACACCAGCCTGGGCAACATGGCAAAAACCCATCTTTACAAAAAATATAAAAATTAGCTGGGCGCTGTGGTGCACACCTGTAGTCCCAGCTACCTGGGAGGCTGAGATGGGAGGATCACTTGAGTCCAGGAGGTTGAGGCTGCAGTGAGCTGTGATTGTGCCACTGCACTCCAGTCTGGGTGACAGAGCAAGACCCTGTCTCAAAAAACAATAAAAAACAATCTTGGTCGTGAGGTCATTTGTAAGTGACAAAGTGGGCTGTTATCCCAGGAGGTGACACCTGTATTCACTTCCTTCTGCAAAGCCTCAGTGCTCTAGATGGGGACAGTGCGGACCAGGGGTGGGTAGGAGTGGAAAGGTGAAAAGATAGTTGAAAGCAGGCCCCAATATGGTGAATGCAGTTCCCTCAACTGAGGGCATGTGGATGATGTGGTGCACTGGGGAGAGGATGGACCGAGTGGCCAAGGGGATCCCATGCTGCAGGGTGATGGAACAGAGACCTGTGAACAGCTGCATTTTGTTGTTTTGTTTGAGACAGTGTCTCACTCTGTCACTCAGGCTGGAGCACAGCACACTGTGCACCTGTAGTCCCAGCTACTTTGGAGGCTGAGGTGGGAGGATCAGTTTAGCCCAGGAGGTGGAGGCTGCGGTAAGCCAGGAAGGCTGGGGTGGGCAGGGTAGGAAAGGTGGATGGAGATGGGCAGACAAAAGGATCCTGGACTGACTGAGGTGGAGGGAAAGACCTGCAAATGTCCAAGCGCTGGAAAGAGAAGTGATGAGGGCAGAGAGGGAAGAAGACTGGCTACGAAAAGCAGCCAGGCACACAGTGGTGGAACTCAAGATCGATGAAACAGAGAACTGCCAGGTGCGGTGGCTCACGCCTGTAGTCCCAGCACTTTGGAAGGCCGAGGCGGGTAGATCACCTGAAGTCAGGAGTTCAAGACCAGCCTGGCCAACACGATGAAACCCCATCTCTACTAAAAATACAAAAGATTAGCTGGGTGTGGTGGTGGGCACCTGTAATCCCAGCTACTTGGAAGGCTGAGGCAGGAGAATCATTTGAACCTGGAAGGTGAAGGTT
Organism: Pan paniscus; assembly: GCF_029289425.2. Taxonomy (NCBI): domain Eukaryota; kingdom Metazoa; phylum Chordata; class Mammalia; order Primates; family Hominidae; genus Pan; species Pan paniscus. Next base: position 53,606,048 of record NC_073269.2, read on the forward strand.
GCAGTGAGCCGAGATCGTACCACTGTACTCCAGTCTGGGCAACAAGTGCGAAACTCTGAGAAAAAGAAGAAAGGAGGAGAGGAGAGGAGAGAGTAGAGGAGAGAGAGGAGAGAGGGGAGAGAAGAGGTGAGAGGAGAGGAGAGAAGATGAGCGAACTGAGTCCCAGGAAGAGAAGGGTTAAAGGGATGAGGGATTGGCTGCTGCTTGATGGCAGAATCAAAGATCTGGGAATAGTTCAGCCTCAGCTGTACCCCAGGGAGAAGATTAAAGGGGGATGTGTCAGGCTACTGAGCAGGTAGAACCTCTGAAAAGCTCAGCCATTGGCCCTCTTTCTCCCTGTCTCCTGATTTATTTTTCTTCACAGCTCCTACCACTACCTGGCATTTTTATGTAATCAGTGTTTACTTCCTAACTGCCTGTCTTTCCCAGGAGAATGTCAGCTCCATTTGGGCCAGGACTTTATGAGTTTTGTTCACCACTAGTCGCCGGTGCCAGATCTGTTTGTTTCTTGCACATAGTAGACACATGATAAATGTCATTATGGGAAAGGGGAGACTTGTGCTTGAATTAACAACACATACTGTTCAAAGCATGATGTAGGCTGGTGAAAATCATTGAAAAGAACATACTGTAAAGCTATAAGTCTTAAAATAGTGTGTCATGGACAGAAGAACTACAAATAGATGAATTTTGTGGGCCACATGAGGACAGAGATCTTATCTATCTTGGTTATTGTTCTAGGTTGAGCCCCTAAATAAAGACATCTGGCACACAGTAGGTGCTCAGGAGGAACTGTTGAATGAGAGAATATCACAGATTTGCAAGGAGAGGGGTAAGGAGAGGGACTGGGGCTGTGAGATATGGTAGAGGGTGATGGGTGGGTTGCTTTATGGCACAACCAAAGACCTTTAGCCATCATCTCTCTCCTCCACTCCTATTTTATTTTCCTCCATAGCACTTATTGCCACTTCAAGTTTTTATATGTTTAGTAGTTTATATCCTCATTGCAATTTGAGGGCAGGGACCTTAGCTGCTTGTTCCCATGGTATACCCATTGGCATACAGTGCATGCTCAATAAGCATTTTTACTTTAGTAATGGTGGGAGAAGGCTTGTTCTACCAGGTAGCAATACACATAATGGAACTATAATAATTAAAACAGTGTGGCACCAGCACAAAACCACAGAAATATAAAGAATGCAGGAGGAGTGGTGTGAAGACTGAGAGTTTGTCTCATTCATCATGTGCACTGAGTGCCTGGAGGCAGCACCTGGCACATGGTAGGTGACCACTAAACATTAATGTTCTTATGCACATGAGGAGACAGCTGTTTTACCAGACAATAAAACACAGAACATGGCCGGATGATGGCTCATGCTTGTAATCCCAGCATTCTGGGAGGCCGAGGCAGGTGGATCACTTGAGACCAGGAGTTCAAGACCAGCCTGGCCAACGTGGTGAAACCCCATCTCTCTACTAAAAGTACAAAAATAAGCCGGGTGTGGTGGCACACACCTATAATCCCAGCAACTCAAGAGGCTGAGGCACGAGAATCACTTGAACCTGGAAGGCGGAGGTTGCAGTGAGCGGAGATCGTGCCACTCACTCCAGCCTGGGCAGCATAGTGAGACTCTATCTCAAACAAACAAAAACCCAGAGGTAGATAATGAAGGCGGGAGGTGTAGCCTTCGGATAGCCATGCTCTCTGCCTGGCCCAGTGGTGTGTGCCCCACGTCTAGAGCAGCGCCTGGCACAAAGCAGGCTCTCAGGAATGAATGAATGAACAAATGAACGAATGAATCCTGCAGGAGTCAGTTGGGAGGCGAAGAGCCTGGAGGCCGCCGGACGGCGGGACCCACGGCCTGCGCCAGCCCCCTGCACACCCCCAACCCCGGGGGACCCACCTGTACTCGTAGTCGGAGCCCGCCTTGGCCGAGCCGTCCTCAGTGCGGTAGTCCACGTAGAAGGTGCTGTTGCCCTCGCCGCCCTGGCACGTGACGGACAGCAGCACGGAGCCGCAGTTCTCCAGGCAGTGGTAGAGGCTAGGCTCGAAGAAGATGCGGCTGGCGCCGTCGTCTTCGTCCTCGCCCGCGCCCTCGGCCGGCGCCGCCCTGCGCGAGGCGTCCGCCGCGTGTCTGCGCAGCACGTTCCCGGCGCCGGTCATCAGCCGCGTGGCCTGGATGCGGTAGAAGGCGCGGCTCTTCTGCTGGTGCAGCAGCGCGTAGTAGTTGGCGATGCCCACCAGCTGCTCCAGATCCTTGTCCGGGTGCTTCTGCTTGAGGTCCTTGAGGATCTGGATGACCTCGCGGCGGCTGGCGTCCAGCTCGCGCGCCTCGGCGGGGCCCGGGCCCAGGCCGCCCAGCTCACCTGGGGCCTCGGCGCCCACGAACGTGCCGTCCAGCTCGATGCTCTTCGGGGGGTCGCCCTCGGCGCCTATGATGATGCCGCTGCGTGGGTCGGTGCGGTAGCGCTTGTACACGTACTTGTAGAAGAGCAGCCGCTTGTCGGCCATCCAGGCGAATACCACGCACACCGGGAAGAAGACCAGGGTCAGCAGCGCCTCCCACACCTGCGGGCGGCGGGCGTCAGGGCGAGGCCGGGCGGGCCGCCTTCTCCCTCCCCGCCTCTCTGTCTCAGTCTCTGTCCGCCTCTGCCACTCCTCATCTCTCTCCCCAACCCCCAACCCCGCCCCGTCGTCTCTCCCTATCCCTTTCTGTTTCTGTTTCTTTCTTTCTTTCCTTTCTTTTTTTCTTTTCTTTTCCTTCCTTCCTTCCTTCCTTTCTTCTTTCTCTCTCTCTCTCTTTCTTTCTTTTTTTTTTTTTATTTGAGACAGAGTCTTGCTCTGTAGCCCAGGCTGGAGTGCAGTGGTGCAGCCTCGGCTCACTAAACCTTGAACCTTGGCCTCCCGGGTCCCGGTTCAAGCAATTCTCCTGCCTCAGCCTCCCGAGTAGCTGGGATTACAGGCATGCGCCACCATGGCCAGCTAAATTTTGTATTTTTTTTAGTAGAGACGGGGGTTCACCATGTTGGCTAGCCTGGTCTTGAACTCCTGACCTTGTGATCCTCCCACCTCGAGCTCCCAAAGTGCTGGGATTACAGGCGTGAGCCCTGTCTCTTTGTTCATCTCTGCCTCTCCCCATCTCTCTCTCCTCCCCACTCCCCGTCTCTCCCCACCTCTTTCTGACTGTTCATCTCTGCCTCCCCCCATGTCTCTCTCCCCCAAGTTGTTCCCCCCATTTCTCTCTCTCCCTCTTCTTTCCCCATCTCTCTCCATCTCAATCTCTGTTCATCTCTGCCTCTCCCTGTCTCTATTTCCTCCCCTCTCCCCGTCTCTCCCCACCTCTTTCTGTCTCTATTCATGTCTGCCTTTCCCCATCTCTCTCCCCCGAGTTCTCCGTTTCCCCTCATTTCTCTCTCCCTCTCCATCTCGTTCTGTCTCTGTTCATCTCTGCCTCTCCCCCACTTCTCTCCTCCTCCTCATTTCTCTCTTCTTTCCCGTCCCTCTCTTAGTTTCTCTCAACCTCCCTCTTGTCTCTGTTCATCTCTGCCTCTCCCCATCTCTCTCCCCCCATTTCTCTCTCTCCTTCCCCCCATCTCTTTCTATCTCTGTCCTTCCCTTTTTGTCTCTGTTTGGCTCTTGCCTCTCCCCATGTCTGGACATGTCTCCATGTCCTGTTATATCCTGGTAGATCTCCATCTCCCTCCCTTGTGAGTTTCTTTCTCTTTCTCTCTCAATACCTGTGTTTCTCCAGAGCTAATTTTTTTCCCTCTCCCCGTCCCCGTTTCTCTCTCTCCTTTCCCTTGTCCTTCTCTTAGTTTCTATTTCCCTCTTGTCTCTGTTCACCTCTCTCTCCCCATCTCTCTCTCTCCTTTCTCCCACCCCTTTCCATCTTGTTCTGTCTGTTCGCCCCCTCTGTCTCTGTCTCTGCTCATCTCTGCCTCTACCTATCTCTCCCCACCCCCTTTTCTCTCTCTCTCCTTGCTCCCGTTCCTCTCCATCTCTGTCTCTCTGTTCCTCACTTATTCTCTATTTCCCTCTCATCTCTGTTCACCTCTGCCTCTCCCCATCTCTCTCCCTCCCCTTCCTCCCATCTCTTTTTAACTCTGTCCTCCCTTTTTGTCTGTGGCCTCTCCCCATCTCCCCCACATTTCTCTCTCTCCATCTCGTTCTATCTCTCTCTGTCCCTGTTTGTCTCTGCCTCTCTCCATCGCTCTCTGCGTGTGCCGCTGTCTCTTTCCCTCCTTGCCTCTGTCTCAGCGGTTTTCTTAGCCTTTCCTCCTCCTCTGTCTCTCTCCCTGGCTCCCTCTCTTTTCTTGTTGCCTCGGTCTCCTTGGCTCCATCTCCTTCTTTTATATCTATTGGTAGATATCTATTTCCCTCCCTTGTGAGTTTCTTTCTCTTTCTCAGTATCTGTATTTCTCCAGAGCTACTTTTCTCTCTCTCCCTCCCTCTCTTGCTCCCCATCTCTGTGTGTGTGCACGTGCGTGCATGTGTAAGCGTATGTGCATGTGTATGTGTGTATGTGTATGTGCGTGTGTATGTGTATGTGTGTGTGTGTCCTGTGTGTGCGTGCTTGTGTGTGCATGTGTGTATGTGTATGTGCGTGTGTCCATCTGTGTCCTTCTGTGTGTGCATGTGTGTATGTGTATGTGCGTGTCCGTCTGTGTGTGTGTCCTTCTCTGTGTGTGTGCATGTGTGTGTGCATGTGTGTCCGTCTGTGTGTGCATGCATGTGTGTCCGTCTGTGTGTGTATGTGTACGTGTGTGTCCTTCTGTGTATGTGTGTGTCCGTCTGTGTGTGTGCATGTGTGTGTGCATGTGTGTGTCCGCCTGTGTGTGTGCATGTGTGTGTCCGTCTGTGTGTGTGTGTGTGTGCACGCGCATGTGTGTATGTGTTCTCTTTCTCTCCTAGTCTCTTCATTCATCCATCTATCCACCTTTTAGATGCTGAGAACCATGCCCAGCTGCCCAGGTGCCAGGAACCCGGACATCCTCATCCACTACCAAGCAACAGACAATCCCCACCCTGTGGTCCCAGCTGCTGTCAAGGGACAGAGCCTGTGTGTCTTCTGGCCTCTCTCTCCCTCCATCTTTTTTCTGCCTGCTCCATTTCTCCCCCATCACCTGGGGGTGCCTCCACTTCTCCAAACCTCCCCCATCATCCAGGGCCTGCTCTCTGTTCACCCAAACGCCCTCAATGCCCCACCCATGACCCCTGCCAGTGCCTCCTTAGCATTTGCCTGGCCCTCATGGACAGGCTGTGTCTCTAATAGAGACACACATCTGGCTCTTCTGCCTCATAAAACCAGTTCCCATGCACAGCCAGGGCAGCTCTGAGTTGGGAGCCTGGCTTTACCACAGGGATGGCTGTCTCATCTCTTGGTCTATACAATGGGGACATTTCCAAGACTGAATGAGCACCTGCATTCCTAGCGCACAGCATTCTCAGTTTCTGACACATGGAAAAGACTCAAGATGTGAAATTAACATTGCCTGGCCAAGCGTGGTGGCTCACGCCTGTAATCCCAGCACTTTGGGAGGCCAAAGTGGGTGGATCACCTGAGGCCAGGAGTTCGAGACCAGCCTGGCCAACATGGTGAAACCCCATCTCTACCAAAAATACAAAATTAGCCAGGCATGGTGGTGTGCATCTGTAGTCCCAGTTACTCGGGAGGCTGAGGCAGGAGAATTGCTTGAGCCCAGGAGGGGGAGGTTGCAGTGAGCCGAGATCCCGCCACTGCACTCCAGCCTGGGTGACAGAATGAGACTCCATCTTAAAAAAAAAAAAAAAGAAAGAAAAAGAAAAAAAAGAACATCGCCATCGTTATTATTTAGTACTATTATCTTGGGCTTGCAGAGGCCTAAGACTCAGTCTGCTGGTGGCCCAGCACAGGCCTGGCACATGGAAAGCATCCACCAAGACTCAAGGGTTTGCCTTGAAGATATTCATGGAAAGACTCAAATGTTACCTTTCTCATCAAAGATGAAGAAGAAAAGATAAAAGAGTATTTATGGGCCAGGCGTGGTGGCTCATGCCTGTAATCCCAGCACTTTGGGAGGCGGAAGTGGGTGGATCACGAGGGCCAACATGGTGAAACCCCGTCTCTACTAAAAATACAAAAATTAGCTGGGCGTGGTGGCAGGCGCCTGTAATCCCAGCTACTTGGGAAGCTGAGGCAGGAGAATCACTTGAACCCAGGAGGCGGAGGTTGCAGTGAGCTGAGATCACCCCACTGCACTCCAGCCTGGCGACCGAGCGAGACTCTGTTTCAAAAAAAAAAGAGTATTTACGATGACAAGGCCCCCGAAGGCCAGGCACAGTGGCTCACGCCTATAATCCCTGCACTTTGGGAGGCCAAAGTGGGTGGGTCACTTGAGCTCAGGAGTTCAAGACCAGCCTGGCCAACATGGTGAAACCCCATCTCTACTAAAAATACAAAAATCAGCCAGGTGTGGTGGTGTGCGCCTGTAATTCCAGCTATTAGGAAGGCTGAGGCAGGAGAATCGCTTGAATCTAGGAGGCAGAGGTTGCAGTGAGCTGAGATTGCACCCCTGAACTCCAGCCTGGGGGACAGAGTGAGACTCCATCTCGAAAAAAAAGAAGGCCCCCAGAGTATCTTAAAAATGAGCCTGGTAGGAAAAATATCTAAGATTCAGTTGCCACACCTGCTATCACTGTGTTTACTGCTGGCTCAGAGAACAGTCAAGACTTGCAAATAGTAAAACTGCATGAAGCCAACAGGCAGATTTGGGAAAAGGAGCCGAATGTTCAGCGCAAGCTGTGAAATGAACTCTCTCCCTTGTATTAATTGAACCTACCATTATGTATATTGCAAGGAAGTCTCTATTCATCAGAAGACAATCCCAAACCCCTAAGATTTTCCTTCCTCCCTGCAGGTCAATAAAATTGATTCTAGCCGATTCACAATGTCTTTCTAGAGCACCCACTAAGAATGTGTCCAGCCTGGGAGGGCACTGTGACATTTTCAGGTCTCAGTGGAGCAGGCACACCCCTGAGACAGAGTATTGGAAATCTCGGGGTATTTATGGGCTGCCATCATCACTAGGGAGGGGGACATGGTCTTGGCCTTTCCTGGCCTGATGACATCCAGCAACTCACGGGACAGTCCCACACAATACAGAAATGTCCCATATGCCGGCTCATTTCAGAACCTGCCACTAACATTCTTATCTGCACGGGACAGTCCCACACAATGCAGAAATGTCCCATATGCCGGCTCATTTCAGAACCTGCCACTAACATTCTTATCTGCACGGGACAGTCCCACACAATACAGAAATGTCCCATATGCCGTCTCATTTCAGTACCTGCCACTAATGTTCTTATCCGTGAAAACACTGTTTATGATAGTTAGAATTTATAACTCTGTTTTATGTATTTCTTTCTTTTTCTTTTTCTTTCTTTCTTTCTTTCTCTTTTTGAGACAGAGTTTCGCTCTTGTTGCCCAGGCTGGAGTGCAGTGGTGCAATCTCGGCTTACCGCAACCTCCGCCTCCCGGGTTCAAGCGATTCTCCTGCCTCACGCTCCCAAGTACCTGGGATTACAGGCATGCACCACCACGCCCGGCTAATTTTGTATTTTTAGTAGAGTTAGGGGTTCCCCATGTTGGTCAGGCTGGTCTTGAACTCCTGACCTCGGGTGATCCGCCCACCTCAGCCTCCCAAAGTGCTGGGATTACAGGCATGAGCCTTTGCGCCCGGCCTATGTATATCTTTTTTAAATTTCTTTTTTTTTTTTTTTCTGAGATGGAGTCTCACTCTGTCACCCAGGCTGGAGTGCAGCGGCTCAATCTCAGCTCACTGCAACCTTCACCTCCCAGGTTCAAGCGATTCTCCTGCCTCAGCCTCCCAAGTAGCTGGGATTACAGGCGCCTGCCACCATGCCCAGCTATTTTTTGTATTTTTAGTAGAGACAGAGTTTCACCATGTCGGTCAGGCTGGTTTCGAACTCATGACCTCAGGTGATCCATCCACTTCGACCTCCCAAAGTGCTAGGATTACAGGCGTGAGCCACTGTGCCCAGCCTTATGTATATCTTATAAGAAGTATTTTCCTGTATGGTTTAACATACTGCAAATACACTTGTTTTAAATCTCGTGGCTACCTGCTCCTCTGCCTAGACTTCTTGCATGCAATGGTTTCTGATCTTTTTCTTTCTCTGAAGCCCAGCTTATTCATTATAAATAGATGCCTGCATCTGGCTCCCTTGTCATGAGGGTAGTTGTGATGAAGCATTTCCAGGTGGAAATGCAGACTGTTCTGTTAGAAACCTTTTCTTTTTTTTTTTTTTTTTGAGATGGAGTCTCGCTCTGTCGCCTAGGCCTGAGTGCAGCGGCGCAATCTTGGCGCACTGCAAGCTCCGCCTCCCGGGTTCACGCTATTCTCCTGCCTCAGCCTCCCGAGTAGCTGGGACTACAGGCGCCCGCCACCACGCCCGGCTAATTTTTTTGTATTTTTACCAGAGACGGGGTTTCACTGTGTTAGCCAAGGATGGTCCCTATCTCCTGACCTTGTGATCCGCCCGCCTCAGCCTCCCAAAGTGCTGGGATTACAGGCGTGAGCCACCGCGCCCGGCCCAGAAACCTTTTCTTTAGGCAGGGCACAGTGGCTCACGCCTGTAATCCCAGCACTTTGGGAGGCTGAGGCGGGCAGATCACTTGAGGTTGGGAGTTTGAGACCAGCCTGGCCAACATGACAAAACCCCGTCTCTACTAAAAATACAAAAATTAGCTGACGTGGTGGAACACACCTGTAATCTCAGCTACTCAGGAGGCTGAGGCAGGAGAATCGCTGCCTCAGAGCGACAGAGAAAGACTCCATCTCAAAAAAAAAAAGAAAGAAAGAAAGAAATAGAAATCTTTTCTTTATAACACAGTTTGGACATTATACTGACTTTTTGGGAAGCCAAATGCATAGAGGAGTTTGTTAATGAATAGCTAACATTTACTCTGTTTCAGGCAGACTATTTTAAGTCTTTCCACACGGAACAATTCAGTTAATCCTCATGGTAGCCCTATGAAGTCAGCACTCTCATGATCCCCATTTTACAGGTGAGGAAACTGAGGCCTGGAGAAGATAAGGAACCTGCCCTAGGTCACACAGTGAGGGAATGGCAGAGGTGGGATTTGAACCCAAATCTCTGGCTTCAGGTGCATGGATCAAACTCTGAGGCCACAAGATCTCTCTTTGATTACCTAAGAATTTCATATCAGCAGAAATAAAAGGGATGTAACAAAATATCTGTTATATTCTCCTTTCTTCCTTTCTTTCTTTTCTTTCTTTTTTTAGATAGAGTCTCACTCTGTCACCCAGGCTGGAGTGCAGTGGGGCCACCTCGGCTCACTGCAACCTCCACCTCCCAGGTTCAAGCAATTCCCCTGCTTCAGCCTCCCGAGTAGCTGGGATTATAGGCGGGTACCACCATGCCAGGCTAGTTTTTATATTTTTAGTAGAGATGGGGTTTCACCATGTTGGCCAGGCTGGTCTCGAACTCCTGACCTCAAGTGATCTTCCTGCCTCGACCTCCCAAAGTGCTAGGATTACAGGCATGAACCACCACACCTAGCTTCAAAGGCCTTTCTGAAAGCCTAAGTCAGGACACCATTCATTTTAACAGCACCTTAAACTGTACGATATATCACTGCACACTTTTCACCATGGCAGATGGGAAACTCTCTCCTCTTTCTCTCTCCCTCTTTCAGGAACCCTGTCTTCTGGTGCCACTGTCCTCCCCTTTCCTCACTGTGGCTTCTGATCCCTCTGTTATATATCCTCCTTCACAGAAAACCCACAAGGCATTTTTCTATCTCTAGCTTCAGATCCTTCCTGGGAAGAAACTGTAACTGGCAGAAACCTGACAGTTAGATTACACACATGTGTGAATGAATCCTGGACACCTGCAAATAAATTATGCATGTGTGTGACTGAATTAGGCCAGGCCCATAAATAAATTATGCAAATGTAGGAGGCAGTCATGGGGTTGTGGGAAATACATTAGGCAAACGTTGTCAAGGAAGACTACATAGTATGCGAGTTAAGACATGGGGTGAGCGAAAGGCTAATGATTATGAGAATATAGGTATAAATTATGCAGCTGTGGGTCTAAATTTTGTCTCACTATTGGAATAAATTATGCAAAGTGGTCACAGGGCTTATATTGATGTTGGGTTGGATGGGAGTATACATTACACTGAAGTGGCATAAATTATCCCAACATCAGAAATTGATGATGAATAATGAATGAATTATGCAAACCGTGATCACATATCTGGCAAATGGCTAAATTATGCAGATGTAGGTATGTATCTATGCGAGCCCATGGATAAATTATGCAAATTGCACTAAGTTACTCAAGCCAATTAGCAATGTCAGAAAACACCAGGCTGGATTATATGCAAGGGTAGTATGAATTATGCGAATGGAGGGTGTCTTACTGCAAAAGCGGGAATCAATTATGCAAAAAGTAGGGAGTGTAGGAAAACATGTGAACATACGTAGCATGCATTACACAGATCACAGGGGCTCCGTTAGTACATACAACACCTTTTGGGAGCTAAAAGGTGCCCCTTCCAAGTGAGTGTACTGTTATTAAGTGCAAAACAGTGCGTCCCTCTGGACAAATAAATGTTTGCTGCACCCTCCAGAGATATGGCTGGGTAGCATCAGCAGGACTCCAGCCCCTCCAGCAGGACTTGCCCTGTTTGGCTCAATCCCCTTGTGTAGTCTGTGACCTGCACAACCGTACTTGGCAGCCCTCTCAGATGTGAGTGTGCATTTCTGCAAATACAGCAATCAACATTCCAAGCCAAGAGCACCTCTCTGGATTTTGCAGACACACATGCACCAAGAAAGCATCTATGGGTCTTTGCTCACCTGGACCACACCGGGGGAAAAAACAGCAAGGATGAGATAAAGCCAGACATAGGCGAAGATGCTCCAAGAGGCAGTGACAAAGAAGACTCTCAGGTGCTTGATCTTGCGGCTCTCGCCGGCTGGGATGACGTAGATGCACACGGCGATGACCACAAACATGTTGAAGGCAGCGCTGCCCACGATGGTGCCTGGGCCCAGCTCACCCGCCTGGAAGTTGTGGCCGCAGACTTCGATGACTGACAGCAGGATCTCAGGTGCGGAGGAACCCAGGGCCATGAGCGTGAGGTTGGACACCGTCTCATTCCAGATGCGAACGGTGCCCACGCTGGTCTCACCGTTGGCCTTGGTGATGGTGATCTCCTTCTCTTTTGACGTGATGACCTCGATGGCCGCCATGAAACGGTCGGCGATGATGGACACTCCCAGAAACATGTAGACCATGGCCACAAAGTACACCACTGCCCGTGCCGCCTTGTCACCCAGCGACGGGTCGTCGGGCTCCCACACGGGCAGCAGCACCCCCGGCTGGCAGCGGTAGGACCCCTGGCAGCCCCCTGTGATGGTGTCGCTGTCATTGGCCGGGGGAGGCGGCAGGGAGGGGGTTGGGGTGGCTGCCCCGGAGCATGGGGGAGCCGCCAGGAGGAGTGTGACCCCCACCAAGGCCAGGGGAGCCATGGGGGGTGGTGGGGTCCTATGGGGGAGGAAGAGGAGGTCTGGGTGAGGGAAGCAGACCTCTTTCTGTCACACAAAGGTCAAAGCTCATTGGGGAAGGAGGGTTGGGGGAGAAGCTGAGGACCAACGCAGGCAGGATGGGGACTGAGGGCAACAGAGACACAGAGAGTGACAGACGGAGACCCACAGAGAGAGAGAGACTGAAAGATAAGGACAGAGGAACCCCCATGCACTGCTGGTGGGAATGCAAATTGGTCTATGCACTTCGGGCAACTACAGCCGAACACCACGCATCATGCAATTCAGCAGTTTTGTTCCTCGGTATGTGCCTGAGAAATAGGTCCTTATGTCCACCAAAAGGACCTACAAGAATGTTCATAGCAGGCCGGGTGCGGTGGCTACGCCTGTAATCCCTGAACTTTGGGAGGCCGAGGTGGGTGGATCAGGAGTTTGAGACCAGCCTGGCCAACATGGTGAAACCCTGTCTCTACTAAAAATACAAAAATTAGCTGGGCAGGGTGGCGGGAGCCTGTAACCCCAGCTACTCGGGAGGCTGAGGCAGGAGAATCACTTGAACCTGGGAGGCGGAGGTTGCAGTGAGCTGAGATGGCGCTACTGTACTCCAGCCTGGGTGACAGAATGAGACTTCATCTCAAATAAAATAAAAAGAATGTTCATAGCAGCTTTATTTATAATAGCGCCAATCTTCAAACAACCCAGAGGCCTATCAGCAGTAAAATGGAGAAATACGTTCGGAGGATTTGCACAGTGGAATATTATAGAGCACTGAAAAGGGAGTGAACTATTTGCTGCTGCACCCAGCACATGGATGAATCTCACAGATGTCACAATGGCTGAATGAAGCCAAGCACAAAAGCACTCAAACTGCAAAATTCACTGAGAGGCAGGGAGCAGGAGGCTCTGAGTTTGTTAGGAGATTCAAATGGTCTCCAACTCGGCCCTTTGAAAGCTCTTGCTCAGGATTTGGGCCGTGTTTGTCTGTTTCAAGTGGGGCTGGGGAGGGGTTGCTGGAGGGTCTCATTCATGTCCCTCCCCAAGGTGGTAGCAGGCATCAGTCTCTCCAGCTTCCCTGTGTCTGACCTGAGGTTTTCCCCAGGCTCTGTAAGTGGTGCAGTTCCTTAGGGGCTGTGACATCTAAGACCCTGTGCTGGGCTTTCTGTCCCATTTGTGGGTGTGGGGGTTCTACTGTTTCATTATTTCTCTCCCTACCTCTGGTGCTGAGTTTGAGTGGCTATTACCGTGTCTTATCTGGGTTTCCTTTTAAAACACAAATCGCTGGACACGGTGGCTCACGCCTGTAATCCCAGCACTTTGAGGCTGAGGCGGGTGGATCACTTGAGGTCAGGAGTTTGAGACCAGCCTGGCCAACATGGTGAAACCCTGTCTCTTCTAAAAATACAAAAAATACAAAAAAAAAAAAAAAAAAAAAAAGCCAGGTGTGGTGGCGTGTGCCTGTAATCTCAGCTACTCGGGAGGCTGAAGCATGAGAATCGCTTGAGCCAGGGAGGCAGAGGTTGCAGTGAGCCGAGATCATGTCATTGCACTCCAGTCTGGGCGACAAAACCAGACTCTGCCTCAAAAACAAAACAAAACCAAAACCAAAAAAAGCCCACAAATCAGCTTGCCTCATCCCCCTGCTGTTCAGAACCCCCCCAGCTCCCATCTCACTCACAGCACCAGCATCCTCTCCAGGGCCCGTGAGGTCCTGCCCAACCTGGCCCCGACTCCCTCTCTGGCCTCTTTTCCCACCCTCTCCCCCTTGCCCAGTCTGCCTCAGCCACCCTCTCCTCCCCTCTGCTCCTCAGCCTCACCAGACAAGCTTCTGCCTTGGAGCCCTGGCACCTGCTGTTCCCCCTTCCTCGAACACACTTCTCTATTTATGTATTTTTGAGACGGGATCTCACTCTGCCACCCAGGCTGAAGTGCAGTGGCGCCATCACATCTCACTGCAGCCTCGACCTCCAGGGCTCAAGCGACCCTCCCTCCTCAGCCTCCCAAGTAGCGGGAAGTACAGGCGTGCGCCACCATGCCCAGCTAATTTATTGTAGAGCCCAGAGTCTCTATGTTGCCCAGGCTGTTTTTGAACTCCTGGGTTCAGGTGCTCCACCTGCCTTGGCCTCCCAAAGTGCTGGGATCACAGGTGCGTGCCACCGTGCCCCACCCACTCTTCCCCTCATATCCGCTAGCCTTGCTCTCTCTGCCCTTTCAGGTTTCCACTCTGATGTCAGCTTCCCCGAACACCCCATCCAAAATGACACCCTCCCCCTCTGGGGAGCACCCCTCCATTCCACAGGTGAGAGGACCAAGGCGCAGAGAGGTTACGGAACTTGCCCACATCATCCAGCACCAACTCTGGCTCCCAGGTCGCCTCTCCAAGAGTGGCCCTGACTCTGAGCTCCTCCGCCCCACCCTCATGTTGCCATGGTAACCCAGTGGCTTATCAAAAAGAGAAGGAGAGAAGAAGAGAGGTGTCCTGGGAGCCTCCACCCTCCCAGACCCCTCTGCCACCAGCCTCATTTCTTCCAGGGGCTTCCATTTGCTTGAAAAGTTCTTCTGAGAGTCTAACCCACAGCCTGTCCCCAACTCACACCTACATACCCATGGGCTGGGAGCTGGCTCCTCTGGGGGAGGGAGGCAGCGTGTTGGCAGAACTTCCCAAGAAGGAGAGAGCAAGCGAGGAGCATGCCTGTGTGCGTGTGTGTGTGTGTGTGTGTGTGTGTGTGTGTGTGTGCAGGCAGGGGTGGGGGAGAGGGGTGATTCTTAAAGGGCCACCGCACAATTAGCCCCCTCAGCAAGGCCCCTAATGATACGTCTAATTAGCAGCCCTCTAATTAGCAACAACTTAGGCATAATTACAAACCCACCAGGATCCAAAGCAAAGGCTCATGCTCCCTTCTCCCTCCGCCTCCCCGGCTTTCAGGAGAAACAGGGGCCAGCCGGGAGTCAGGAATTCTCCTAAAGCATCAAACCAAACCCCGCTCTCTCTGGGAGGAAGCCTCGGCCTGGGAAGTCCTCCCTCAGGTTTAATCACCTGTCCTTCCTGCTGCAGTCCTCAAGAGAGACTACAGCCAGGTGATGGGGGTTCTCATGTCCACCCTCCTAGCCCAGGGGCTGGGTCAAGCACAGCCTAGTGCAATCCCTTTTTCCTGCAAAACCTGGTTTCTCGCTGGGGCCTTGCGGGAGGAGCAGTCAGGGAGAGAAAGCACTAGATAAATATTTGTGAAATGAATGACCAAGAGGTCTGAGCCCTGTCACCGGGGACCGTGGGCTCCCTCTGCTCCTGGCTCCTGCCTCTGCCTCTCCATCCACCGGCAGCCCTGAAACCCAATCTGCTTTTGGAATCCAGGGGCAAAAGGATCAGGTGGAGCCCAGGGTGGGAGCGGGGAGGGCAGATGGCAGGTACCGTCTCCCAGGGCCATCTCTCCCTCCCTTCGTGGGCCTGCGGCCAGCTGGGTCGGCGGTGAGCACCCCTGTTCTGCCTCACGTGCCTCTTAGGTCCTTGATCAGAAGAACGGGACTGCATGCCTGGGGGTGGGTGCAGTCTGGCGTGCCAGGTAAGACCCCTCCTTCATATCCCTCACGCTACCACCCCACAGTGGGGCGGCAAGGGAGGGTGCTTTTCTGACTGTGCCTGTGTTGGGGGCTGGCCCTTGCAGGACCGAGCTGGGGACTCAGACTTCTAAACATGCACATTTACTGCCCCAGCATGAGCGCAGGCGCTCCCATCACCTCAAAATGGTCCAGTGTGGGGATCACACCACAGAGCTTGGGTGCTCGAGGCTGTGATACACTGATAATAGGTAAACTGAGGCCCAGAGGAGGAACAGGGCTCTTAACCTAGTGCTCTTTAAAGCCATCTGAAGTCCCCCCCGTGGGCACTGTCACACAGGGCTGGGACCTCACCTGCAGCCAGGGAGACACACACACACACACACACACACACCAGGGCTACAGGCACAGCCTCGTACCTTTTCGCCATCACTCACTCTCTTGCCCACCTTCTCCAGGGCCCCCTTCTCTCAAGGAAGGCAGACAGTGTGTTGGCCAGGGCCCTCTCAGCACCCCCCAAGAGGTGGCGGAGAAGCTTTTGAGACCCACCCCCCACTGAGACAGTGTGAGGCTGGCACACCAGGAAAGGGATGGAAGTGAGACTGCAGGAAGGACTGGCCCGGTCTAACTCAGTACCTAGTGCTTGCCCAGAGCAGGAAAGGCGCTCAGTAATTATCAACAAGAATGAATGAATCAAGAGCTGGACAAACAGCAAGAGGTATGGAAGTTAGACGGCAGGAAGGACTGGTCCAGTTACACGAGGAAGACTGGGGAGGTTAGATTGAAGGGAGGTCTGGTCTCATCTCTACTACAAAGGCTACCGGTTAAACTGCAAGAAGGACCGGCCTCAGAACGCCAGAAACAAGGCAGGGGGAGGTGGGCTCGGTCCTCAGGGGAGAGCTGGGGTGGGTGCCGGCTGGGAGGACTGGAGAGAGCAGGGGAGCTCTGCTGAAGTGGGGAGAGGAGTTTAGAGGACTCCAGGCCTGGGGGAGCCCACTCTGCGGGTGGGGGGGGTCTACTTCCTCCAGGTCCCCCCTGCCAGGGGCGGAGACAAAGGTGTGTGGGAGGAGGGTGCACTGGCTCCCAGGGAGATCCAGAGAAGAGGAAAGAGAGAGAGAAACAGAGACTGAGATATCCAGAGACAGAGATGGAGACGAGGGGGAGATGGGGAGGGAGGGAGAGAGAGAGAGAGAGAGAGAGAGAGAGAGACATGCGGACATGGGAAGAGACAGAGACACAGAGAAAGCAGAGACAGAGAGAGACACAGGAAAGCTGAGACAAGGGAGAGAGGCAGAGACACAGAGACATAGAGAAACAGAGATGGCGCAAGAGGAAAGGAGAGAGAAACCCAGGACTTAGAGACAGAGCCCCGGAGAGACTCCGAACAGACCCCGGCACAGAGACACAGAGAGAGGGAGACAGGAGTGAGAGACTGAGAGACAGGGACTCCCAGAGGCGGCCAGACTCTGCTAGACAGAGACCCCTGAGACATGTGGAGAGACAGAAAGATGAGACCCAGACACAGGAAGGCGGGGGCAGAGGTAGAGAGCGCGAGGGGGGGGTGCCCCAGACGGGGTGGGGGCGGGGTGTCCTCGTCCCCCAGTACCCAGGCGGTCCCCCTCCCCAGCCGCCCGAGAACCAGGAGGGACTGAAGGTGTTGGGGCGGCTGGTGGCACTCCCACCCCACAGAAGGTACGCGTGCTGGGCCAGGCAGCCCCCCACCTCCATAAACCAGCCCAGGGAAGCCAGCTCCAGGCTTCCCGAACCGCCCCCACTCCGCACCTGGGGTAACCCCGTCCTTTTCCCACGCCCCCACCTCCCCACCAATGGGGTCTCTTACCTGCGGCTACAGCCTGGAGCAGGTCCACCCAGCGCTGGGCTTGCAGTGGTGGGCGACTCCGCCCGAAAGAGAGAGAGAGATTGAGAGAGAGAAAAGCCTGAGACTGAGAGGGAGAGCCGGGGAGGAGGGGAGGGAGAGGGGATAGAGGGAGGAGAAGAGGAGAGGGGAGGGACACGGGGGAGGGGGAGGCGGCGAGGGAGCGAGGGAGGGGGAGGAGCCGGAGAGAGGGGGAGGAGGCGGAGGCGGGCAGAGGGGAGGCGGTGCGGGAGGCGGGGGGAGGCCCGGGGAGGGGCCTGGGGGAGCAGGGAGCCCGAGCCTCCTCCCCAGCCTCCGGGTTCAGCACCAGAGGCAGGGGACAGCACCGGAGGGCGCTCCTGTGCGTTTCAGAAGCAGCCCCCGCCCCCCAACACACACACACACACACACACACACACACACACACGCACGCACGCACGCACATAGTCTCCCAGCCATACAAGGGCCAACAGCTACAAATAGTTACAGACTTACAGAACTAGGGGGAGGGCAAGAATGTTTAGCTGGAGTCAGATCCAAATTCACATACTGTGCCTGCACAGCCTCACAAAGGAGGCCAGAAACAACCACAAAGACACCCATTAATAAGAATAACAACAGCTGCCATACATACAGGCAGCCCTGACCACGTGCCTGGCATCAGCAGCACATTATTATTATTTGAGACAGGGTCTCACTCTGTCACCCAGGCTGGAGTGCAGTGGCACGATCTTGGCTTACTGCAGCCTCAACCTCCTGGGCTCAAGCAATCCTCCTGCCTCAGCCTCCTGAGTAGCTGGGACTACAGGTGCCCGCCACCACCACGCCAGGCTTTTTCCCTCCATTTTTTTTTAAGAGACGGGATCTCACCATGTTACCCAGGCTGGTCTCCAACTCCTGGGCTCAAGCGATCCTTCTGCCTTGGCCTCCCGAGTAGCTGGGACTACAGGTGCCCACCACCACCACGCCAGGCTTTTTTTCTCTCCATTTTTTTTAAGAGACGGGGTCTCACTATTTTACCTAGGCTAGTCTCCAACTCCCGGGCTTAAGCAATCCTTCTGCCTCGGCCTCCCAAAGCGCTGAGATTACAGGTGAGAGCCACCGCACCTGGCATGTTCTAACGTTTTTTTATAAATTTAGGTAAATGCTATTATGAGCTTCACTTACAGACAGGGAAACCAAGGCATGAGGTGGTAAATATGGCTCCAGATTCTACACCCTTAACTGCTGCACCGCACAGTTCCCCAGGCTGAGGACGGGTCAGGTCAAGAAGAGACTTGCAGGCTGGGTGCGGTGGCTCACGCCTGTAATCCCAGCACTTTAGGAGGCTGAGGCGAGCAGATCACTTGACGTCAGGAGTTGGAGACCAGCCTGGTCAACATGGCGAAACCCTGTCTCTTCTAAAAATACAAAAATTAGCCAGGCCAGGTGGCACACGCCTGTAATCCCAGCTACTTGGGAGGCTGAGGCAGGAGAAATCGCTTGAACCTGGGAGGTGGAGG
This sequence comes from Pan paniscus, assembly GCF_029289425.2. Taxonomy (NCBI): domain Eukaryota; kingdom Metazoa; phylum Chordata; class Mammalia; order Primates; family Hominidae; genus Pan; species Pan paniscus. The sequence goes on from NC_073269.2 coordinate 53,624,540, forward strand.
CTGCAGTGAGCTGAGATCATGCCACTGCACTCTAGCCTGGGTGACAGAGTGAGACTCCATCTCCAAAAAAAAAAAAAAAAAAAGGAAGAAATGAACTGCAAAGGGCCAGGCAGGTGGCCTGGGCTCCTGAAGACACAAACTCATGCGCCCTGCGATGGGCCCACACACATACCCCCACGCAAGCACACACCTCTGCAAGGCACACCAGCACAACACCCACCCCCAATCCCGCTCCCCCCCACGACGGGGGGTGATGGCGTGTCAGTCGGTGTGGAGTGCTCCTTCTCTAGAGGTGGACAGTGGGAGGGAGGGGGCCTTGCTCGTGCCACCGGTCCTGCCCACTGCCAGTCCTGGCTGGACACCGTCAGGCCTGCTGGCCAGGGGAGGGAGAGGATCCGGCTTCCTGCAACTTCCCATGCCTGGGCCTGGCTTCTGGGAAAGAGGGTGAAGACAGGGGTGGCCAGGAGTTGCTGAGCTCCTAACTCCCATAAACGCTCGGTAGAGAACTGGTGGCTGGGTCTTCCCTGTCAGTGCTGGTGGTCAGACTTCTGAGTGGACCTCCATAGCGGGAGGTAGACAGATGGCCAAAATGACTACGGTGTCTGCCTCTCCCGTGAACCCCCAGGAAGCAGATGTCCTGCCCAACCCCTGCCCCCAGCCTGGATACGGCCCAGGGAATGATCATCCCCCAACCCTGCTGACCCAGATTCTATTCCTGGCCTGCAGTGGATGGAGGACAAGACTTCCATCGTTCCCGCCCTCCACTGGTCCTAGAGACACAGGTCTCTGATTCCTTCTCCTGGTAATACAGAACGGAGCACAGGAGGCCGGGCTTAGTGACTCACACCTGTCATCCCAGCACTTTGGGAGGCCGAGGCGGGCAGATCACCTGAGGTCAGGAGTTTGAGACCAGCCTGGCCAACACGGTGAAACCCTGTCTCTACTAAAAATACAAAAAAATTAGCCAGGCGTGGTGGCGTATGCTTGTAATCCCAGCTACTCAGGAGGCCAAGGCAGGAGAATCGCTTGAACCAGGAGGTGGAGGTTGCAGTGAGCCGAGATCGCGCCACTGCACTCCAACCAGTGCATCAGAATGAGACTCCGTCTCTCACACACACACAAAAGACCACAGGCAAGGCAACTCCTACCACCACAGGCTGGGAGAATCAGGCTTGTCTCCCACTCCCTGGGCCCCCAACCCCTTAGGCTTTTTAGATTAGGTCTAAGCTTAGCCCTTTCCAGCATGGTCTAGCCTGGGTCTTCTCCCTGGGTCTTGCCTCAGTGCTCTCCACTGGGAACTAAGCTCACTTTCTGCTGGGGTTTAACCCTGGCCCCTTGCACAGGGTCTGGCCATAGCAATTTTTTGTTGGGGTCCAACCTCAGCATTATTCATAGGGAGTCTAGCCTCAGACCCTCTGCTACAAATGGACCACTGCTTTCCCACAGCAGCCCTTTCTACCCACAAGTTTTCCTCTAAACGCTCAAGCTCCTTGCCTTTCCACTGGGATCTACCCTTAGATCTAGATCTTTCCACTGGGGTCTCATGTCAGCTCTCTCCACTAGGGTCTAACCCCAGCTCTTTCCCTTCCATTTTACGTAATCTGTTCCACAGTGGTTTAACTTTTAGCCTTTCTGCTAAGGTGTCACCTCATTTCTTTCTCTTGGGTTCTACCCTGGGATCTAACCTCCGGCCTGTATCTGCGTCTAGCCTTGGATTCCCTCTCCCCCAAATCCCTCTCCCTCAATTCCTCTGGGTGAATCCAGCATCCAACACAGAGCCAGGCATACAGCAGGTGCTCACCAAATGCTTGCCGAAAAAAAGAATCGAGACAACTGGGAAATGATGTTCTTCTGGACGTATAAATAACCATCAGGTGGCCAATTCTCATCCAGAGTGGACAGGGTGGAATGGGATCATCCCCGCTTTCAAATAGGGACATTGAGGCACAGAGAGAGGAGTGGGTTAGCTGGGGTCCCAGGGCACAGCTTCACCACCCTGGGGAGGTCTGGGGAGAGCATCCTGTCCTTCAGGACACCCCCCACCAGCGGCTGGAGGTGAGCACGCCATGAGTCGCCCCAGGTCTGGGAAGAGTGGGTGCATGGGTGCTTAAGAGGCTGCATTCTCAGCAGGCCCTGCACCTGCCCCATCCTCCAACCCTTGTAGCCGACGTCTCCTCTGCTCCACTTGATGTCGAAGCCGGGTCAAGACCAGCTCCGAGGCCTGAATCAGGCTGTGCTGTGGGGAACAAGAGAATGAGGGGGATGGAGCTGAGGAAGAGCTGCAGGCGTACACAGGTTAGACCACAGCGGGACCGTCTGAAGTGAAGCAACTCCAAAGGCCAGGAGCTCGGCCCACGTGGGAGGGCAGAGAGCAGACCACAGTGTGTGGGATGGGAATGGGCCTCTGTGACAGGGGTGAAGAGGAGTGGCCTTAAGCGAATTTCTAGTGGGAGGGACAAAGCCTAGACCCAAATGTAAGGAAGTGAGATTAGAAGGAATATAAAAGGAATATAAAATTTAGCCAAGCTTGGTGGCAGGTGCCTGTCATCCCAGCTACTAGGGAGGCTGAGGCAGGACAATCACTTGAACCTGGAAGGTGGAGGTTGCAGTGAACTGAGATCACGCCACTGCACACCAGCCTGGGAAACTGCACTCCAGCCTGGGAAACAGAGCAAGACTGTCTCGAAAACAAACAAACAAAAAAACCAAAAAAATTAAAAAAGGCCAGGGTGTGGTGGCTCACACCTGTAATCCTAGCACTTTGGGAGGCCGAGATGGGCGGATGACTTGAGGCCAGAAGTTTGAGACTAACCTGGGCAACATGGTGAAACCCCGTCTCTACTAAAAATACAAAAATTAGCTGGGCGTGGTGGCGTGCGGCTGTATTTCCCAGCTGCTTGAGAGGCGGAGGCATGAGAATTGTTTGAACCTGGGAGGTGTAGGTTGCAGTGAGCTGAGATCGAGTCACTGCGCTACAGCCTGGGTGACAGAGCAAGACTCTGTCTCAAAAATAAAATAATAAATAAATAAATAAATCTCCTTCACCAGGCCGGTGCCCCCACCCCAGCTGCTGTGAGCGCTCACAGCTGCCCCTTTCTCCTGGGAGTTGTCCTGACTGGTAGGAACTGCCTCCCTGAAATGAGTTCCTCCCTCCCCCAGGAGGAGGCCTGCACCCCCTGCTCGAAACTGCTGAGGTCGACTCCCCTCCCACCCCAAGAGCTGGGGTTACCTGCAGGATGTGCACGCCCTTCAGGGAGACCACGGCAAGCTCCTGCAGCCCATCCCCGGTCAGGTCCACGTGAGCCATGGCCAGCAGGGGACTGGAGAAGCTCCGCTGCCACAGCAGATGGAACCCGTGCTGGGCCTCAGGAAGCCCCGACTCTGGGCCCCGGTACTTATAACACAGCAGTTCCTGCGGGGGTGAAGAATCAGGTCACACAGGTTGATGGGGGGGACAGTGGAGGGAGGCCGGTGGGTGTGGCTCCAACTGTCAGGTCCCACCTGTCCATAGGTGGCCACCAGGACTTCTGGCCGCCCATCCAAATCCACATCGGTGACCAGGCCGCAGAGGACGCTGTCAAACTGGTCACTGCCGGGCAGGAGAAGCTGGTCTTCAAGACCCCGGTTCAGCAGGTCCCTGAGGGTCCCAAATACAGCATATAGACTGGGGTCAGCTTGCAGTGCCCAGCACCCTTGGCGGACGCTAAGCTGGGTACCGGTACTGCTTCCCTTCTCAGGCCTAGACACACTGGTCCTCCGGAAGCCTAGACATCATCATCTCAGATTTGGACATATTCATAGACCCAGCAAGGGGTCAACCTGTGCACTCAAGCCCTTCATCTCGGAGACCATCTCACTCCCAAATGGAAAGCCACAGTGTCCCATCTGGGGATTCAGATGCACGTGTCCTCAATCTAGACACCCACACTGCCTTCATGGAGCCTGAAGAGGGCTTGGCCCTGGCCTGGACACCTTCACCACCCCTAGAGGGGTGCCAGAGCTGGCTATAGTTGCTTCCGAGAGCTGACTGGGAAATGTTCCCATGTAATCATGTTCATGGTTTGAAAGCCACCATGGTGGGAGTATTTACACTTTGGAAACTCTGGTAAATGCTACAAACCTGGGCTTTCCTTGTGCATAGCCACTGATTAACCATTTGCCAGCACACCTACTACATCCACTCCAGGGGGCACCGGCATCTCTGCTCCCACCCCCCAGCCTCAACATATTCCCTACAAGTCTAGACTTCAATATTCACAGCCCCCACCCCTGGGTCACGAGTATCTGTACTTGTCCAGCTCTGGGTAATCCACCCAGAGGAACTTACTGTGGAGAATGACAAGGTTAGACCACAGTGCAAAGAAACAAGGTTAGACCACACCCATGTGTCTCAGGCCCCCTCACCGATACACCACTGCTGGCTCCAACATGCTGGCCACGAGCACGCTGTACTCATCTTGTGGTGGCCTGTCCTTGGTCTCTGGAGAAGAAACATGAATGGTAATCCCAGCACTTTGGGAGGCCAAGGCGGGTGGATCAGCTGAGGTCAGGAGTTAGAGACCAGCCTGGTCAACATGATAAAACCCCGCCTCTACTAAAAATACAAAAATTAGCCGGGCATGGTGGTGGGCACCTGTAATGCCAGCTACTCAGGAGGCTGAGGCAGGAGACTTGCTTGAACCTGGGAGGCGGAGGTTGGAGTGAGCCAAGATCACACCACTGCACTCCAGCCTGGGTGACAGAGCGAGACTCCGTCTCAGAAAAAGAAAAAAAAAAAAAAGAAACATGAATGAAGAGGGGAACGGTTTTGTGGGGACAGGTTCCAGGCTCCTCGTCATACCCCAGGCTCCATGTATGAGAGACATGCAGGTTAGATCTCAGGAAAAAGTCTTGAGGCTGTGCTACACAGGGAGGGTTAGAGATTGGCCCATGAGACAAATTATACGTCAGACACCAGAAGGAGAAATAGGTGTTAGATGATGGCTTAAAAAGTCTGAGGTTCCGGGTGTGGTGGCTCATGTAATCCCAGCACTTTCGGAGGCCGAGGCAGGCGGATCGCCTGAGGTCAAGAGTTCGAGACTAGCCTGGCCAACATGGTGAAACCCTGTGTCTACTAAAAACACAAAAATTAGCCTGGCGTGATGGCATACACTTGTAATCCCAGCTACTCAGGAGGCTGAGGCAGGAGAATTGCTTGAACCTGGGAGGTGGAGGTGATAGTGAGCCGAGATTGTGCCACTACACTCCAGCCTGACCAAGACTCTGTCTAAAAAAAAAAAAAAAAAAAAAAAAGACATTTGTGCATGTATGTTTACAACAGCCCAATTCACAACTGCAAAGATGTGGAACTAACCTAAGTGGCCATTGACTAATGAGTGGAGAAAGAAAATGTGGTATATATAGACCATGGAGTACTACTCAAGTCATAAAAAGGAATGAAATGTTGTCTTTTGCAGCAACTTAGATGGAACTGGAGACCATTATTCTAAGTGCAGTAACATAGGAGTGGAAAACCAAAAAATGTATGTTCTCACAGAAGAGGGGGCCAACCTATGAGTATGCAAAGGCATACAGAGTGTATAATGGTGTTTGGAGATTCAGAAGCAGGAAGGTGGGAGGGGGTGTGGGATAGAAGCTACACATTAGGTACAACGGACACTACCTGGGTGATGGGTGTGCTAAAATCTCAGAATCCATCACTATAGAATTCATCCATGCAACCAAAACCACTTGTGTCCCCAAAGTGATTGAAATAATTTTTTTTTTCTTTTTTGAGATGGAGCCTGGCTCCACCACCCAGGCTGGAGTGCAGTGGTGAGATCTCAGCTCACTGCCACTTCCACATCCCGTGTTCAATCGATTCTCCTGCCTCAGCCTTCCGAGTAGCTGGGATTACAGGTGCCCGCCACCACGCTCCGCTAATTTTTGTATTTTTAGTAGAGACAGGGTTTCACCGTGTTGGTCAGGCTGGTCTTGAACTCCCGACCTCAGGTGATCCGTCCGCTTCGGCCTCCCAAAGTGCTGGGATTACCGCGCCTGCCTAGTCAAAACTTTTTTAAAAAAGCAAAATGCCAGTCAGGGACAGACTCCAGTAAAGGAGCAGGAATGATCAACATATTGGGGGAAAAGGCTAGACTCTGAGTGGTGGGACAGCGGTGAGTCCAGGAGCATAGCCGGGAGCTAGAATGCAACAAGAGACACAGTGAAGGGGCCACAGAGCGGGGTGAGGAAATACCGATGTGAGACGTGCAGGTTAGAGTACAGAGGGAGAGGTGGATGCTCAGCCCCAGGGTACGGGGCTAAGGTTACACCAAACTGAGGAGAACAACTATGGACCCTAAATGAAAAGATATGGGTTAGGCCCCATGTGCCAGTCCTGGAAGTTAAATTCACAAGAGGGGAGGGGAGGGAAGAGGTGCACTGTAGCTCAAGGCCTGGAGTGGGGGATCCAGGAGAGAGGGACTGGGGTCTGCACACTTTGGGAGAGGGGTGCAAATCTGGGTAGAAGGACCCAAGAATGCAGAGTTGCCTCTTCCCTCCCACCCGCTCTCTCCCCATCCCCTCAAACCCAGAGCTCACCCTTGGCGGCCGAGAGGCTGAACACAATCACTCGGGAGATGGGACCGTCCTGCAGGACCGACCACATCTGCAGAACCTCTGCGTGGAGAGCGAGGATTCAGAGCCCCAACCCCACCCCGGTCCCGCCCCCAGCCCTGAAACCATCGACTTTCCGCCCCCACCGTTCATCCCCACCCTAGCCCCGCCCCTCTGAAGCCCTCAACCCCACCCTAGCCCCGCCCCCAAGCCCCACCCTCATCCCTTCCCCCACTTCCCCTACCTCACCCAGCTCTAGCCCTCGGCCCCACCCTAGCCCCACCCGGCAAGCCCCACCCTCATCCCTCAACCCACTTATCCTCCTCCCCTACCCCACCCAGCTCCAGCCCTCAGCCCCACCCTGGCCCCGCCCTCTAGCCCTCAACCCCACCCCCTACCCCGCCTCACCGCGGCTCTCACCTCGACTCCGCTGGTCCACGTGGGCGACACGGACATAACCACTCTGACAGCCCAGAGCTGAGAGGCGCCGGGACGTGCCGGGGAAGTTGTGGACGTCCAGCCAGAGGACGCTGGCGGGCGGGTGGATGGACAGGACGGACGGCCATTGCTGGGCCCAGCCCCGCCCCTCTGCCTTCCCAGGGGCAGCCGCCCCTCCCTGTAGCCCTGGCACCCTGCTGCCTGATTCCTCCTGGATAATCCCCACCGCCCAATTCCTCTGAGGTCAATTCTCACCACCCGAGGGCTGAGTCCACCTCTTGTTTTTTCTGGGGTCACCCCTGCTGATCAATTTCTCTGAAGTCATGCCGTGGACTGATTTTTCTGAGCTCCTCCCCGGTGACCAATTTCTCTAAGGTCTCACCGCCCGATTTCTCTGAGGTCAGTGCCCCGGTCCCCAGTGGCCTCTTTCGGGGCCTCCCCTACCTACTGGTCAGGTTCGTCAGCTCTGGGAAGAGGTTTTCCACAGGCTGTTCCTCAAACTGATGCAGCCCCTCGTTCTGGGGAAACCAAGACCCACCCCACCCCCGCTTAAGTCAGCCGTCAGCTTCACACATATACCCACCCAGCGCCAGCCCACAGTGAATCCCACAGGGCTCTGCCCAGCACGCCACCCCACCTCACCTCCTTGTAGAGATGAATGGCCGGGTCGTTCCCACTCAAGAGAAACACGGTCTCAAGTTGATCCCCGACCTGGACCCTGAAAGCAGAGAAATCTAGAACCCAAGGTAGTGGAATCCACATGGTCTGAGAACCAGAACTCTCCTCCTGCAAAAACCCCTGCCTGTTGAGAACCTTAACATTCTGGGGTCCAGACACTAGACCCAGGGTTAGAATCTCAGGGCTCAAGCTCCTGAGTACTGTATCTCCTTGAAATACATAACTGTAGAAACGAGCCGTCATAGAATCTCAAAATCAAGGAATGTACCTCCCAATCTCAGAATTGCGGGAACATGGCTTGCTAGAACCTCCCGCTCTTAGAGCCCGCATCTACTCCTACCTTCGCTCTGTGGATTCAGGAATGGAATGTGGAACTCTAGAATGAACTGCAGAACCTTAGAAAGCTAGGACCTCTTCATTCTGAAACCCCGGTATTCTAGAAGTGCTGTTTTCTGTCTCCTTAAAAATACAAGAACTTCTAGAATTTGCCATCACAGATTTCAGATTCACGGAATGACAGAATATCCAAATCCTAGCAAGGAGAACATTAGTGCAATTAGAATCTTCAGTTTTGGGGACTCTCACCTGTTAGACCAGAGGTTGGCCAAGTATGACCTGCAGACCAAATCCAACCCACCATCTGTTTTTGTAAATAAAGTTTTATTGGAACATAGCCACATCCATTCATTTATAGTGTCAATGGCTGCTTTCTGGCTACAATGGCAAAGTGAGTAGTTGTGACAGACTGGCCCTCAAAGCCTAATATTTACTATCTGGACCTCTACCAAAAAAAGTTTGCCAATCCCTGTTCTAGACCATCTGTGTTCTGGAATGGAATCTGGAACTCTAGAATGGAACCCACACACTTTGGGGTTCTAGCACCTTGGTATTCTAGATGGTCTATGTTCTATCTCCTCGAAAGATGAGAATGTCAGGACTTTATCATTACAGAACCTCAGAAGATTCTGGCTTCTATTGTACTGTAGAATATTCAAATGTTGGAATCTTAGAGCCTACGACTCTAGAAAACTTAGCATCTCTGATCTTGGAATGTCAGACTCTAGAACATTAGAATCTGGGAATTCTAGATGTGCAGAATTCCCAGAATTCACAGGTGCTCCATCAACTCTCTCAGATTATCTAGTTCAGGAATGGCAGTGTGGTGGCCCCTTGGCCATCTGGTCCATGGCCACCTTAAAAGCATGATGCTCCGGCCAGGCGTGGTGGCTCACGCCTGTAATCTCAGCACTTTGGGAGGCCAAGGCGGGCGGATCACCTGAGGTCAGGAGTTCGAGACTAGCCTGGCCAACATGGCAAAAACCTATCTATACTAAAAATACAAAAATTAGCCGGGCATGGTGGTGTGAGCCTGTAATCCTAGCTACTCAGGAGGCTGAGGCAGTAGAATCACTTGAACCAGGGAGGTAGAGGTTGCAGAGATCGAGCCACTGCACTCCAGCCTGGCAACAGAGCGAGCGAGCGAGCGAGCGTCTATCTCAAAAAAAAAAAAAAAAAAAAAAAAGCACAATGCTTTAAAAAACAAATGTAGAATCTGATTGTCTATGGACAAGTTCGTGGTCTCCAGTTAGCTACAGCTTTCCAACCTCAGCTGCATATGCGTGTGTGCACATATGCTCCCTGTTATATTACATTTGTGCTTTCCATTCTCACATGACCTCTCTGGTCCCCAAAGGCATTTTAGTTTTATTTTATTTTATTTAATTTATTTATTTTTGAGACAGAGTTTCGCTCTTGTCACCCAGGTTGGAGTGCTGTGGTGCAATCTTGGCTCACTGCAACCTCCGCCTCCCGGGTTCAAGTGATTCTCCTGCCTCAGCCTCCTGAGTAGCTGGGATTACAGGCACACACCACGATGCCCAGCTAATTTTTGTATTTTTAGTAGAGACGGGGTTTCGCCATGTTGGCCAGGCTGGTCTCAAACTCCTGACCTCAGGTGATCCGTCCGCCTCAGCCTCTCAAAGTGCTGGGATTACAGATGTGAGCCACCGTGCCTGGCTGGCATTTCAGTTTTCAATCCCTAATCTAGTACAACCTCTTTATTTTCCAGAAGGGGAAACAGACTACAGGGATCTGTAAGTAAAGAAGGGGTTCGAGAAGCCAGGGTTTCTACATTTACAGTGGGGTGGGCGTCGATGCGCAGGGGACACTCACTCCGCATGGCACAGCTGGAACGGAGTGAACTGGAGCTCCAGGTTCAGGCAGCTCTCTGTAGGCAGGGCACAGGCAGGTTAGCATGGGGGACCTGCTGGGGACTCTCTCCCTCCTCCCGTCCACGCCTCACTCACGGGCAATAGAGTCAAGGTTGTACTCAGAGCCGGGCTCGTAGTCGCAGTAAATGTTCAGGAAGGGGCTGCCCTTGTCCCCTGAATCCTGGCGGAGGACACGGGGTTCAGGGGAGGGCAGGGGTGGCAGGAGGGATCCGGGGCGGCTCAGTGGAACTCACCATGTGTGTAAGGAGGAGGGCGAAGGGAGGTGGAGGGGGTTCTAGGTACCTTGATGAACGTGATCCCCACAACCAGACCCCGCTTGGGGGGTGACTTGTTGAAAGTGTCGATGGAGACAATCTCCGCATCCACTGGGAGGGGAGAGTTCTAAGTTCAGTGTCAGGCAGACTCATGATTCCAATCTCCCCAACATGGTGAGCTCTGGCTACCGCAATGATCATGCCCTCTGGTCTGAGTCCTGACCACCATCACCTGATCTCTGTTCCCTGGGTACTAGGGATCCTGACCTGTAAGTCTGAAGAATCCTGAAACCCTAGGCTCATCCGGGCCCCAACTATGCCTGCCCCCTGATCCCAGTGACCCCCTTAAAACCACCTGATCCCATTCTTCCAGCACGGTGACCCGGCTCAGACAGAGCCTCAGAAGCCTTCTCAACACCACGTTCCAGGCCCCCGCCCCCCAGCACCATAGCGCCACCCACCGGGAATGTAGTTGAACTGCAGCTCCTTGGCCACTGGCCGGATTTTCTGTCGGAGGTCTTGGTAGCGGAAGCCGAGCACCTTGCCTTTAAGGGTGGCGGCCAGCAGCTCCCCGCGCCCGCCGGCACCGCCTGCCAGCCCGTACACATTGCTCTGCGACGAGAAGCGCGTGAAGCTGTCCTCGCGCAACGGACAAGGCCCCGCGGCCACGGCCGCCTCCCCCATCATGCCCCTCAGTTAAGCACCCTCTCCGCAGCCCCCGCCCCAACCCGCACTACCCAACCTACGACTCTCTAAGCGACCTGAACCGCCGGGTGCCCGGCCGTTGCGCGGGCTGATGACGTACGGAAGCTGCCGGCGTTGCCCTCTCCCAAGATGGCGGCCAGGTCGCCTGCTCGGGCCTCCCAGGCGACTTTGCCCCACTGCGCCCGCGCTCTCTTCTCCTTTCCATTTCTGGACCAAGGGGCTGCCATAAGGAGTCTGTGACTAGAGATGGGAGGTGGTGGCCACGGCCTCTCGCTGTATGCTGTGTGGAAGGTCGAATCATCATCATCATAAAACTTAATATTGCCCTTATGTGCCAGGAACTACTGTAAATGCATTCCATCTAATACTTTATTAAAAATTCGCAAGGGGGTGGAGGTAGGTACTTAAATCCATTTTAGAGATGAAGGAATTGAGGCACAGAGGGGTAAAGTAACTTGCCTAAGATCACACAGCTAGTAACGAGCGGTCAGTATTGGAAACCAAACAAGGTAACTCCACAGTTCACTATTTTTTTTTTTTTTTTTTTTTTTTTTTTTGAGACAGAGTCTTGCTCTGTCACCCTGGAGTGCAGTGGTGCGATCTCGGCTCACTGCAACCTCTGCCTCCTGGGTTCAAGCGATTCTCCTGCCTCAGCCTCCCAGCAGCTGGGATTACAGGCGTCACCACACCTGGCTAGTTTTTCTATTTTTAGTAGAGATGGGGTTTCGCCATGTTGCCCAGGCTGGTCTCGACCTCCTGACCTCAGGTGATCCGCCCACCTCGGCCTCCCAAAGTGCTAGGATTATAGGCGTGAGCCCCCTTGCCCGGCCTATAGTTCATAATCTTAACAGTATCACCTTTAAAATAATTAACACATTCTTCTTGCCCCGAAGGAAAAATGATCCAGCTATAATAACCACCTCCTTTAAACACCTACTTGGTGACAGTCATGCTGGCTCTGATAATCTGATTCCTTACAACTGTTCTGCAAGGGCCTACTGTTACCCTCCCTGCCGGTTCACTTATTCAGGATTCATTGAGCTTTTACTATGTGCCTGGACGTCCTTTGCAAATCTGTCTCACTAATCTTCGCAAGAAAGAAACCTCTACAAAGAGGTTTATTATCCCAGTTTACAGAGAATCAAATGGAGGCTCAGAAAGAGTAAGTCCACTGACTGATATGCTAGCAAGTGGTGGGGACAGGATGTAAACCAGGTGTTTCCGACTCTGGGGCCTTCAGGGGTTCCTGTCTGTGCTGCTTTGTCCCTAGAAGGCCATGGAGGTTTGGGTACTATGTGCACATCTGTGTATCATTTCCAGAAGACATGGGTTGGCCAGCTGTCCTGGACACCTCGAGCACACACAGACTGCAAGCTCCATGAAGGCAGCAGGCTGATCTCCCTTGATCACGGCCTTATCGCCTGTACCTGGACCACAAGGCCTGACACAAAGCAGGCATTCAGAAAATATGTGTCAAAAATCACAAACTATGTGCTGAGCATGTAAGAGACAGCTCTTACATGATGGAAAGTTCTCAAAGGCAGACTGGATAACGGAGGTGGCAAGGAATTTGTGATGATTCCAGATTTCTGGATGTGGAGAGTAGAAGTTCCTGGAGGGCAGTCTGGGAATGCCGTCAGTGCTGCTGTATTCCCAGGGCCTGGCATGCAGCAGGTGCTTAGTGAATATTCGCTGAGGGAGTGGCACATGGGTCTAGTGCCACTTCAGCAGTGCGTTTCCTTCAGGCGTCTTCCCACCCTAGTAACCTATAAGCCACATGTTGAGCGGATGAATAAAAAAATGAAGTTACAGGTTAGGAAGGAATCATCCTGTTAAGAGGTTTCCAATCCTAGCTGCACACTTGAACTGCCTATGAAGTTTTAACAAAACAAACCAAAACAGGCCGGGCCTGGTGGCTCATGCCTGTAATTCCAGAACTTTGGAAGCTGAGGCAGGCGGATGAACTGAGGTCAGGAGTTTGAGACCAGCCTGGCCAACATGGTGAAACCCTGTCTCTGCTAAAAATACAAAAATTAGCTGGGCATGGTGGCGCACGCTTGTAATCCCAGCTACTCGGGAGACTGAGGCAGGAGAATCGCTTGAACCCGGGAGGCAGAGGTTGCAGTGAACCAAGATCGCACCACTGCACTCCAGCCTGGGCGATAGAGCGAGACTCTGTCTCAAAAAAAAAAAAAAAACCCAAAAACCCCCAAAGGGTAGGAAACCTCAGTCAAACCACAATTTATCAGAGTGCGGCCCCAGTCTGGATACTTTTATTTTTGCACCATCATGCCTAATTTTTGTATTTCTAGCAGAGACAGGGTTTTGCCATGTTGGCTAGGCTGCTCTCGAACTCTTGACCTCAAGTGATCCGCCTGCCTCGGCCTCCCAAAGTGCTACGATTACAGGCATGAGCCACAGCACCCAGCCCCAAGTCTGGATACTTTTAATGACTTTAAAGCATAGCCAGGGCTGACCATCACTGATTTAGGTCATGGATGACAGAAACAGATTCTCACACTATCCTTCAGCCAGCACCCATGATGGGGGCAGACATGGTAATCAATTTCAGGTCTCAGAAGTCTTTGCTGCCATTATCAATGGACTGGAGCTGTGGGAGAAGCTGCAGGGGAGAGAGGAGCAGGGCAGGTGTCAAGGAATTTGAACCTCACCTGCACTTCTCTAGGCTTTCTGGGCTGGAGCCCCTCTCCCAGGAGTCCACCCTGGTTTCCTAGGCAGCCCCTCCTCTGTGCAATTACTGCCCCTGCTCACTTCCTGACATTTTCCCATCATGCCTGGGCACTGAGCCTCCTTCAGCTGTCTCCTCCGTAGCGAGGGGCCCTGCGCGGGGCAGGGTAAAGCACATGTGTACCAGACAGGGCCCCCAACATGCACATCGTGGAGTGTGGTGGAGGCAGCTGGTTTCTGCCCACCTTTCCTGGGCAAAGGCTCCTGCTGTCTCCTCCCCCACTCCCCAGACCCACTCGGGCCTCAGACTCTGCCCACCAAAGCCGCTTCCTCCCCCGTCCTGTGACAGATGGAACAACTGTCACCGGGGCGTTCAGCCTTCCTGCCAGAGAAATGTGGACATGGGAGATTCGGTGGGCTTCCACCCATTCTCATCCAAAGCAGTCATGAGGACCGTCACATTCGACCCTCCCACTGGCTCTGAGGGGTGGCATCACCACCGTGCATCCCAGTTGAGGAAACCAAGGCCCCTGGACCCCAAGAACCCAGAGAAAGATCAAGATGGGCGCTCTGGGACTCCCAAGCCAGAGCTCCTCCCCAGGCCCACCGTCCCTGGGTCTCCCCCACCTAGAAACTGACCCAGCCCACACGTGTTTCAAGGATGCATGCGCCTGACCTCCGAAGAGCTCGCCCAGAGTCTGGGGGACCAGGAGTGTGAGAGGGACTGGTGACTGGCCCAGGGGCAGAGTGGGTAGCAGAGGTGAGGAGGAAGAGAGACTCATGCAAAAGTGTTGTTTTTTATTTTCTTTTTTGGGCCAGCTGCAGCTTCCAACCAAGAAAACCTCAAAGCATTAGGGAAGGAGCAGGTGTGGGGCTGGGGTGGGGGAGAATCCCCTAAGCTCCAGGGCCCAGGGTCTAACCTGAGAGGTCGGGGCTGCAGGAAGCTGGGGGAGGCTCCCGGGGCTGGGGGAAGAGGAGCCTGCCCCCAGCAGAGACAGCAGGTCTCAGCGGCTACATGTGCTTTAGAGCTTGGCTGGGGGACAAAAGTGGGAGAGAGAGAAACCGGCCTCATGACTCAGCTGGTCAGGAGATAGGGGGCCAGATGCTGACCCCAAACCCCCGGCAGCACCCCTAGCAAATAGGTCTGTATCAAAGATTCTGTACAGCTGGTTTTGGGGGTGAAGGGCACCTATGGGGGCTTAAATAAATGGACAGGGGGCAAGGGATGTAGCGAGAACAGAGGGTGACTGTCCGGCCAGCAGCCTGGGCCTCTGGTGCCCCTGCATGCTGACCCCCGGTTCCACCTGCCCACTGTGGCCCGCGGGACTCCCCAGGTGGGAAAGGAGGGAAGCTCTCCAGCAAGTCTCGGCCCCACCTCTCTCTGAGCAGATGGGACAGGAAGACGGGCACTGGGGGGCTGGGTGGGGCTTAGCGCAGGTCCTCCTCATCGCCCTGGATGGTCTTCTTGATGCGCAGCAGCATGGTGGTGAGCCACTGGTCCAGCCGGGAGATGGAGTCGTATTCCTTCACCTGAGGGCACACCAGGTAATAGGCTGGCCATGCTCCCCCCGTTGCCAACCCTGCAGCCCAAGGGCACTTGTCCCAAGGTTTTCAAGATCTGTCCCTGTCAGCCCTGGTCTCTGAGAAGGAGTAGAGGGAGGGCTTGAGGCCCCAACTCAGCCATGGGAGCTCCCTCTTGTCTGTCTTGACTATGCTGGGCACAACATTTCCCTTGGGGGAGAAAGATATTGTAGCTTTAAAAAAAAAAAAAAGGTCCATGGCTGGGCGCAGTAGCTCACGCCTGTAATACCAGCACTTTGGGAGGCTGAGGCGGGCAGATCACGAGGTCAGGAGATTGAGACCATCCTGGCTAACAGTGAAACCCCGTCTCTACTAAAAATACAAAAAATTAGCCAGGCGTGGTGGTGGGCGCCTGTAGTCCCAGCTACTCAGGAGGCTGAGGCAGGAGAATGGCGTGAACCCGGGAGGCGGGGCTTGCAGTGAGCCGAGATCACGCCACTGCAATCCAGCCTGGGCGACAGAGCGAGACTCCGTCTCAAAAAAAAAAAAAAAAAAAAGTCCAGCATCCTCACTGAATGGGTGGGAAACTGAGGCCTGGAGATATGGAAAAGGCCACTCCTGAGTGCCATGGGACACGGGGGAGAGAAGCCATGGCCTGCTGGGCATCCCCTCCCTGAGCTCCTGGCTGAGTTGCCACCCACTGTCTGGGGCAGGAGGAACCGGATGGCATTTGCTAACTGTCCTCAGTTAGGGGCTTCCATTCCCAAGGGGCACCCTAGGGAGAAATGCTTGACATGTGCCATTAGAGGAGTGAATCAGGACCTGAGCCGGACGCCACTAAGCCCGGGAACGCTGGGAACAGAGAAAGGGAAGGGAGAGAGAGCCGCGTGGGCGGCTCCACCAGGCAGAGGGAAGCTGGCACCTCTCCCATGTCCTCAGCTCCACTCTCCTTCTCACCCCTTCCCTCCCCGTCTGTGCCTCCTGGGTGCCCAAGGCGCCCACTGTGAGTCTCACACACTCACCTGGGGGACTCAAGGAACCCTGGTCTTCAGAGGTAGACAGATGTGGCTCTGAACACCAGCTCTGTCCCTGAAGGGCCAAGACCGAGCTTCCTGACCTCCCCAACCTCAGTGCCACCATCTATAAAATGGGGAGAACACTCCCTGCGCCTCTTGGCGCTACTTGTAAGGTTTCTGGGGTGACTGGAGAAAGAAATTCACAGTGGGCTGGGGGCCAGATAAAATGGGTGAATGTCATGGGAGATGTGTCTGAGAAGGGCAGCTTTCCTAGGAGACCCATCCCCGTGAAGGGGCCTGGCCCCCCATGCTGGCCACTCACCGACTCGGTGTAGCTGTCCACATTCTGCTCCTCGTGGGCCTCTAGCAATTTCTGCAAGCAAATGGCAGAGAGGGGTCAGGGGCCTACGCTGACCTGAGGTCTGGCCTGGATTAGATGAAAGGACACGCTATCTGTATGCCAGGCCTGGGGCTGGGGCTTCCTGAGGACTCTCAGAGGGTCAATCCGTGTGGGTTAAACTGGGGATGGGTACGGGCGTGTTGCAATCCTGCTGCCCTATTCATCAGAAACGGCTTGCTCTCAGGGCAACCTTACCAACATAGAACATCACACAGAATGTGTGTGTATGTGTGTGGGGTGTGTGTGTGGGTATGGGGTGTGTGTGTGTTGGGTGTGGTGTGTGGTGGAGGTGTGTGTGTGTGGTGTGTAGGGGCACGTGTGGTGTTTGGTGTGTGTGAGTTGCGTGTGTGGTGTGTTCGGTGTGTGTGTGTGGGGTGTGTGTGGTGTGTGTGGCGTGGTGTGTGTAGTGTGTGTGCAATGTGGTGTGTGTGGGGGGTGTGTCGTGTGTGGTGTGTGTGCAGTGTGTTTTGTGTGTGTGAGGGGTGTGTCGTGTGGTGTGTGTACTGTGCAATGTGTTTTGTGTGAGGGGTGTGTCGTGTGGTGTGTGTAGTGTGTGTGCGATATGTGTGGTGTGTGATGTGTTTGCTGTGTGTGGTATGTGTGTAGTGTGTGTGGGGTGTGTGGTGTGTGTGTGTAGCGTGTGGTGTGTATAGTGTGTGGTGTGATGTGTGTGGTGTGTGTGTGATGTGTGTGGTGTGGTGTGTGTAGTGTATGTTTGGTGTGTGTGGTTTGGTGTGTGTGGTGTGGTGTGGTGTGTGTAGTGTGTGTGTGTGTGTCCACCTAGCCATCCCGAGCTCCAGCACTCCCCGAGTTGTACTTTCTTCATCTGGAA
This sequence comes from Pan paniscus, assembly GCF_029289425.2. NCBI lineage: Eukaryota > Metazoa > Chordata > Mammalia > Primates > Hominidae > Pan > Pan paniscus. The sequence goes on from NC_073269.2 coordinate 53,641,897, forward strand.
AATGGAGACTCAAATGGCCAAACAAAACAAAACAAAACAAAACAAAACAAAGACACCCTCTGAGAACTACTGGACAAGTCTTGGTGATTGTCCCACCCGGAGCCCCAGCCACCCCCGTCTGAGGTTCGGGAAGGGGGAGGCCGGAGCACCCAGCACTTACTTTCATCAACTTGCATTCCCGGGAATCAGAGAAAGCTGGGAACAGCTCCTCATACTTTTGGACAGCCAGCTGGGCAGCAGGGAAGGGGGAAGATGAGTTAGTAACGAGAGGGTCCTCAGAGCTACTGGCCTAGCAGCTGAGGGGACTTGGGGATGTCGGGTGATATTGAGTCAGCTCTTGCACCCCTCCCCCAGCCTCAGGTGTCACCTGGCTCTGTGTCTGTCAGTACCTTCCCGTAGCTGAGCTCAGCAGAGATGGCTGCAGGGAGAGGTGGGTGGAGGGGGAAGGTTCCCCAGATAGGCACCCACTGCCTCCTCCCACCTGGCTCAGCCGGGGCAGGGGACAAATGAGCACATCCTCCATGCCAGGCCTGGGGCTGGTGCTTCTTGAGGACCCTGAGAGGGTCAAATAACGGTGAGCCCCCTTTTCAAAGTGAGGAAACAGATCCAGAGAGGGGCAGTGACCTGCCCAGGGCACGGTGAGACATGGGGTGGGAATGGGAACCTGGTCTGACAAAGCCCAAGCTTTTGCCCACCACCGGTGCCCACAGCAGGGCAGGGCTCTGTGGGGTGTGTGTGTGTGGGGTGTGTGGGGCCACCACCCCAGGCCGTGAGCCAGGGACACCAGGAAATCCTGGACTCTGTGCTTCTGCCAGGCAATGGTAAAAAAAACTCCGGCCAAGCAAAATCTAGCGCCAACCCTCCAGCTCCTTCCCGCTGGCCACGCCCCCTCCCACTGCCCTCTTTGGCCCCTCTTTTGCCAAGTGTCCCGAAAATAGGTGGGCATGTGTGAGCTACAGCTAAAGCCACGACAGCAGGAGTCACAAAGATCTGGAACACTGGGGCTGCAGGTCCCTAGTCATGTGGCCTCAAACAAGGGACTCTCGTCCCAGCCTCACCATCTTCACCCATAAGACGCGGTGACAATGGTGCTGACTTTAATGGGGTGCAGTGAGGATTCAAAAAGTGCACCCATGAAGGAAAGAGCACTAAGTGAGGCAGGAGCTGGACCCGCAAAAGCCTCCAGGGCCGGGTGGGCAGGTGATGCCAGCACAGAAACACAGCTGTGAGAACCACACTTCTCATCCAAAGGCTGGCTGGCAGGGGCCAGACGTGAGGGAGGAGCACGTCCCTCTTGGGGGGCAACAGGACCTGGCCTGGAGATAAGCACATGGTGGCCTGGTGCGGTGGTCCTGCGGGCGTGGGGTGCGCTACCTTGGCGTTGAGCATGTCGATGCAGAAGTGGCAGAGGGCCGCCTTGAAGAAGTAGTCTTTGGCGCTGTACTTGAGGAGGGGGCTGTCCATGGCATTGGTCCCCACCTGTAGCCATGGAGAAGTGGCACTGGTGAGCTCAGGGCAAGCAGCCAGAGGGCCAGAGCCACTGCCAGGCACTGGGGGGCCAGCTGGGAGCTGGGTTCATGTCCCGGGGTGAGGCCCTGTTAACCCAGGACCCCAAGGGCAGGGAGCCAGGGACCAGCTTGGAGAGGTCAGCGGCCAGTGCGTGAGCGACCAAGATCAGGGTGTGATGGTGGCTGGGTGGGGGTGGAGGCTGTAGCCAGGTGTTCGTGGGCCTTCTGAGAGCCTGAGACAGTGGGAAGGAGGCAGCCTGGCTGTCAGGACCAACGGGAGGCTGGCATGGCGGTGGGCAGAGCGGCGGCAGGCGGTGGGAACATGAGAGGCGGCGCCCGCCCCTCTCTCCCAGGGGGCCAGCTGCCTGCCTTTTTCTTGGCCATCACCCAGGGCTCCGTGCACGCTGGGGGGACCCCATGTGACACTCCCTCCCTCCCACTGTGGATGAGGACCATCGGGCCATGGGGTGGGGTGCCCACGGCCACCCTGGGCCTCTTGGCACTTCTTCCCATTCCCTCCCTCTGGATTCTTTAGCCAGCCTCACTCTGGGCCCCTCCAGGAAGCTCTGTGAGGGGTGTGGGAGGGGCACAGCCAGGGAGAGAGACGGTGCTGGCACGGCATGGAGTCGTAGGTGGAGAACATTCAGCCAGGCTGAAGACAGGGTTGGGGGATGACATGGCAAGGGATGTCGGGGGAGAGGCAGAGGGTGAGCCGGGGGAGGGGTGGTTCCAGAACAAGGTGCCGGGGCTTAGGAGGAGGCACAGGCCCTGAGAGGGGGCAGGGTGGAAGCCGCCATCCCCACCTGTCCCCACCTGTTCGTAGATGTCAATGGCCTTCTGATACTGCTCCAGCAGCGCAGCATAACCAGCCACCTTCAGCAGACACTTGTTGGCTGAGCTGTGTGGGGAGGAGTAGTGAGGGGAAGTGGTGGCGGTCCCTGCGGGGCTGGGGCAGGCAGGAAGGGGGCTACCTGTTGGACTCCTCGCCTTTGTAGTAGTCTGCGGACTGCTCGTAGTGGGCAATGGCCTGGGGAGACACGGGGGATGGGTTCCAGGGGAGGGCAGGGAAGGGAGAGGAGGCCTCCGTGAAGCTTCCACACCCTCCGCCCTGCCTGCCTGGGACACAGCCAGACCCCATTCTCCAAGCTCTGCCGGCGCCCCATGCCCCCTTCTCGGCACTCAGACACCAGAGGACTCCCCTGGTGGGAAGAAGAGAGAGCAGCACTGGTCCTGGCTGCCAGCCCATGCAGGGCCCTGCTGCCACTCACCTTCTCGATGTCCACCAACTCCGTCTCATAGATCTCAGCAATGGAGATGTGGTGCTTGGCCGCAATCGTGAATCGGCCCTGGAGGGGACACAGGAAGGGGCTGCCTGCGACTCATGACCTCCTGCGTGCCTGCCTGCTGACCTATGACCCTTCAAGTTCCCACCCCTCAGCCCCGCCTGTGAGGAGGTATGAAGACGACCTGAGGTGTGAAGAAGACCGAGAGGTGGGGGAACACAGGAGTGAGAAGGGAGGGCCCCAGCACTAGAGGCCTGGCTATACGTGCTGGGCTGAGCGGGTGACCTTGGACAAGCCACTCCAGGGCCTTAGCCTAATTCCATCCCATCCACGAGGGCACAGATGGTGTGACACCAGAGAGGATGTGAGCACGAGCACTTGGCCAAGGCCCTGGCCCTTAGGAAGCCTCTGATAACAGCCAGAGAGGCGGAAGGACCAGTCCAGAGCCACTTGGCAAAAGGCTCTGGAGAAACCAGGATGGGAGGGAGGGCTTGAGACCTCTGCCCAAGAGTACCAGCTCTGCCCCCAGGCCAACACCTATCTGTCAGCCTCCCCCAGGCACACCCAGAGCTCCCCAGGGAGACCTCAGGTTCCAAGGGGCCTCGCACCTTCCATCCGCCTCCACCCAGTGTCCAGGCGCTTGCCTAACTGCTCTGCACCAGGGGCTGGTCCAACGCCACCCCCTTGCTGAGGGCAGTAGGAAAGGGCAAGGCCCTGGGCTCAGCCAGACCTTGTTTCGGGTCTCAGTGACTCCTGCTTGTAGCCGCATGTCCCTGGGCAAATCATGTCACTTGTCTGAGCCCCTCTCCTCCACTAAGGAATGGGGATGACAATAATGCCAACCTCACAGGGTTGTGGATTAAACCACCCTGCAGTGTCTGGCCTAATAAATGGCAGCTGCTATTATTGTTCTAATCACAGTCATCCCTGCAGCACTGCCCTGAACGCAAGGGGTAGGGCTCGTGTCCCTGCCTGGGGTTGGAGGGCTGAGACAGACAGGGCGAGCAGAGAGGCAAAAAGGAGCTGGCCAGGCACGGTGGCTCATGCCTGTAATCCCAGCACTTTGGGAGGCCAAGGCAGGTGGATCACTTGAGGTCAGGAGTCTGAGACCAGCCTGGCCAACATGGTGAAACCACATCTCTACTGAAAATACAAAAATTAGCCAGGCATGGTAGCACACGCCTGTAATCCCAGCTACTCGAGAGGCTAGGGCACGAGAATCGCTTGAACCTGGGAGGCAGAGGTTGCAGTGAGTGGAGATCACGCCACTGAACTCCAGCCTGGATGAGACAGAGACTGTGTCTCAAAAAAAAACAAAAAAAAAAACAAAAAAAAAGAGAGAGAGAAAGCACTGACAGGAGCCCCGGCCTGGGTGGGACCCTTCACTCTGGCTCCAGTTGGCAGCTGCCCATCTGGTCTGCATCTGTCGTTGGCAACACGCCCTGGGGGCAGGGCAGGTGCTGAGCCTCCTGTGGGCTCTGCCTATCCCTGTGGCCTGCTACAAGATGCTTATCAAATGTGACACTTGCAGGAAGGCTGGGCAAGGGGAAGTGCCGGACACACACTCTCCAGTAACCTAATTTCTTTTTTTGTTTTGAGACAGGGTCTTGTTTTGTCACCTATGCTGGAGTGCAGTGGTGTGATCACAGCTCACTGCAGCCTCAACTTCCTGGACTCAAGCGATTTTCCTGCCTCAACCTCCCAAGAACTAGGACCCCAGGTGCATGCCACTACACCAGGCTAATTTGTTGTAGAGAGGAGGTCTTGCTATGTTGCCCAGGCTGGTCTCGAACTCCTGTGCCCAAAAGATCCTCCCACCTCAGCCTCCCAACATGCCAGGATTACAGGCATGAGCCACCCTGCCCAGCTCAATAACCTAAGTTCTATGAATGAAAACCATGACTGCCTGTGGAGTGAGGGGGCCGTCAGGCTGGTGGGGAGCTGGGTGAAGACCCAGCCAGCCCAGGCCAGCTCAGGTGACCTAATCCCCCCAGCTCCCACTTCCCCCTCCCCAAGTGGTTTGGCCGCAGAATAAGAACAGTGCTGGGGGTGCTGAAAGAGGGGACGCAAGGCTGGGGCAATGCAGTGGGACCCGGGGGTGTCAGGACAAGCAAGCAGCCCTTACCATGTCTGTGTAGATCTCGATTGCTCGCATCAAACAGTTAATGGCCTCTGGAGAGAAAGGGAGGTGGGAGGAGACATGAGAAAGTGAAGTCGTTTCAGCAGAAGCCGAGGAGAGGAGGCGGACGCAGGCGCACCTGGCTGCCAGCAGAGAGATCAATAGGCACTCAGAGCTGCCAGCGCTGCCACACACTCTCAAGGGGCTGGGAAGAAGGGGACGGAATCCCTGAGCCCCAGGAAATCTGGTGAGAGGGCTGACTCTGCAGACTGTGACTTGCTGGGCACATGCTTCTGGGGGAGCCCTTCTCTCCTCGGGCTGCCAGGATGCTACCAGCTTCCCACAACCCCAGGGACAGGGCACAGCAGTGCTAGCCCAGGATGATGGCCAGACTCCCACGGGTGTTTTAAGACAGACCTGCCAAGGCCCTGCTCTTGAAGGACTGAGCTGCTGGCAAAGGGGAAGGAGGCATGGGAGGCGGCCAAGCCAGCATCTCAGGTGGTCTTGGAGGCAACAGGGGTGCCAGGTTCTACCTGGGCTCTGCCACCATCTCTGCAGGATCCTGAGCAGCTTCTGTTCCTGCACCAGGAGGACCTGGACCTCTGGCACGAGGAGGCTGGATGTCATCAACACTGAGCCCTCAGTGTGCTCTCCACTGCCCCCTCTTCCTCGTAGCTCAGCAGTCGGGAGCCCTCTGCTCAGTCCCTTTAACCTAGTCCTGCCACCCACCAGCTCCTCAAAGGTTTTGCCAAAAAACCTGAACACACCAGGATGGCACTGAGGAAGAACTGGGCTACCTTTGTTGTACTATCTCTTGCAAGATTTTAAATTTGGGAAAGGCTTTTTTTTGACAAGTTATTTGGAGGAGAGAGAAAAGCATGAGTGGGAGGCATTTTCTAGCAGACAGAAATGAGCTCTCAGGGGGTATTTTTTAAGAACACCATTTTAGCACATCTCAGGAGGACAGGGGTGTTGTGGGGAGGGAGGCCTGGGTTGGGGAGAGGGAAAGGCAGGGAGCTTGGACAGGCCACAGGGCATGGGCTCTGAGCTTCAGCCTGGGCATCTGAAAGTTCCTGGTCACCGTGGGGGTCTCCATGGTCACCCAGGCCATGTTCGCCTGAGAAGAGGGTGCTACCAAGAAGCGCCGGGGCTGGGCTCCTCTCAAGGGGCTCACGGTCTGGATGGGACTCCAAACTCCCTCCGTGGGGAGGCATCTGGACAGAGGCTCTTTGTCTCAGGTCTGTGGCTGGGCTTTCAGGGAGTCCAACCCCTCCTTCTGACATGTAAACAGTGGGGTCCATAAGCACTCCTCTGGGGAGTGGGGTCTGTAGGTTTTGTCCAATTCAGAAAGACCTCTGGGGATCTAAAAGGGACTGAGAGAAGGTACAGCACTCAGTCCAGGTTCTAGGGCTGACAGACGGAGACTGTGGCAGCAGACAGTGGAAACGGTGGCAAAAAGGGGGCAGATGAGGAGGAAGGGGAGAGAACACAACCTAAATCCGGCAGTTTGAAGACACATACATCCTGTAATCGGCAGACCCAGAAGCAACGGCTAAGCCGGGCCACGCTGCGGAGGAGAGCAGCAGCTGGAGTGAGGTGAGAGGCCCGCCTTGCCCCGCCCCACCTGGCTGCAGTCTCCACATGGAGGCCCCGGGCTGCTCACTGGTTCACTCTCCTGGCCAGAACACCCAGGACACCAACCTGGCACCCTGTGGGCTGAGGCGGCAAAGGCTGCTGCTCCGCAGTGAGCAGTGAGATCTGCAGCTGCCACCTGGGCCTGCTGGCACTGGCTCTGGAGCACCCGCCGTCAGCATGGCACAGTCCTTGCAGTAGCAGCAGGGAGACAGCTTACCCCCCAGGCAGCAACATGGACTCACGGGGTTAAGTCCCCTCCATGTCTGGAAAGCGGCGGGCCACCAGCAGACACCTGGGACAGCTGGCTCCTGGACGAGCTTCTGACACACTCATGACTGCTACTCTTATCTCAGGTCACCAGGCCTTGTGCACTCGGACAGGCAGAGCAACACCCAGTTCTGTGGCCTGGCCCCTCCTGTACCCACCCACAGAGGGCTGGAAAGGGGCTCAGAGCAATACAGCCCAAGTTGGGGAGCTATGGCCCAGGCCACCGCCCATCCCCGCAGTCACTCCTACCAGCGACGCCCAGCCTGACTTCTGCGTCTCTGAAGCCCTTCCTGGTTACACTTGGTCATCTCCTCCTTAGTAAAATGGGGGCAAATCACAGAATGCACAAAGAAATCAAATGGGTTAAAAGATGCCAAACATCTGGTACACAGTAGAAACCCAGTAAATGGCAGCTGGGGAGGAAGTGGGGGACAAGCAGGGGCCGGGTCGCTTCCCTGCCCTAGGTACACACACTGCCCCCACCCCCAACTATCAGGCAGGCCTGGGAAGAGGCCTCGCTGGCCCGAGTCTGCCCTGAGCAGCAGCCATGGTTGGGTAACTGAGGAACCAATAACACATATGAGCATCACCCTTCCCCACCCAGAGCCACCAAGGTGGCAGCAGGCCACCCTCTGCAGAGGGAGAGGAATTCGGGAGCCCAGTCGGGCCTAGGCACACTCCAGCTGCCACTTGGGGGCAGGTCCTTCTGGAGGGAGTCCTGGAGGAAGCCCTAGAAGTGCTGACCCAAGACAGAGGCCTTCTAGGCTGCTGAGGAGACCAGTGATGAGGACGGCCCCAGGGCACCGGCCACCTGCTTGGGGAAGCCAGGCAAGGTTCCAAATCGGGCCTCCAGCGCTGTCTCACAAGGCACCCGGCCAAGGGCAGAGGCTGTGGGGAGCCCAGGGCAGGCAGGGGCCCCTGGACTGATGAAAGCCAAGGGTGTCCTGACTGGAAGTTTATCACACACCAGGTGCCGCGCTGGGCATGACTGCATCATCTCACAGCAGTCTCTGCTTTAACAGACGAGGAAACAGAGGCCCAAAAGACTGACTTGCCCAGGATCACAGGGGAGGCAGGGTCCTCCCAGACCACCCACCGCCTGCGCTGCTGAGCCACACACAGTTGCTACATGACATTCTCTGTGAGGCTTTTTTTTGGGGACAGGATCTCACTATGTTGTCCAGACTGGTCTTGAACTCCTGGGCTTGAGCGATCCTCCTGCCTCAGCCTCCCAAAGCACTGAAATTACAGGCATGAGCCACTGCACCTGGCCTTGTGTGAGGCCTGACTAGCCTCAGACACAAAGCAGCCGCTGCCCTTGATGCCAATGTGCCCCTTGCCCCACTGAGAGTCATGGCTGGGGTGCGTATCTTTAGGCTGTAGCTCTGGAAGCTGCACTAACACCCCTCCCTGCTCAACACCACGTCCCCAGGGCTCTGAACATGGCACCTGCTCTCAGCTCTACCCAGGTGAGGCTCTCCTTTCAGAACTGCCCCCTTTCTTCCCTGAAAGATCTCCCATAGCCAAATTCACCCCCCCCAGCCTCAGCTCTGTGCAAGTTGGCCTCTGTGCCCTGGATGTAGCATCATCTTTATACTTTCCTACCGGTCGGAGTCCTCAGCCACCTTCTGAGCTTCCTAAGGCCAGGGAGGGGCCACATCCAGACTCCAGGCCCACACCCTGCAGAGTCTCGCTGGAGAGCTAGAAAAGCTCAGCTCAAAAGCAGGGGAGGGACCCCACCATATCCCACTGCCAGGCAGGGCCTGTCTGCAGGAAGTGAGGGGTCTGCTGAAAGAGCAAATGGCACTCACTGTTCGGCAGCCTGGTGCTCAGTGCTGCCCCAGAGTGTCCTTCCAGTCACTCCAGATGGGGCAGCAGCTGAACGTCACAGATGCTAAGACAGCACCTCTAGGCCAACCAGTTTCCCAGGGAGCAGAAGGAAAGGCTTGGCGGGGCAGTTTAATGGAAGGCATGGAGACTCCGTGTGGTGAGTCAAGCTTAAAACCAACCCAGGGTCTCCCTGGGTCATCACTGCATCAACCACGCAGCCTGCTGTGGCCCAGTGCTACCAGCCAGGCAAGCCCCATGGCCCACCCAGTTACAAGGCTGCTCCTCGGCCTCTTGCCAGGCCTGAGCCCCACCATGTGACCACTGAGGCCAACGCATGAGATGCCCAGCTGGTGAGGAGCAACTGGTCAGTCTAAGGACAGAGAAGAGCTACTGGTCAACACAAATTCATCCTCATCTGGGAACTAACACGTCAGATCACGACAAAGGGGTATGCCAGCAGTTCTCAAACACGCCATGTGAACCAGTGCTCGCTGATCCATGGAGGAAGCTCCCTGCACTGCTGCAAACCTGTCTTCTCTTGGGAAGGACAGGCTTTTATTCCAAGATTATATAGCTGCTTTTTATTTTTTAAAGATTCATATATTTTCCATTCCCCTGAGATGACAGTGACAATAGATGGTCATTTTTAAAAACTGCCTGTGCTTTCTAATTAGCAACCTGTACCTGGCACCAACATTTTAAAAAATAAATTAAAATTCCCGCCACATGCAAGCAAACACTGGGCTGGACCTCCTCTTCGGGAGGCACCCAGGGGGACAAAACTGTTTTCTCACCATGAGTCAGCCCCAAACTGGGTTTCTGTCCCTAGCACGCTCTCATTTTAAGTAATTTGTTCTCTGGCAACTACATCTCGGGCTCTGTTCTCTCTAATTCCTCCCCAGGATGTAGGGAAGCCAGGTTGGGCTAATTTCCGCTCCTTTTTCGGCAGCAACTCCTACCTGGCTGGTCTCAGAATCCTCCCCGCCCCCCACACTGCTCCCTTCTGCATGTTAATTCTGACAACAGAACAGATTTTCCTCTCTCCCCGGCAGGCGGTGGGTCTGCAATGGAACTCCCACTCCCAAATGCTCCGGGATTGGGAAGGGGTGATCAGCTGCACCGACACCACCGACACGGTAGATAGGGGGGCGGAGACTTGAGCAGGGCGCGAATGCCAACTGGAAGGAAGGGAGCCAGTTCTAAAGTCAACGCTCACTCTGCCTCAGGCACGCCCCTGCCAGCCTATTATCACATGTCGGCCACTGGAAAAACCAGAGCCGCCAGGAAACCTGAGGAATCAATGCAGGGTGCTAGGATGGCGCTCCGGACAGCCAGCCCGTGTGGCCCGCAGAGGCCCTCACCTTGGGGGTCGGCTTTCTTGAATGCGTTGCCAGCGTCCACAAAGCAGGTGGCTGCGTCGTGCTTGCTCTGGAGCTGCAGGTGCAGCTGTGCAGCCTGGCAGAACGCGTTTCCAGCAGCTAGAACAGAAGAGAAGGGCAGTCCCGGCCTCAGTGGGGCTCCACACTTTATGAAGCCACAGAGACACTGCCCTGGGAGGTGGGTCGGGCTCTCGAGAATGCGGAAAGAGTCCCCAAGATAGGACGAGGGTGACCTGAGCGAGCCCAGACCGAGGCCTAGAACTCAGGTCTGCTGGCTCCTGCGCTGAGGCTCCTGGTGGCCCACCTGACAGTCTCTGAGGGCGGCAGGAAGCTGCCTCGGGGGAAGGCCCTGAGCCCCAGGTATATGGAAAGAGAGCCAGGGTAAGCCCAGGTAAAACACCATGTCCCTAATCCCAGCTATGCCAGCATTTCCAGGGCCACCACTTCTAAAGATCCAAGGAGAAGGCAGACAGAGCTGAGTTGGAAAGGATATAAAACAGAGTGAGGTGGCCTCCTGCACCTCCCGGCCTGGGCAGTCCTCCCCAGGGGAGCCTCGAAGCACAGGGCCCAGAACCACCACTAGAAGGCAGAGTACAGGCTGAAATCATGGGGTGGCTTCGGAGGGGTATTTTGGGAAGCAAGGGGCAACTGAGATTAAACCACATAACATCTTCCCATCTACTCCCCTTTCCAAGTCCTGTTTCTTTTTCCACAGCTCCCCAAAGCTCTTCCTGATTCTCCCAACTCCTCTGCCTCTGTTCACATTCTGTTCCCTTCACTGCAGATCCCCATGGACAAGGCACTTGCATGAATTGTGAGGCTCATGGAGTTGGGGTCGGACAACACAGAGCCGGCTCCCTCCAGGAGCTGCATGTCCAGAGAGGGAAACAGGATGTGGACAGCAAGAATGAATACATGCAGACCAGTGCCCATGGGCGGAGGGCAGAAGAGACCGCGCCTGAAGCCTCATCCATCCTGTGCTCATCTGCACACGGTCAGCTTCTGTGGGTCCCAAGCCATTCTGCCCACACATCTCCTAACTGACGTTTGGGAGGCAGCAGCGTCTCTCCTCCTCCTCGTGCAGCTGACCACCTCCAGCTCAGCTCTGAGGCTTCTCTCCTTCATTCTCCTCCAGCTGAATCTGAGTCAGAGTTTCTAAGCTGGAAGAGGACCAGGAGGCCTGGCCCTATCCTCTTAAGTTTTGAGCAGCAGAAGAGACAAAGCCTTCCGGGTTTTCACTATATGATTTCATTATTTTCAAGAGTTCCAAATTTGAGTATAAAATTACGGCCAGGCGTGGTGGCTCATGCCTGTAATCCCAGCACTTTGGGAGGCCGAGGTGGGCGGATCACGAGATCAGGAGATGGAGACCATCCTGGACAACATGGTAAAACTCTGTCTCTACTAAAAATACAAAAATAAGCTGGGCGTAGTGGCACGTGCCTGTAATCCCAGCTAGTCAAGAGGCTGAGGCAGGAGAATCACTTGAACCAGGGAGGCGGAGGTTGCAGTGAGCCAAGATCGCGCCACTGCACTCCAGCCTGGCAACAGAGCAAGACTGTCTCAAAAAAAAAAAAAAAAAAAAAAATTCAAGAAAAGGGGATATTACCGGGGGGAAATGGCCTAGGGCTTTTCTTTGAAGAGTTTGGGGGCAGAGGTAACAAATTTTAGGGGAAAAGCAACACCTATGTAATTAAAAAATAAGCTTTTTTTCTCTAGAGGAATTTTCTAAGTTTGGGAGCATAAAAATACAAAAAACATTTGGCTTTATTCACAACGTATTTTGTGAAAACTCAGGAATAACTCTTTGAATTTTGGGGAAACCAACAACATTCTCAAAAACGATGATAATCAATTTTATTGTGCACCTCTGCACCCTGCCTCCATGGTCCCACCACCAGGTTCCCTCTCCTCCACAGTCAGAAGTTCCTCCCTGCATTCAAACACTGGATCTCTTGCCGTATTTCCTTAATTCAATCTTGGTGACATGAAAGATGTATGATGAAATGAGCCTTGAAAGGGCTCAACACACTGGCTTGTTGGACTTCTTGGGCCTGCAGGGAGCTCCAAACAGATCTCCAGCCTCCCTGAGCCCGAGGGGCTCCTCCCCACCCCTCTCCTCTGTGAAGCTATCCTGCCTCACTGGGGCAGGTTAAACACTCAGGCTCTGCAGTCAGAACCTTGGTTTCTGAATCTTGGTTCTGTCACTTACTAGTTCTGGCATCCTGGGCAAGAGACTAAGCCAAGCCTCAGTTTCCAAATCTGTAAAATAGGGATATTTATAGACTGACCCTTAGGGCTGCTGTGCTAACGCAATTAAATGATGAGCACTTAGGACTCAACAAACAGCAGCCATGATTCACGTTGTTATTGGAATCACCTGAACATCCTCCCCCAGCCTAGAATTTAGACACTGATGGAAGCACTAAGGAAGTTACCAGGAAACCTGAAGTTCTGAATTTAAGGAGGACTCTAAGAGCTCATCAATCCACATGGGTTTATCTAGGTCTAATAATCTATTTATTCCCATTCTCTCTGTCCTTTCACCAAGGCCCCATGACCCAGAGTATAAAGTAACCCAGCAGGCACAAAACAAGAGAGCAGGCCAGTGGCTTTCCGATGCCGGAGAGGGCATAAAAAGAGAAGGGGCCCTCAAGGCCAACCTCTCGGGCAGGCCTGTGTGAGTGGAAGCTGAGGGAGGAGGAGAGCACCTTGGAGGAGCTCTAGCGGAGATGACATACCACTCCAGTTTTTGGCCATTTTGAACATGTTTGCTGCTCTGGCGTAGATTTCGCATGCTTCCTCTATTTTGGATGAGCCTCTGGGGAAAAAGGAAAGAAAAAAAGGAGACAATCTAGTCGGCTATCCAGGAGAAAGCAAGCATTCTGCTCCAGTGCCGGGTACAGACGTGCCCCTACCCCTCACCCTTCACCTGTGAAGCCAGCTTCCCCCAGGCCTCTTGAGTCTGTGGCCCCCGCCCCTGCATACAATGGCACACTCACTTCGGGCAGACCAGCTCCCTCCGGGAGTACTGGGGTAGATACTGGGTGCTTGCTGGGGTAGTGGGGCGAAGAGTTCCTGACCCCACCACAACCCCAGGGTCTGACAGCCTCTTCTACTTCCTGCCTGGGATACTAGGGGCCCACTGGGTCCCAGGCGCGCTACAAATCCCCTTTCCCCGGGAGACTGCAAAGCATTCTGGGGGACTAGCCCAGTTTAAGACATCGTGTTGCTTTCGCAGAGGCAGCCTTAATCCTGTGCCTTGCACTCTGTGGTTGCTCAATAAAGACCTTGCAGCCCTGGAGTGTGTCATTACCAGCTCAGGACTGGGCATATATATCACACAGCCATACAAAGAAATGGGAAGCACTATTTTAAAGTGTAGATATAAGATGTTCCCATTTGTGTTTAAAAAAAAGAGGGTGGGCTGGGTGTGGTGGTTCATGGCTCCTGTAATCCCAACACTTTGGGAGGCCAAGGTTGGCGGATTGCTTGAGCTCAAGAGTTCGAGACCAGCCTGGGCCACACGGCAAAACCCCAACTCTACAAAAAATACAAAAAATTAGCAGGGTGTGATGGCGCATGCCTGTAGTCCTAGCTACTAGAGAGGCTGATGTGGGAGGATCACTTGAGCCTGGGAGGCAGAGGTTGCAGTAAGCCAAGATCACACCATTGAACTCCAGCCTGGACGACGACAGAGCCAGACCTTGTCTCAAAAAAAAAAAAAAAAAAAAAAAAAGAGAAAGAGAGTGAAAAGAATAGAAACATACATGTTTATATAAACATAGGATATTTCTGGGCAAATACACAAAAACCTAGTAACAGCATTTTTCTCTTAAGGTGAAGCCTGCAGAAGGAGGGCCAGGTGTGGGAGGCAGACTTATTCACTGGGCATCCCGTATTTGTACTGTCTGAATTTTTTTTTAACTGTTTGTACATCTTTTCGAGAAAAAAATATATATACATATATACACACACGTGTACATATATACACATGTGTATATATGTATGTGTATGTGTATATATGTGTGTATATATCTATACATATACACATACACAGACACACACACACACCTATTTTTAAGTATTAGGATTTATATTTGGCCCTGTGGTCCAGCAATGAATTACATCTCTAGCAATTTATCCTAAAAAAACTAATCAGAAAAGTTACAAGGATGTTCAGCATAGCATTATTTAAAACAGCAAAACCCCCCAAAAACTTATTGTCCAACAGTAGGGATACACTGGGAGATAGACAGGAATTTGAAAACATAAAGGGTACCCTGTTTGGGCAGCTTCACTCTGGCTTCTTGACCTCCATATGTACATAATGAGCCTCCTCTTGACTTGGGGGACCTCATTAGTACCTCAAACCCATAAGTCCCACTGCATTCTTCTGCCCTTAATAATACAACCAGGCTTAGCCCGCGAGGTCTGTAGTCTCTGTAACTGCTCAAACTCCCAATATCCACATAATCAGTAGAATAAAATCCACACACTCTGGAGTCCCACCAAATGGATTTCAGGGCCTCTCTTCACTGGCATAACTAGTGTTTAGTTTATTTTTAAGGAAGAGAAAAGTGAGGAGTGGGTACTTTCCCATTCAAATCATCCTCACCATCCCATCCCACACCCTGTGTCAACTGGCCCAACATTATACCTGGAAACTTGTCCACACCAACCCCAGCTGTGGAGGGGCTCAAAGGTAATTTTGGGAGCTGGGATGTGAGCATTCCTTCCCTCTGCACTGCGGATTCAGTGTGTCCAACCTGCCCATCCCTTTCAGCCACATGAAGTGCTCATTTCATCAAACCAGAGTCCCATAGCCACACACTTTGGGATTCGCTCAGTAGGGTCTGGATGGGGCCTGCAAATGAGATTTTTAACAATTGGGGTTTGGGGGGCCCAGGTAATTCAGCTGATCAGGTGAGTTTGAGAAGGAAAAATTGACTGAGACCGACTACCTGGAAAGCAGCCACCAGCGATCAGATCAGCGGCCAGGCCTGGCAATGTCAGCAGGCAAATAAATGCCCCCACGGTGGGCGGGCTGGTTGGGCCAGGGATCCTGGCCTCCTGAATCCACATCACACCAGGTAAATAATCTATTTATTCCTATCCTCTCTGTCATCTTGTCAGATGAAAAGCCTACCCTCTGCCTTCTGGGGCTGTGCTGATGCTGTCCCCTACCCTCTGCTGTCCCTGGGAAGTGGCCCTGAGCAATGTGTTCTTCCCGCACTTGCCCTGCTGCACTATGTCTTCCCTCACCTACCTCACCTCAGCCAGCCCAACACACCTTGGGCCTTGTTTGGAGTGACTTCTTTTTTTTTTTTTTGAGATGGAGTTTCGCTCTTGTCGCCCAGGCTGGAGTACAGTGGCACGATCTCAGCTTACTGCAACCTCCAACTCCCGGGTTCAAGCAATTCTCCTGCCTCAGCCTCCTGAGTAGCTGGGATTACAGATGTGTGCCATCACACCCTACTAATTTTTGTATTATTAGTAGAGACAGGGTTTCACCATGTTGGCCAGGCTGGTCTCGAACTCCTGACCTCAAGTGGTCCACTCGCCTCGGCCTCCCAAAGTGCTGGGATTACAGGCATGAGCCACCATGCCCAGCCTGGAATGACTTCTTTAGAACCCATTCCTGGCCTTGGAGAGGTAAGAAACTTTCAAAACCTTCTGGCTGAGAATCCTGAAGGGTCCTTTGGGGCCTGGCTGCAAAAAACCCTCAGAAGGACCTTCTCTGGAATGTTCTCTTAAAGGGATATTTTCAGACCTTAATCACAGGTCTGCCCACCCCACAGGTCTCCCAGCTCAGCCTTCCCTTCTTTTTGAGTGTGACTAAGTCCTATCCAGCTCCATGCACTCTCTGAAAAAGCACAGACCCTGGATGAGCAGAAATGACCCACGTCACTGAGCGGCCCACAGCGGGCAATCAACAATGAGCAGAGTCAGCCCCAGCCGGGTTTATTTCAGCTCAGTGGGACAGAGCAGACACAGGACGGACACAAAGCCTACCAGCTGCCCGGGCTGAAACTCTATGATCCCAGGCTAAGCACAGCCAACCCTGCACGGGGTCAATGATTCTGTGGGGTGGAAAGGCCAGAGGGATTAACACCTGCTCAGGCCCCAGGCTTGCCTCCTTCTTCCCCTGCACCCCACGGTCTTGCCCATTACCATGGCCAGGGGATGACAGATCTCCAGGGTCCCATCCTCTTCTTTTAGAAATGGGAGTGAAGTCCCCAAAGGGGGAAAGTGACGTGCCTAGGTTCCAGTGGAAGATCCTGAAGAAGCCATTCACATACACATTTATTCACCTGGGGAACAGGTATCCGAGCATTTATTACGTGCCAGGAGATAACAACAGTACACGAAAGGAAAATCTAGCTGGGCCTCCTCTCCTGAGGGCCTGGGCGGCAGCGCATGTGACAGCTGACTGTCCCTCCCCCACTGACCTCCCCCAAGCTGCCTCTGCTTCACTCCTCCCATCCCACGGCTCTGAGCCACTCCGGGAATAGAGGGAACTGGTTTGGGCTGCCTGATGCAGGGCTGTCTATAATTACCCGCTCAGCTTTGCTCTCTCCCCCTCCAAGGCGGAGGAAGGAGTCTCAGGTCTCCCAAACACAGCCACCAACCTCAGCGACTGCCATATGGAAGGCTGGGCACTGCCAGGAATACACAGATGCCCGATGGGACCTGGGCCAGGGGGTTGTGCAGGGCAGAGTCTTAGCCCCCTCCTTCCTTCCTCCATCCACCAGGCACTTCCTGGCTGCCAGAAATACACCATGCCCTGAGACCCACCACCTGCAGCTCCCGAAGGACCTCACGAGGCAGGGTGGACAAAGTCAGGCCCCCATTTCGGGTCCTGGACTCACTCTATCTCTCTTGCCTCTGTGGAAGCCACAGCCACAGGCCTACGGTTTCCTCCTCAGACTTAAGGCCCACTGTCCCAAGTCTCCAGTCAGCACCCTCAGTGGGGAAGGTGTCCTAGGGCCCGTCACATGCCTGTGTCTTCCCTGTAAGCCCACCTCCTGCACGGCTCTCGAGACCATGTGCCTTAATCACGGCTGGCGCATGGCGTTCCCTGCCTCCCAGGCACTCCCCTGGAAGGAGCCCACAGCTCCTCACGAGAGCCCTTTGGGTGCTGTCCTTGCTTTACAGGCGAGGAAGCTGGGGCTCAGAGAGGGCGGAGGGCTTGTCCAAGCTTACCCTGCCAGGAAGCAGCAGGGCTTGGAAAGAGGACTGGGGCCCTGGGGATCCAGTCCTGCCCTTGCCTCTCACTCAGTGATCAGGAAGGCTTCCTTCCCCATGCCCAAGGCTCCTTGGGAAAATGAGGAGGGAGGACAAGGTCCCTGCTGCCCCCACCCCTCCTCTAGATTAAAGAAGCCAGGGAGCCTGTACTGCCTAGGCTTCCCTCATCTCACGAGCAGAGGCTGCTCTCTGCTGGAGCTGCGCGGAGCATCCTCTAGGCAAAGGAGTATGAATTAAGCCAGCCCCCTACCGAGCCTGCCAGAAACAAGCCAACAGGCAGAAGGAACGTCAGAAAAAGTTAAGGCTGCCTGTGGTGCAGGGTCCACCCTGGCACAGGGAGCCAGGGGCCACCAGCCCTGCTAGTCCACTGACTGCACTGGAGCTGGGAGCTGCCAGAGGCTCAGCATCCTGAAGGCACCGCCACCAGTATCACCTGGAAGCGGGAAACCACCAGCTGCCTCCCGCCACTCTGCAGTGGGCCTTGCCTGACCAAGCAGAGTATGAGTTCCTGCAGGGCAGGGCCTGAGCCCAGCTCTGCTTTCCCATCTCTCCACAAGCCCCAGTTAACAACGGTGAAAGAATAAAGTGTCACAGGCTAACTGCCCAGCTCTGAAATCGCCACAGGACCCTCTTGTGACATGCCTGACTGGGCAAAGACAAGGGGTAGAAAGAGAATGACTTTGGGGTGGTGAGACCTGGGCTGAAGTCCGTTTCAGGTACTTTGCTAAGTGTTCGACCTGGGGCTAGTTATCCCCGAGGCTTTTTTTTTTTTTAAATAAGAGATGGGGTCTCCCTGTGTTGCCTACACTGGTCTCGAACTCCTGGGCTCAAGCAATCCTCCTGCCTCTGCTTCCCAAAGTACTGAGATTCCATTCTTTATCTACAAAATGGCAGCATGTCTGGCCACAGTGGCTCACACCTACAATCCCAGGGCTTTGGGAGGCCGAAGCAGGAGGGTTGCTTGATCTCAAGAGTTTGAGACCAGCCTGGGCAACACAGTGAGACCCCAATTCTACTAAAAATTAGCCAGGCATGGTGGCATACGCCTACAGTCCCAGCTACTTGGGAAGCTGAGGTGAGAGGATCACTTGAGCTCAGGAGGTTGAGACTGCAATGAGCTACGATTGCGCCACTGCCCTCCAGCCTGGGCAACAGAACAAGACCCTGTCTCTCAAAAAATGAAAAATGAAATAAAATGGAGACAATGAATCTGGCCTGGGAGGAGTCTTTGTGAGGATTAGAAATGACACATAGTCAATACTTGGCACAGAGCGCAGAATGGAAAAGGTGCTCAATGGT
Source organism: Pan paniscus (assembly GCF_029289425.2). NCBI lineage: Eukaryota > Metazoa > Chordata > Mammalia > Primates > Hominidae > Pan > Pan paniscus. Next base: position 53,660,465 of record NC_073269.2, read on the forward strand.
TGCTATTATACAAAGGAAGAGAAATACGCTCAAAGGGGTGCCTGCCACCCAGGAATGGGAATTCTAGAGAGTTTCTTGTGGTGGTAAAAATAAAATAAAATAAAATAAAATAAAATAAAATAAAATAAAATAAATAAAATAAAATAAAATAAATGCTGACAGTAGTCAGACAGGCCTGGCCTCAGGGCCAGCTCATCGTGTGCCAGCCTGCGTTTCCTTATGTGTAAGTAGGCATAAGACTCCACACCTTGCAGGGCTGCTGAAGCACGAGCAATCTTGCAGGCAGCACCCCACGGCGTGCCCAGCAGAGAGCTGGCCACACCACGGGCGTTCAGTAAACGAGAGCATCCCTCTCATCAGGCCCCGCAGAGGACCGATTCCAGGCACGCTTCCCTACTTCAGAATAGCAGCATGGGCTTCATCTCCACCCCAGGTTAGCTAAGTAATGCTCCTCCTTCGGCTTCCAGAGTCCTGGCCTCCTATGCCCCACCCCTTACTGCACAATGCTCAAAATACATACAGGCCCACGGCCCTTCGAGATGATAAGCTCAGAGCCAGGATCTCACCTGCCACACGGCACACAGCCTGGCAGGCGCCCTGTTTCTTATTTTCTTATACGGATGCCCTCCTGCACCCCAACGGGATTACATTTCACCACAGACTAAGGGCGAATGTACTTCCTTCTTCTTAAAAGGTGTTCTCAAAGACCCTTGCCTCTCAGTAGCCCCATCCCAAAAAGGAGACGGAAATGTTTGTATGGCCAGGCAGCAAAGTCCTATCCATCAGGAAAGCCAGGAACTCTCGGATTCCCCAGAAACCTTGTGTGCCCTCAGGAAAGACTCCACTCTGAGACTGGGCAAGAGATGCCAAGTTTTCAGTTGTGGATCTTGGCAGCTGGCAGGGCACTGTGATTCACCAGGGTGCCCACTGGAAATGGCGCCGGGGTTTCTGCACGCTCTGCAGAGGAAGGCGGTCTGGAGAGAAATCTGGAAGCTCATGCCCACACCAGTCTCAGCCAAGGCCCTGGGCAGGCCCTGTACAGACAAGCTGGCCCTCCCAGGGTACCGCCGTTATTGCCTACAGGTAGTTCAAACAGGAACTGATTTGTCAAGATCTGATCTTAGGAATGCACTGTTTGTATACAGAACACCCTCTGCCACCTATTTCTCCAGCACTTCTAGCTCAACTTCCAATGACAATACCTACTAATAAAGATGACAGTGAGCCCTTAATAAACATTAGCAGAGCCAGGCAACGTGCTCCCACCACTTCCCACACATCGTCTCATTTATCCTTAAAACCACCTGAGGAAACAGTTACCATGATTTTCATTTCACAGATGAAGAAACTCCCTCTACACGTTTGTATCCAAGAGGAAGGAAGTTTTTATTTTGGCTATTTGGGGGACAGGGGAGGTGGCTGGGAAACATCAGGGATGAGGAAAAGCCCCAGGGAACAGAGCCGCCATTCAGAACCTGCACGATCCCCAAAGGGCACAGCAAGCACTCTGGATTCCCCAGGAGACACGCAGCAGGGAGGAGGAACTAGTGTGCCTGGACTCAGCCATCCCCTTCTGCTGCTGGCTCACTGTGCTGTAGTTAGGAAGTCTCCGTCTTTTTGCTTCCAGAGCAGAAGTTTGAGCTGCGCCCCCATCACCAAGGGGAGGAACAGGTATGGCTTTGAGCTTCTCCTAACTGGCTGGTGCTGTCGCCTTCAGTGGCTGCTGGTGCATCAAAGCCCCCTAGCGTCTGGCAGCCCAGAAATAATGAAGAGCAAGGGTGGCATCTGAGCACCAAGGCAGGCGACAGCACAGACACCCACCGCCTTGCGTCCCAGGTGAGGGCTCTCTGACTTGCCCTTTCACAGGGGCAGAGGCCCCTCAATGTGGGATGCTGTCATTGCTGGGGTTCCCAAAGGGGAAGGGAGAGGCACCAAGGACAAGCTGAGCCCCAACGCTCCCTTCTCCAGTCCCGGCAGCTACCAAGGACCTTGAATAAAGGTGGGTTATGAAATGTTGAACACAAGCAAACCCAGATCAGAGAGGAGGAGGTGCCTGAGTGATTCCCGCCCGCCAAGCAGGTCCTCCCAAGCTGGCCTCTGGCTGTGCTCCCAGCTCCCAGGCACACAAGCTCCGGTCAGGCCAGCCTCCCATCCTCCCTGCCCTCTGCCCTAACCTCACTCATACTCCCACAGCACCAGGTCAGCTCCTCTGGGAGCTGGAAGGAACTGAGATGAACACACCAGCTCTTTTTTTCACATATTTGGAGAAAACAGCCATGGGAGGACAGTTAAGAGGGTGGCAGCTCTCCAACACACCTAGTTTGCCAACATCCTTCCTAAATGTAGTGCCCAGCGATGGTCATGATCCTTGAGGAGAAACTACCGTGGTAGCACAGCAAAGGGGCTAAGTGAGAAGGCTCTGGAATCACACAGAACTGGGTTTGAATGCCACTTCTCCCACTTACTGTGGGGCTGGGCAAATAAGTCAACTTCTCTAAGCCCCCAGGTTTCTCTACCTCCACGGGGATTTTGTAAGGACTAAATCCATACCATCCATCAGCAGGTTGAGCCTGGCCCAGGCCAGGGTCTGAGTCAGAGCGAGCACTTAATAACCAGCATCTGCTAGTATTACCGGCACTGCAACAGCCTCCTGCTGTCACTCTCCCCCACACCAGCTGCTGCAGTCCTTTCTAGAAGGCAAACAGGAGCTCGCCAGGATGGGCCTCCCTTAGCCTCCTCGGAGCTCTTCAGTGCCTCCTCCAGGCCCAGCCCTTGCTCACCAGACCTTCCTTGTCTGGCCTCACCTGCCACTTCCACCTTTATGGGCTAACGTGGAACTCCCTGTGTTCCATCTTCCTAAGGCATGCTCCATAATAATCCCTGCCTGGAGTGCTGCTCCCTGCCAGAGAGCACCCCAGAACTCATGTTCATCCCCCCAGGGTTGCGGCCTCTCCCCTAGGAAGCCATTTCTGATCCCTCTGGATCTCAGTTCCCTGTCTTTCCAGGCAGAACCTCCCGTCACGGTAGATCTCTGTTGCACCATCCCTGCTGCCTAGAGCACCCTCCCCGGCCCACTCCCCAGCAAGTCCTGGGGTTCCTTGGGGCCCAGCTCACTCCTCACCAAGACCTCCCCCTGGTTCACGCTGCTTCCTCTGAGCTCAGACAGTCACAGGAATGACATCATTGAGCCCCTCCTTACAGTAGGTAATTCCACTTTATTGGTGTTTGCTGTTCATCCTGCCTTCCCAACCAGGTAGCAAATGCCTTGGGGCTGACTTAGCTGCTCCCTCCAAGCACATAGTCCAACAGCCCACTAATCCCTGGGCCAAAGGGACCAGACACCCAGAGCCACCCAGGAAAACTATCACCAAAAACCCAACTCGTGGCCCCACCCCCAAACACAGCACTTGAACTTCTCCCCTTGTGAAGAAAAAGAAACACACACACACCCTCTCTCTCCTCGCAGCCTCTAAAATAAAACATTTTTCACCTAATCAATCCAGCCCATCAGCCCCGGATGTTTCTCCACACCAGGCAATTCGCCATCATGTTCTTCAAGTTCTTTTGCTAAACATTATCCAACCTCAAACAAGGGGCGTGGCCCAGAGCCCTTTTCCTGTTCCTTCCTCTCTTGGAAAGATCCCTCTCCTTCGTGTCTTACCAGCCTCTGCCAGGCTCCTACCACAGTCTCTTCCCATCCCCAGGCCCTCCTCCCAAACCCCCTTCTCCAGCCTTCTGCAGATGTTCCCAGTCCCACCACCGTCCCCAGGCTCTGCTTCTGAGTGGCCACCACACACTGTTCTCTCTACAAGCCCACTAGTCCTTTCCCAGGTCTCCTCTCAGTTTCCACGACCTCCCCTTGACCCTTTCGGGTCCTCCCATCAGCACAGATCCCACCACCCCCCACACCACCGCCCCCTGCCAAACTCCCTTCTCCTTCCTCTGCCCAGAGCCTCATGCTCCTCTCAACCCTACTAAGTCTTCGTGGATCCCTTTTCTGTTCCCTTTCAGCTCCTCTTAGCACACTCATGTTTCTCAGTCTCTCCCTCTCCTGACCCCTCCCGGACCTCTCCGCTCGGGCGTCCACCTTGAACCCCATCAGCTCTCTGCACGCTCCGAACCTGTTTCCTTCTGGAAGTCACATTAACAACAGCTAATACTCTCAGAGATGTAACTCCACGCCAGGCTCAATTCTAACACTCATAGCAAATGGGAGGTAGGTTTGATTTGTGATCTCCTTTAGCAAGGAGACTAAACAATTTACCCAAAGTCATGAACTAAGTGGCAGAGCTACATTTCAAACCTGGGCTCTTGGCACTTCTAAGCCACTACAATTTATCACAGGATGGTCGTGTCAGCTTTTAGGAGCTAACGTGAGTTTTATGCCACGTCATATGCGTTAGTTCTGTCTCCCAGGCCTTTTCCCATCCCTCTTCTCAGCATGTCTCTGTCATCCCTATTACTCGAGGATCACACAGCAGGAATTCGATCCCCCGTTTTGGTTCTCTCAGTCCCCCTGTCTCTCCCTGTTATCCCTCCATCTCCTTGGCCAAGCCACCACCACGCATTCCCCCACCCAGGAGTCCCCAGCCTCAACCCAGGCCTCCTCAGGCTTTTTTCTTTCTTTCTTTTTTTTTTTTGAGACAGAGTCTCACTCTGTCCCCCAGGCTGTAGTGCAGTGGCTCGATCTCGGCTCACTGCAACCTCCGCCTCCTGGGTTCAAGTGATTCTCCTGCCCCAGCCTCCCGAGTAGCTGGGATTACAGGTACCCGCCACCAGGCCCAGCTAACTTGTATTTTTAGTAGAGACGGGGTTTCACCATGTTGTCCAGGCTGGTCTCGAACTCCCGGCCTCAGATGATCTGCCCACCTCGGCCTCCCAAAGTGCTGAGACCTCCACAGTCTTGACTCCATCATCCCGGGTTCCTCCGCTCAGCTGTCCTTAAACTAGTCACTGCTAACCAGGGCCGTACTCACCCCATGCACCCCCCACACTTCAGACGCGGCTCACCGCTCCTAGGATCATCTAGCCCTGAGCCCCTCTGCCTGGTGTCAGCCCCCTTCAGCCTTCACCCTCACCGCCCAGGGCCCACGCAAATCCACTGCCCCAGGGGTTGAAAAGGTCAGTCCCTCGGGCAGGCGTCCTCAGCCCCAGGCCCCATCACTGCCGCCTGAGAGCCTTCAAACAGACTCCCCTAGAGCTCCGAAAAGCCTCTGGACCTGGCTTCTCTCCCGGACTCCCTCCGTCCCCCCAGGCCGGTCCCCTCCAAGGCTTCAGGACGTACTCCCTCGGTCCAGGTTCTCCCCCGCCCGCTGGCCTGTCTTCGGCCTGGGTCCCCTTCCTCGCCTCAAGATAGTGTCGCCTCGGTCCGTGTGTCCTCAGCCCAAATCCCTTCCGCCATGTCAGACCGTCTCTCCTCAAACCGTGTTGCCCCGGCCCAGGCTCTTGGCCCTCAGCCTGCGTCCCCTCTGCCGCCTCAGGCCATGTCACCTTATTGCAGGTTCCTCTCCGTCCCCTCGGCCCGAGCTCTGCGTGCCCTAACCCGCCACCTCCGAGCGTGACTCCTTCGTCCTCTCAGCCTAGGTCCCGGCCGACCCCTCAGCCCGGTTCTCACCCAAAGAGGCCAGAGAAGAAGGACTGCGAGTTCTTCACTTTGCGCTCCGCCTCGGCCAACAGCGCCATCGCCTCCGCTTCCTTCCCGGAATTGTCCATGGCGGCCACAAAGGGACTCAGCAAAGCGCCCGACCCTGACCCTGGGAAGACTCAGCCGCGGCCGGGCCGCGGAACACAGATCGGTAAAACTCGCCCGGCTGCGTTGACGTCGCACCGGCGCGCGTCGCTTGCGGCCCGGAACCACGTGACTAGCGCTGGCCAACCAGCGGCCTCGTAACGCCGCGCCCGCTCCGCCGGACACGCCCCCACCAGCCGCCGCACGCCGCCCGTGACTCGTGACCCCCCAATCGGCGTCAAGAGACCTCAACGCATGCGCACATACCGGCGAACGGCGCTCCACTCTCTCCCCAGCGCTCTGTACCTCACCTCCCACGTGACCCTGCGGAAGGCAATGGCAGTACCCACCGCCGAGGCCCCGCCCCACGGTGTTGCCGCTGGATCCTCCTCCACCAATCAGCAGGAGCCCTCGGCTCGCGCTGGGGCGGGGGGTCCCCCCCCCTCGCCCTCCCCGCGGAACTCTGGCACAGTCAGCTGACCGCAGACACTCACGTGACAGCTCCGAGCCCACGCCCGGGTTTGACAGTTCTGCGCAGAGCTTAGTCCCGCCCCCGCGGCTGGTCTCGCCCGTTTCTTCACTTGGAAAGGCGTTTGTGGGAAAAGGAAACCGTTCTGCTTTTTCTTGCTCCCTCTGCCGGCCAGTACTGGAACTGCTTTGGGGAGACCGGTGAAGAGAGACTGCAAACAAAAACTTAAGAGGTTCTCTAACTCTGGTTTCATAAAAAATAGCTGAAGAGGGCCGGGCACGGTGGCTTACGCCTGTAATCCCAGCACTTTGGGAGGCCGAGGCGGGCGGATCACTTGAGGTCATGAGTTTGAGACCAGCCCGGCCAACATGGCGAAACCCCGCTCTACTAAAATACAAATATTAACCGGGTGTGGTGGCACACTCCTGTAATCCCAGCTACTGAGGAGGCTGAGAGAGGAGAATCGCTTGAACCGGGGAGGTGGAGGTTGCAGTGGGCCGAGATCGTGCCACTGCACTCCAGCCTGGGCGACAGAGTGAGACTTAGTCTCAGAATAAAAAAAAAAAAAAATAGCTGAAGAGAGCGTGTTAAAAAAAAAATTCAGATTCGAAGATGGGCGCGGTATCTCGTGCCTATAATCCCAGCTACTCGGGAGGCGGGAGGATCGCTTGGGCCCAGGAGTTTGAGTCTAGTTCAAGTCCCGCCTTGGGCAACATAGCAAGACTCTGTCTCTAAAAAAAAAAAGTTCAGGCTCAAACACACCTCCTGCTGTCCCAGGAAATTGAGTTGCTGGTTTCTGAGACAGGGTCTCACTCTTTGGGTTGTTGGTTTTGGAGACAGGGTCTCGGTCTGTCGCCCAGGCTGGAGTGCAGCAGCACAATCATAGCTCACCTCAGTATAACTTTGTAGTGCCAGAAAGGAAGGAAGTATTCCACACGTGTGCTCACACACAAAATTAGGGGGTATGCCAAAGGAGCCAACTGAAAGAACTCCCAATGGCCAAAGCTGGAACAATTTGAGCATCAAAATAAAGTAGTATTGGATTATAATCCCAAACATAAAGTATCCATGAGCCTATGGTCATATAGATGAATATAGAACAAATAAATAAAGGGGGGAGAATAGACAAATAGTTTGTGCAGAAGAATTCCAAATAATCTGTGTAGATACTCTGCTCTCAAGAATGTGAAGGATACCTCCCCATTCTGTAAGTATGGACTGTGCATAGTGACTTCCTTTCAAAGAAGAGGGTACAAGAAAGGGGAGAAAAAGACTAAATTTACAGTGGAGAAACCTGACATTGACATCTAGGTGATTGAGGTTAACCTCAACATTGATAAGTCATGTGATTAAAATGGCTCTTTACTTCTGGGATCTTTCAATCTAATCATGAAAAAAACACTAGACAAATTCCAGTTGAGCCACATCCTCCAAAATACTTGCCCAGTACTCCTCAAAACTGTTGGTGGGTGCAGTGTGTCACACCTGTAGTCCTGGTACTTTGGGAGGCCAAGGCAGGAGGATCACTTGAGGCCAGGAGTTCGAGACCAGCCTGTCCAACATGGGGAAACCCCGTCGCTACTGAAAATACAAAAAACTTAGCCCGGTGAGGTGGTGCATGCCTGTAATCACAGCTACTTGGGAGGCTGAGGCAGGAGGATCACTTGTACCCTGGAGGCGGAGGTTGCAGTGAGCGGAGATTGCCTCACTGCACTCCAGCCTGGGGGACAAGAGGCAGACTCCGTCTCAAACAAATAACACTGTCAAGTCATCAAAACAAAGAAAGCCTGAGAAACTATCACAGCCAAGGAGACATGACTGCTAAATGTAATGTCTTACCTTCAGTGGGATCCTGTAACAGAAGGGCATTGAGTTAAAAAACCAAGGAAATTGGCCGGGTGCGATGGCTCATACCTGTAATCCCACCACTTTGAGAGGCTGAGGCGGGTGGATCACCTGAGGTCAGGAGTTCCAGACCAGCCTGGCTAACATGGAGAAACACTGTCTCTACTAAAAATACAAACATTAGCTGGGCCTGGTGGCGGGCGCCTATAGTCCCAGCTACTCGGGAGGCTGAAGCAGAATTGCTTGAACCCAGGAGGTGGAGGTTGTGGTGAGCCGAGATTGTGCCACTGTGCTACAGCCTGGGTGACAGAGTGAGACTCCATCTCAAAACAAACAAAAACACTAAGGAAATCTAAATAAACTATGAAGTTTAGTTAATAATATTGTGCCATACTGGTTCATTCATGGTAATAAATGTACCATTCTAATATAAGATGTTAATCATAGGGGAAACTGGGGTATGTGGGAATTTTTTTTTGCTGTCATTGCAGTTTTTCTACAAATCTAAAACTATCCTAAAAATCTTCTTTAAATAAAACAGTTTCCAAGGCCTTACCCACAATGGTTCCAATTCTGAGTCTGTGGTGGGTCACAGGAATCTGCATTTTTAAAAAACAGAACCCTATATAATTAGGATGCAGCCAGACCCGGTGGTTCATGCCTGTAATCCCAACACTCTGGGAGACCAAGGCGGGAGGACCACTTGAGCCTAGGAGTTAAGGACCAACCTAGGCAAAAAGCAAGATCCTATCTCCACAAAATTAAAAATTTTTAAATTACTCCTTGGGAGGCTGAGGTGGGAGGATTGTTTGACCCCAGGAGTTTGAGGCTGCAGTGAGCTATGACTGTGCCACTGCACTCCAACCTGGACGACAGAGTGAGACCCTGTCTCATCTCAAAAAAAAAAAAAAGTAAAATTAGGATGCAGATAATCCCGGGACCACAGTTTGAGAAACCGCTGTTATCTAGGGGGTTGGCTGAGCCGAGCAAGGCATGAGAAGCCTTCCCCCAACTCTCTTCATACATGAATAGATTTGCCTGGACCACCTACTTGTGGTTGCCACTGTGTCCTGACCACAGAGCAGGTGGGGGTGAGCCTGGATTACCACAAGCGGTTTTGGTTCCGTGTCTGTCAAAGCAACACTATGTAAAAGCTTCTGTTTAAGCTGTTCCATTTCAGGGTAATTTGTCATGCAGCAACAGATAATATAACCCCTCAGCCTTTTCAACCAGGGAATTTTTTTCCATTTCCAGAGTTCATTGGATTTATTTAGGATGGGATCCAAACAATATTAGCAATCACATGAGAGCTTGTTAACTAGTAGCCATTCAGTTCTTACGGTGCACCCTCCCAAGTGCTTAATTTACATTTTATTTCTATTTATTTATTTATTTTGACATGGAGTCTCGCTCTGTTGCCCAGGCTGGAGTGCAGTGGCATGATCTCTGCTCACTGCAACCTCTGCCTCTGGATTCAAGCAATTCTTGTGCCTTAGCCACCCAAGTAGCTGGGATTATAGTCATGTACCACCACACCTGGCTAATTTTTGTATTTTATATTTTTAGTAGAGATGGGGTTTCACCATGTTGGCCATGCTGGTCTCGAGCTCCTGACCTCAAGTGATCCGCCCACCTTGGACTTCCAAAGTGCTGGCATTACAGGCATAAGCCACCACGCCTGGCCATAATTTACATTTTATTTAACTGATAGGTTGCGGGGGTTGAGGAGGGGCAATTTTCATCCCATTTTACAGATTGAGAAAACTGAGGCTCCCACAGGGAAAGTGATTCACCCTAGTTTACAAGGAGGTAAGAGGAGCCAGGATGGAATTGAGGTTCATCTGACACCTGAACCCTTTCCCTTAACTGCAGTGTTCCAACTGCTTCAAACTCAGCATCCACCTCTGCCCCACTCCCAGCCAATCTTTAAGCCTTAGCTGATAGGTGGGCCCTCTGTGAAACCTTCTCACGCTGCCGTCTACTTTCCCAGCTCTTCAGAACATGGCTCACCCTATCATAGACACGATCACACCCTGATGCAATCAATCCTCTGCAGTCAATTCCCCATCTGAGCTAATGGCATCAACTACAGCTGCTCAGGCTCAAACCTGCCTTGCTGGCCTTGATCTGTCCTTTCCTTGACCACCTCCCACTGATGTGTGAGCCACTGACAACTCTGTCGCCCAGGCTGGAGTGCAGTGGCGCGATCTTGGCCCACTGCAACCTCCACCTCCCAGGTTCAAGTGATTCTCCTGCCTCAGCCTCCTGAGTAACTGGGACTACAGGTGTTCACCATCATGCCTGGCTAATTTTTTTGCATTTTTAGTAGAGACGGAGTTTCACCATGTTGGCCAGGCTGGTCTCAAACTCCTGACCTCAAATGATCCACCTACCTTGACCTCCCAAAGTGCTGGGATTACAGGTGTGAGTCACTGCGGAGCCTACCTTTCTTTTCTTTCTTTCTTTCTGACGGAGTCTTCCTCTACCAGGCCAAAATGCAGTGACGCAATCTTGGTTCACTGCAACCTCCACCTCCCAGGTTCAAGCGATTTTCCTACCTCAGCCTCCCAAGTCACTGGGATTATAGTCATGTGGCACCACACCCAGCTAATTTTTGTATTTTTAGGAGAAATGGGGTTTCACCATGTTGGCCACAATGGTCTTGATCTCTTGACCTCATGATCCGCCCGCCTTGGCCTCCCAAAGTGCTGGGATTACTGGAGAGAGCCACTGCACCTGGCCATGGAGCTGCATCTTGAGTGGTCTAGGCTAACTGTGGTCATTTCCCTTCTCACTAACAGGGATCAGTTTAGAAGCGAACACAGGCTCAATGAGACATACGGGCATCTGCTGGGAGCTGTTAAAAGTTTTCCTCACTCTTAAAAAGGGAGGCAGGGAGGGGGGCTGTTTTCTCTTCTTTCCCCCCCTCCGCCCCCTGCCGGTCTGGATTTTGGTTCGAGGTTATTCTCGCCTCTGCTGGAGCCCTGGTTCTGCCCCTGCCCCTGCCAGGGGTCCCTGATTTCAAGGCTGAGCCCCCACTGGGACAGCCAAACTCCATGATTGTTAAATCAACACCAACTCTTCTGTTACAGTCAAAAGCATTTCCAGTATCATGACCTAAAATCACCTTGTTTGCTTATTACTGCTACCTTCCTGCTCCTACAAGAGAAGGTCCGTGAGGAAAAGGGCCTCTCTTGCTTCACTATCCCTGTTGTACGGATTGGCAATGTCCAGTGCATTCTACAGCAGGTGCTTCGTAGATGTTTGCTGAATGAATGTCCAAATCAACATGCCCGTGTTCTCCCCAAGGCCCCCAGCCCCCAGGGCAGGCCACAGCTGACTCACCCCCTGCCCTTAGCACGTGGTGGGGTTCCTAAGCCTTTATTGGATCAATAGGCAGGGAAGTCAAAGACAGCAGCTCAAGAACCCAATTTAATCAGATTTACGAGTTGACATGTACAAAAAACACTGAACAATGCAGAATTCATCGCAAGACTAGGGACTGAATCTGGAAGGTAGAGTCCCCGCCCCAGGGAGGGGCCCAGCGTGTTGGAGATCTCAAGGTTTTTTCCCACTGATTCTCTAAGTCTTGGCCTTATCTAACACAAGAAACCAAACCCCACAACTGAGGCTAAGATTTAAGAGCTACCCAGAGCTAAATTTTCCCCTCCCCAAGCCTCCCTGCTCTAGAAGTGGAAGGGAAAGAAGGGGAGAGACTATGAACCTAAGGAGAGTGGAGCCTCCAGCGCCACCGGACAGGGACTGCATAGCTGTCCGACAACTGAGCTCCTCCTGCCTATCTGTGGCCAAATGCCCTCCATGTTTGCAGGCAGGTTGGCCAACGGGGGACAGGGAGGGTGGGGGAAGGCAGAAGGGTGCCCCAAACGCCCTGGAGAGGCCGAAGGGAGGAGGGGCAGCACTGGAGGCCCCATTCGGACTTGCTGCCACGGGAGTCACCACTGCAGGGGGCCGATGTCAGCTCCTAGCTCCTCTTCCTTTAGCTGGAAGGGCTTCACTGGCCACTTCACCCTGATGATGGGCTCCACGTGGTCCTGAAGGCGGTGCCGCTTCATATGGGCATTTCGACTCTTGATCTTGTCAAACACCCTGAGGAGTCACCAGAGGACATGGGGTCAGAGCAGGGAGGAAGGGATCACAGGGGCTGAGGCTGGGAGCCCTGGGAGTGTTTCCAGGAGAAAGCTGGGTACCTTTCACACTCTCTGCATGGAAAAATGCCCTGGCTCTCTGCACTTCCCAACAGCTCGGGGGTCCGCTTGGAGCCTGCATTTGGGCTGGAGCTGAGGATGGACTCCCTCCTATAACTCTTGGTCTTTAACTCGGGAGTTGGATGGTGGCTGGGTCTCTCCTGAGGGCTGCATGGGACCTGCAGAGGGAGCAAAAGTGACATAAGGGTGCTGACCTGTCTTGCTGTAAGAGAGACACAGAGCTGGGGGCATACGTGTCTCCTGCAGGAAAACCCTTCCATCAGGAGCACCCCCGCCCTCTGACCCCACCCTCCAACTCAACGGGTAGCAGGCACTGGGAGGAGAGAAGAGCTCCCGACACAGCCCTGGTTCCTCTACCTTTTCCTCTGTCCTTTCCACTTCCTCCGGCTCTCTCTTGACCCTCTTTTCTAGCCCTGGGGCTCGGCCACAGTCAAACTTGATCATTTTTTTCCAGATGTAATAATACTCAACGCACTGAGCTACGGTCTTTGTCTGGATCTAGTGAAAGAAAACAAGCAGGCTGTGGCCGTGCCACGCGGGCCCTGGGAGTGTGACCTTGCCATTGGGCCGGCCGCCTCCTTTGGAAAGCCCTCCGGAAGCACCTCTTCCTTTGGCTTGGCGTTACCACTCACCACAAAGGCACAGGACCACAAAATCCTTCCTGGGGACGAGGGCCTTCAAACTGGAGCCACATAGTAGCCACCAGTACCTAAGCCTGCACACTCTGAGCAGCCATTCCAGCTCAGGAATTCTTTCCTAAGGAAGATGGGCACAAAGGTCGCACCAGGGACGCCAACTGTGACATCATGCTAATAAATCGGAATGCTCTCTGCAGGCAGAATACCACACAGACATTACAACAGCTAGGCAGAGCCTCTAAAGTCTTGGCAGGAAGTGACCCACTCTAGAAGAAGGGGAGGTTTTGAGTGCACAGTGTGAACCTAGGGGATTATTTTCCCGTTCCTCCACTAAGAAAGGATCCCACTAAAAATAACTTCTGTTAAAAACAAAAGGGAAGCTGGGCTTGGTGGCTCACGCCTGTAATCCCAGCACTTTGAGAGGCTGAGGCAGGAGGACGACTTGAGGTCAGGAGTTCGAGACCAGCCTGGGCAACATAGCAAGACCCCATCTCTACAGAATTTTTAAAAAATTAGCCAGTCATGGTGGTGCATGCCTGTGGTCCCAGCTACTTAAGATGCTGAGGCGAGATGATCGCTTGAGCCCAGGTGTTCAAGGCTGCAGTGAGCTTTTTTTTTTTTTTTTGAGACAGAATCTCGCTCTGTCGCCCAGGCTGGAGTGCAATGGCACGATCTTGGCTCACTTCAACCTCCGCCTCCCGGGTCCAAGTGATTCTCCTGCCTCAGCCTCCTGAGTAGCTGGGATTATAGGTACCCTCCATCATGCCCACCTAATTTTTGTATCTTTGTAGAGACAGGGTTTCACCATGTTGGCCAGGCTGGTCTTGAACTCCTGACCTCAGGTGATCTGCCTGCCCCGACCTCCCAAAGTGCTGGGATTACAGGCCTGAACCACCGCACCCGGCCAGCAGTGAGCTATGATAGTGTCACGGTACTCCAGAGCGAGTATCTTTTTTTTTTTCACTGCAACCTCCACCTCCCAGGTTCAAGCAATTCCTCTGCCTCAGCCTCCCGAGTAGCTGGGACTATAGGCGCGCACCACCATGCCCAGCTATTTTTTGTGTTTTTAGTAGAGACGGGGTTTCACCTTATTGGCCAGGCTGGTCTCGAACTCCTGACCTTGTGATCTACCTGCCTCAGCCTCCTAAAGTGCTGGGATTACAGGCGTGAGCCACCGCGCCCGGAGAGCGTCTCTTTTAAAAAAAAAAAAAAAAAAAAAAAGGAAAAGTTTAATTGCTCTAGGAAGAAAATTTCTCGGGAAATTAAATTGGCTATTGAGCGAACTCCAGAAAAGACATTCTCCACCCAAATGTTTTTCAGCTTTGTGAGTATTCACAAACGAGGAGTCAAAACAGCACAAACTCTGCCTAAGAGACATCACTAAGTTTAAAAAAAAGTTGGACTTCTGCTTCTGAACAAGATGGAGCAACAGAACCAGATTTACCCTCTCGTCCAAAACAATGAAAACAGAGTCAAAATATAAACAATGTTTGGCAAGACACCAGGCATCATTCAACAAAGGGCTGAACCCTGACAGGAAGCAAGCTGCCACCGCTCCAGCTTATCAACTTGTGTTTCCAGGCCACCACCCAGGCAGGGGCAATTTAGGCAGAACCCAGCAGGACTTAGGGAGCTGAGGTGGAGCACAGTGCCTCCGGAGACCACGGCGGTAGAGCCCACAGGACAGAGGATGGGAGAGGAGAGAGCTACACACAGAACATTCCAGAGATGGGGAGCAAATTTCCCCCAAGAACTCAGCGAAAGACTGCCCAGCACATGCATGGGAAGAGACCAGCCAAAGCTGGGCAAAGAGCCATCCAAAAGGATGAGAGGGGAAAGTGTGTGCTGCTCCTACAGGGCCAGGAAGAGTGCCCGTTCCCACAGCCAGAGTGGGAAACTTTATGATGCAGGGGGCACTGGGTAGGGCAGTGACACAGTCTTGCCTCAGTAAGGAGAAATAATCAGCCTTAGAGAAGAGCTATGCTGGTCCCATCTAAAAAATCTAAAACTGAATCTAAATGCAACTGTGTCCCAGAACAAAACTCAAGAATATTTATAAGGCTGCAAAAATATCCAGCATCCAACAGCTAACATTCACAATGCCCGTGATCTGGTGAAAATCACCATGCAGGCAAAGACGCAGGATAACACGGCACATCAGGAGGAGAAAACCCAATCTATCAAAGTCAACCCACCACAGACACAGGTGTTAGAATGAGCAGGGAAGGACATGAAAGGTTACCATAACTGTTTAATATATGTTCAAAGAGTTATGCCAGAGGCCAGGCGCGGTGGCTCACTTGTAATCCCAACACTTTGGGAGGCCGAGGCAGGAGGATCACCTGAGGTCAGGAGTTTGAGACCACCCTGGCCAACATGGGGAAACCCCATCTCTACTAAAAATACAAAAAATTTAGCCAGGTGTGGTGGCACGCACCTGTAATCCCAGCTACTCAGGAGGCTGAGGCAGCAGAATCGCTTGAACCCAGGAGGTGGAGGTTACAGTGAGCTGAGATCGTACCACTGCACTCCAGACTGGGTGACATAGCGAGACTCCGTCTAAAAAAAAAAAAAAAAAAAAAAGTTATACCAGAGCTAGGTGTGATTGCACACACCTGTAGTCCCAGCTACTCAAAGCTGGAGGATCACTTGAGCCCAGGAGGTCAAAGGGTGCAGTGAACTATGATCACACCCCTGTACTCCAGCTTGGGCGACAGAGTGAGATCCTAGATCTTAAAAGAAATAAGAACCAATAAAACCTTCAAAACACTGCTAAGAGAAATTAAAGATGATGCATAGAGACACAGCCCCTGTTCATGAGTCGGAAACTGAATGTTGTTAGAATGTCAGCTCTCCTTGGCTGGGTGCGGTGGCTCACGCCTGTAATCCCAGCACTTTGGGAGGCTGAGGCAGGTGGATCACCTGAGGTCAGGAGTTCAAGATCAGCCTGGCCAACATGGTGAAACCCTGTCTCTACTAAAAATACAAAAATTAGCCAGGTGTGGTTGTGCGCACCTGTAATCCCAGCTACTCGGGAGGCTGAGGTACAAGAATCGCTTGAACCCGGGAGGTGGAGGTTGCAGTGAGTGAAGAGCACGCCACTGCACTCCAGCCTGGGCAATGAGAGTGAAACTCTGTCTCCAAAAAAAAAAAAGTCAACTCTCCTCAATTGGCCTATAGAGCCAATGCAGTACCAATAAAAATCCTAGCAGGTTTTTTTTTTTTTTTTTTTTTTTTTGGTAAAAATGGATAAGCTACTTAGAAAGTTCATACGGTAATACATGATTTCAAGACTTAGAAAGCTACAGTAGTAAAAACAGTATGGTATTACATTTTTTTGTCTTTTCAACAAAAGGTACAAATGAATATCCACATGCAAAAAATGAACTTTAACTCATACTTTACACCATATACAAAAATTAACACAAACTGAATTGTAAACCTAATTGTAAAACCTAAAACTATAAAACTTCTAGAGAAGGCCGGGCGAGGTGGCTCACGCCTGTAATCCCAGCACTTTGGGAGGCCAACGCGGGCAGATCACGAGGTCAGGAGATAGAGACCATCCTGGTTAACACGGTGAAACCCCGTCTCTACTAAAAATACAAAAAATTAGGCGGGCATGGTGGTGGCATGTGCCTGTAGTCCCAGCTACTCGGGAGGCTGAGGCAGGAGAATGGCATGAACCTGGAAGGCGTAGCTTGCAGTGAGCCAAGATCTCGCCACTGCACTCCAGTCTGGGCGACAGAGCGAGACTCCGTCTCACAAAAAAAAAAAAAAAAAAAAAAACTTCTAGAGAAAACAAGGGGAAAATCTTTGTGGTTGGGTTAGGCAAAGAATTCTTAGATACAACACCAAAAGCACAGTCCATAAAAGAAAAATTAATAAATGACTTCATCAAAATGACAAAATTTTTCTTTAAAAGACACTGTTAAGAGATTAAAAAGCTACAGATTGGGAGAAAACATTCACAAAGCATGGATCTCGATAAATGATGTGTCCTGAATCAATAAAGAACTGCTGCAACTCAATAATAAAAACACAGCCGGCTGGGCGCGGTGGCTCATGCCTGTAATCCCAGCACTTTGGGAGGCCAAGGTGGGCAGATCACCTGAGGTTGGGAGTTCGAGACCAGCCTGGTCAACATAGCAAAACCCCGTCCCTACTAAAAATACAAAAATTAGCCAGGCGTGGTAGCAGGCGCCTGTAATCCCAGCTACTCAGGAAGCTAAGGCAGGAGCATCACTTGAACCTGGGAGGCAGAGGTTGCAGTGAGCATGGATTGCGCCACTGCATTCCAGCCTAGGCAACAGAGTGAGACTCCATCTCAAAAAAAAAAAAAAAGAAAAGAAAAGAAAACACAGACATCTCAATAAAAACATATGCAAGAGATATGAACAGACACCTCACCAAAGAAGGCATACAGACAGCAAACAGGCCCATGAAAAGATGCTCAGCATCGTCAGTTGTGAAGGAAACACAATGCGATGCCACCACACTGTCATGAGAATGGCTGGAATTAAAAGGACCGGCCCTACCCAGGGCTAGCGAGTTTGTGGAGCAACTAGAAATCTCACTTCCTGCCGGTAGGAATGTGAAATGATACAACTACTTTGGAAAATTGTTTGGCGGTTTCTTAAAAAGTTAAGCATACACCTACTAAGTCATTCCATTCCTGGTATTTACTCCTCTAGAAAACAAAGTACATGTCCATACCAAGACTGGTACCTGAATGTTCATAACGAATTTATTTATAGTCATCCCAAACTGGAAACCACTCAAATGTCCACCAACAGGCAAATGATTCCTTAAACCGTGGTACATCCACCCAGTGGAATACTATTCAGCAGTGAAAAGGGGAGACCTATCAATACATGGAACATGGATGAACTCAAAATCATGATGCTGAGTGTGAGAAGCTGGACCAAGTAGAGTCCATACTGTGTGACTACTCCATTTATAGCAAACTCTAGGAAATGAAAACGAATTTACAGTGCCCTGGCAGATCAGTGCTGCCTGAGGACAGGGGATGCAATGGGGAGTGATTACTATGTGGCAGGAGGAGATTCAGGGCTGAGGGACATGCTCATTATCTTGACTGTGGTGATGGTTTCCCAGGTATACTATCAATATGTCAAAACTTAGCAAATCTTATTATACTGCAATTATGTGCAATTTTGTGTACATCGTTTTTTTTTTTAGAACAGAAAATAAGCAGCAGGACATTATATGCAGTGAGATCTCATCCTTTGGCTTTTTTCAGGGTGGGGAGAGTCTCATCTTGTCGCCCAGGCTGGAGTGCAGTGGCGCAATCTTGGCTCATTGCAGCCTTCACCTCCCATGCTCAAGCAATCCTCCCACCTCAGCCTCCCGAGTAGCTGGGACCACAAGCACGCGGCACCATGCTAGGCTAGTTTTTAACTTTTTTGTAGAGACAAGGTCTCACTATATTGCCCAGGCTGGTCTTGAACTCCTAGCCTCAAGCAATCCTCCCACCTTGGCCTCCCAAAGTGCTAGGATTACAGGCGTGAGCCACTGCGCCTGACCTCATCCTTTTTTTCTTTTTTTGAGACGGAGTTTCACTCTTGTTGTCCAGGCTGGAGTGCAGTGGCGAGATCTTGGCTCACCGCAACCTCCGCTTCCCGGGTTCAAGCGATTCTCCTGTCTCAGCCTCCCGAGTAGCTGGGATTACAGGCATGTGCCACCACGGCCAGCTAATTTTGTATTTTTAGTAGAGACAGGGTTTCTCCATGTTGGTCAGGCTGGTCTCGAACTCCCAACCTCAGGTGATCCACATGCCTCGGCCTCCCAAAGTGCTGGGATTACAGGCATAAACCACCACGCCAGGCCCTTTTTTTTTTTTTTTTTTTTTTTTTTTTTTTGAGACAGAGTCCTGGGCCGGGCACAGTGGCTCAAGCCTATAATCCCAGCACTTTGGGAGGCTGAGGCAGGTGGATCACCTGAGGTCGGGAGTTCGAGACCAGCCTGACCAACATAGAGAAACCCCATCTCTACTAAAAAATACAAAATTAGCCGGGCATGGTGGCGCATGCCTGTAATCCCAGCTACTCGGAAGGCTGAGGCAGGAGAATCGCTTGAACCCGGGAGGCGGAGGTTGCGGTGAGCCAAGATTGCACCACTGCACTCCACCCTGGGCAACAAGAGCCAAACTCCGTCTCAAAAAAAAAAAAAAAAAAAAAAGAGACAGAGTCCTACTCTGTTGCCCAGCCTGGAGTGCAGTGGCACAATCCCCACTCACTGCAACCTCTGCCTCCCAGGTTCAAACGATTCTCATGCCTCAGCCTCCTAACTAGTTGGGATTACAGGCACTCACCACCATGCCCGGCTAATTTTTGTATTTTTAGTAGAGACAGGGTTTCACCATGTTGGCCAGGCTGGTCTTGAACTCCTGACCTCAAGTGATCCTCCCGCCTTGGCCTCCCAAAGTGTTGGGATTACAGGCGTAAGCCACCATGGCCGGCCCTTATCTTTTTTAAAGTACATGCATACCTATATATATATAATTTGTACAGACAGAAATGCCTGTTGCTTGGTGGAATAGGTAACAGAGGTTGCCAAGCAGAAGTAGGACTGCGGGGAGGGGCATGGAAGACTGTTCTGTGCAGGTGATGCAGGTCTGTACCATCTGGAGCTGTTCATGAGGATGGCTTTTTGACATTGTAAACTGTCTACAGTAAGAGTGCTGCCACAGGCAGGTGAGGGTGGGGCCCTCTGACCCCCGACCAGCCCTGCAGCTCTAGCTTGTCTCAGCTGTGTGAGGCAGGGCCTTGGACACCAGCCCACATTCACTTTACCATCTTGTGTATCAAGTAGAAGTCCTTCTTGTGGGCATAGAACGCCTTCTTAAAAAGCCTCTTCTCTATAGGGGTCCAGACGTCTGAACCTATCAAAGAACACAGCCGACAGGGGGAAGGCCATTGGTCCTGGGACCACAGCCATGGCTGAAATGCAGACCACCTTCCCTTTTATAGCTGCCATTACTGAGTACCAATTATGTGCCAATCTCATAAAAAACTCAAAAAGTCTCCAGAAGGGAGGGACCACTACTAGCCCCACTTAACAGATGTGGCAACTGAGGCTTCAGTCGCTTGCTAAAGGCAGGTGGGGGCCCTGGCATCCTGTTTCCAGAGCTGATGGGTTCAACCACTGAACCTAAGCCCATCTTCCCTTCCCCTGGCCATGATCATTCCCCTTCCAGCTGGGCAGAGTCCATAAGGAAACCACTGGGAAAGGGCGAAGCAGGATCCCACTAGCAGAATGTGGCACCCACTGAGTCATCCTGACAAGGACAGGCCCTCCTGAAAGGCAGGCAAAGGCCCCGAGGAGAACTCCAGGAGGCAGGGGCAGAGCTTGCAACAGAGCTGGCCGATTCATAGGGGTCTCAGCTGGGCCAAACCAGCCCAGCAGCCTTTCCCC
The DNA here is from genome assembly GCF_029289425.2 of Pan paniscus. Classification (NCBI taxonomy): domain Eukaryota; kingdom Metazoa; phylum Chordata; class Mammalia; order Primates; family Hominidae; genus Pan; species Pan paniscus. The sequence continues at coordinate 53,680,808 of NC_073269.2, forward strand.
GTCACCTGTGTAGCGATAGTCAGCGAGCAGGTGTGTCCGTGGCTTGTGGGGCCCTCGGAGCAGGAGAGTCTCCAGGGCGACCTGGAACAAGAGGAGCGACAGGCTGCCCAGGACCAGGTGGGGGAAGAGGACCACCGGCATCCTCCCATTCATCTGAAAAACACTTGCGGCTGTCCCTAAAGACACTGCCTGTCCCAGGGCTATTCAAAGTTGCCCTGGATGGACCACCAGCCTGTGAACTGTCTGTGCGTGCATCAACCGTGTCAGCAGGCACACCACTGAATGCAGCTGAAGTTATTTTTTCACAGCAAGCCTATCTTGACGAAGGAGACTGTGTGTGGATTTATTCTGGCACAAGCTCCTTACTCCCTCAGGGACTGGCATTTTGAGGAGTATGACCCTTGCGTAGGGCCCCATTTTTATTTTCTTCATAGCACTAGTCAATAGCTAACAATTGAAAACATTTTATTTTTAAAGATGAGGTCTCACTATGTTGTCCAGGCTGAGCTCCAATTTCTGGGCTCCTTCAGCCTCTGCCTCCCAAGTAGCCAGGAATACAGGTGGGTACCACTGTACCCAGCTAGCTAACAATTTTGTTTTTTTTTTTTTTTTTGAGACAGAGTCTTGCTCTGTCACCCAGGCTGGAGTGCAGTGGCATGATCTTGGCTCACTGCAGCCTCCACCTCCCCAGTTCAAGTGATTCTCCTGCCTCAGCCTCCCAACTAGCTGGGACTACAGGTATCTGCCACCACTCCCTGCTAATTTTTTTTTTTTTTTTTTTTTTTTTTAGTAGAGACGGGATTTTACCATGTTAGCCAGGCTGGTCTCGAACTCACGACCTCAGGTGATCCACCCCCGCCTTGGCCTCTCAAAGTGCTGGGATTACAGGCGTGAGCCATGCGCCTGGCCTAGCTAACAATTTGACTTTCCTAAAATGTAAGCCCCCTGAGGGCAGGGATTTTATCTCAATCACTAGTGTAAGCCATCATTGCAGGGTTTGCATAATTTGTGGGGCCCACTGCAAAATGAAGATGCAGGACTCCTTGTTTAAAAAGTATTAAGAATTTCTTTTCTTTTTTTTTCTTTTTTGAGACGGAGTCTCACTCTGTTGCCCAGGCTGGAGTGCAGTGGTGCGATCTCGGCTCACTGCAACTGCACTCCACCTCCCAGGTTCAAGCAATTCTCCTGCCTCAGCTTCCCAAGTAGCTGGGATTACAGGCGCCCACCACCATGCCTGGCTAATTTTTTTATTTTTAGTAGAGATGGGGTTTTACCATGTTGTCCAGGCTGGTCTCGAACTCCTGAGCTCAGGTGATCCACCCGTCTCGGCCTCCCAAAATGCTGGGATTACAGGCGTGAGCCACCGCGCCTGGCCAAGAATTTCAAGACAGAGACAGCAGAGCATTAAACCAAGCGTGGAGCCCCTCAGCTGGCCCTGGCCCCAGTGCCTACAGTACAGGCAACCAGCAGGTACCCAATAAATATGTACTGCCACTCTGCTGAGGACCTGCTATACGCCAGACACTGCCTCTCAGGTTGGTGAAAAGCAAGACCATGGCATGACTCTTAGATCCTTAACACAGGCAATGTGGCTCTTCCTCTCCCGCTCCTCACAGTTAGACTTTTAATATACTTTCTAACACCCAGAATTGTGACGGGGGGGTCCTTGGAGTAGGTAGAGGCATTTATGTTGCATCAGAGGTTTGTATATATAAGTTTTCAATTGAAAGCTAAAACTCAAGGAATTAAGTAGATGAATGCAGGGCCTGAGCTGGGTCTTTGGGGCTTCCCTTCTCCAGTGCCCCCTGAGATCTCAGAGGAACCCCTGCGCTTGGTTGTTGCCCCAGACAAGTAGCTATGAATTGGGCCCATGTCTTAGCATTCCCTTACAGTCCGTGCACAAGGACCACTGCAATCCCAAAGCCGCTGTGGAGGAGGATGGGCGGCCTTCTTCCAGCTTCCATCTGCTCTGAACCCCCAAGCAGACAGCACGTCACATGCACCTAGAACCCTGGGCCCCAGGAAAGCAGGGAGGGTCCCCTTGCTGTTCCTCACCTGAACGTTGCCCTGAGCCTCGTGCAGGCAGTGCAGAGCGAGCTCCAGGTTGGTGCCCCCTCCTGGCATCACGCTGGAGCATGCCACATTGCAGAGCTCAGTCACTGTTTCCAAGAAGGACATGAGGAAGAGGAGGCACACAGGAGTCATCAGGTGTTAGGGAGGAACCTTTCCCGAGAGACAGCAGAGAGGGGGTGCCTTCCCCTTCTCTCTCCTGCATCTCAGGGAGGGACAAGGAGGAAGAGCAGAACCCTGTCCCCAGCACCCACTCTTGATGGCCTGACCAGCCACCATGTGACAAAAGAGGTAGGGGAGGGAGAGTGCAGCAGGGAAGAAGCAACGCTGGCCAAGAGCCAGCTCCCTCCCACGCCCAGGGGACACTGCTTCCTGGATCTAGCGGTCAGGAGTTCCAGACCTAGGAGGAAAAACACCCTGGAAATGGAGGGGGAAGAAGGGCCCTTAGGAATTTAGCCCCAAAGCCTCAGCCACCTCTATCCTGTGTCTCTGAGTTGATCATCATATCTCCCCATGGCTTCCAGACCAAAGAAGCTACATGCTCGTCAATTCCAGCCAGGGATCTCTCCTGGAGTTCCGGGATCTCTGCCTGAAACCGGCTTCCTATATTGATATGTCTGAAATGAGGCCACACACAGATAAGGGAGACGTACAAACATGACTGAGATGGGAAGTGAAATGGAGACGCTCTGTATGCCCTGCTCTTGGGCCACAGCCTGCTCCATGGAAACCCTCTGCTGTCTCAGGTGCATCAGGTACGTGCTGTTCCCGACAGACGCACACAGACATTTCAGAAACTTCTGCAGGGACACTTCCTCCCTTCCTCTGTTTTCCTTCATTGCCACATTTCTCTCTCAGGGTCAAGGCAGGGGAGGTACAAGCTGACACCCGGCATGTGTCTACGTCCACACCACAGCCATCCAGCCACATCCCTCAGGCATGCTTGAGTCCCACTCTGTGCCATCACCAATTCTACCTGGAACCCCAAGGTCCAGGGCATTCTGTCCCCATGTGCCACATATATATTTCTAGAAGGAATAATTTGGGGGGATTTTCATATATATATATATTGGTAGAAGGAATAATATTGGGGGATCTTCCTACATATATTTGGAAAAATCTACCGCTTCACGCCTAGGGAGCCTATGTGAGTAAACCTGAACCCCACCATGGGAAGAAGGAACCCTTGGGAAAAGTGACACTAGAACTCAAGGTGGGGTAAAAGCAGCTTCACTGGAAAGGACCCAACTTACGGCTCAATGCTGATCTTGGTGTCATCCTTCACCACACAGATGCCAAAGGACCCATCCACTTGATCTAGAAAGCACAGAGTGAAAAGGCTCAAGAAGACAGACAGCAGGTAACCGACAGGGTCCTCTGCCTGCCTGTGTGGACGCAGCTGAAAGCAGGGTCTTTAAGATCCCATGGGTTGGCCGGGCGCAGTGGTTCACGCCTGTAATCCCAGCACTTTGGGAGGCTGAGGTGGGAGGATCACAAGGTCAGGAGATCAAGACCATCCTGGCTAACACACAGTGAAACCCTGTTCCTACTTAAAATACAAAAAAAAGTAGCCGGGCGTGGTAGTGGGTGCCTGTAGTCCCAGCTACTCGGGAGGCTGAGACAGAAGAATGGCGTGAACCCAGGAGGCGGAGCTTGCGGTGAGCTGAGATTTTGCCACTGCACTCCAGCCTGGGCGACAGAGCGAGACTCCATCTCAAAAAAAAAAAATAAAAATAAAAATAAATAAAAATAAATAAAAAAAAAAATCCCATGGGAGAGGGCAGCACTTCAGAAAAGGTAGAGGAAGGAACTCTAACAAATTAACTCATGACAAGTATATGTATATATAAAAACAGCACACTAAAGTCTCTGGAAATTGTCCTAAGGTCATTCAGCACTTGGAGAAATATTCATTTAAAAAAATCAACTAGGCCGGGTGGGGTGGCTCATGCCTGTAATCCCAGCACTTTGGGACACTGAGGTGGGCGGATCACTTGAGGTCAGGAGTTCAAGACCAGCCTGGCCAACATGGCAAAACCCCATCTCTACTAAAAATACAAAAATTGGCTGGGCGTGGTGGAATGTGCCTGTAATCCCAGCTACTTGGGAGGATGAGGCAGGAATCACTTGAACCTGGGAGGCAGAGTGAGCCGAGACTGTGCCACTGTGCTCCCGCCTGGGCAACAGAGTGAGATTCCATCTCAAAAAAATAAAAAATAAAAAATAATCAACTGAATATTGGTAAGAACAAGAGGCTGTTGCATCTGAGCTGTGACCTGCTCCCTTACCCAGCCAGCTCCCAGCTCCAAGGGTTCTATTCCAGGTAGGTGCAGCCCAGACAGGGGCTGCCTCTCCTGTCAGCTCCCATGCTTAAAGAATTAAAGGAAGGTATAATGACAATTTCTCATCATAGACAGAATATCATTAAGAGGTAGAAATTATTAAAAAGAGAGAACCAAATGGGAATTCTGGGGTTAGAAAGTAAAATATTGGCAAGTGAAGCTGTTGAGGAAAATAATAAAATAACCAAAATGGGGCTCAATAGGTTTGAGTTGACAGGAAGAAAATAATCTGTAAACTTGAAGACAGATCAATAGAGACTATGGAATCCGAAGAACAAAGAGAAAAATAAAGAGAGCCTCAGAGAAATGTGGGATACCATTAAGTACAGCAGCTACATGTAACAGGAGTACCAGATGGAAAGGAGAAAGAGACAGAAAGAAATATCTAAAGAAAAAGGCCTGATGTGGTGGCTCACGCCTGTAATCCCAGCACTTTGGGAGGCCGAGGCGGGCGGATCACCTGAAGTCAGGAGTTCAAGACCAGCCTGGCTAACATAACAAAACCCCGTCTCTACTAAAAATACAAAAATTAGCCTGGTGTGGTGGTGTACCCCTGTAATCCCAGCTACTCGGGAGGCTGAAGTGGGAGGCTAACTTGGGAGTTAGAGGCTGCAGTGAGCCGAGATCATGCCACTGCACTCCAGCTGGGGTGACACAGCAAGACTCTGTCTCAAAAAAAAACCCCTCCAAACCACCCCCCCAAAACAAAAAAACAAAAGTTAAAAGCTACAGTAATCAAAACAGTGTGATACTGGCATAAGGATAAGTATACAGATCAATTCAATAGAATTGAACACCCAGAAATACACCCACATGTTTATGGTCAATTGATTTCTAACAATGAATTGTGCTGAGTCAATTCAATGGGAAGTCTTCAAAAAATGCTGCTGGAAGAACTGGATATACACATGCAAAAAAATGAATTTGGACCTTTACCTCATGTAATATATAAAAGTTATCTTCAAATTGATTACAGACCTAAACCTAAGAGTCAAAATTACAAAGCTCTTTTTTTTTTTTTTTTTTCTGTTACCCAGGCTGGAGTGCAGTGGTGCCATCCTGGCTCACTGCAACCTCCGCCTCCCGGGTTCAAGCGATTCTCTGTCTCAGCCTCCTGAGTAGCTGGGATTACAGTGCCTGCCACCACACCCGGCTAATTCTTTTGTATTTTTAGTAGAGACGGGATTTCACCATGTTGGCCAGGCTGGTCTTGAGCTCCTGACCTTGTGATCCACCCACCTCAGCTTCCCAAAGTGCTGGCATTACAGGCGTGAGCCACCGCGCCCGGCCCAAAATTACAAAACTCTTACAGGGAAACAAGAGTGACTCTGCATGACTTGGGTCAGGCAAATCTTCACATATAACACCACAAGAACAAATAACAAAAGAAAGGAAATTGGGCTTCATGAAAATTAGAAATGTTTGTCCTGCAAAAGGACCACTTTACACCTACTAGGATGGTTATACTTAAAAAGATAGACAATAACAAGTGTTGACAAGAAGGAGGAGAAATGAAAATGTTCATATACTGCTACTGGAAATTTAAAGTGGCCCAGCCATTTTGGAAAACAATCCGGCAGTTTGTAAACAGTTAAATATGGAGTTACCATATGACCCAGCACTACACTCCTAGTTATCTACCCAAGAGAGCTGAGAACATAAATCCACACAAAAACCTATACATAAGGCTGGGTGTGGTGGCTCAGGCCTCTAATCCCAGCACTTTGGAAGGCCAATGCAGGAGGACTGTTTCACCCCAGAGTTGTTTTTGGTTTTTTTTGAGACCAAATTTAGCTCTTTCACCCAGGCTGAAGTGAATGGCATGGTCTCGGCTTACTGCAACCTCCGCTGCCGAGACCAGCTCGGTCGGGGAGACCCTAACCCAGCGGCGCTAGAGGAATTAAAGACACACACAGAAATATAGAGGAGTGGAGTGGGAAATCAGGGGTCTCACAGCTTTCAGAGCTAAGAGCCCTGAACAGAGATTTACCCACATATTTATTGACAGCAAGCCAGTGATAAGCATTGTTTCTATAGATTATAGATCAATTAAAAGTATTCCTTACAGGAAACAAAGGGATGGGCCAAAATATAGGGATAGGTCTGGCTAGTTATCTGCAGCAGGTGCATGTCCTTAAGGCACAGATCGCTCATGCTATTGTTTGTGGTTTAAGAACGCCTTTAAGCAGTTTTCTGCCCTGGGTCGGCCAGGTGTTCCTTGCCCTCATTCCGGTAAACCCACAACCTTCCAGCGTGGGTGTCATGGCCATTATGAACATGTCACAGTGCTGCAGAGATTTTGTTTATGGCCAGTTTTGGGGCCAGTTTATGGCCAGATTTTGGGGGGCCTGTTCCCAACACTGCACCCTCAGTTCAAGCGATTCTCCTGCCTCAGCCTCCTGAGTGGCCAGGATTATAGGCACCCGCCACCATGCTCGTCTAATTTTTATATTTTTAGTAGAGACAAGGTTTTGCCATGTTGGCCAGCCTGGTCTCGAACTCCTGACCTTAGGTGATCCACCCGCCCCAGCCTCCCAAAGTGCTAGGATTACAGGCATGAACCACCATGCCTGGCCCACCTCAGAGTTTGAGACCAGTCTGGGCAACATGGCAAGACCCCCCTCCCTACATAAAAACAATTACAAAAAGTTAGCCAGGCATGGGGGTGCATGCCTGTAGGCCCAGCTACTCTGGGCCGAAGCAGAAGGATCAGTTGAGCCCAGGAGGTTGAAGCTGCAGTGAGCTGTGATCATACAACTGCACTCCAGCCTGGGTGACAAGAGTGAGACCTTGTCTCCCAAAAAAACCCCCAAAATTTCTATATGAATGTTTATGGCAGCATTATTCATAATAGCCCAAAGTGGAAACAACCCAAATGTCCATCAACTGATAAATAAACAAAATGGGGCCCATCTGTACAAGGGAAAAATGTTCGGCCATAAAAAGGAATTGAGCACTGATATGCACTACAATATGAAGGGACTCTGAAAACATGCCAAGTGAAATAAACTAGACACAAAAGGCTGCATATTGTATGATTCTACTTACATGAAATGTCCTGAATAGGCAAATCCAAAGAGAGAAGGCAGATGAGTGGGTGCCCAGGCTGGGGGAAGAAGGGACTGTGGGGATATGGGCGGAGTCACTGCTAATGAGCTCTGGCTTCTTCTGGGGATGCTAAGCGTGCTCTAAAATTAAGACTATGTGATAGTTGCACGGCCTTGTGAATATCCTAAAAATCACTGCATACTCTAAATGGGTGATTTGCATGGTATGTGAAGTACAGCTCAATAAATCTGTTAGGAAAATTACATAGGCCAGGCCAGGCACAGTGGCTCACACCTGTAATCCCAGCACTTTGGGAGGCTGAGGAGGGTGGATCACTGGAAGTCAGGAGCTCGAGACCAGCCTGGCCAACATGGTGAAATCCCATCTCTACTAAAAATACAAAAATTAGCCAGGCATGATGGTGCACGCCTGTAGTCCCAGCTACTTGGGAGGCTGAGGCAGGAGAATTGCTTGAACTTGGGAGTTGGAGGTTTCAGTCAGCCAAGATCACGCCACTGCACTCTGGCCTGGGTGACAGAGTGATACTCTGTCTCAAAAAAAAAAAAAAGGAAATGACACAGACTGGACAGGGTGGCTCACACATTTAATGCCAGTACTTTGGGAGGTCAAGGCAGCAAAATCACAAGTCCGGGAGCTCGAGACCAGCCTGGACAACATAGCAAGACCCCATCTCTAAGAAAAATAAAAAATTAGCCAGGTGTGGTGATGCGCACCTGTAGTCCCAACTATTTGGGAGTCTGAGGCTGGAGGATCTCTTGAGACCAGGAGATCGAGGCTGCAGTGAGCTGTGATCAAGCCACTGCACTCCAGCCTGGGTGACAGAGCAAGACCCTGCCTCAAAAAAGAAAAAGAAAATGACACAGAAGGGCAGGCAGAAGCATGGTCAGGCTAAATGGCCTCTACGTTTTCTTTCGGGCTGTAAAATTCTATGCACTAGAAGGCACTTAGATCAGTCCTGGGGCGCATCTGAATAGCAAAGGAACCCTCAGACTAGGTACACCCAGGCAGGAGACAATCACTGAACCCAATGCTACAAGGTAGAGTGGCTGTGGTCCGCAGGCAATCCACCCTGGGATCACAGAGTGAGTGCCCCAGCCTCACTCACCGAGCATGGAGCTGATGAGCTGGTCAGGGCTGGCCTGAGTGGACGTGGAACAGAGGGTGTTGAAGTACACCCCAGAGCCCTCCCGGATGGGGCTGAGCATTGGGGGTGGTGTGTAGGGGGAGCACTGGAATAAGCCCTTCAGGAGGCAGTCCACCAGGAACATGGGCGACCGCAGGCGGCTCTGGTGGCATCCTGCAGGGCCAGGCTCCCCAGCCGTGGAGGGTGGAGGAGGGATGAACAGCCCCTTGGGTGGGGGCCGCTTCTTCCGCTTTCTCTGCTGGCTGCTCTCCTTGCTGTCTCGCTCCTCCCCGTCTTTCTCTTGTCCCTGAAGAAGTTTAGAACCACAGGTGTTCGCCTGAAGCCACCTACTGCACCACTCCATCTCCAGGATGGAAAGAGAGCAGGAAAAGGAGACCGGCCAGAGACAGGAAACTAGGAAATGCACGCCCGGCGAAGGAGGCTGGCCACACCTGAGCCAGACCTGACGTACTGAGCCTGGCGATGATCCGGCTGCAGCCTTCTCCTGCACCCACTGCCCCAGCAGAGCCCCTGACTCTGTGTGAGAACAGCCTCAATCATTAAGATGACTGGCCCTTAAAAAGAGAGAGATCCCCAGAGATACAGTGTGACGGTGAAGAAAGAAATGCTGCTCCACCCAAATGACAAGCACCGAAATGACCCAGCCACTGACTCAGGGGACCTTCAGGTCCATGGACTGTGTCCCCGAGTCCAGCAGGAGCTTCTTCAGTAGGGGGTCCTCCAGTACAGGCTGCAGAGACAAGCCCTACGAGACTGATCACTCGTAACTCACCATGCTCTCTCTCACCTCCACAAAATCTCCTCTCCGCTCTGCCAGCCCTACTCCTCCTCATCCTCTAGGTCTCAGATCCCATACCTCCTCCTCCAGGAAGCCCTCCCTTACCTCCTCAGGCTGGGTCAGGAGCCCCCTGGGAACTCTCTGGGCTCCCTCTGCTCCCAGCTCTGCCTACTCTGGGTTGTCACTGTCTGGGGACAGGCCTGTCTCCTCCACTGGACTAGGAGCCCTGGGAGGCAGGGCCCAGGCTATTGTGGTCACCTCTGTGTCCCCAGCACCACCCAGCACAGGGCCTGGCACAGAGGGGCTCAGTGAATGCTGAATGACTGAATTAACATGCAAACCAGGTTCTTCTGGATCAAGATTTTCTTTTTTTTCTTTTTGAGACAGAGTCTCACTCTGTTACCCAGGCTAGAGTGCAGTGGTGTGATCTCAGCTCACTGCAACCTCTCCTTCCTGGGTTCAAGTGATTCTCGGGCCTCAGCCTCCCGAGTAGCTGGGTTTACAGGTGCCTGCCACCATGCCCAGCTAATTTTTTTGTATTTTTAGTAGACACAGGGTTTCACCATGTTGCCCAGGCTGGTCTCGAATACCTGAGCTCAGGCAATCCACCCGCCTCAGCCTCCCAAAGTGCTGGGATTACAGGCATGAGCCACCACGTCCAGCCTGGAGTCAAAGATTTTCTGTGGTATCTGGTTTGGGTTTTTCCTACGGCTTCCCCCAGCAGCTGGGGGCAGTGGCAGGAAGGAGGCAGACCGACAAGCACCCACCATGGCCATGCTCCCTATGTGTCGGGTCACTGGAACCACGGGGATCGATTGGGGGACCACCAAAGGGGCTGCAGCTGTGGGGTCCAAGGGCTTCTTGGCTCCTGGGGGACTATGCCTGTCCCCTTCTGGCCTCAGCACCTGTCTTAGCGGCTTGCAAAACTCTGTGCCAAACACCTAAACACAGAAGAGAAGAGATGGCTCTTTAAGAGATAAGGTAGGTAGGGAAAGGAAGAGCTGCTTCAGCAAAAAAAGCTGTCATAGAAAACAGCAGTGAGTCTGTGGCATGGACCAAGCTGGAGAGCTGCTGCAGCCCATGGCAATGGCCTGCCGCCCCTGGAGAGCCACACAGCCTGAGTCCAGCCCCCGACCCAGAGTGACGTCCCCATCCTGAGATAAGTGACACCAGTCTCGTTTACTCCCCACAGGCCTGCCAGAAACCCAGTAACCACCAAGCCACTGGTCGTTCCCCTTCACCTGCGGTTCCTGCTTCCCTCGAGGTGACGGCCACTGGTCGCTGTGAAAACACATGTGGCTGCTCAGCCCTTTCTCCGTATAAAACATCTGGCTGCAGTTCTTGCAGACAAAAGTGCTCCTGGGCTTCGTCCAGTCTGTGGGATTGCCATTTTGCTGGTTACTGTGGGACATGGCAGGAAAGAAGAGTGGGAGATTAGGACTCTGTCCTTGATCACTGATTTTTTGTTGTTTTTTTTCTTTTTTGTCTATAACTCCAATCCACTGACTTTTTTTTTTTTTGGAGATGGAGTCTCACTCTGTTGCCCAGACTGGAGTGCGGTGGCACCATCTCGGCTCACTGTAACCTCCACCTCCTGGGTTCAAGTGATTTTCGTGCCTCAGCCTCCCAAGTAGCTAAGATTACAGGTGTGTGCCAATATACGTGGCTAATTTTTATATTTCTAGTAGAGACAGAGTTTCACCATGTTGGCCAGGCTGGTCTCGAATTCCTGACCTCAAATGATCCCCCTGCCTCAGCCTCCTGAAGTGCTGGGATTACAGGCGTGAGCCACCGCGTCCAGCCTGACTACTCTTGATAAACCCTATAAAATGGAGGCTGTACTCTAATCCCATTAGAACTGAAAGCATCCTCCCCACTCACTTGTCCAGGGCCGGCACAGGAAGGCCAGAGGACTCCTGTCAGGGTGCATGCAGGATCGGGGGCTTCTTAACTTACCCTCTGCCTGCCACGTTCTCTTCCTTCACCGGATGGGGGAGCCTGTAGATGTTTCCACCCTGAAGATGAAAATGCATCTGAACCAACACATCCAAAATGAAGAGGCAAGAAGAGCTCAAATTACAGACTTTCAGAAGAAAACATCAGAGTAAATCTTCATGACCTTGGATTAGACAGTGGTTTCTTAGATAAGACACCAAAGCAAAACAGACAAATTAGACTTCATCAAAATGTAAAACTTTTAGCCAGGAGTGGTGGCTCATGCCTGTGATCCCAGGACTTTGGGAGGCCGAGGTGGGAGGATTGCTTCAGCCCAGGAGTTTGAGACCAGCCTGGGCAACATGGCGAAACCCCGTCTCTACAAAAAATACAAAAATTGGCCTGGCATACTGGCGTGGGCCTGAGGTCCCAGCGACTCAGGAGGCTGAGGTGGGAGAATCACTTGAGCCCAGGAGTTCAAGGTTGCAGTGAGCCATGATCGTACAACTTCACTCCAGCCTGAGTGACAGTGAGACCCTGTCTCAAAAAAAAATAAAAAATAAAAAATAAAAACTTTTGTCCTGCAAATGGTATCATAAATAAAGTGAAAAGACAGACCACAAAATGAGAGAATATTTGCAAGTCACGTGTCAGATAAGGGTCTTGCATCCAGAATATATAGAGAACTCAAAAAATAGTAATTTGATTTTAAAAAATAAGCAAAGGACCTGAACAGACATTTCTTCTAGAAAGATACACAGATGGCCAATAAGAACACAGAAAGGTGTTCAACGTCAGCAGCCACGGGGAAATACAAATCAAAACCACAATGAGATACTGCTTCACACCCGCCAGGGTAGTTATAATTTAAACAAACCACGGACAATAACAAGTGTTAGTGAGGACATGGAGAATGTGGAGCCCTCATACACTGTGGGTGGGAAGAGGAAACAAGCAAAACAGCCTAGTAGTTCCTCAGACCTAAAACAGAGAGCTGCTGTACGACCTGGCGATTCTACTCCTAGAACATAAATCCCCATAAAAATTTGTACATGGGTGAATATTCACAGCAGCACTATATTCAAAATAGCCAAAAAGTGGAAACAACCCAAATGTCCATCCACTGATGAACAGACAAATAAAACGCGGCCTTATCCATCCAACAGAGGATCACTCAGTCATGGAAAGGAATGCAGCTCTGCCGTTTGCCACCCCACGGATGAGCCTGGAAAACGTCACGCTGAGTGAAGGAAGCCAGATACAAATGCCACAGAGTGCATGATTCCACTCATATGCAATGTCCAGAACAGACACATCCACAGAGACAGAAAGGAGACTCGTGGCTGCCAGGCCCTGGGGGGAGGGCGAGATTGTGGGTGACAACTAAGAAATGTGGGGTTCCTTTTGGGGAGATGAAACTGTTCTGGCAAAGAGTGGGGATGGTTGCACGATCTTGTGAATATACTACAAATTACCCAATGCTACACTTTAAAATGGTGTATTCAGGCCAGGCACCATGACTCATGCCTGTAATCTCAGCACTCTGGGAGGCCGAGGCAAGCAGATCACCTGAGGTCAGGAAAGACCAGCCTGGCCAACACAGTGACACCCTGGCTCTACTAAAAATACAAAAATTAGCTGGGCATGGTGATGTGTGCCTGTAATCCCAGCTACTTGGAAGGCCCAGGCAGGAGAATTGCTTGAACTTGGGAGGCAGAGGCTGCAGTAAGCCAAGATTGCACCACTATACTCCAGCCTGGGCAACAGAGTGAGAGACTCCGTCTCAAAAATAAATTTGGCCAGGCACAGTGGCTCACACCTGTAATCTCAGCACTTTGGGAGGCTGAGGCGGGTGGATCATGAGGTCAGGAGTTCAAGACCAGCCTGGCCAAGATGGTGAAACCTCGTCTCTACTAAACACACAAAAATTAGCCAGACGTGGTGGCGCATGCCTGTAATCCCAGCTACTCGGAGGCCGAGGCAGAGAACTGCTTGAACCCAGGAGGCGGAGGTTGCAATGAGCTGAGATAGCACCACTGCATTCCAGCCTGGGCGACAGAGTGAGACTCCATCATAAATAAATAAATAAAATAAATTTAAAAAATAAAATAAAGTGGTGGATTTGGCTGGGCATGGTGGCTCATGCCTGTAATCCCAACACTTTAGGAGGCCGAGATGAGAGGATTGCTTGAACCCAGGGGTTCAAGACCAGGCTGGGCAACATAGCGAGACCCCCCCATCTCTAAAAAATATATAAAAAATAAAATGGTGCATTATTTGGCACCTGAATAATAAAGATGTTAACAAAACAAAAATGAGGTAGCTGTGGTATGATGGGAAGCTACTCATCCTCCTGAGTAGCTGGGACCACAGGCGTGCACCACCATGCCCAACTAATTTTTTTAAATTTTGGTAGAGACAGGGTTTCGCCATGTTGCCCAGGTTGGACCTGGAGTCAGGAGACCTGGATGAGCTCTTTGGACCAGGCCCTCCAAACACAACGTGTGGAGGAACCAGTGAATAATTATCAATGTGCTTAAGTGTGGGGCACGATGCAGGTGCCCACTTGTGCTCGTGGAAACCAAGACTCACAATCAGAAAACACATGGCCATTTCAAGCAGGAATCTTTAAAGGAAAGAGAGCATCTACCTTCATATCCTCTGAAGATTCTAAAAAGGCAAATCCAAAGGGAAACAAGAGAAAAAAAGAAGCAAAAAAGGCTTCGTGAGATAACAGTGTTTTGAACAGCTCTGGGATATCTTCATGTTGATCTTTTTTTTTTTTTTAAGACAGGGTCTTGCTCTGTTGCCCAGGCTGGAGTGCAGAGACACAATCTCAGCTCACTGAAACCTCCATCTTCCAGGTTCAAGCGATTCTCCCCCACCTCAGCCTCTCGAGTAGCTGGGACCACAGGCGTGTGCCACCACGCCCAGCTACTTTTTAAAAATTTTGGTAGAGACTGGGTTTCGCCATGTTGCCTAGGCTGATCTCGAACTCCTGAGCTCAAGCAGTCTCCCCACTTCAGCCTCCCATCCCAAAGGGCTGGGATTACAGGCATAAGCCACCTCACCTGGCCTCATTCTGGTCTTTTTTTTTTTAGTGGGGAAAACCACAATCTTTCGGAACCTTAATTCCTTCCTCTGTAAAATTGCATCTGGGGACTCTCTGAAATGAAATAAAATGCCTGGACAACTAACAAATGCAAAGGAAACTCACTCCACTCTGGTCAGGCCACGTGAGAGAGAGCTGGTACCTGGATTCTGCTGAATATTGTCAGCTTGGACTTGGAGGGATCTGCCGGGGGCCCGGCCGATGAGAAGGAGGCCATGGCTACCTGGCTCGGAGAAGCCGCACAGCACATATCCATCTTCGCCTTCTCTTTCCGGAAGCCGGAGAATCGCGGGGCCCTGGGGTTGCCCAAGAGCCGGTAGCCTCCACCCCGGGAGCAGGCTGGGCCCTTTTCACCTTTTGTGATCCTTGAAGCCGCGCCATTCTCGGCTGGGGCCTGCTTCCCTGGCAGCGAGGCTCCTGGTGGCTCCTCCCCACCTAACTGGGTCTGCCGTTGGCCTGTGGAGGGGAAGATGTCCTCCAGGTCCAAGGTCCCTTTAGAGGATCGCAGCTGCTTGGCCAGAGAAGAGATGTCTGGATTCCTGGAAGGGTCCAGAGACGGTGCTGCAAGGGGCGTTGGAACCGCGGCCACTTTCAGTCCCCCCTTTGCGTCTCGTCTCGTGCTGCCGGGGGAGGCCTCTCTGGGAACCCCGGGTGTGGTTTTTCTCCTGCGGGCTGGGGAGCCCTCTGCCTCGGGGTTTCCAGGGCCGGCGTGGAGAGAGTCCACAGCAGGAGCCAGTGGCGGGGGCTGCTGCGGCCACGGCCCCTGCAGCGGCCTCAGGGCGGCTGGTTTGCCCTCGGGCGCAGGGAGCTGGGAGGAGGCTGCTGCCACCTGGGCATGGGAGAAGATCCGCTGGGACTTGGTGATCATCTGGAACACCTGCATCTGCTCGTGGCTCACAAGAGGTTCCTGAGACTTGAGGAAGAGCTGGCGGAAGAGCGGTGAGGCATCCGCAGGGAGCCCGCCTGCCTTCTGGGCCTCCTGGAGGCCGGGCTCCCCGGGGTTCTGGCACAGGAAGGAGTCGCAGTCGACCTTGACCTTCTTGGGGGCGCAGGGGTCATCTTCCCCGCTGGCCGACCTGGGGTCGCTCGGGGCCTCCGCGGGGACCCTGAGGAGCGCGGCAGGGAAGGGCAGAGCATCCTCCAGGCCGCCGCCGGGGCCGGGCGGGGACTCCTCCGAGGGGCTTCCGCTGCTGGGTCCCGGGCCAGACTCGGAGCCCTCCCGCGAGGGCACGGCCGAGGGCTTGTGGACAACAAACACGTTGTTGCCTTTGCTTTTGGGACAGCCCGGCAGGTTCCGGAGCCACTGGAAGCTGTGGCTCGATGGCTGGGAACTGGCAGGGACCGTCTGGCCTCGGAAGAGAGGCAGGCAGGCAGGCACGGAGCCGCCCTCGGGCCAGCACTCCGCGGTGGACCGGGCCTGGAGCAGCGCGGTATCTGGCTCCGGCTCTGGCGGGTTGGGGGCGCCGTTCTCGGCGGCCCTGGAATTAGGGGCTGTGAACATGTCAGTGGCCGGCTCTTTCTGTGGGAGGCGAGGCTCCTCGGGAAGCTCGGTGTCCAGCGCTGCTGGGGCCGCGTGGGGGCCGGCTGGGGTGCAGGACGAGGACTCCGATGAGGTGGGGCAGGGACAGGCAGTGTTCCTCCCTTCGCTGTCTGAAGCCCCCGCCGGGGCTGGGCCAGGAGAAGGGGTCTTCTGGTGGACGATGCTACTCACGATGCGGCGCAGGAGGTCCCGGTGGGGCAGGAGGGAGCCGGGGGACCTGGCCTCTGGGGGCACCAGGGACCGCAGGCTGCTGGGGGGCGGCTGGCCGGCCGACTCGTGGGCGTGGGAGGAGTCCCCGCAGGCCTCTTCCTCCGGGGGGGCTTCCTTCAGGATGCACAGGCCGTGATGGACCTCGTAGTGCCGGCGCAGAGAGCGGTAGTCGCAGTAGCTCTTGCTGCAGCCCTGCTCGATGCACACGAAGGGCTTTGTCTTCTGATGGGTGAGCATGTGCCCGGTCCTGGAGCCAGACACAAGCAGGGGCGTCACCGGGGCACCTGGGACCGGGCTTTCTGCTGTAGGACCCTGGTGGCCCCCAAAAGTCTGTGGTACAGTTGCACCACAATTCAGAAATTGTACTCAGCCCCCACGAGGAAAGACCACCCAGCAAACCCTGCTTCGGTCAAAGCCATCTGGCAGGGGAGTTCCTCTCCCCTCACCTTTAAGCAAACCCCTTACAGAAAAGTAAAAAAAAAAAAAAACCAGCGGGGCACAGTGGCTCATGCCTGTAATCCCAGCACTTTGGGAGGCCGAGGTGAGTGGATCACTTGAGGTCAGGAGTTTGAGACCAGCCTGGCCAACATGGTAAAACCCGTCTCTACTAAAAATACAAAAAATTTAGCTGGGTGTAGTGGCACATGCCAGTAATCCCAGCTACTGGGGAAGCTGAGGCAAGAGAATCACTTGTACCCAGGAGATGAAGTGCATTGCAGTGAGCCGAGATCGCACCACTGCACTCCAGCCTGGGCGACAGAGTGAGACTCTATCTCAATAAATAAATAAACAAACAAATAAATAAAATTTTAAAAAATGCAAATAAAAAAATCCACTGAGGCCAGATCAGATTTCCCCAGAGTGGGTTCCCAAGGAACACAAAAACCTCCAGAGTTGCTCCTCAAGGACTTTGGCACAGCTAATAAATAAGTTTTGAAAAAACACCATTCACTCCTTGGAGGTTCACAATGCACAGTAGCAAATTTAATTAATTAATTTTTTGTTTTTGAGACGGAGTCTTGCTCTGTCACCCAGGCTGGAGTGCAATGGCACGATCTCGGCTCACTGCAACTCTGCCCCCCAGGTTCAAGCGATTCTTGTGCCTCAGCCTCCAAGTAGCTGGGACTACAGGTGCGTGCCACCACGCCCAGCTAATTTTTGTATTTTTAGTAGAGACGGGGTTTTGCCTTGTTGGGCAAGCTGGTCTCGAACTCCTGACCCTCAAGTGATCTGCCTGCCTTGGCCTCCCAAAGTGCTGAGATTACAGGCGTGAGCCACTGTACCCGGCACACAGTAGCAAATGTAAAAGCCACACAGAGAGAGACCTGTTTAACGTTCAGTGTCTCTCAAACTTATTTGCCCAGAGAACTGTTTTTGGTTTTGTTTTCAAAAAGCCCCTATTAGCATTCCTGAGAACCAGAATTCTGCAGAATAGACTGGAGGAGATGCTAACTTGGGGACGATCCTTCCTTTAACAAAGGAATCTGTGCCTTACCGTAGGAGACCCCTAAGAAGATGCTACGTGGAACCCCCCACAGCAAAGAAGCCAATTTACAGAGGCCCAATCCATAGAAACATTATAGAGCCAAACAGCCAAATGTGCCTATAGTTTCTGCAAACAGAAATGCATGTAAATGTGTATTGCATCACACCTACCTCTGCATTAACACATTATAAATATAAGCAGAGGAGTACATCACCCTCTGGGCCCCCAACAGCCCTGCTCTGGACAGTCCTAGTCTATGTGGACTAAATCATAAAGTCTTTCCCCAAAGGCTCACCCTCGGCCTCTGTCTGAGGGAAGCAAAAGAGAGGGAATCAGGAGACCTAAGTTCTACCCCCAGCTATTACCAACTTGTGACATGAGCAAATTGGCTCCTTTTCCTGGGGTAGGTGTGGGTGAGAGGATAAGATGAAAGATGGATTAGTCAAAGCCCCTTGTGAAAGGGAGGAGCCCCGTAAGAATGCTAAGTACTTTCATCTCCCACTTGCAGGTCTCCTGGTTTGAAAAACATGTGTCTTTCTTTCCCCCACAGGCAAGACAAGCTTATCATTTCCAAGACATTAAGCGGTGGCTCACACCTGTAATCCCAGCACTTTGGGGAGGCCGAGTCACGCAGATCACTTGAGAAATCCTGTCTCTACTAAAAATACAAAAATTAGCCAGGCATGGTAGTGCATGCCTGTAGTCCTAGCTACTCAAGATGAGGAGGCAGGAAAATCACTTGAACCCAGGAGGCAGAGGCTGCAGTGAGCTGAGATCACACCTCTGCACTCCAGCCTGAGTGACAGAGCAAGACTGTCCAAAAAAAAAAAAAAGGAAATTTTGCTCCTGACACTTTTTAAGTCAAAAGTTAAAAGGAAAAGAATGAGTTTTT
The DNA here is from genome assembly GCF_029289425.2 of Pan paniscus. Lineage (NCBI taxonomy): Eukaryota > Metazoa > Chordata > Mammalia > Primates > Hominidae > Pan > Pan paniscus. The sequence goes on from NC_073269.2 coordinate 53,699,386, forward strand.
TAAAAAAGAAAAAAAAAGAAAAAAGAAAAAGCTGGGGCCGGGTGCGGTGGCTCACACTTGTAATCCCAGCACTTTGGGAGGCTGAGGCAGGTGGATCACAAGGTCAGGAGTTTGAGACCAGCCTGGCCAATATGGTGAAACCCCATCTCTACTAAAAATACAAAAATTAGCTGGGCGGGGTGGCATGCGCCTGTAGTCCCAGCTGCTCCGGAGGCTGAGGCAGGAGAATCGCTTGAACCTGGGAGGTGAAGGTTGTAGTGAGCCGAGATCGTGCCACTGCACTCCAGCCTGGGTGACAGAGCAAGACTCCGTCTCAAAAAAAAAAAAAAAAAAAAAGAAAAAAGAAAAACAAGGGTTAATGCTCCATTGTCATGTTCTACAAGCAGGCGTCTCATCTTTCCTGTCTCGTGCTATCCCAAAACACAGATAACACAGATCCGTTTTCCTCAGACACCTACCAGAGACTCAGGACATAGCTCTATAAAGTTAGCCCAACTCCTCCCATGACACAATTGACTCAGGAGCCAGCTGTTAGGCGTTTTTAACCCACAAGCGGCCCATCTGCAAACAGAAGCAGGGGCTTCCTCACAGGCGTGAATTTAGGGGCTGGGACAGCAGCGCCCACTCTCTTCCCTGCGCTCTGATGGTGTGAGAAGAACGGAGTGGGCTGGGCACGGTGGCTCACACCTGTAATCCCAGAACTTTGGGAGGCCAAGGCGGAAGGATCACTTGAGGTCAGGAGTTCAAGATCAGCCTGGCCAACATGGTGAAACCCTGTCTCTACTAAAAATAATACAAAAATTAGCTGGGTGTGGTGGTGGGCGCTTGTAATCCCAGCTACTCAGGAGGCTGAGGCAGAAGAATCACTTGAACCCGGGAGGCGGAGGTTGCAGTGAGCCGAGATCATGCCACTACACTCCAGCCCGGATGACAGACAAAAAAAAAAAAAAGCATGGAGTGGCTGTGGCTGCGGCTGAGCAGAGGTAATACACGTCTGGAAAACCCAACAGAGGACGAGACAGGTTGATCTGGGAGAATAGGAAGAAGACCCAGGAACATGTCCCCACCCCCAGCCCCTGAACAGACGTTTTTCTGACCAGACTCCCACATACAGGTGGTCCTGGCGCTTAAAGGCCTTGCTGCAGATTTTGCAGACGTGCTTCCTTTCCTGGCTGTGTGTCAGGTAGTGCTTGCTCAGAGAACTGGCGCTGCTGAACACCTTCCCGCACAGGCTGCAGTCCAGAAGTGGGTTTTGAGGGGAACTGTGCTGCCGCTTTCCTTTCCTGGCACTCCCCGAGGTGGCCCTTCCTCCTTCGTCAGCCTCTTTAGCCTTAAGCACACCTAGCCCCAGGTCTAAACAGAGGGAGAAAGCACAGGTTATACACAGCCAAGGCAACCAAGCGAAAAGCACGACTAAGGCACTCTACACCTCTTAGAACCATGGTGGCCTTGTAAGTGTCGCGCAAGAACTCTTGCTCCACACAAAGTAAACAAGGTTCAGGAGCAGGTGAGGGGAACAGAAGCCCTGCAGGATGGCACCCGGACTTGGTGCCACGTGTGGAGGGATGACTGCAGACTGAAGCCCTTCCAGAGCAGCATGACCACAATGGGCTGGGCTTTATGACCACACCATCACCTGGTACTCTTGGAAGGGCAATTAGAAATATATTATCCAAAACCTTGGAAAAGTAGAAATCCTTGCACACACCCAGCCAATTCTGTTTTTGGGGTTTTCACATAAGGAAATAAATGTAGCTTTGTACAAAGATCTAGCTGCAAGGGAGTAAACTGTGATACTGCTTTTCCTGGTAAAATGTTATAAACAACCTAATATCTGGGTTGGGCATGGTAGCTCACACCTGTAATCCCAGCACTTTGGGAGGCTGAAGCAGGCGGATCATTTGAGGTCAGGAGTTCAGGACGAGCCTGGCCAACATGGTGAAACCCCGTCTCTACCAAAAATACAAAAATTAGCTGGGCATGGTGGTATGTGTCTGTAATCCCGGCTATTTGGGAGTCTGAGGCACGAGAACTGCTTGAACCCAGGAGGCGGAAGCTGCAGTAAGCTGAGATAGCACCACTGCACTCTAGCCTGGGCGACAGAGTGGGACTCTGTCAAAGAAAAAGAAAAAGAAAGAAAGAAAGACAGGAAGGAAGGAAGGAAAGAGAGAGAGAGAGAGAGAAAGAGAAAGAAAGGAAGGAAGGAAGGAAGGAAAGAAGGAAAGAGAAAGAGAAAGATAAGGAGAGAAGCAAAGAAAGAAAGGAAAGAAAAAGAAAAAGAAAGGAAAAGAAAGAAAGAAAGAATCAGACGGACTAGTAGGATTATTAGCTGGTTTTATTTTCCTCTTTTTGTATAGGTAAATTGTTTATATTTTATGTATCCCTTGGATAAAATGATAAAGTATATAGTTATGAATCACATCACCCAAGAAATAGTTAAAGGAACTGGGAATATTCAGTTTGGAGAGGTCAGACGTCTTCAAATATCTGAAGGGCCAGTGTATACAGGAGACAGCAGACTGCTTCTGTCTTGCTCTAAGTACAGTGGTGCGATCACAGCTCATTGCAGTCTCTAAGTCCTGGGCTCAAGTGATCCTCCCACCTCAGCCTATTGAGTAGCTGGGACTACACGGGCCACCACCACTCCCAGCTGATTTTTAAATTGTTATTTGTTGTAGAGCTAGGCTTGGTGAATGAAAATTAAAGGGAAGCTGACCTCACACCACTGGAAACATAGGGTTTGGCCTTGCTCACTGCTGTGTTCTCAGATGCGAGAGTTCCCATTCTGGCACTCACAGGCACTCAATAACTGTATGTTAGATGAAGGAATAATAAAAGATTTTTCTACTTTTTAGATTGACCTGAAAGGTGGATTAGACTGTCTTTTTTTTTTTCAATTTTTTTTTTTTTTGAGACTGAGTCTTACTCTGTTGCCCAGGCCAGAGTGCAGTGGCGCAATCTCGGCTCACTGCAACCTCTGCCTCCCAGGTTCAAGCCTCAGCCTCTGCAGTAGCTGGGACTACAGGTACCTGCCACCATGTCCAACTAACTTTTGTATTTTTAGTAGAGATGGGGTTTCACCATGTTGGCCAGGCTGGTCTCGAACTTCTGGCCTCAGGTGATCCACCCACCTCAGCCTCCCAAAGTGCTGGGATTACAGGTGTGAGCCACCGCGCCCAGCCTGCCTTTTTAATTTCTTATTTCTTATTATTTTCTTAATAGAGATGGGGTCTCACTACGTTGTCCAGGCTAGAGTGCAGGGGTTATTCACAGGCGCAATCATAGCTCACCGCAGCCTTGAACTCCTGGGCGTGAGCAGTCCTTCTGACTCAGCCTCCCAAGCAGGTGAGACTACACGTGCACACCACCATGCCCAGCTAATTTTTATTTTTATTTCTTGAGACAGGGTCTTATTCTGTCACCCAGGCTACAGTACAGTGGTGCAATCACAGCTCATTGCAGTCTCTAAGTCCTGGGCTCAAGTGATCCTCCCACCTCAGCCTATTGAGTAGCACGGGCCACCACCACTCCCAGCTGATTTTTAAATTGTTATTTGTTGTAGAGACGGGGTCTCACTATGTTGCCCAGGTTAGTCTCAATCTCCTGGACTCAAGCAATCCTCCTGACTTGGCCTCCCAAAGTGCTGGGATTACAGGCGTGAACCATACATAGCACCTGGCTTAAACTGCCTTATGAGATGGCAAGTTTGTTTGTTTGTTGAGATGGAGTCTCACTCAGTCACCCACGCTGGAGTGCAATGGCGCCATCTTGGCTCACTGCAACCTCTGCCTCCTGGGTTCAAGTGATTCTCCTGCCTCAGCCTCCTGAGTAGCTGAGATTAGAGGCGCCTGCCACCATGCCAGGCTAATTCTTATATTTTTAGTAGAGACAGGGTTTTGCCATGTTGGCCAGGCTAGTCTCAAACTTCTGGCCTCAAGCGATCCTCCCACCTCAGCCTCCCAAAGTGCTGGGATTACAAAGTGCATGAGCTACTGTGCCCAGCCAAGATGGCAAGTTTGGAAATAATAATTTATCAGGGATACTATGGAGATGGGATCCAAGAATTCAATGGGCCAGGGCATGGGAAGAGCAGGAGGTTGCTCTAAAGGATCCAATCGTGCAAATTCTCTGTGGCTCATGAGATGCAGTGTGACAGACACAGCAGAAGGGAAACTGGGCTGGGAGTCTTGAGGCCTAGACTCTCCTCCCAATCCTGCCTGTGGCCATTTGTCATGGAACTTGCTTGGCCTTTGTCTTTGTCCTCTGAGAAATTACTATAATGAGTAGTCAAATAACTCCAACAGTTTCAACAAGGAAAAACCGGGCTCCCTCAGGCAAAAGTCCTTAGCCTTACTCAGTCACTTAAAAATGCCTATTAAAATCGAGACCATCCTGGCTAACACGGTGAAACCCCGTCTCTACTAAAAATACAAAAAATTAGCTGGGGGCAGTGGCGGGTGCCTGTGGTCCCAGCTACTAGGGAGGCTGAGGCAGGAGAATGGCGTGAACCCGGGAGGCGGAGCTTGCAGTGAGCCGAGATCACACCACTGCACTCTAGCCTGGGCGATAGAGCGAGACTCCATCTCAAAAAAAAAAAAAAAAAAAAAGCCTATTAAAGCAACTATAAAACTAGAAAACAAAACGTTTTTAAAAATTGGCAAGGAGGCCAGGCACGGTGGCTTATGCCTGTAATCCCAGCACTTTGGGAGGCCGAGGAGGGTGGATCATGAGGTCAGGAGTTCGAGACCAGTCTGGCCAAGATGGTGAAACCCCGTCTCTACTAAAAATACAAAAATTAGCTGGGCGTGGTGGGGGACACCTGTAATCCCAGCTACTCGGGAGGCTGAGGCAGGAGAATCGCCTGAACCCGGGAGGTGGAGGCTGCAGTGAGCCAAGATTGCACCACTACACTCTAACCTGGTGACAGAGAAAGACTCCGTCTCAAAAAAATAAATAAATAAATAAAAATTGGCAAGGACACTGAAAAACAGGCAAACAGAGGAACTAGCCTGGGAAGTCACTTGATCTTCTTAGAAACCAGTGTTATAAGGGCTCTACAGTTTTTTAACATTTATTTATTCATTTATTTGTTGAGATGAAGTCTCACTCTGTTGCCCAGCCTGGAGTGCAGTAGCATGATCTCAGCTCACTGTAACCTCCATCTCCCAGATTCAAGCAGTTCTCCTGCCTCAGCCTCCCGAGTAGCTGGGATTACAGGCGCCCACCACCATGCCAGGCTAATTCTTTTTTTTTTTTTTTTTTTTTGAGATGGAGTCTTGCTCTGTTGCCAGGCTGGAGTGCTGTGGTGCAATCTCGGCTCACTGCAACCTCCGACTCCCTGGTTCAAGCGATTTTCCTGCCTCAGCCTCCCAAGTAGCTGGGATTACAGGCACGTACCACCACACCCAGATAATTTTTGTATTTTTAGTAGACAGATTTCACTATGTTAGCCAGGATGGTCTTGAACTCCTGACCTCGTGATCTGCCTGCCTCGGCCTCCCAAAGTGCTGGGATTATAGGCGTGAGCCATCACGCCTGGCCAAATTATTGTATTTTTAGTAGAGATGGGGTTTCGCCATGTTGGCTAGGCTGGAGTGGAAATCCTTATCTCAAGCGATCCGCCCACCTCAGCCTCCCAAAGTACTAGGATTATAGGCATGAGCCACCATGTCCGGCCAGAGCTATAAAATTGTTTAATGCTCCATCTGGGTAAACTGACTTTGAGGAAAATATTCAAAGAACTAATCCAAAAGAAAACTCAACATGTACAAAGTTGTTCACAGAAACACTTTAACAGTCCAAACAGCAAGAATATGGTCTAACCAATGGAATAGCTATTTCAGTGACCCTCAGTATGAAGGTCTACCTTCAATATGAAAGCAAATACACCAACTCTTACAACTTAAATGGAATTATATACTTAATATTATCTCTGCAAGACTATGTATGTCTGACTTTACCCACATGTTTAAAAATTTACAAGTGAGGTCAGGTGTGGTGGTTCACACCTGTAATCCCAAGCACTTTGGAAGGCCAAGGTAGGCAGATTGCTTGAGCTCAGTTCGAGACCAGACTGGGAAACATAGTGAAACCCCTTCACTACTAAAAATACAAAAGTTAGCTGGGTGTGGTGGCACACACTTGTAATCCCAGCTACTCAGGAGGCTGAGGCGGGAGAATCACTTGAACCTAGGAGGCAGAGGTTGCAATGAGCCGAGATTGCGCCACTGCACTCCAGCCTGGGCGACAGAGCGAGACTCCGTCTCAAAAAAAAAGAAAACAAAACAAACAAAAAAAACACGAATATCTCGCCAGTGCTTTAAGGTCTATGAAGTGTGTTTACAATAGTTCCTTCTTTTGTTTTACTCTGGGGGGAAGCAGAGAGGATATGATTGTCCACCTGCTTTATGGATAAAGACACTGGGGTCTAAGAAGGCCTGACCAAAGATCAGAAGGGACCGGACCCCAGTTCATTCTGGAAATGTGACATCAGCCTCTAAGGTGTGGTAATGGGAAGGAAAGTCTTCAGTAAATGCTAACATCTGCCCACACACCACACAAAAGATAAGGATATCCCCAAACACCTAAGTTTCTGAACATTATTCCCTAGAATGAGTGTTCTGTTTCCTTTACTAAGAATTGGGGGCCGAGTGTGGTGGCTCACGCCTGCAATCCCACCACTTTGGGAGGCGGAGGTGGGAGGATCACTTGAGGTCAGGAGTTCGAGACCAGCCTGGCCAATATGATGAAACCCCATCTCTACTAAAAATACAAAAATTAGCCGGGCATGGTGGCAGGCGCCTGTAATCCCAGCTACTGGGGAGGCTGAGGCAGGAGAATTGCTTGAACCCGGAAGCCAGAGGTTGCAGTGAGCCAAGAATGCACCACTGTACTCTGCCTAAAAAAAAAAAAAGAATTGGCCGGGTGCGGTGGCTCATGCCTGTAATCCCAGCACTTTGGGAGGCTGAGGCGGGCGGATCATGAGGTCAGGAGATCAAGACCATCCTGGCTAATGCAGTGAAACTCCGTTTCTACTAAAAATACAAAAAAATTAGCCGGGCGTGATGGCGGGCGCCTGTAGTCCCAGCTACTCCGGAGGCTGAGGCAGGAGAATGGTGTGAACCCAGGAGGCGGAGCTTGCAGTGAGCCGAGATCGCGCCACTGCACTCCAGCCTGGGCAACAGAGCAAGACTCCATCTCAAAAAAAAAAAAAAAAAAAAAAGAATTGGGGAATGATTCCCAAGTAGGAAAAAAGGTGACTGTTCCCTAAGTCACCTGTAGGAGGGAAAAATTTTCTTAACCAATCCATGCAGAATCAGTCCCTAGCTGGCCACAGAAACTGTCGAACATCCTGCGGGGCCCTTCTACCCAGGTGACAGCCTCACCTTGTAAGGATGCCTGAGACTCCGAATCTGCGTACTCCTCCAGCAGCTTCACAGAATCACTGTCCTTCCCGGAGTACAGGGACAAGGTGTCTAAGTTGTCCTCCAGCACCTCACTGGACATGTCAGGCGTTGGGAGGCTGGGGTCCGGGTCCAGACCACTCAGGCCAGCATAAAGAAAGCCTCGCGTGTTGGGACCCAAATCCCGGTTGAGGGTGTCGCTGCAGTTGAGCCCTTGGCTCTCTGAAAATGAAGGGAGGTGCATTTCTGATGGGAGGGCACCCTCGTCTCCAAGGCTGTACTGGTCCATGGCTCTCCACTGCCAGGTCTTGGCCAAGAGCTACTCTCCAGATAAGCAGAACCATGTAAGGAGACAGGGAGGAGAGAGCCCTTGATGGCAACTAATTCCTGAAAATGAAGCAAGAAGAATGAAAGTTATTAGGTGGCAAAACAGCATTGTGGGCAGAGCACGGACTTGCAATGCAAGCAGACCTCGATCTGGGTCTGTTCTCTGCCTCATAACAGCCATGTGGCTTTGGGCAAGTCACTTAAGCTCCACGAGCCCCAGGTGCCTCATCTGTAAACTGGGCATAAGAGTACCTCCTTCACAAGGTTGTTGTAACAAATAAAAGTACTTCCAGCAACATGGTGGACTGAACTGACCTCTTGCTCCAGCTATAAACATATACATGTATGACAAAAGATAATTTTTTAACACATAGCCTAGGTCAAAAGACAGGAAAAATCCCAAGTGCCAGCAGCAACAAGAAAACTCAATGCTGGAGGTGTAAGCTCACGTAGGCCCCAGGGGAAAATCAGAATCAGATACAGGGCCTAGAGCCATTTGTCCAATATGGTGGCCACTAGCTCCATGTGGCTATGAAGTACTTGATTTTTTCTTTTAATTTTTTACAGATATCAAATCGAAAATGGATAATTTTTTTAAGATATGGGGTCTCACCATGTTGCCCAGGCTGGTCTTGAACTCCTGGGCTCAAGCGATCCTCCCACCTTGGCTTCCCAAAGTGCTGGGATTACAGGTGTGAACCAGCGCACATGGCCCTGTGAAGCACTTGAAATGTGACTGGCTTGAACTGAGACAGGCTGTGAGTGTAAAATACAACCTGGATTTGGAAAACTTTGTACCCAAAAAAGTCAATTTAATACGTTTCTATATAGATTAAATGTGGAATGATAATTTTTTTTCTTTTTCTTTTTTTTTTTTTTTTGAGATGGAGTCTCATTCTGTCACCCAGGCTGGAGTGCAGTGGCGGGATCTCGGCTCACTGCAACCTCTGCCTCCCAGGTTCAAGTGATTCTCCTGCCTGAGCATCCCAAGTAGCTGGGACTACAGGTGCACGCCACCACACCTGGCTAATTTTTGTATTTTTAGTAGAGATAGGGTTTCACCATGTTTCCCAGGCTGATCTCGAACTCCTGACCTCAGGTGATCTACCTGCCTTGGCCTCCCAAAGTGCTGGGATTACAGGCGTGAGCCACTGAGTCCAGCCTGGAATGGTAATATTTTCCATATAATGGGCTAAATGCAACATGTTATTAAAATTAACTTCATCTGCTTATCTTTTTAATGTGGCTCCTAGGAAATTTAGATTATATATGGCTCGTATTCTGTATTATCAAATGCTGCCCTGCTGTCTGGGACCTGGGATGATAGCAGACACGTGGGAGAGGGAAACAGGGCCTTGAGTTCCCAGGAAACGGAGGCCTGGGACCCTGGAAGAGCTGAACCATCCACAGGAAAACTAAACAAACGAAAAGAAAAGCTTCACACTAGCCTAGAAAAGTACCCCCAAGAACTAGAAAAAAATAGCCAGTGAGAGATGACAAAGCTGAGCATTCTACAAGTCTACAAAAGAATGACAATTACCCTGATGGCAAACTTCTCAACAGAAACAAGCCTCGAAGATAAGAATAAGAATATCATCAGTGGACTAAGGAAAAGTCAGCCAGCACAGAGCTCAACATACAGGCATGAGAGAGGGAGGGAGGAGGCTGGGCGCCAGGGCTCACATCTGTAACCCCAACACTTTGGGAGGCAGAGGAGGGAGGATTGCTTGAGGCCAAGAGTTTGAGACCAGCCTGGGCAAGACAGCAAGACTGGCTTCTACAAAAAATCAAAATATTAGCCAGGTGTGGTGGCGTCTATCTGTAGTCCCAGCTATTCAGAAGGCTGAGGCAGGAGGATCACTTCAGCCTGGGAGCTTATAGACTTTTACACACAAGGCCTAAGAATCTACCTTATAGACCCTGGTCCAAAAAATGACTAAAAGTTTTGAGTCAATTGGGAAAAAAAAAAAAGAGATGATGGTAACTTCATACTTTTAAGCTTGCACACTAAAAGAATCTAAGTATAACCACCAAGAGAAGAAAAATAAACCACATAACATCTAAACTAGTAGAATTTATTCCCCCCAAAATGGGCAGGGGGAGTGGGGCAGCAGAGTTTACTTTAAAATACTGCAGGGAAAAGAGAGAAAAGACTCATAGTACTGCAACTAGGAATTAAAGAGGAAACACATCACTAATGACCTTAGAAAAAATAAAAAGGATTATAAAAGAATACTACAGGCCAGGCGTGGTGGCTTACGCCTATAATCCCAGCACTTTGGGAGGCCGAGGTGGGCGGATCATGAGGTCAGGAGATCGAGACCATCCCAGCTAACATGGTGAAACCCCGTCTCTATTAAAAATACAAAAAATTAGCCGGGCATGGTGGTGGGCGCCTGTAGTCCCAGCTACTCGGGAGGCTGAGGCAGGAGAATGGTATGAACCCAGGAGGCGGAGCTTGCAGTGAGCTGAGATCATGCCACTGCACTCCAGCCTGAGCAACAGAGCGAGACTCCATCTCAAAAAATAAATAAATAAATAAATAGAAATAAAAGAATACTATAAACAACTGTATTCAGATAATTAAAAAATTAGATAACTTAGATACATTAACTTAGTTATTTAAATTAGATAACAGATTAAAATGGGCAAACTGCTAGAAAGATACAAAGTACCAAAACTTACTCAAGAAGAAACAGAATTTCTTTTTTTTTTTTGAGATGGAGTTTTGCTCTGTCGCCCAGGCTGGAGTACAGTGGCGCAATCTCAGCTCACTGCATCCTCCGCCTCCCGGGTTTAAGCAATTCTCTGTCTCAGCCGGATTACAGGTGCCCACCACCATGCCCAGCTAATTTTTTTTTTTTTCCTGAGACAGAGTTTCACTCTGTCGCCCAGGCTAGAGTGCAGTGGCGCCATCTCCGCTCACTGCAAGCTCCACCTCCCAGATTCACGTCATTCTCCTGACTCAGCCTCCCGAGTAGCTGGGACTACAGGTGCCCGCCCCCGCGCCCGGCTAACTTTTTGTATTTTTAGTACAGATGGGGTTTCACCATCTTGGCGAGGCTGGTCTTGAACTTCTGACCTCGTGATCCACCCGCCTCGGCCTCCCAAAGTGCTGGGATTACAGGTGTGACCCACCGCGCCCAGCCAAGAAACAGAATTTCTGAATAGACCTGTGAGAAATAAAAAGACTGGGCCAGGCACAGTGGCTCACGCCTGTAATCCCAGCACTCTGGGAGGCCGAGGTGGGCAAATCACTGGAGGTCAGGAGTTTGGGACCAGCCTGACAAACATGGTGAAACCCCATCTCTACTAAAAATACAAAAACTTAGCTGGGCATGATGGTAGGCACCTGTAATCTCAGCTACTCAGGAGGCTGAGGCACAAGAATCACTTGAACCCGGGAAGCAGAGGTTGCAGTGAGCTGAGATCGTGCCACTGCACTCCAGCCTGGGCAACAGAGTGAAACTCTATCTCAAAAAAAAAAAAAGAAAGAAAAGAAAGAAAGAAGGAAGGAAGGAAGGAAAGAAAGACAGACTCAACTAGTAATTTTAAAGTTCCCTGTACATCTTGCCATAGAAACACCAAAAACAAAAAATCAACTTTAACAAAACTCTGGGAAGCAGTCAAAGCTTTATAGCAACCAAGCAAACCCTAAGAAAAAGGTGACTTTGATGTTTGATTACAGGCTCACGCCTGTAATCGCAGCACTTTAGGAGGCCGAGGTGGGCAGATCACCTGAGGCCAGGAGTTTGAGACCAGCCTGGCCAGCATAGTAAAACCCCATCTCTACTGAAAATATAAAAGTTAGCTGGGTGTGGTAGTGCACGCCTGTAGTCCCAGCTACTTGTGAGGCTGAGGCAGGAGGATCGCTCGAACCCAGGAAGCGGAGGTTGTAGTGAGCCGAGATTGTGCCTCTGCACTCCAGCCTGGGTGACAGAGCAAGACTCTGTCTCAAAAAAAAAAAAAAAAATGGTGACTGAAACCCAGTGGGAGAACTTTGTGGCATATTTAACTTACCCCTGCCCCATCCCTACTCCCTGGCTCAGCAGTGGTCTCGAAGGTAGCAGCCCATGTTTCTGGTGTGGGTTCCCTGGTGCTGGAGGGAACAGAGAGGATCTGGTTTTCAAAGAACAGTGGTTGTCTGTCTGACCTGTCAGTGGCTCCCTGAAAGCCCAATGCAAAGATCTTGCCTTTTTTTGTACCTAACTGGCAGCTCTCTGGGGTGCAGAGTGGCTACAGACAGGGCGTTTGTTGCAAACATTAAAGTCAAATGAACTAGACGCTGCAGGCTGGCGCAAAAGATATTGATTGGGGCAAACAATTGACTTGCTAAAAGCCAGGGAGGAAAAGCTGGGAAGTTGGATACTTTGGAGAAATAAAGGCTTTGAAAAATGAGCCAGGCATGGTGGCTCATGCTTGTTATGCCAGCATTTTGGGAGGCCGAGGCAGGTGAATCACCTGACATCAGGAGTTTGAGACCAGCCTGGCCAACATGGTGAAACTCCGTTTCCACTAAAAACACAAAAATTAGCTGGGCATGGTGGCAGGTGCCTGTAATCCCAGCTGCTTGGGAGGCTGAGGCAGGAGAATCACTTGAATGTGGGAGGTGGAGGTTGCAATGAGCCAAGATTGCGCCACTGCACTCCAGCCTAGGAGACAAGGGCAAAACTCTGTCCCAAAAAAAAAAAAAAAAAAAAAAAAAAAAAAAAGTCCACACTGGCAGTTTCTTATAAAGCTACACATAATTTTTTTCTGCATCTACTTGATGATTGTAATATATATATGTATAAAATCTTATCATGCAATCCAGCAACTACACTCTTAGGCATCCATCCAACTGAGCTGAAAACTTCAGTCCACACAAAAGCCTGCACACACATGTTTATAGCAGCTTTGTTCATAACTGCCCAGAACTGGAAGCAATCAAGACATCCCTCAATAGGTGAATGGATCAACAAACTGTGGAACATCCAGACAATGGAATGTTCTTCAGGAATAAAAAGCAATAAGCTCTCAAGCCACACAATGACATGGAGGAACCTTAAATGCACATTGCTAAGTGAAGGAAGCCAGTATGAAAAGATTACATACCGAAAAAAAAGAAAGACAAGACTACATACTGTGAGACTCCAACTATATCACATTCTGGAAAAGGCAAAACTATAGAGACAATAAAAAGACCAGCAGTTCTGTGGTTTGTGGGGTGAGGAGTGAAACTATTTTGCATAATAATCTAATGCTGCATACCTGACATTATACCATAGTCAAAACCCACAGAACTATACAACACAGAGACTGAGCTCTGGCTGGGTGTGGTGGCTCACACCTGTAATCCCAGCACTTTGGCCCAGGAGTTTGACAAAGTCAGACCCTGTCTGTACGAAAAAAAAATTTTTTTTAATTAGCTGGGCATGGTGGCACATGCTTGTGGTTTCAGCTACTTGGGAGGCTGAGGAGGGTGAATCGCTTGAGCCCAAGAATTGGAGGCTTCAGTGAGCTATGATTGTGCCACTGCACTCCAGCCTGGGCAACAAAGTGATACCCTGTCTCAAAATAATTAATTAATTAAGTATTAAAAAAAATTTAAAAATCCAAATGAATAAAAAAAGAGCTTCCACATATTCCTGGGAATTTAGAAGGTGGCATCTCAGGGTGGGCACATGTTTGGAAAGGACCAGAGAAGGCTTCCAAGCTCTCACCTCTGGCTGACCTTCGCTCTGTGCAGGCAGAGAGTGAAGGCGAAGGTAGGGTTGTTAACCGCCTGCCTGAGTGTGGAAGCAGTGCCCCGCTGCAACTGCTGGGAGCTTTTTGTTTTTTGTTTTCTGTTTTGTTTTTTTTTTAGCTCCAGGAGTTTAAGAAGATCTCTGTTAAGTCACTAGCTGACCACTAAACTAACAGAACAGTCTACTGACCACACCCCACAAAGAACACAATCTTTACAAAAATAGCTTAGAAAAGCCACTAAACAAACAGTTACAACCCACAATAAGCAGAAACAACCAAGCCTGAGGACAGGGAAGAAAGGAAGAATCCCATTCCCAGAGTTACCAGACTGCAATATGCAAAATATCCAGTTTACAGGCTGGGTGCAGTGGCTCACGCCTGTAATCCCAGCACTTTGGGAGGCTGAGGCGGGTGGATCACCTGAGGTCAGGAGTTCAAGACTGGCCTGGCCAACATGGCGAACCCCCGTCCCTACTAAAAATATAAAAATTAGCTGGCTGTGGTGGCAGGCACCTGCAATCCCAGCTACACGGGAGGCTGAGGCAGGAGAATCGCTTGAACTCGGGAGGTGGAGGCTGCAGTGAGCCAAGATCGTGCCACTGCACTCCAGCCTGGGCGACAGAGACTGTCTCCCCCAAAAAAACAAAAACAGGCCAGGCACGCTGGCTCATGCCTGTAACCCCTGCACTTTGGGAGGTCCGGGAGGGCGGACCACTTGAGGTCAGGAGTTCAAGATCAGCCTGGCCAACATGGTGAAACGCCATCTCTACTAAAAATACAAAAATTAGCTGGGCGTGGTGGTGTGTGCCTGTAATGCCAGCTACTCAGGAGGCTGAGGCAGGAGAATCACTTGAACCCGGGAGATGGAGTCTGCAGTGAGTTGAGATTGTGCCACTGCACTCCAGCCTGGGTGACAGACTGAGACTCCATTTCAAAAAAAACAAAAAACAAAAAACAAAACAAAAAAACCAAACAGATAAAATGTCCAGTTTTCGAATCATGGAATCTTGAGAAAAATGAGAGATCGAGTTTTTCAGCAAAAAATTATGAGTCATGAAAACAAAAAAGCATAGCCCCTTCAGATGGCCATCTGTCTCACACAAATGGAATCAGATGACCTGTGGCCTTCTGTGTCTGGCTTCTTTCACTAAGCACAGTGTTTTCAAGGTTCACCCCCATTGCAGCACGTGTCACTGCTCCATTTCTTTCCAGGGCTAAATAATGTTCCCCTGTCTGGAGAGACCACATTTTGTTTAACCACTCTCCTGTTGATGAACATTTGGGTTACTTCCATTTTGGGGCTATTGTGAATAATTCTGCTCACACCTAGATGTTAAAGAAATGCTTCATGACTCACTGATAACAAATCTAGTGCATACTTGAATAACGGGAGTTTGGGACTAGATTTCTAGGCCACCAGTTTCTACTTTCTAAGAACTTTTCATGTTGATATGTAATAGAACCTCTGCACCTGCAATGTCTGCATTGCATGTTATATGTCTACCTGCCTGTCTGCGTGTATGCAGCCTATTGAGGCAGCACAAATTTAAAGTCACATACAGGTACGTAATCCCATATACAACTCTGAGACCCAACTGAGTTTCAGAATTTGAGGGGGTTTTAGAAGTGTAAATCAATGCATACCCCGTATTTTAAGTAACTTCCAGTGGGGTTCAAGGCAGTACCTGGTAACCAAATAATTATTTCTGCATCATTGCCTATGACCACTCAGCGTACGTGAAATAAAGGCTGTGAAAAGCAACATGTAGGGTCAGGTTTGGCCACCAGATGATATTCGAGATGCCTCAGGATTCTCAGAGCTTTTTGGGTTTCCAAAAAATCAGGGAGAGGAGTGTGGATCTGTAAGCCAAATTCAAATTTCACCAGTTCCACAGTGTCTGCTACAGTGCTGCTATAAACTGTTTTCACCACTCCATGAGGGGAAAAACCCATCTCCCCCTGCATCTCCCAATAATAAAAACAAGTGAATAAAAATCATACATATATTTTTTGAGACAAAGTCTTGCTGTGTCCCCTAGGCTAGAGTGCAGTGGTGCAATCTCGGCTCACTGCAACCTCTGCCTCCTGGGTTCAAGCAATTCTCCTGTCTCAGCCTCCCAGTACCTGGGATTACAGGCACTCACCACCACGCCTGGCAAATTTTTGTACTTTTAGTAGAGATAGGGTTTCACCATGTTGGTCAGGCTGGTCTCAAACTCCTGACCTCAGGTGATCCACCCGCCTCGGCCTCCCAAAGTGCTGGGATTACAGGCATAAGCCCCCGCGCCTGGCCTAAAAATCGTATTTATTAAGCACTTTCTCCACATCGGGTATCATACCAAGTGCTTTATATGCATTAACTTACTTCTCACAAAAACCTAGATTGTAGTATTACTTCCCTTTTACAAATAAGGAAAGAGAGACTAATTTGTCCAAAGTCAAAACCCAACAGCCAGATCTTAAACCCAGATACTCTGACATTAGCGCTAATGGTCTTGCCCATTACACAGTACTGATTCCCTATAAACTGAACTGTATACTGCACTGCTCCAATTAAACTACAAAACACATAAGGTGCTGGGTCAGGGGGAAGAATGTCTCTGGACTCCCCAAGGCCAAATCACCTGCTTTCCAATATACTCCCATAGTCCACAGAACAAACTGGTCAGGTTACAACCTCAGACAGGCAAGCCAAAAGTCCAAAGGCCATGCCTTGATATTTACATCCTTCTCCAGACAGTAAAGCAAAACCCTCTCTACCGATACTGAGCTTCCTTTTATTCTGTCAACAAATACATTCAATTCAACAAGAGTTTTAGCACCTTCTAGGTACAAAACTCTCTGCTAGCCCTTACGAGGCAGAGTTTATGGTCTCCTGCAACCCGGCAGACATTCCCAAGGACCCAAATACTCTTTCCAAGAATTTTATCATTTTGTGTTTTAATTTAAATGCTCAACATCACTAACGATCAGGGAAATGCAAATCAGAACCACAATGGGATACCACCTTACTCCTGCAAGAATGGCCGTAATCAAAAAATCAAAAAATAACAGATGTTGGCATGGATGCGGTGAACAAGAAACCTTTCTACACTGCTGGTGGGAATGTAAACTAGTACAGCCACTATAGAAAACAGTGTGGACATTCCTTAAAGAACAAAAAGTGGAACTACCATTTGATCCAGCAATCTCACTCCTGGGTATCTACCCAGAGGAAAAGAAGTCATTATACGAAAAAGATACTTGCACATGCATGTTTAGAGCAGCATAATTTGCAATTCCAAAAATATGGAACCAGCCCAAATGCCCACCATCAATCAAGGAGTGGATAAAGAAATATATATATGATGGAATACTACTCAGCCATAAAAAAGGAACGAAATAATGGCATTCACAGCAACCTGGATTGAACTGGAGACTATTATTCTTCTAAGTGAAGTAACTCAGGAATGGAAAATCAAACATCGTACGTTCTCACTTTGTAAGTGAGAGCTAAGCTATGAGGATTAAAGGCATAAGAATGATACAATGGACTTTGGGGACTTGGGGGGAAAGGGTGGGAGGGGATGAGGAATAAAAGACTACAAATTGGGTTCAGTGTATACTGCTTGGGTGATGGGTACACTAAAATCTTACAAATCACCACTAAAGAACTTACTCATATAACCGAGTACCACCTGTTCCCCCAAAATCTATGGAAATAAAAAACTAAAAAAAGAAAAAAGAAAAGAAAAACCCAGTACATCTGGATCATTAGAGGACTCCCTTGTAACCAAGTACTACCATGTGGTTTCAATGCCTGGGTGTGTTTATGATTGCACTCATGCCAAAAAGGACTACTTAATTGCTTCAGGCTAAAAAGAAGAGGGTGGAGGGGGATTTAGCTCATAATAATGCCTTCGGGCTCTACTAGAGGCCAGCTGGCATCACGGTACAAATGGAGGTTTTGCTGCAGTTCAAATTGAGACAAGGGATGGGAGAATTGAGACCTCACAGGGCCTGCTAAACCCAAAAGGGCCCAGGGTGGCAGTTGGCAAAGTAATTGTTTCAAGGAGCAGTTAAGTTTCAGGAAATGGTATCCCTCTCATTAAATTAAATCGGTTTGGTTGCTTTGTTTATATTTAATTTGCAAATTGATTTTGGCTTTATAGCTGCACAGGAGCTATACACTTTAGGAACTTATGTCTTGTTCTATCATCACTGATGCCTTAATAGTTTTAAAACAATTTAAGTCAACATTGGGGATCTGAAGCAATTTTAATTTTTTTTCTTTTAAAAAAGTGCTATCAGCCCAGCGCAGTGGCTCACGTCTGTAATCCCAGCATTTTGGGAAGCTGAGGTGTGCGGATCACTTGAGGTCAGGAGTTCGAGACCAGACTGGCCAACATGGCGAAACCCCATCTCTACTAAAAATACAAAAATTAGCCGGGCATGGTGGTGGGTGCCTGTAACCCCAGCTACTCAGGAGGCTGAGGCCCAAGAATCTCTTGGACCCGGGAGGCGGAGGTTGCAGTGAGCCAAGATTGTGCCACTGCACTCCAGCCTGGGTGACAGAGTGAGACTCCATCTCAAAAAAAAAATAAAATAAAATTTAAAGGGGCCATCATTCCATGACTGGTGGGGGTGAGGGGAAACAAAGGATTCTTCTATGAAATGCTACGACCTTTTGGGAAGGTAACCTACCATGAGATTCTAGACTGTAGAAGTAAGTCCACAATAGATAAATAATATTTACTATGTGTGTTGTTTGGAGGGGAGGGAACAATCTGAATGCCCATCTGATTTACAAATATATTTTATTTAGTCTGCAATATATTTAAATATGTTTCCATTAGTTATCCAGTTAAAGAATAGATGGGGCCGGGTATGGTGGCTCACACCTATAATCCCACCACTTTGGACAGCTGAGGCGGCAGATCACCTGAGGTCAGGAGTTCAAGACCAGCCTGACCAATATAGTGAAACCCCATCTCTACCAAAACTACAAAAATTAGCTCGGCATAGTGGCACTCACCTGTAGTACCAGCTACTCAGGAGGCTCAGGCAGGAGAATTGCTTGAACTCGGGAGGCGGAGGTTGCAGTGAGCCAAGATCATGCCACTGCACTCCATCCTGGCGACAAAGCCAGACTCCATGTCAAAAATAAATAAATAGATAAAATAAGGCCAGGCGCGGTGGCTCACACCTGTAATCCCAGCACTTTGGGAGGCTGAGGCGGGCGGATCACAAGGTCAGGAGATTGAGACCATCCTGGCTAACACGGTGAAACCCCGTCTTTACTAAAAATACAAAAAATTAGCCAGGCGTGGTGGCGGGTGCCTGTAGTCCCAGCTACTCGGGAGGCTGAGGCAGGAGAATGGCATGAACCCGGGAGGCGGAGCTTGCAGTGAGCCAAGATCAGGCCACTGCACTCCAGCCTGGGCCACAGAGCGAGACTCCATCTCAAAAATAAATAAATAAATAAATAAAATAAAATAAATAATAGAAAAATAGATGGATAGAGCACTAGAGCATCACTATCCAAAAGCACTTTCTGTGCTACTAAGCCTGCACTGCCCAATACTGCAGTCTTTAGCCACATACACAGAAATGCAGCTAACACCCTTGAGGAACTAAACTCTTTATTTTATTTAAGTTTAGTTAAATTTATTTATTTATTTATTTAGAGACAGAGTCTCACTGTGTCACCCAGGCTGGAGTGTAGTGGTGCAATCTCAGTTCACTGCAACCTCTACCTCCTGGGCTCAAGTGATTCTCCTGCCTCAGCCTCCTGAGTAGCTGGGGATTACAGGTGCCCGCCATCATGCCCAGCTAATTTTTGTATTTTTAGTAGAGATGGGGTTTCACCATGTTGGCTAAGCTGGGTCTCGAACTCCTTACCTCAAATGATCCGCCCTCCTTGGCTTCCCAAAGCGCTGGGATTACAGGTGTGCGCCACCGCGCCCGGCCAGTTAAATTTAAACAGGTACAAGCGGCTAATGGCTATCATATCAGATGGTGCAAATCTAGGGATTTCTCATTCAAGTTAGGCTTTCCAACTTCTATTTAAAAATGTGAAAGAAAAAATCAGAAGATCTGCCAATGCTGAGTCCACATTCCTGCACGGCAACAATTGGTTGGAGGTGAGAAGCCCCCACCACTCCCTATTCTCTCAGCTCACTGATTTCTGTGCCCTGCCAGGCCTCTGGAGGCATCTGAGTTTATGACCCTCCAAATGAAACCCTCCAAACTCAGGCTTAAATGTCACCTCCACTATAGAGAACACTTCCAACATAACAAAGTCTGAGATTAATTTCTCCCTCCTCTGAACCCTGACAAGCACTTGTGTAACAATCCACTTAACATTTACTCTAAATTATCTAGGAAGTTAATTATCTTTAAAGTTCTCCCATTTTCTCCAGACTCTCAGCTCTAGGATGGCTGGGACTCGGCCTTAGGTGTCTAAACTTCTCACAGTATCTTGCCTAGCACAGAACTTTGATCACAGAAGGCTCTGAGCATCCTTTTCATTCATGAGTGACAGAATTCCATTGTGCCACCTCTTTTCCTCTTTGAAAAGCTCCAACCACTGTTCTGCCACCACACCCCCCACCTCCCAAGCACCACCTTCTCCCTTCTCTCCCTGGTCATCAAGTCTGAGTAACAGCAGGTTCCTGGGAGTTGAGAAGACAGACTTGCAGCTTTCACCCTAGCTATGCAATTTCCTTCATTTTATTTTATTTTATTTTTTGAGACAGGGTCTTACTCTTGTCGCCCAGACTGGAGTGCAGTGGCGTGATCTCGGCTCACTGAACCTCCACCTCGCGGATTCAAGCGATTCTCCCATCTCAGCCACCTGAGTAGCTGGGCTTACAAGCATGTGCCACCACACCTGACTAATTTTTGTATTTTTAATAGAGACAGCGTTTTGCCATGTTGGCCAGGCTGGCCTCGACCTCCTGCCGTCAAGCAATCCACCTGCCTCAGCCTCCCAAAGTGCTGGTATTACAGGCGCAAGCCACTGCACCCGGCCTGCAATTTCCTTCCTTACTTTCCTACTCCAATTTTTTTTGTTTTCCTGAGTTGAAGTCTCTCTCTGTCACTCAGGCTGGAGTGCAATGGCGTGGCCTTGGCTCATTGCAACCTCCGCCTCCTGGGTTCAAGTGATTTTCCTCCTCAACCTTCCGAGTAGCTGGGACTACAGGTGCACACCACCACACTGGGCTAATTTTTGTATTTTTAGTAGAGACGGGGTTTCACTATGTTGTCCAGGCTGGTCTCAAACTCCTGACCTCGTGATCCACCCACCTCGGCCTCTCAAAGTGCTAGGATTACAGGCGTGAGCCACTGTGCCCAGCCTCCACTCCAAATATTATTGTAAACTATAGACCCATTTTGTTTGGCCTACACAGTATTTTTACAAATTGGATTAGTCATCAACATTTTTTTTTAATGGGGAGATTTCACCTTCCTATATGGATTTCTGGTTTCTTTTGAAAATGATTAGATTTGATATTCCTTCACAGTTAACAACGAGGTAGATCTGAGGGACAAATGGCATCTCTAGAAAGGGCTTATGGTCTCCAGTTTTCCCAGCCCTCACTTATCTTCCTGCCTGGCCCTTATAATATTCATCATTGTAATAATAATAATAATAATAACAGTGAACATTTATTGAGGCTTTATGACATGCCAGGTACTCTTGTAATCACTTGTGTATCATCGTATTTAATTCCCACAATACTTGAGGCATATACTGTATTATTAACCCTATTTCACCAATGAGGTAAATAGTCCAGAGAAGTTGAGTAACTTGCCCAAAACCAAGCTAGGATTCAACCCTGGGTAGTCTAATTTCGAAACGCTTACGCTCGCCCGCTCCACTATGCTTTTATCACACACTTGAGACTGGGACTCCTGCTTCACACTCGTGCCTACATTCTTAAGTAGATCAAGAAAGACTTCCAGCTGGGCAAGGTCGTTCTCGCCTGTAATCCCAGCACTTTCTGAGGCCTAGGTAGGAAGATTGCTTGAGTCCAGGAGTTCAAGATCAGCCCAGGCAACAAAGTGAGATCCCCGCCGCCCCCCACCCATCTCTACAAAAAAATCAAAAATTAGCCAGGTGTGGTGGTGCACACCTGTGGTCCCAGCTACTCGGGAGACTGAAGCAGAAGGATTGCTTGATGTTGGGAGGTCGAGGCTCCAGTGAGCCAGGATCACACCACGGCACTCCAGCCTGGGCAAACAGCGAAACCCTGTCTCAAGAAAAGAAAGGAGAAAAGAAAAGAGCAAAACAAAGCACAAAGACTCCCTCCTATAGTTTATAGTCATGTAACCAATAACTAATTTTAACCAGAAGGTAAAGTCATTTTCTCTGGCCGGGCACGGTGGCTCACGACTCTAATTCCAGCACTTTGGGAGGCTGAGGCGGGCAGATCACAAGGTCAGGAGATCGAGACCATCCTGGCTAACACGGTGAAATCCTGTCTGTACTAAAAATACAAAAAATTAGCCAGGAGTGGTAGCGGGTGCCTGTTGTCCCAGCTACTCGGGAGGCTGAGGCAGGAGAATGGTGTGAACCCAGGAGGTAGAGCTTGCAGCAAGCCGAGATCACTCCACTGCACTCCAGCCTGGGCGACAGAGCGAGACTCCATCTCCAAAAAAAAAAAAAAGTCCATTTTGGCTGGGCGTGGTGGTTCATGCCTGTAATCCCAGCACTTTGGGAGGCTGAGGCAGGCAGATCACTGGAGGCCAGGAGTTTGAGACCGCCTTGCCAACATGGTGAAAACCCGTCTCTACTAAAAATACAAAAATAAGCCGGGCATGGTGGTGGGCACCTGTAATCCCAGGTACTCAGGAGGCTGAGGCATGAGAATCACTTGAACCTGGGAGGTAGAGTTTGCAGTGAGCTGAGATAGTGCCAATGCACTCCAGTCTGGGCAACAGAGCAAGACTCTGTCCTAAAAAAAAAAAAAAAAAAAAAAGCGCATTTTGTTTTTGTTTATATATAATGGGTTTATTACTGCCCTTTTAAAATCAATTAATAAACATTTTGAAAGTTTATTAAACTTCTAATACAGCAAATGCCAGTAGATAAAGTTTACATAAACAAAAATTCTCTACAGCCTTCAATAATTTTTAAGTGCAAAGGGGTCTTAAGAGCAAAAGTTTTAAATTAGCTGGGTGTGGTGGTGTGCACCTGCAGTCCCAGCTACTTGGGAGGCTGAGGCAGAAGAATTGCTTGAACCCGGGAGGCGGAGGTTGCAGTGAGCCGAGATCGCACCACTGCACTCCAGCCTGGGAAACAGAGAGAGACTCCATCTCAAAAAGAAAAAAAAAAAAAAAAGTTTGAGAACTACTATTCCAATAAGAAAAAGTCCTGCATGTACACATACACATGTGCCCAAGCAGACACGCATCTAAAAGAAAGAAACCCGAAACTGAAAATTCCAAAGTGGTGGCCGGCAGGCATATTTTATAAGTTCCCTATGCTGTCTTTTTTTTTTTTTTTTTTTTTTTTTTGAGACGGAGTCTCACTCTGTTGCCCAGGTTGGAGTGCAGTGGTGCAATCTCGGCTCACCACAACCTCCGCCTCCCAGGTTCAAGCGATTCTCATGCTTCAGCCTTCCCAGTAGCTGGGACTATAGGCGCCTGCCACCACGTCCAACTAATTTTTTGTATTTTTAGTAGAGACAGGGTTTTACTATATTGGCCAGGCTGGTCTCAAACTCCTCAGCCACCTTGGCCTCCCAAAGTGCTGGGATTACAGGCATGAGCCACTGCGCCCAGCCTACGCTGTCTTATTTAATTCTTAAATTATCAAATGTGTTGCTAGCATTTAAAAATCAGAAGATTTCACCTAAGGATAGTTTTCTGGCCTCTTCTCAAAGAAATCGAAAGTTCTGGCAACACTGGCCTGGCATTTCCACTGCCTGGCATCACTTAGATGGGACATACAATCTTTGCTTCACGACAATCCTTACTTCTTCCCTTTACCTGTGCCTTACCTGTAAGTATCTGAGTTGCCACCCTGAGCTAGGGAAGGAAAAACGTTTTTTGCAATAAACATCAATAAAGAAACACACATCAATCCATGTCTGCACTCCTCCTAACAGGTCAACATGCACAATAAATAGCCCTTTTCCCTGTTTGACTTCTCCAAAGCAGTAACTTGTATAATTCCCATTAGTACGGACTTTGGTATTGCTTAGAAACCCTCTTGAGAAAGAACGAGATCTATCCAACAAAGCAGGTGTCTTTGGCCCAGTGCAAAGGAAGGAAACTCACCAGAAGAGCAAGTTAGTGAATCTCCAGGGAACAGGAGGACCCAGTTTAGGCCCCACAGGGAGGGGGTTCAGGTGACAAGCAGACCACTGGATATGTCCTCCTGGAACACTGAGTGGTAAATGCAAGATACTCCCAATTTCTTTTGCCCTGAAAGCAGGTGGCGGGAAGGAAGAAGCAGTCAGGACTTGGGTCCCAAAGAAACAAGAACAGAGATGTGAAAATGGAGAAGAGCAACAATTTTTGGAAGAAGGCAGAAAGCAGTATCAACAGCGGAGATCTGAGTGAGGAGGAAAGGTTTTTTTGGTAAGAAGAAATAATTGTTCCTTCTTTCCTTATTTTTCCCCCGTGGGAAGAGACCTAGAGAATTTTACCGGGAGAAACTTAATTAGGGCAGAATTGGTGATAAAATAAGGATATTTGCTGGAAAGTTGGGGGTAGGTGAGGAGGACTGGAAACATAAATATTAGACGAGAGAGAAACTGGAAGGAATTAGTTGGTTTGTTCTAAGCGAAGATATTCCAAAAAGGGGCACTCTAGGTGTGAAGAAAAAAATTTTGCTGGAAAGTGATCCTGAACGGATGAAAAAAAAACTGGGTTAATTTTTTTTCTTTTTTTGCGCTAAAGGAAGTTACTTAAAGGAGGGGGAGGGGCATGTCAAGGAAGGGAGGAGAGATTTGGAGTTTTGCTGGAAGATCCTAAAAAGTGATAAATCTGGGTGCCCCAAAGTGGGACTATGGAGGAGGAAGGGGGATTCTGAGCAGAAGGGGCCTGGAAGAGGCTAGCGAATGCAAGGCCCAGATGCAGAAGGTGGGGAGGTCGGGTAGGGCCCGCGGCGCGAGCTGGGGGGCTGCGAGGGGGCAGTTGAGGCCCGGGGGAACGGAGTGGGAAAGAAAAGGGGGTGCAGCGGGCCAGGGGCTCCTGAGGAGGGTCTTCTCCAAGGGGGAAGGGCCTGTGGGGTGCAGCGGGGCCCGGAGCTGTTGGGTTGCAGAAGATGCGTGCGTGACGCAGGGTGAGGGGCGCCCGCCGCGCCTGCTGCGCCCCTCGAAAGGCAGATGGGGCCCCCTAAAAAAAGAAATCAAGAAACGAATGAGATTGTAAAAAGGGGGAGGGGTTGAAAAAAGAGGAAATAATAGTAATGGGGGATAAGGAGGAAAGGGAGGGGCAGGGGCAGCAGCAACCGGGTTTTACCCGCCCCCGGGGGCTCGCGCGCCGGACCTCGCGCCTGGCGCCTCGCGGGGCTCCCAGCGGCCTCCCGCCTTCCCCGCGCCGCCCGGGGCGCACGCGCAGCCCGGCCCACCCCCGGATCTCCTCGCTCACGCGCGGCGCAGGCGCGCGTACGTGACCGCGGGCCGCCTCACGCCTCCCAGAGCGGCCTCGCGCGTGCCTCCTGGCCGCGCGCTCTCGGCTGCTTCTCCGAGGGGCGGGGCTTGCCGCGGGCGGGAAAGGAGGCGGTTGGTCGCCATTTTGGGAGGGGGGCGGTTGAGGGCGGAGAGTGAGAAGAGTGAGCCGGGGAGGAGCGGCGGGGGGAGGGGCCAGTCCCCCAAGACCCGCACCCCGAGGCCGAGAGTCCCGGGAGCCTCCACTCCAGCCATTGTTCCTGGTGGGCGGTGTTAGAACGCGGTGGCGGCCGCTGGATTGCTGCCCCCAGTCCCCGGAGGGGCCTCTGAGCAGCGTCCTGGTGCTGGGAGGCCGTATCGTCTGTTTCCGAGGACCCTGTCGCGAGCGCGGGAGTCTCTCGGGGTCTCTTCTGCCTCAGTGGGTGGGGGAGATGTGGGGCGAGCTGCTCCTCCCTTTTTAAAAATTTTTTTTCAGAGACAGGGTCTCTCCCTGTCCCGCAGGCTGCGATCACGGCTGCCGCACCCTCCCCTTCCTGGGCTCAGGCGATCCTCCTGCCTCAGTCTCTTGAGTAGCAGCGACCACAGGCGGGCGCCGCCACACCTTGCTAATTTTTACATTTTTTTTAGAGATAAGGTCTCGCCATGTTGCCCAGGCTAGCCTGGTTCCCCTGGGCTCAAGCGATCCTCCTGCCTCAGTCTCCCAAAGCATTGGGATTATAGGTGAGAGCCACCGCGCCCGGCCTGTTACTCCCTTCTTTGGGGAAAGGCTGAGCCATCTGGGGCCCCTGCTCCGTGCTGAGCTCTGTTGGGAAGGGCGGTAGGCCCTGGTGCCGACTGGCCAAGGACCATCTTTTTTTTTTTTTTTTTTTTTTTTTTTTTGAGACAGGGTCTTGTTCTGCTGCCCAGGCTGGAGTTCAGTGGTGCGATCTCGGCTCACTGCAATCTCCGCCTCCCGGGTTAAAGCGATTCTCCTGTCTCAGCCTCCCGAGTAGCTGGGATTACAGGCACGCGCCACCACGCCCGGCTAATTTTTTGTATTTTCAGTAGAGACGGGGTTTCACCATGTTGGCCAGGCTGGTCTTGAATTCCTGACCTCAGGTGATCAGGTGATCCGCCTGCTTCTGCCTCCCAAGTGCTGGGATTACAGACCTGAGCCACCGTGCCCGACCTGGCCAAGGGGTTTGAACTGTCCTGCAACTGAGGCAGATAATTCATTCCTTAGAAACGGAGTGCTGAAGTTCTGTGGAGAATGAGAGCAGATTAGTGGTTGCCCGGGGTGGAAAGGGGCATGGCGGATCTTATCTGGGTAATGGAAATATTCTAAAACTGAGCTATGGGCCAGGCGTGGTGGCTCACGCCTGTAATCCCAGCTCTTTGGGAGGCCAAGGTAGGAGGATCCCTTGAGCCTAGGAGTTTGAGACCAACCTGGGCAACCTAGTGAAACCCTGTCTCTAAAAAAAAAAAAAAAAATTAACTGGAGATGGTGGCATGCGCCTGTAGTCCCAGCTACTTGGGAGGCTGAGGCAGGAGGATCGCTTGAGCTTGGGAGTCCAAGGCTGCAGTGAGCTATATGATCAGGCCATTGCACCCCAGCCTGGGGCATAGAGCGAGACTCTGGTGGGGGAAAAAAAGGGTTATGGTGATGGTTGCACAACTCAGTAAATTTCTGAAAATCAGTAAGTATACACTTAAGTGAGTGACTTTTATGTAAATTATACCTCAAAGTTTTTTTTTTTTAATTGATTATTGGGGGAGGAAACAGAGGAAAGAAGAGGGCCTGTCATCTTGCTTTAGGATCCCTTCATTTAGCAAGTTTTTATTGGGTCTCTGTTCTAGGTGCTCAGATATAGTGTCTGGGTCAAACAGACATTCCTCTCCTCCTGGAGCTTATGTTTTAGAGCAGTGCTGTTCAGTAGTAATAAAATGCAAAGCACCAGCCACTTATGTAATTTTACATTTTCTAGTAGCCATGTTTAAAAAAAGGAACAAAATGTAAAGAAGGCAGGTGTGGCGGCTGGCACTTGTAGCCCAGCTACTTGTGAGGCTGAGACAGGAGGATCACTTGAACCCAAGAGTTGGAGACTGCAGTGAGCTATGGCCCTGTCTGTGTAGAGCCACTGCACCAGCCTGGGCAACATAGTGGGACCCACTCTCTTAAAAAAAAAATGGCTTGGGATGGGTGTGGTGGTTCACACCTGTAATCTCAACACTTTGAGAGGCTGAGGCAGGAGGATTGCTTGAGTTCAGGAGGTCAAGACCAGCCTGGGCAACACACCCAAACCTAAAAATCAAATAAATAAAAGTAAATAATAAAATAAAAGAGAAAGAACACAAGTGAAATTAATTTGGTAATATTTAATCCCAAATATTTCAACACGTTATCAGTATAAAAACTAAGAGATAATTTACACTTTTGGGGCTGTCTTTAAAACCCCACATATACAGTATTTTACATTCATGGGACATCTCAATTCAGACTAGCCACATTTCCAGGGCTCCATGGAACCTTGTAGCGAGTGGCTCTGGTACTGACAGCATACCTCTACAGGGGGACAAGCAAATGCATTTACTTTTTTTGTTGTATTTTTTTGATACAGGGTCTCACTATGTCACCTAGGCTGAAGTGCATTGTTGTAATCATGCCTCGCTGCATCCTTGACTTCCTGGGCCCAAGCTATTATCCCACCTCAGCCTCCTGAGTAGCTGGTACTACAGGCATGCACCACCACACCCAGCTAATTTTTTGTATTTTTAGTAGAGACAGGGTTTTGCCATGTTGGCCAGGCTGGTTTTGAACTCCTGGGCTCAAGCAGTCTTCCTGCCTTGGCCTCCCAACATGCTGGGATTACAGGAGTGAGCCACCGTGCCTGGCTGCAAATACATTTATAATGCACTATGTTATACCTTGAAGAAAAACAAAGGAAAGAGGATGGGGTCAGAGGGTATTGTTTTATACAGGTCAGTAAAGGCTTCTCTGGTGAGATTGCATTGAGCAGAGATCTGAAGGAAGTAAGGAAGGGTCCTATGAAAATATCTGGGGGAAGAAGAGAGGGAACAGCACGTGCAAAGGCACTGAGGCAGGAAGATGTGGAACCCTTTTGAAAGACAGCAGAGAGGCCAGGCATGGTGGCTTATGCTTGTAATCCCAGCAATTTGGGGGGCCCAGGTAGGCTGATCACTTGAGCCCAGGAGTTCGAGACCAGCCTGGCCAACATGGTGAAACCCCATCTCTACTAAAAATACAAAAAATTATCTGGGCATGGTGGTGCACACCTGTAGTCCTAGCTACTCGGGAGGCTGAGGCATGAGAATCTCTTGAACCTGGGAGGCAGCGGTTGCAGTGAGCCGAGATCACGCCATTGTGCTCCATCCTTGGTAACAGAGTGAGACTCTGTCTCAAAAAAAAAAAAAAAAAAAAAAAATCAGAAGAAGAGAGACCAGTGTGGCCAGAACCACGTGAGTGAAGAAACTAGGGGCAGATGGCATAGGGACTTACAGGTCATGCTAAGGCAGGAATTAAACTCCTGGAAACAATTTCAGAGGGTTCTTCCTTTATTTAGCACACTTTTTTGTTGTTTTGTGGGGTTTTTTGTTTGTTTCTTTTATTTTCTTTCTTTTTTTCTTTTTCTTTTTCTTCTTTTTTTTCTTTTGAGACAGAGTCGCGCTCTGTAACCCAGGCTGGAGTGCAGTGGCACCATCTCGGCTCAATGCAACCTCTGTCTCCCGGGTTCAAGTGATTCTCCTGCCTCAGCCTCCTAAGTACCTGGGATTACAGGCTCGTGCCACCACGCCCAGCTAATTTTTTGTATTTTTAGTAGAGACGGGGTTTCACCATGTTAGCCAGGATGGTCTCCATCTCCTGACCTCGTGATCCACCCGCCTCAGCTTCCCAAAGTGCTAGGATTACAGGTGAGAGCCACTGTGCCTGGCCTTCTTTTCTTTTTCTTGTTTTCTTTTTTTTTTTTTCGCTTATTTAGCACACATTTAAAAAATGCTTTGTTTCAGCCATGTAATCTCTCTTGATGGAGGAAATAAGGATCCTAGCCACTGGACAGTGAGAATTTAGTTAAACAACAGGACTTTAAGCTCCTGAAATAAATTAGCATCTTCTGTCATTGATAGACATTGAACACTTCATGGACAAAGAAGATAAATGCAACACATAAACAAAAAATTAGCATTAGCCAAGCATGCTTGTAATCCCAGCACTTTGGGAGGCCAAGGCAGGTGGATCACCTGAGGTCAGGAGTTCGAGACCAGCCTGGCCAACATGGTGAAACCCCCATCTCCACTAAAAATACAAAACTTAGCCAGGTGTGCTGGTGCGTGCCTGTAATCCCAGCTACTCAGGAAGTTGAGACAGGAGAATTGCTTGAACCTGGGAGGTTGAGTCTGCAGTGAGCCGAGATGGCACCATTGCACTCCAGGCTGGGCAACAGAGCGAGACTCTGTCTCAAATAAAAAAAAGCATTTAGGATTTATTTTAAAGGCCTACAAATTAAGGTGACAACCTAATAAAAAAAAGAATATAAGATTTGAAGAGGCACTTCATACAAGAGGAAACATGAAATGAGGACTAACCACAACAACAAGAGAATGCAAATTAAAACCAAAGATACCACAGCACACCTACCACTTTGGTGAATTAAAAAAAAATTTTTTTTTCTGTTTGCTGAAGCAAGACGAACTGACTATACAGGACTAGTAACGGGTAAAATTGGTAGAACCACACTGACAAACCCAGGGGTTGACTCTAGAAAACTTCTTGATCATGTGCACCAAGAGATGTAACAGAAGAATAAGCAGCAATGTTTGTAATAGCAAAAAAAAGAAAAGAAAAGAAAGGAAAGAAACAGATTGGATCCTGGATTCTGGATTGAATAATCCTGGAACAAGATAAATAAATAAATAAATAAATAGGCCAGGCATGGTGGCTCACGCCTGTAATCCCAGCCCTGTGGGAGGCCGAGGCAGGTGGATAACTTGAGGTAGAGAATTTGAGACCATCCTGGTCAACATGGTGAAACCCCATCTCTACTAAAAATATAAAAATTAGCTGGGCATGGTGGCAGGCACCTGTAATCCAGCTAAGGCTTAGGAGGCTGAGGCAGGAGAATCGCTTGAATTTGGGAGGTGGAAGTTGCTGTCAGTGAGCTGAGATGGTGCCATGGCACTCCAGCCTGGGAAACAAAGTGACAGTGACTTCATCTAAAAAAAAAAAAAAAAGACATTACTTAAAAAACTAGTGAAATCTCCAACAAAGGCCAGGCATCTGTAATCCCAGCACTTTGGGACCCCAAGGCAGGAGGATCACTTGAGCTCAGGAGTTCAAGACCACCCTGGGCAACTTGGTGAGATCCTGTCTCTACGAAAAAATTTTAAAAGTTACCCAAGCATAGTAGCACACACCTGTGGTCCCAGCTACTCCACAGGCTAAGGCGAGAGGATTGCTTTAGCTCAGGACTGCATTCCCATCTGGTTAACAGAGCAAGACTGTCTCAAAAAAAAAAAGAAAAAATCTCAACAAAGATTGGAATTTAGTTAATAGTAATGTATCCACTTTTTTTGGGGTTTTTTTTTTTTTTTTGAGACAGAGTCTCGCTCTGTCGCCCAGGCTGGAGTGCAGTGGCGCAATCTCAGCTTGCTGTAAGCTCCGCCTCCCGGGTTCACGCCGTTCTCCTGCCTCAGCCTCCCGAGTAGCTGGGACTACAGGCGCCCGACACCACGCCCAGCTAATTTTTGTATTTTTAGTAGACAGGGTTTCACCGTGTAGTCAGGATGGTCTCGATCTCCTGACCTCGTGATCTGCCCGCCTCGGCCTCCCAAAGTGCTGGGATTACAGGCGTGAGCCACCACGCCCAGCCTTTTTTTTTTTTGAGATGGAGTCTGGCTCTGTCTCCCAGGCTGCAGTGCAATAGCATGATCTTGACTCACTGCAACCACCGCCTCCCAGGTTCTGCCTCAGCCTCCAGAGTAGCTGGGATTACAGGCGCCCGTCACCACACCCAACTAATTTTTATACTTTTAGTAGAGACGGAGTTTCACCATGTTGGCCAGGGTGGTCTAGAACTCATCCTGACCTCAGGTGATCCGCCCGCCTCAGCCTCCCAAAGTGCTGTGCTGAAATTACAGGCATGAACCATTGCACCCCGCCTGTTTTTTGTGTGTGGTTTTTTTTTTTTTTTTTTTTTTGAGACAGGGTCTCATTCTGTCGCCCAGGCTGCAGTGCAGTGGTGCCATCTGGGCTCACTGCAATCTCCGCCTCCCAGGTTCAAGCCATTCTCCTGCCTCACCCTCCCGAGTAGCTGGGACTACAGAAGTGCACCACCATGCCTGGCTTATACATTTTTTATTTTTTGGTAGTGACGGGGTTTCACTGTGTTAGCCAGGCTGGTCTCAAACTCCTGGCCTCAGGTGAGCCGCCTGCCTCGGCCTTCCAAAGTATGAGGATTTTAGGCATGAGCCACCGAGCCTGGCCAATGTTTTTGTAGTTTTGACAAATGTATAGTTGTGTCACTTAACAACGGAGATCTGTCTGAGAGATGTATCTTCAGGTGATTTTTTCCTTGTTGCGTGAACGTCGTAAGCTGTACAAACCCAGATGGTATAGCCTAGCACACAGCTAGGCTGTATGGTGTAGCCTATTGTTCCTAGGCTACAAACATGCAGCATGCAACTGTACTGAATACTGTAGGCAGCTGAAACACAAAGGTAAGTATTTGTGCATCAAAACATAGAAAGGTACAGTAGACCAGGCGTGGTGGCTCATGCCTGTAATCCCAGCACTTTGGAGGCCGAGGCAGGTGGATCACCTGAGGTCAGGAGTTCGACACCAGCCTGGACAACATGGTAAAACCCCATCTCTACTTAAAATACAAAAATTAGCCAGGTGTGGTGGCAGGCACCTGTAATCCCAGCTACTTGGGAGGCTGAGGCAGGAGAATCACTTGAACCTGGGAGGCGGAGGTTGCAGTGAGCCGAGACCTCGCCACTGTACTCCAGCCTAGGCGATAGAGCGAGAGTCCATCTCAAAAAAAAAAAAAAGAAAAGAAAAGAAAAAAGGAAAGGTACAGTAAAAATACAGTATTATAATCTTACAGGACCTCTGTCATATGTGTAGTTCTTATTGGCCAAAACGTTGTTATGTGGCACATGACTGTCCTGTGATAAAGTAAGATGCCAACATCAGGGAAAGGGTGAGGGGGATGTGGGAACTCTTTGTACCATCTTTGCAAGTTTCCAGTAAATTTAAAATTACTCCAAAATAAAAAGTTTAGGGTGAAAAAAGAAGAAAAGGAAATGAAAATGTCCACCTATAGGAGACTGGATAAATTGTGGTATATTTATTCAATGGAGTATTATGCAGCAGTGAAAATGAGTCAATTTCCATTACACACAGCAACACAGATGTGCTCCCATTTACATATAAAATTTCAACAGGGTGTGGTGAATCGTGTCTGTAATCCCAGCACTTTGGGAGGCCAAGCTGGGAGGCATCACTTGAGGCCAGGAGTTCAAGACCAGCCTGGACCACATGGCAAGAAAAATTAAAAATAAACTGGGCGTGGTGGCATGATCTGCCTGTAGTTCCAGCTTCTCAGGAGGCAGAGGTGAGAGGATCGCTTGAGCCCTGGAGGTCAAGGTTGCAGTGAGCCATGATCCCACCGCTGCACTCCAGCCTGGGTGACACAGTGAGACTCTGTCTCGAAAATAAATATCATTTCAAAACACAGGCAAAGCTAAACAATAAGCGGTTTAGGGACATAGATAGAATTATTATTTTTTTTTAAAGTAAGGGAGCCAGGCATGGTGGCACACACCTGTGGTCCCAGATACTCGGGAGGCTGAGGCAGGAGGATCACTTGGGACCAGGAGTTCTGGGCTGTAGTACACTATGCCAATGCAGTGTCCACGCTAAGTTTGGCATCAATTTGGTGGCCTCCTGAGAGCGGGGGATCACCAGGTTGCCTAAGGAGGGGTGAACTGGCCCATGTTGGAAATGGAGCAGGTCAAAACTCCTGTGTTAATCACTGGTGGGATCATGCCTGTGCATAGCCACTGCACTCCATCCTGGGCAACATAGCAAGACCCTATCTCTTAAAAAAAGAAAAAACTAGCCAGATGTGGTGGCATGTGCCTATAGTCCCAGCTACTCAGGAGGCTGAGGTGGGAGGATCGCATGAGCCCAGGAGTCCGAGGTTGCAGTGAACTATGATTGTACCACTGGACTCCAGCCTGGTCTACAAAATGTGACCTTATCTCTCATAAACAAAACAAAACAAAATAAAATGGAAGCCCCTGAGAAGCTAAGGGAAAAGATGCTCTTCAGAAGGAGAGGGGTACACCCTGGCCGCAGGTTCCTCTTCTCTGCCACCTTTTCCTGTTGTCTCCATCTATTCACTTTGTTCAGCATTGCTTTCTGTGATTTGTCTTTTGAATCACGTCCTTCAAGCATTCTCAGACTCCTCACTCCTCTCGGCCTCTAAAGGACTCACCTGGCCAAACTCCAGCCATCCTCTTCTCTGTGCCAGCCGAGCCCAGCAGAAGGAAACCACCCAGCCAGCCCAACGGGTTTTACCTGAATCAGAGAAATCACAGGCCTCAGACAGGCACAGGGCACTCTCTATGTGTCTCTGGTGTGCTTACATTTCCCCCCTGCCCTCCAGCCCATGACTAGGTCCCACACTTCCCTGTGCACATAGAAGCCATCAGAAGGGAACCCCCTTGTCACCTGTCCCTGTGATTCCCTCTCTCAAGGATTGGGGTCTCCCTCCCTCCTTCCTTCCTTCCTTCTTTCCTTCCTTCCTTCCTTCCTTCCCTGCCTCCCGCCCTTCCTTCCTTCCTTCTCTCCCTCCCTCCCTGCCTTCCTTCCTTCCTTCTTCCCTTCCACCTCCCTCCTTCTCTCCCTCTTTCCTCTTCCATTGAAGTTTCTCCTCCTCTCCTCCTCCTCCCCCCTCCTCCTCTTCCTCCTTCTCCTCCTCCCCTCCTCCTCCTCTTCCTCTGCCTCTCCTCCTCCTCACCTCCTCTTCATCCTCCCCTTGTCCTCCACCTCTTCCTTCCCCCTCCTCCTCCTCTTCCTTCCCCCTCCTCCTCCTCTTCCTTCCCCCTCCTCCTCCCCTCCTCCTTCCCTCCTCTCCCTCTCCTCCTCCTCTTCCTCCTCCCCTCCCCCCTTTCTCCTCCCTCCTCTTCATTTCCTCCTCCTCTTCTCCTCTTTTTCTTCCTGTCTCGTATATCATTCATCATCTCTCTCTCCTTCTGCCAAATCATGCCCATCACTATCCTCAAATGCTCCTGCCTCTTCCATTCATTTTTTAAAAAGAATTCCTCCCTTGAGGGAACCGAGAGATAAGAGAGACTGTAGCCACAAATCAACCACATGCAACCCAAGGACTTTGGATGCTGAGTCGAACAGACCAATGTTTTGTTTCGTTTTGTTTTTAAATTATCAGACAAGTAGAGAAATCTGAACTCTGACTGCCTATTCGATGATAGGAAAGAATTATGGTGCATTTTTTAGATGGATCACGGGATTGTGGTTATATTTCTATAAACAAACCTTATCTCCAGAGATATGAAATGAATAATCTGTACATGAAATGATGTGATGTCTGGGATGTGTTTTAAAACTATCTAGTGGGGTGAGGGTGGGGCCAATGAGAGAGGGTAGAAATGAAACAGCATTGGCCATGAGTTGATAATTGGTGAGGCCCAGTGACCGGCATGTGGAGTTAATCATACTCTTTTATTTTTATATATATTTGAAAATGGGCTTATTTAAAAGTGATGTAAAAATTCCTCTCTTTGGCTGGCTGCAGTGGCTGACACCTGTAATCCCAGCACTTTGGGAGGCCAAGGTGGGCAGATCACCTAAGGTTGGGAGTTTGAGACCAGCCTGATCAACATGGAGAAACTCTGTCTCTACTAAAAATACAAAATTAGCCAGGCGTGCTGGTGCATGCCTGTAATCCCAGCTACTGGGGAGGCTGAAGCAGGAGAATTGCTAGAACCTGGGAGGTGGAGGTTGCAGTGAGCCTAGATCATACCACTGCACTCCAGCTTGGGTGACAGAGACTCTGTCTCATAAATAAATAAATAAATAAATAAATAAATAAATAAAATACAACAAAATCACACAATAAAATCCAACATCCCTCGCCACATCCTGTAAATCTGGTCTGTCCACCCTCTGGCCTCACCTCCACTCTCTGTTCAGGCTTGCTCTCCTCCAAGCACACCAACAGAGCAAGTTCCTATATGCTGTTCCCTCTTTCCAGAAGATTCACCTGGCTTCTTCCCTCCCCTCCTCAGTCTGTGCTCAATTGTCCCCTGCTGGGAGGTTCCTTCCACTGACTATTCTCTCCAGTTTATTTTCTTCGGGAAGCTCATCTCTACCTGACATCACGTCACACCTGGTTGTTTGTTGATCGTCAGTCTCTCTGCTAGAATGTAAGCTCCATGCTGGCAGGGGCTTTGTCTGTTTGGTTGCCTAGAACAGTGCCTGGCACGCAGTAGATAATTAATTTTTTTTTTTTTTTTTTTTTTTAGAGATGGCATTTTACTCTGTTGCCCAGGCTGGTCTGAAACTCCTGAGCTCAAGCGATCCCCCCACCTCAGCCTCCCAAAGTGTGTGAGCCACTGCACCCAGCTAATAATTAATACTTTTTAATTTTTTTTGAGACAGGGTCTCACTCTGTGGCCCAGGCTGGAGTGCAGTGGCACAATCAAAGCTCACTGCAGCCTTGACCTCCCCAGGTTCTGGTGATTCTCCCAGCTTAGCCTCCTGAGTAGATGGGACTACAGGCATGCACCACCATTCCCAGCTAATGTTTGTGTTTTTTGTAGAGACAGGGTTTCGCCATGTTGCCCAGGCTAATCTCAAACTCCTGGGCTCAAGCAATCTACCCACCTTGGCCTCCCAAATATTACTTTTAAAATAAATGAATTTAAATCTGCCAGTCTCTGACAAAATCTTATTTGGCCACAGTTGCTTTGGATGTAAAAACATGCATAAGTAAGGCTGGGTGCAGTGGATTTACCCAGACAGAGCATTACCCAGCATTTACCCAGACAGAGCCGGAAACGATGGCTTATACCTGTAATCCCAGCATTCTGGGAGGCTGAGGTGGGTGGATCAATTGAAGTCAGGAGTTCAAGACCAGCCTGGCCAGCATGGTGAAACCCCGTCTCTATTAAAAATACAAAAATTAGCTGGGTGTGGTGGCATGCGCCTGTAATTCCAGCTACTCAGGATGCTGAGGCACGAAAATCGCTTGAACCCAGGAGGTGGAGGTTGCAAGGTTGCAGTGAGCTGAGATCGCACCACTACATTCCAGCCTGGGTGACAGAGTGAGACTCTGTCTCAAAAAAAAAAAAAAAAAAAAAAGATGTGGCTGGGCATGGTGGCTCATGCCTGTAATCCCAGCATTTTAGGAGGCCGAGGTGGGCAGATCACTTTAGGTCAGGAGTTCAAGACTCAGGAGTTTGAGACTAGCCTGGCCAACATAGTGAAACCCCATCTCTACCCAAAATACAAAAATTAGCCGGGTGTGATGGCACACACCTGTAATCCCAGATACTCGGGAAGCGGAGGCATGAGAATTACTTGAACCCAGGAGGCGGAGGTTGCAGTGAGCTGAGATTGTGCCGCTGCACTCCAGCCTGGGTGGCAGAGTGAGACTCTGTCTTAAAAAAAATAAAAACAGCTGGGCGCGGTGGCTCACGCCTGTAATCCCAGCACTTTGGGAGGCCGAGGCGGGCGGATCACGAAGTCAGGAGATCGAGACCATCCTGGCTAACATGGTGAAACCCTGTCTCTACTAAAAATACAAAAAATTAGCCGGGCGTGGTGGTGGGCGCTTGTAGTCCCAGCTACTCAGGAGGCTGAGGCGGGAGAATGGCGTGAACCTGGGAGGCGGAGCTTGCAGTGAGCTGAGATTGCACCACCGCACTCCAGCCTGGGCAACAGAGCAAGACTCCGTCTCAAAATAAAAATAAAAATAAAAAATAAAAAATAAAAAATAAAAACATACATAGATAAAACACCGTCTTCCATCTTCAGCTCAGTCTACATGGTTTCTGTCATACCACTCCTCTATTTGTCATGTCCAATGGTGGGGGAGATCATCTCAATCCTTGATGAAACCACTCCTATACATTTTATAAAGTTAATGAGGACGGGGAGAAATGAAAATAAACCCAGCTGGCTGGGCGTGGTGGCTCACGCCTGTAATCCCAGTGCTTTGGGAGGCCCAGGCAGGAGGATCACCTGAGGTCAGGAGTTCGAGATTAGCCTGGCCAACGTATAAAACCCCGTCTCTACTAAAAATACAAAAATTAGCCTGGTGTGGTGGCATGTGCCTGTAGTCCCAGCTACTCGGGAGGCTGAGGCAGGAGAATCGCTTGAACCTAGGAGGCAGAGGTCTCAGTGAGCCAAAATTGTGTCACTGCACTCCAGCCTGGGTGACAGAGCGAGACTCTGTCTCAAAAAAAAAAAAAAAAAAAAAAAAAGAAAAGAAAAAAAAGAAAAGGAAAGAAAAAGAAAAGAGGCCCAGCTTCCGCACACTCAGCATTAATTGTGAGGCCAGCTGGCTCTCTGACCTGTTTCCCCACAATTGTTTTGTGCCTATTGTCCTAAAATCATGTAGACCTTGTTACCAGATTCTACTTCCCCTCAACTGCTCTGTAAATGACAATTTAAACGTGATAAAACGTTAAGTTTTCTTTTTGAGATGTTCCTTCAGGTCCTGCATGCTGATGAAATGACTCTGCCAGCTGATCTGAGGGACCCCATGAGATGCTGACTCACCAAAGCATGCGATTTCCACGTTTGGGATTATTTCACCCCTTTCCCTGACCAATCAACAGGGCCAATTCTCCAGTCCTTTGTCCTTCATGATCACCTCAAAAATCCCAGCCCAGAACTCCTCGGGAAGACGAATTGAGGGTCTGCTTCCCTCTCCTCCCTCAGTGCCCCACAATCATTAGATCCTTTCTCTGCTGCAAACCCTGCTGTCTCTGTGCAATTGGTCTGTTGCTGCACAGCAGGCATACAAACCTGTTGTTCCTGTAACACTGAGGGAGGGTATGGAACCCAGGGGTTGGGGGACTGAAAGGGCCTCATATGGGAGGGGACAGGTTCTTACGAGACCATCGGTAGCAGGGGTCTTCATTGGCCCTGTCCTTCCTAAAGCAGCCTCCTCTAAGCTGACTTGATGCCACACAAGTCTGTTCTCCTCCTAGGAAGAAGTTGCTGTTGGCAACATCCCCACCCAGCCCCACTCTCCTATCCCCCAGCTGCTAGTGGCTCCCAGCTGTCCCTCCAAGGCAAGTTTCCTTCAGCAAAACCACCTCTCCTGGGAGGCTACACCTGGTAACCCCCAGCCACTGGCCGACTGACCAGCCTGGGCAACAAAGCAAGACCTTATCTCTACTAAAATTTTTTTTGAAAGTTAACAAGGCATGGTGACATGTGCCTGTAGTCCTAGCTACTTGGGAGGCTGAGGCAGGAGGATCCCTTGAGCCCAGGAGTTCGAGGATGCAGTGAGCCACGATTATGCCACTGCACTCCAGCCTCAGTGACAGAGTGAAACCCTGTTTCTTTTTTTGTTTTTGTTTTTTTAGACGGGGTCTCATTCTGTCACCCAGGCTGGAATGCAGTGGCATGATCTCGGCTCACTGCAGCCTCTGCCTCCCAGGCTCAGGCGATCCTCTCACCTCGGCCTCCTGAGTAGCTGGGACTACAGGCTCATGACACCATGTCTGGCTAATTTTTTTTTATTTTTATTTTTTATTTTTGGTAGAGACAGGGTTTCACCATGTTGCCCAGGCTGGTCTTGAACTCCTGAACTGAAGCAATCCACCTGCCTTGGCCTCCCAAAGTGCTGGGATTACAGGCATGAGCCACTGTGCCCGGCCAAGAGTGAGACCCTGTTATTAAAAAAAAATTTAAAAAAGAAAATTAAGGGAGAGGGGGAGAGGGAAAAAGAAATAATTTTGGATTTCCTTTGTCATTCAATAAGTACTAAACTATGAGGTGTTGGGGTGGCCATATTTCTATATCTGATCTTAGCATCTCCCTTTTACCAGTTAGCTACAGCTGTGTAACAAATCACCTAAAAACATAGTGGCATAAAATAACAACCATATTTTTTTTTCTCACGTGTATTTGAGTCCTCAAGATTATCCTGGTGACCCGGGCCAGGCTCAGATGACCTTGGCTGGGCTCACTCATGCATCTGTGGTCCTCTGGTGGGTTGACTAGAGACTGGCTGGTTTGGAATGCCTTCAGCTGGGATGACTTAGTTCTTCCCTACCTTTCTCTCACATTCCTCCAGCAAGCTGGCCCAGGCATGTTCTCATGGCGAAGGCAGAGGAGCAAGAGATAGAAGAGAAATACTCAAAGCCCAAGGCCTGTTCATGAAGCTGGTACATTCTTGTTCTTTTGTTTGTTTGTTTGTTTTGTTTTGGAGACAGAGTCTCACCATGTCACCCAGGCTGGAGTGCAATGGTGTGATCTTGGCTCACTGCAACCTCTGCCTCCTGGGTTCAAGCAATTCTCCTGCTTCAGCCTCCCAAGTAGCTGAGATTATAGCTATGTGCCACCACACCTGGCTAATTTTTGTATTTTTAGTAGAGATGGGGTTTTGCCATGTTGGCCAGGCTGGTCTCCAACTCCTGACCTCAAGTGATCCGCCTGCATCAGCCTCCCGAAGTGCTGGGATTACAG
Organism: Pan paniscus; assembly: GCF_029289425.2. Taxonomy (NCBI): domain Eukaryota; kingdom Metazoa; phylum Chordata; class Mammalia; order Primates; family Hominidae; genus Pan; species Pan paniscus. The sequence goes on from NC_073269.2 coordinate 53,739,171, forward strand.
GCGCGAGCCACCACGCCCGGCCTGGACTTCTACTTTCTCACTCCTCTTCCCAGTCAGTCACCATTCTACCTTTTTGTGGGTCAGTCCTCTTGTTTCCATCCCCACGCCTCCACACTGGTCCAGGCCACCATCACTTCTCGCCTGGACCGACAATGACAATGACACATAAGGGGTGGAGGTGGAGGTTATGGGGTGGGGGTTGGCCCTGGGTTTCAATCCTGGTTCTGCTGTGTAGTAGCTGAGTGCCCTCAGGGGAGTGACTTTACCTCTCTGTGCCTCAGTTTCCTCCTCCATAAAGTGGGGATGATTAGCTGGGCATAGTGGTGCGTGCTTGTAGTCTTAGCTACTCAGGAGTCTGAGGCGGGAGGATCCCTTGAGCCCAGGAATTTGAGGTTGCAGTGAGCTATGATTGCGCCACTGCACTCCAGCCTGAGTGACAAAGCAAGAAACTGCCTAAAAAAAAAAAAAAAATAGGCCAGGCATGATGGCTCACACCTGTATTCCAAGAGCTTTGAAAGACCCAGGTGGGGCCAGGTGCAGTGGTTCACACCTATAATCCCAGCACTTTGGGAGGCTGACACGGGTGGATCACCTGAGGTCAGGAGTTTGAGACCAGCATGACCAACATGGTGAAGCCCCGTCTCTACTAAAAATACAAAAAATTAGGCGGGCATGGTGGCAGGTGCCTGTAGTCCCAGCTACTTAGGAGGCTGATGCAGGAGGATTGCTTGAGCCCAGGAGGCTGAGGTGCAGTGAGCTATGATTGAACCACTGCACATTCCAGCCTGGGTGACAAAGTGAGACCCTGTCTGTAAAATAAAAGTAAAAATAAATATGCCAGGTGCAATGGCTCATGCCTGTAATCCCAGCACTTTGGGGGGCTGAGATGGGTGGATCACTTGAGGTCAGGAGTTTGAGACCAGCCTGGCCCACATGGTGAAACCCTGTCTCTACTAAAATATACAAAAATTAGCCAGACGTGGTGGCGCAAACCTGTACTCCCAGCTACTCGAGAGTCTGAGGCACCAGAATCATTTGAATCTGGGAGGCAGAGGTTGCCATGAGCTGAGCCTGCACTCCAACCTGGGTGACAGAGTGAGAGTGTGTCTGAAAATAAATAAATAAATAAAATAAAAAGAACAGTGATTGGCACACAGTTGTCACGCCATAAATGTATTTACTGTTTGCAATAAGGAGAGGTTTGTTCTCAGGTAACAAAACATACACTAGAGCTATAATCATTAACACGGTGTGGTGTGGGGCACAAAAACCCACAAGTAGGCCAGGCATGGTGGCTTCCACTGTAATCCCAGCACTTTGGGAGGCCAAGGCAGGCAGATCTCTTGAGGCCAGGAGTTCGAGGCCAGCACGGCAAAAACCACATCTCTACCAAAAATACAAACATTAGCAGGTTGTGATAGTGGGTGCCTGTAGTCCCAGCTACTTGGGAGGCTAAGGCATGAGCATCGCTTGAACCCAGGAGACAGAGGTTGCAGTAAGCTGAGATTGTGCCACTGCACTCCAGCCTGGGTGTCAGAGGGAAACTCTGTCTCAAAATAAAGAAATAAAGAAATGGAAATAAAAATAATAAAGTGGGGATGAGGATAACACCTACTTGTAAGGTTGTTTCTTGAGGGGATCCAGAAAGTAACCATATCTGAAGAACTCAGGACTGTCCTGGGTTGTGTAATTGACTGGAATAAATGGCAGATGGGATGGTGTTGGGAAATTGATTCCGACTGATGGGCAAGGTTTGTGCTCAGCACATCCCTGGTCTCACACCAATCCTAGGAGTTAGTCCCATTTTTCTGACGCAGTAATTGAGGCTTAAAGAAGTTCAGTCACATGCCCAAGGCCACAGTTCCTGAAAAGCTGGGCCAAGACTTGAACCGAGATCTTTCTGATTCCTAAGTTTCTCTTTCCTATTGTAAGCACCGGCTTTCTCCCTGGTCTCCCTGCTTGCCCTCTTATTCCCCCTCCGATCTTTTCTTCCCATGTCAGCCAAAGGGATTCCAGGAAAGGGCAAAGATGATTAAGTTTTTTCCTTCCTAAGATCCTTCGGCCATGTGACTTGATGCAATGTATGATCCTGTGTTGAATCCTGGGCTGGGGAAAACATTGCTATAAAGGACTTTATTGAGACAAACAGATTTGAATTTGTGGATTAAACAATTGTATTATTGTATCAATGTTTCATTTCCTGTTTTTGATTCTTGTTCTGGATTTTTTAAAGAGCATGTCTTTGTTTTTAGTAACGTCATGCTGAAGGATTTAGGGATCAAGGGACACGACGTCTTCCACTGCCTCTCAAATGTTCAGAAAAGAAACATACAGCAGAGGTGGCCAAATGTTACTGACTTGCGAATCCAGGAAAGATCTACTTACCTTTCTTGCTAGTTTTCTGTAAGCTTGAAATTATTGCTGGTAAAAAACAAAACAACAACAAAGCAAACCTTCATTCCACTCCTAGGTAGATATCCAAGAGAAATGAAAACATATATTGACACAAAAAACCTGTAATGGGTGGGTGTGGTGGCTCACACCTGTAAGCCCAGCACTTTGGGAGGCTGAGGCTGGTCAATCAGTTGACATCAAGAGTTTGAGACCAGATGGCCAACATGGTGAAACCCTGTCTGTACTAAAAATACAAAAAATAAAAATTAGCCAGGTGTGGTGGCGGGCGCCTGTAATCCCAGCTACTCGTGAGGCTGAGGCAGGAGAATCACTTGAAGCCAGGAGGTGGAGGTTGCAGTGAGCCAAGATTGCACCACTGCACTCCAGCCTAGGGGACAGAGCGAGACTCCGTCTCAAAATAAATATAAATAAATAAAAAAATAGGTGTTCAAACAATAACTTGTACATAAATGTCCATAGCAACACTATTCACAACAGCCAAAACAACACTATTCGCAACAGCCAAAAGAGAGAAACGTCCATCAACAAGTGAACGGATAAGTGAAATGTGGTCTATCCATACAATGGAATGTTATTCAGCCATAAAAAGGAATGAAGTACTTACTGATACTTTTTTTTTCTTTTTTTTTTTTTTTGAGGTGGAATTTCCCTCTTGTTGCCCAGGCTGGAGTGTAATGGCACGATCTCGGCTCACAGCAACCTCCGCCTCCTGGGTTCAAGCAATTCTCCTGCCTCAGCCTCCCGAGTAGCTGGGATTACAGGCATGCGCCACCACACCAGGCTAATTTTTTATTTGTAGTAGAGATGGTGTTTCCCCATGTTGGTCAGACTGGTCTCGAACTGACCTGAGGTGATCTGCCCGCCTTGGCCTCCCAAAGTGCTGGGATTACAGGCGTGAGCCACTGCGCCTGGCCAAAGTACTGCTACTTGAATGGATGAACCTTGAGAACATTATGCTAACTGAAGGAAGCCTGTCATAAGGGACTACACACTGTATGACTATTTTTATGAAATATCCAGAACAGACAAGTCCATGGAGACAGAAAGTAGATTGATAGTTGCCCAGACCTGGGGGACAGGAGATAGGAAGCGACTACTAATGGGCCGGCGGTTTTGTGCTGGGATACTGAGATGTTCTGAAGCTACATAGTGATGATGGTTGCCCAGCACTGGGAATATATGAAAAACCATTGAATTATACATTTTAAAATGATGAATTTTGAGCCAGGTACAGTGGTGTGTGCTTGTAATCATAGCTACTTTGGAGGCTGAGACTGGAAGACGGCTGGAGCCCAGGAATTCAAGACCAGTCTGGGCAACATAGAAAGATCCTGTCTCTACTAAAAAAAATTAAAAATTGGCTGGGCGCAGTAGCTCACGCCTGTAATCCCAGCACTTTGGGAGGCCAAGCGGGGCCAGCCTGACCAACATGGAGAAACCCCATCTCTACTAAAAATACAAAATTAGCCGAGCATGGTGGTGCATGCCTGTAATCCCAGTTACTCGGGAGGCTGAGGCAGGAGAATTGAGAACTTGGGAGCCGGAGGTTGCGGGGAGCCGAGATCATTCCATTGCACTCCAGCCTCGGCAACAAGAGCAAAACTCTGTCCCCCCCAAAAAAAATAAATAAATAAGGAGTTTTATGGTAGGCAAATTATATCAGAATTTTTCTTTTTTTTTTTTTTTTGAGACTGAGTCTTGCTCTGTTGCCCAGGTTGAAGTGCAGTGGTGTGATCTCAGTCACCAAAACTTCTGTCTCCTGGGTTAAAGTGATTCTCCTGCCTCAGCCTCCCAAGTAGCTGGAACTACAGGCACCCACTACCATGCCCAGCTAATATTTTGTGTTTTTAGTAGAGATGGGGCTTCACTATGTTGGCCAGGCTGGTCTCAAACTCCTGACCTCAGGTGATCCTCCCTCCTCGGCCTCCCAAATTGCTGGGATTACAAGCATGAGCCACCGCACATGGCCGAATTATGTAACAATTTAAAAAAACATCAAACACTTTAATGACTGTAGATTACCTCTGGGGTCAAACCCCAAATCCCTGGTGTACCTGCAAGTCTGCCCTGTCCCTCAGACCATCTCAGCCAAACTGCTGACTTTCTAGCCACCTGCCTTTCCTCTTTCCCCAGTGCTAGGCCTTTGCATCTCCTCTTCCCTTCCACCCTCATCTGACAACTCTATTCATCTCACAAGTCTTAGCTGACTGGCCAGGAGCGGAGGCTCACACCTGTAATTCCAACACTTCAGGAGGCCAAGACCAGAGGGTTGCTTGAGCCCAGGAGTTCAAGACCAGCCTGGGCAACATGGTGAAACCCCATCTCTACAAAACATACAAAAAACTTAGCCAGGTATGGTGGCACGCATCTGTAGTCCCAGTTATTCGGGAGGCTGAAGTGGGAGGATCACCTAAGCCCAGGAAGTCAAGGCTGCAGTGAACCATGATCATACCACTACACTCCAGCCTGGGCGACAGACTGGAACTCTGTCTCAAAATTAAAATTAAAATTAAATTAGGCCAGGTGTGATGGCTCATGTCTGTAATCTCAGCACTTTGGGAGGCCAAAGTGGTCAGTTCACTTGAGGTCAGGAGTTCAAGACCAGCCTGGCCAACATGGTCTCTACTAAAGATACAAAAATTAGCTGGGCGTTGTGGCAGGCACCTGTAATCCCAGCTACTCGGGAGGCTGAGGCAGGAGAATGGTGTGAACCCGAGAGGTGGAGTTTGCAGTGAGCCAAGATAGCGCCACTGCACTCCAGCCTGGGCAACAGAGCGAGACTCCGTCTCAAAAAAAAAAAAAAAAATTAAACAACCTGGAGCTTGAGATCGGCACTGGAAGTAGGGAACAGGCTTGGCTCAGCGGCTTACACCTGTAATCCCATCCCAGCACTTTGGGAGGCCAAGGGGGACGGATCATTTGAGCTTCAGAGTTCAAGACCAGCTTGGCCAAAATGGTGAAACTGTCTCTACTAAAAATACAAAAAATTAGCCAGGTGTGGTGGTGGGTGCCTGTAATCCCAGCTACTTGGGAGGGAGGCTGAGGCATGAGAATCACTTGAACCCCGGAAGCGGAGGTTGCAGTGAGCAGAAATCACACCACTGCACTCCAGCCTGGGTGACACAGGGAGACTCCATCTCAAAAAAGAAAAAAAAAAAAAAAAAATGCTCAGTAGCTCAGGCCTATAATCCCAGCACTTTGGGAGGCCAAGGCGGGCAGATGACCTGAGGTCAAGAGTTCCAGACCAGCCTGGCCAACACGGCGAAACCCCATCTCTACTAAAAATACAAAAATGACTTGGTCGTGGTGGCGGGTGCCTGTAATCCCAGCTACCTGGGAGACTGAGGCAGAAGAATCGCTTGAACCCGGGAGGCAGAGGTTGCAGTGAGCCGAGATTGTGCCATAGCACTCCAGCCTGGGCAACTCTTTTGAGACAGAGCGAGACTCTGTCTCAAAAAAAAAAAAAAGAAGTGGGGGGCAATCTTGTGGGACTCAGCCTTCAACCTGTGGGATCTGATGCTGTCTCCAGGTAGATAGTGTCAGAAGTGAATTGAATTAGAGGACAGGCTGGTGTCCCCTGGGGGGAGAAGATCCCCCTTATATCTAGTGACAGAGCGTGTTGTGAGAGTGTCGTGGGACAAACTGTTTGTGTATTCCTCTATTCTCAGAATTCCCTGCACTGTCTTTTCCTAACAATTCCTCTTTATCCTCCTCCTCCTCCAGGAAGCCTTCCCAAACCCCAGGCTGGGTCAGGTGCCTGCTCTGAGCTCCCACATCCCCAGGACTCACTCCCCCTATCCACTTTAGGGAGAAGTCTGTAACCTCCACAGACCCGAGAGTTCCACGAGGTAGACCCCAGGGTCTCCCAGTAACCGCCACAGAGCAGATACTGACAAACACTCATTGCATTGACCTAACCTCACTCCACCACCATCTCCCCAGACCTCTCGGTTCTTGCCTTCCACCAGCCCCTCACCAACCATTTTTGGCTCTTCTCCTTGCCTATGCTGCTGCCATATGTGTGATTTTTTATTTTACTTAATTTAATTTAATTTATTTATTTAAGGTGGAGTCTTACTCTGTCACCTAGGCTGGAATGCAGTGGGGCCATCTTGGCTCACTGCAACCTTCGCCTCCCAGGTTCAAATGATTCTCCTGCCTCAGCCTCCCCAATAGCTGAGACTACAGGCGCACACCACCACGCCCAGCTAATTTGTTTCTCTCTCTTTTTTTTGTTGTTGTTGTTGAGACGGAGTCTTGCTCTGCTGCCCACACTGGAGTGCAGTGGTGTGATCTCGGCTCACTGCAAGCTCCACCTCCCAGGTTCACACCATTCTCCTGCCTCAGCCTCCCAAGTAGCTGGGACTACAGGCGCCTGCCACCACGCCTGGCTAATTTTGTTTTATATTTTTAGTAGAGACGGGGTTTCACTGTGTTAGCAAGTATGGTCTCGATCTCCTGATCTCAAGTGATCCACCTGTCTCAGCCTCCCAAAGTGCTGGGATTATAGGTGTGAGCCACCGTGCCTGGTCTGTATTATTTTTTATTTTTATTTATTTAATTATTATTATTTGTTTTTGAGATGAAGTTTCACTCTTGTTACCCAGGCTGGAGTGCAATGGTGTGATCTTGGCTCACCACAACCTTCGCCTCCCAGGTTCAAGCAATTCTCCTGCCTCAGCCTCCCAAGTAGCTGGGATTACAGGGATGCACCACCATGATTGGCTAATTTTGTATTTTTAGTAGAGATGGGGTTTCATCATGTGGGTCAGGGTGGTATCCAACTCCTGACTTCAGGTGATCCACCCGCCTCGGCCTCCCAAAGTGCTGGGATTACAGGTGTGAGCCATCACACCCAGCCTTATTCCCCCCGCCGAGACAGAGTCTTGCTCTGTCGCCCAGGCTAGAGTGCAGTGGCAACATCTCGACTCACTGCAAACTCCGCCTCCTGGGTTCAAGCAATTCTCCTGCCTCAGCCTCCCAAGGAGCTGGGATTACAGGCATGTGCTACCAGGCCCAGCTAATTTTTGTATTTTTAGTAGAGACGGGGTTTCACCATGTTGGCCAGGCTGGTCTCGAACTCCTGACCCCATGATCTGCCTGCCTCTGCCATCCAAAGTGCTGGGATAACAGGCGTGAGCTACTGAGCCCAACCAATTTTTAAAAATCATATATACTCAACACCTTTGCTTTAAAAAAACCCTTAAGCATTTTTTAAAATTCAATTTTATTTTATTTCAGATGGAGTCTTGCTGTTGTTGGCCTGGGCTGGAGTGCAATGGCGCGATCTCAGCTCACTGCAACCTCTGCCTGCCTCACCCTCCCGAGTAGCTGAGATTACAGGCGCCTGCCACCACACCTGGCTAATTTTTGCATTTTTAGTAGAGACAGGGTTTCACCATGTTGGCCAGGCTGGTCTTGAACTCCTGACCTCAGGCGATCCACTCACCTTGGCCTCCCAAAGGGCTGGCATTCCAACTATGAGCCACCGAGCCCGGCCTATTTTTTCCTCTTTTGATCGTGATGATTCTAGTGGGTGTGAGGTTGTATCTCATTGTGGTTTTGACTTCCATTTCCCTAATACTGATGACTGAGCATCCTTTCCGGTGTTTCTTGGCCATTTCCTCACCACCTTTTGCAAGCTGACCTCAGCCCTCACCACCTCACTGACCATCATTTCCACCTTCACCAGTCCAGTGGTTTATCTTAATTTCCCTTCTTTTCTCTCTCAGCAACTTTGGACACTTCCTCCCTCGCCAGCCATTCTTGGTCTTCGTCTTCCTTTTCTGGAGAGAAATGTAAGAACTTAGGCCAGTTAGTTAACTTCTCTGTGCCTCGGTTCTTCATCTGTGAAATGAAGATGACAACAGCTCCTACTTCAAGGTTGCTGTGAAGATTCCATCAGCTAATGTATGTAAAGGGCTTAGAAGTGTTGGGAGGCCTTGGCCAGGCGCGGTGGCTCACGCCTGTAATTCCAGCACTTTGGGAGGCCGAGGCGGGTGGATCATGAGGTCAGGAGTTCAAGACGAGCCTGGCCAAGATGGTGAAACCCCGTCTCTACTAAAAATACAAAAAATTAGCCGGGCGTGGTGGCGGGCGCCTGTAATCCCAGCTACTCGGGAGGCTGAGGCAGAGAATTGCTTGAACCTGGGAGGTGCAGGTTGCAGTGATCGAAGATCGTGCCACTGCACTCCAGCCTTGGCAACAGACCAAGACTCCGTCTCAAAAAAAAAGAAGTGTTGGAAGGCCCAGGCAGGTGCATCATTGGAGCCCAGGAGTTTGAGTCCAGTCTGGGCAACATGGTGAAACCCTGTCTCTACAAAAAATACAAAAATTAGTCAGGTGTGGTGGTGTGTGCCTTTATTCCCAGCTAGCCAGGAGGCTGAGGTAGGAGGATTGCTTGAGGCCAAGGGGTTGAGGCTGCAGTGAACTATGATTGCCTGTAGTCCCAGCTACTCGGGAGACTGAGGCAGGAGAATTGATGGAACCTGGGAGGTGGAGGTTGCAGTGAGCTGAGATCGCGCCACTGCACTCCAGCCTGGGTGACAGACGGAGACTCTGTCTCAAAAAAATAAATAAATAGGCCAGGCGTGGTGGCTCACGCCTGTAATCCCAGCACTTTGGGAGGCTAAGGCAGGCGGATCATGAGGTCAGGAGATACAGACCATCCTGGCTAGCACAGTGAAACCCCGTCTCTACTAAAAACACAAAAAATTAGCCAGGTGTGGTGATGGACGCCTGTAGTCCCAGCTACTCCGGAGGCTGAGGCAGGAGAATGGCGTGAACCCGGGAGGCAGAGCTTGCAGTGAGCCGAGATCGTGCCACTGCACTCCAGCCTGGGCCACAGAGTGAGACTCTGTCTCAAAAAAAAAAAAAAAAAAAAAAAAAAAAAAAAAAAAAAATCTGTGGGCTGAAGCCAGGTGCGGTGGCTCATGCCTGTAATCCCAGCACTTTGGGAGGCTGAGGTGGGTGGATAACAAGTTCAAGAGATCAAGACCATCCTGGCCAACATGGTGAAACCCCGTCTCTACTAAAAATACAAAAATTAGCTGGGTGTGGTGGCACACACCTGTACTCCCAGCTACTTGGGAGGCTGAGGCAGGAGAATAACTTGAAACCAGGAGGCGGAGGTTGCAGTGAGCTGAGATCACACCACGGCACTCCAGCCTGGTGACAGAGCAAGACTCTGTCTCAAAAAAAAAAAAAAAAAAAGAATAAACAGAATCTGCTTAAGATTCTTATATCTTTAGCTTTTAAAACAATACATCTAAAGACAGAAAATGTTTACATGGCACAGTGTAATGTGGTGATTAAGAGTATGAATTTTGGAGCAGGTGCAGTGGCTCACATCTGTAATCCCAGCACTTTGGGAGGCCAAGGCAGGAGGATCTCTTGAGCCCATGTGTTCGAGACCAGTCTGGGAAACAGGACAAGACCTCATCTCTACAGAAAAATAAAAATAGATTAGCCAAGCATGGTGGTGGCACCTGTGGTCCCAGCCACTGTGGAGGCTGAGGTTGGAGGATCACTTGGACCCAGGAAGTCAAGTGGTGAACACGTTGTTGCACTCCAGTCAGCGAGATCCTTGCTCGAAAAAAAAAAGTATAAATTTTGGAACAGGGCTGCAAATCCCTGTGCCCCCTGACTCTGACAATTTTGCAACTTCTCTATGACTCAGTTTCCATATCAGCAGGAGGTGATATTAGCATATCCTACCTGCTAGGATTGTTGGAGGCATTCAATGAGAGCATCCAAGTACAGAAAGAAGCTCGGTTAAGCATTACTTATAACTACATTGTAAATCCCCCTCTAGCCATGGGTGACTTTTATAGCCATCTGAACAATGTTTCACAAACCCTGTAGTAAAAAGGGGATGATCCGCCTGTCTCGGCCCCTCAAAGTGCAGGATTACAGGTGTGAGCCACCGCACTCAGCCGAGATCTGTTAACAGACTCCAAATCTCGACTTAGTCTCATTGCTGCAAGCGGTCTACTCATTCTCTCCTCCAGATCTTCGGGAACAGAGTAATAATAAAAATAAAAACCCAGCCAGCTCTTCCTCTGTCAGTGGTGTTGACCAGCAGAGGCCGCTTCCCTTCTTAAAGGGGCCTTTCCTAGTTTCGACTTTCTCTTCTCTTTCCTAAGATGGCCTGGTGCGTTTCTCCTGTCACCCTCCCCCAAGCATAGCCAAGGAAGCGGCCCCTCCCACATAGTTGGAATGTTAAATATCTCAGTGATGACTACAAGGCTTAAAGCAACAAATAAATAAAGCCACTCTCTTGAGTCAGAATATTTTATTTGGTGGTGCATGAGTAACAATACCCGATAAATGAAGACACAATCTTAGCGTGTTCTCTATCCCCCAAACGCTGCGGGGTGCAGGGGCTGCGGGGGCTGCAGGTGGGAGGTCCACAGCCTCTACCGCAGGAGCTCTAGGGCAAGAGCAGGAGCAAAGGGACATGTGGATGAAAACGGGAAATTCTCAGAATTTGTGTATTTATTGGATTTTTTGTGTGTATTTCTTTGAATGTTTTTGTGTATTTGATTTTTTTGTGTGTGCACGTATTTGAATATTTTGTGTGTATTTTTTTGAATAGGTGACACTAGGCTCAAACTTTACAAAGGTAGAAAAAGACCTAACATCCATCCACCCCTGTTTCCCCACGGAAAACTGCTGTGACCAGTTTGCTTTTTTTTTTTTTTCCCCCTAGACAAAGTCTCGCTCTGTCACCCAGGCTGGAGTGCAGTAGCGGCTCACCGCAACCTCCGCCTCCCAGGATCAAGCGATTCTCCTTGCTCAGCCTCCCGAGTAGCTGGGATTACAGGCGCGCGCCACCATGTCCGGCTAATTTTTTGTATTTTTAGTAGAAATGGGGTTTTGCCATGTTGGCCAGTCTGGTCTCGAACTCCTGACCTCATGTGATCCGCCCGCCTCGGCCTCCCAAAGAGCTGGGATTACAGGCGTGAGCCACCGCACCCTGCCGCAGTTTGCTTCTGCTTTTCAAGATATTCTGTGTATTTAACAAGCAAAAGCTTGCATTTTTTCATCTCCACCTTTTACATTTTTATACCTTTTTTTTTCTCCTCTCCTACCTTGTCAGGCTACATAGCTCATACCGTGTCAGTTCAAGTATCCCTTCCTCGTTTTACGGTGACTCCGCATCCCATTGCGGGCCGCACCACTGCTTATCTGAGTCCCCCATCGATGGACAACTAGGTTGTTTCTGGTCTTTTTTTTTTTTTTTTCCACAAATTTTTACGAGAACAACAACAAAAAAAACAATGCTACTCAACCTCACCCCTTGGTTAGTGTTTGTCAAAAAACGGACAGGCAGAAGCCCCAACCTGCGCCCCCCAACGCCCGACTCTCCGCATCCGCCGAGGGTACCCCAGCTCCAGGGATCGCGGTGCTCAGGGACCGCGAGTCCAGGACTGGCCCTGCCTCCCAGAAGCTGTCAGGCGGCGGCCGTGGCCCGCTGTAGCCCCGCCCCGTGGCCCGCCCGCAGTAGGCCCGATTCAAATCTGGCCAATGATAGTGTGTAAACAAACCCAGGCCCCGCCTCCCGACGAATAATCCCCCGACCGGCGAGAGGCCCATTTAACCCGATGGGGGGTTGGGGTTGGGACGGTGATGGAGTCGTGGCTCCGCCCCCAGACCTGGGCCAATAGGCGGCTGGGCTCCGCCCCCGGCACTTGCCGCGCTGAGGACCCGAGGCAGGGCTGGGCGCGCAGTTGCCTGATTTCGCGGCGGCTCGCAGTCTGGGCGCTCCGGACGCTCGGCGCGGGCGGGCAGGGCCAGGAGCTGGGGCGGCGCACTCCGCGGTCCCAGCCGCATTTGAAGGGAGCGGTCAGAGGGCGGAGATCGCCCCGGCATCAATGCCCTCTCATCCCCCTCTTTATTTCCACCGCCTAGCTGCTAAAATCCGGACCCGGAAACGTCTCCAATGGAAACTTGTTCCCCTCGCCCTTATTTAACAGAACCTGGAGGGGACGCAGGGGTGTTTTTGGATTGGGCAAGGCTTTTCATTTCTTTCCTCTGGTTCTTACATGCATACGGGAAAATGCACGTATCTTGTGCGCCGCTCTACAGAAAACTAAAACTCCATGTGGCACCAGCAGCCTCCCAGGTCGAGAAACAACTTGGATTGGAGAAATTTTCTTTTCGTTTCTTTGCTTTTCTTTCTTTCTTTTTTTTTTTTTTTTGAGACGGAGTTTCGCTCTTGTCGCCCAAGCTGGAGTGCAATGGCGCGATCTCGGCTCACCCACAACCTCCGCCTCCCGGGTTCAAGCGATTCTCCTGTCTCAGCCTCCCGAGTAGCTGGGATTACAGGCATGCGCCACCACGCCTTGCTAATTTTTGTATTTCTAGTAGAGACGGGGTTTCTCCATGTTGGTCAGGCTGGTCTTGAACTCCCGACCTCAGGTGATCCTCCCGCCTTGGCCTCCCAAAGTGCTGGGATTACAGAAGTGAGCTACCGCGCCTGGCCTGAACATTTTCATAATAAAATGTTTGGGGACAGGGGCAGATTTGGGTGCCTGACAATACACTCCCATTGAAGAGATGAGAAAATGGAGGAGCTGGAGAAGTGACTTGCCCTAGGTTCATCTGGTGACTCAGCCACAGAACACCTGGGTGTACTGATTTAGTCCCCACCCTGCCTGGCTGGCCTTGGGGACAAGTCGCTGAACCTGTCTGGGTCTGACGGCCTAACTCAGTGCTTAACCTAGGACTCATAACTTGCGCCTGATTCTCAAATAGAAGGGGCGTGTCACTCCCGAAGGACAGCAGGTCTCTTTCGATCTGGGCCCATATTGATCCCCAACACTGGTCTTTGGTCATCCCTTTGGCTGTCTCTGACCTTCCCCACTGATTCTAGAACAGTGTGGACCACACTCACTCATTAACTCTGAAACTTGGACAGGCTTTCCAGGATGCCAGGGGACAGACAGGACAGAGCAGGAAAAACAGACGTTTGCTCTCCCAGGGCAGGGATTGCCAGGGAATCAATGCCCTTTGATCCACCCCCTTAGTTCCACTGCCTGGTAGCTAAAACCCAGATGCTGTACCAAGGGATCGTGTAAAGAATTCCATTTGAGAATCATATGCAAGTTATGAGTCCCCCATTAAGAACTGAGTTGGTGCCTGTAATCCCACCACTTTGGGAGGCCAAGATGGGGGGATCACTTGAAGCCAAGAGTTCGAGACCAGCCTGGCCAATATGATGAAACCCTGTCTCTACTAAAAATACAAAAACTAGCTGGGCATGGTGGCGGGTGCCTGTAATCCCAGCTGCTTGGAATCGCTTCAACCCTTGGAGGCGCGCGTTGCAGTGAGCTGAGATTGCGCCACTGCACTCCAGCTTGTGTGACTGTCAAGAAACAAAGAAAGAGAAAGAAAGATAGAGAGAGAAAGAGAAAGGAAGGAAGGAAGGGTGAGGTGGCTCATGCCTGTAATCCCAGAACTTTGGGAGGCCAAGGCGGGCAGATGACAAGGTCAGGAGTTCAACACCAGCCTGACCAATATGGTGAAAACCCGTCTCTACTAAAAATACAAAAAATTCGCTGGGCGTGGTGGTATGCGCGCATCTGTAGTCCCAGCTACTTGGGAGGCTGAGGCAGGAGAATTGCTTGAACCTGGGAGATGGAGGTTGCAGTGAGTCAAGATTGAGCCACTGCATTCCATCCTGGGCGACAGAGCAAGACTCCATCATCTAAAAAAAGAAAGAACGAGAGAGAGAGAGAGAGAGAGAAAGGGCTGGGCACGGTGGCTCACGCTTGTAATCCCAGGACTTTGGGAGGCTGAAGGCAGGTGGATCACTTGAAGTCAGGAGTTCAAAACCAGCCTGACCAACATGGTGAAACTCTGTCTGTACTGAAAAAAATAAAAATAAACATTTGCTGGGCATGGTGGTGCACACCTATAATCCCAGCTACTTGGGAGGCTGAGGCAGGAGAATTGCTTGAACCTGGGAGGCGGAGGTTGCAGTGAGCCGAGATCGCGCCATTGCACTCCAGCCTGGGCAACAAGAGTGAAACTCCATCTCAGAAAAAAAGAAGAGAGGATAGAGAGAGAAGGGAAGGAAGGAAGGAGGAAAGAGAGAAAGAAAAAGGAGAGAAAAAGAGAAAGAAAGAGAAGAAAAGAAAAGAAAAAAGAAAAAGAAAGAAGTAACTGAGCTGAGCAGTCAGACCCAGACAGGTTCAGCGACTTGTCCCAGGGTCACTCAGGCAGGGTGGGGACTAATGGCTATCAGCCATGGCTAGGCATGGGGCTGGCCTCTTTTTATCTTTTTTTGAGATGGAGTTTCGCTCTCGTTGCCCAGGCTGGAGTGCTATGGCGCGATCTCGGCTCACTGCAACCTCCGGCTTCCGGATTCAAACAATTCTCTGTCCTCAGCCTCCTGAGTAGCTGGGATTACGGGCATGTGCCACGATGCCCAGCTAATTTTGTATTTTTGGTAGAGATGGGGTTTCTCCATGTTGGTCAGGCTGGTCTCAAACTCCCGACTTCGGGTGGTCCACCTGCCTCAGCATCCCAAAGTGTTGGGATTACAGGCATGAGACACCGTGCCCGGCCTGAGTTTTTTTGGTTTTTTGAGACGGAATCTCCCTCTGTCACCCAGGCTAGAGTGCAGTGGCGCGATCTCAGCTCACTGCAACCTCCCTTTTTCCGGTTCAAGCGATTCTCCTCCCTCAGCCTTCCAAGTAGCTGGTACTACAGGTGCGCACCACCACGCCCAGCTAATTTTTTCTGTTTTTGTAGAGATGGGGTTTCGCCGTGTTGCCCAGGCTGGTCTCGAACTCCTGAGCTCTGGCAATCTGCCCACCTCAGCCTCCCAAAGTGCTAGGGTTACGGGCGTAAGCCACTGCACGGGGCCAGGGCTGGCTTCTTGTTGGTGTCCTCTGCACCCTACCAGAGCCATTCCAAGTGGCATGGCCCCAAGACCATCTCCCTAAGAGGTCAGGTGTGTGTATGAGGTGGGTGGATGTTGTTAATATCTATTCAGCAAACTTTTATTGAGCATTTACTAAGCACCAAGCACTGTTTTAGGGGCAGTGGATATTCTACAATGTACCAAAGGAACCTGGGAACTGCCAAAAAGGGCATGACCAAGGGAGGTAAACTGAGGCCCGCAAACCGAGGCTAATTAAGCGACTTATTTGCTTACTTGCTTGTTGGCTGTGTTGCCTAATAGATTGTGAGTTGTGTGGGAGGCAAATAGATTGTGAGTTGTGTGGGAGGCAAATAGATTGTGAGTTGTGTGGGAGGCAGGAACCCGGGTGGTGTTGGTCACCACAGGATCCTTGACACACTAGATACTAAAAAAATATGAATGAATAAACTCTGACGAAGTCTCCAGTGAGTCCCCTAGTTCTGAGTCCCCCGGGGCTGGCAGCTATGACAGAAACACAAGTGCTACACTTCAGGTCCCAGTGTACAGTGAAGGCTTCAGATGAGGGCTGCGTCTCACTTAGTGGGTGCGTGACTGGGCAAAACACTTCCCTTCTCGGAGCCAATTGAGTTTTCTACACTGTATGATGGGGGTAACTAAAGGTCTCTCCCCTGTGGGCAGTTCTCATCAGAAACTGTGTTCACCACCCAGTTAACACTCTAAAAGTGTAGCTCCATCAGTGGCTGTGGAAGTACAGAGTTAGGAAGACTCAGACTATACAAACATAAAGTAAAAAAAGTGTATACTGCTGCTTCTCAGAGGGTCCACACACCTCCAGTGGGTGGTGGATGATCACTGCTTGTTTTTGTTTTTTTGTTTGCTTGTTTGTTTTGTTTTTGAGATGGAGTCTCACTTTTGTTGCCCAGGCTGGAGTGCAATGGCGTGATCTCGGCTCACTGCAACCTCCGCCTCCCAGGTTCAAGCGATTCTCCTGCCTCAGCCTCCCCAGTAGCTGGGATTACAGGCGTCTTCTACCACGCCCAGCTACTTTTTGTATTTTTGTAGAGATGGGGGGGGGGTTTCACCATGTTGGCCAGGCTGGTCTCGAACTCCTGACTTCAGGTGATCCACCTGCCTTGGCCTCCCAAAGTGCTGGGATTACAGGCGTGAGCCACCGCGCCCGGACTTGTTTTTGTTTGAGACGGAGTCTCACTCTCGCCCAGGCTGGAGTGCAGTGGCGTGATCCCGGCTCACTGCAACCTCTGCCTGCCGGGTTCAAGCAATTCTCCTGCCTCAGCCTCCAGAGTAGCTGGGATTATAGGTGTGCGCCACCATGCCTGGCTAATTTCTTTTGTGTTATTATTATTATTTTTTTGAGACAGTCTTGGGGTGTTGCCAGGCGGGAGTGCAGTGGCGCAATCTGAGCTCACTGCAACCACCACCTCCCGGGTTCAAGTGATTCTCCTGCCTCAGCCTCCTGAGTAGCTGGGAACACAGGCACATGCCACCACGCCTGGCTAATTTTGGTATTTTTAGTAGAGACGGGGTTTCACCATGTTGGCCAGGCTGGTCTCGAACTCCTGACTTCAGGTGATCCACCTGCCTCGGCCTCCCAAAATGCTGGGATTACAGGCATGAGCCACCGTGCCCGGCCTGTTTGTTTGTTTGTTTGTTTTGAGACAGACTCTTGCTCTGTTGCCCAGGCTGGAGTGCAGTGGCGCAATCTTGGCTCACTGCAGCCTCGACCTCTGGTGTTCAAGCAATTCTCGTGCCTCAGCATACACCACCATGCCGGGCTAATTTTTGTATTTTTAATACATTAGATTTTGTAATTTTTGTATTTTCGCTGCGTTGAACAAGATGCTCTGGAACCCCTCACCTCAAGTGATCTGCCTGCCTTGGCCTCCCAAAGTGCTGGGATTATGGGTGTGAGCCCCTACACACCTGGGCCATGGAGGCTTTTTTTTTCTTTTATTGCATGATGCCTAGGTTTGGGGTACGAATGAGCCCGTCACCCAGGTACTGAGCATAGTACCTGAAAGTTAGTTTTGTTTTGTCTTTTTTTTTGAGACAGAGTCTCACTCTGTCGCCCAGGCTGGAGTGCAATGGCATGGTCTCGGCTCACTGCAACCTCTGTGTCCCAGGTTCAAGCGATTCTCCCACTTCAGCCTCCCAAGTAGCTGGGACTACAGGCATGTGCCACCATGCCTGGCTAAGTTTTGTATTTTTAGTAGAGACAGGGTTTCACTATGTTGGCGAGGCTGGTCTTGAACTCCTGATCTCGTGTTCCTCCTGCCTCGGCCTCCCAAAGGGCTGGGATTACAGGCATGAGCCACCATGCCCGCCCCTGAAAGTTAGTTTTTCAACATTTGTCTCCTATCCCTACGTCCCCACTCTGGTAGTCCCCAGTGTTTATCTGTCCCATCTTCATGTCCATGCATACCCAATGTTTAGCTCCCACTTATAAGTGAGAAGATGAGGTATTTGGTTATCTGTTCCTGTGTCAATTTGCTTAGGATAATGACCTCCAGCTGCATCTGTGTTGCTGCAAAGGACATTATTTCATTATTTATTTATTTATTTATTTTTGAGACAGAGTCTTGCTCTGTTGCCCAGCCTGGAGTGCAACGGCGCTATCTCGGCTCACTGCAACCTCCGCCTCCCAGGCTCAAGTAATTCCCCTGCCTCAGCCTCCCGAGTAGCTGGGACTACAGGTGCCCGCCACCACACCCAGATAATTTTTGTATTTTCAGTAGAGATGGGGTTTCCCTTTGTTGGCCAGGCTGGTCTCCAACTCCTGACCTCAAGTGATCCACCTGCCTCGGCCTCCCAAAGTGCTGGAATTACGGGTGTGAGCCATCACACCAGGCTTCATTCTTTTTTATGACTGCATAGTATTCCATGGTGTACATTTATCACATTTTCTTTATCCAATCCACTGTTGATGGGCACCTGAGTTGATTCCATGTCTTTGCTATTGTAAATAGTGTTGCGGTGAACACCACTGTACTAAGTTATAGATCTATCATGCTTTTATGTTTGGGACATTGCATAAGGTATTCACTTGTGGAACTGATAACTTCCTTTTTACTTACTAATGATAACGGCCAGCATTTATATGGCACTTCCTCTCAGGTGCAGCTCTCCCTAGCTCATTCTTCCTCATGACCCTATGAAATGAGGCCTATTATTATCAGCATGTTAAAGATGAGGACACACAGAGGTGAGGTAATTTGTCCACTCTCACACAGCAAGAAAGTGGCAAAGGCAGGATATGAACCAGGGGCTGACTGGTTTCAGTCAGGGCCCTTACCCTCTGTGGTCTCTCACAATTAATTCCTTCTTCTTCTTCTTTTTTTTTTTTTGAGACAGGGTCTTGCTGTCTCCCAGACTGGAGTGCAGTGGCATGACTATGGGGAACTACAACCTCGACTTCCTGGACTCAAGCGATCCTCCTGCCTCAGCCTCCCAAGTAGCTGGGACTACAAGCACACACCACCATGCTGGGCTAATTTTTGTTTGGACAGGGTCTCGCTATGTTGCCCAGGCTGGATAAATTATTATTATTATTACTATTTTTGAGACAGAGTTTCCCTCTTGTCGCCCAGGCTGGAGTGCAATGGTGTGATCTCGGCTCACTGCAACCTCTGCCTTCCGGATTCAAGCGATTCTCCTGCCTCAGCCTCCCAAGCAGCTGGGATTAGAGGCGTGCACCACCACGCCCAGCTAAGTTTTGTATTATTAGTAGAGAAGGGGTTTCACCATGTTGGCCAGGCTGGTCTCGAACTCCTGACCTCAGGTGATCTACCCTCCTCGGCCTCCCAAAGTGTTGGGATTACAGGTGTGAGCCACTGCGCCTGGCCGATAAATTATTAAAAAAAAAATACGTTGAAGTAAATATTATGGTTAGTACCGCCAAGATACTAGAACACATGTTAAGGCTTAAAAAAACAGAGGCCGGGCACTTTGGGAGGCCGAGAATAGCTTGAACCCAGGGGACGGAGGTTGCGGTGAGCCTAGATCGTGCCACTGCACTCCAGCCTGGGCGAAAGAGCGAAACTCCGTCTCAAAACAAAACAAAATATAACACAACAACAAAATCACAATCTGTCTCGATTACTCATTTATTCAACCCGAATTCACCTACTGTGTGCACGAGCTTTTCTAGAGCACTGGGGAGGCAGAAGGGACTAAAACAAAGTATAAATCTCCCTGGGCTGCAAGCCTCCGGAGGGCAGGTCCGGGGGCTCTGTGTCCCCACTGGGCCCCCAGCACCGCGCAGCGCACACAGTGGGCGCTCACCAAGCGCTCGCTAAGGGCAACGCGTGAATCCGTGTCCCGCCAGCAGGACGTTTACGGCCTGGTGGGGCGGAAACGGACCCGACACCACCGCGGCGTCCTGGGGCTTCT
The DNA here is from genome assembly GCF_029289425.2 of Pan paniscus. Lineage (NCBI taxonomy): Eukaryota > Metazoa > Chordata > Mammalia > Primates > Hominidae > Pan > Pan paniscus. Next base: position 53,758,885 of record NC_073269.2, read on the forward strand.
GGGAATCCCATCAGCGCGGCCAGAGCGGCCGGGGACAGGCTCCGAGGCAGGCCCGACCCGCCTCCCCGGCGCCGCCGTGGCTCGATGGAGACCAGCTAGGGTGAGTGATCGAGCCAGGCCTGGGGTCCCGGCCTGTCACCCCGAAGTCCCCGCCGCCTTCCACCCTGTCAGGCTCCAACTCCGGGCTCCGGCGCGGTCCCACCTCCGGGGGGAACTCCCCTCCATCCCCTCCATTTCCTTCATCCTCGACTCCCGCTATCTTTTCGAACCTGCGGCGCTCCCCCTGGACGCGTCCTCCCGCCGGACGACCGTCCTCCGCCTAGGGGGACGCGCCCAGGACGCACGGCGCCCCCTCCCCAGCCGGACCGGCGGTCTGGGAGCGCGGATCCCTTCAGCTCCCCCGCGCCCCAGCATCCAGATCACGGCTCGAGGCAGTCGACAAACTACACCCGAGCTCGAGCAGGCGCGCCCCTGAACCCCCGGGACTGGGGCTGGGGGCGGGGGCGGCGCCGGCGCGGAGGGCCCAGTCCCCGGACGTCCGCAGCCTCCCATTGGCTCCGGGGCCCGCCGCTCGGCCTGGCGGGGCCGGGGCTGGTCCGCCCGGACGCGGGGCGGGGATTCCTGAAGCCCCTCCTCCGGCGAGGGCGGAGGGAAGAGGAGGAGGAGGAGGAGGAGGAAGGGGGGGGCGGAACACAAAACCTGAGAGGTTTTTTTTTTTTTTCCGTTTGCATTTAATTAAAAAAAAATTTTTTTTTTTGCATACCCGAGGGGCGCTCCCCGGAACGGGCGCGGGCCCGGGGCGCGCGGGCCTGGGCGCGGGGCGGCGGCGGGGGCCCGGCAGCGGCTGCCGAGCGGCCGCCATGCGATCAGGCAGTGCGCTGACCGGCCCGGCCGGCCGGCCCCTTCTGGGTCCTCCCTTTGCAGCCCGTGCGGGGCCGTCTCGGAGACCCCGCGCCGACGGCTGCTCAAACATCAGGGTGAGTTTCTCACAATGTAGCAATTTCTCTTTAAATCTCTTAACTCTCTCTACCTGCGAGTCGGGGCTGTGACAGGGCGCAAAAGCGAGGGGGGAGTGGGGGTTGGCGGCGAGGGTGTGTGTGGGGGGAGCCGGAGCCTGGGCCGAACCCACCCCCGCGACACTCACACACTCAGCCCCCCAGCCGGGGCGCAGCGCCCGCTGCCTCCTTTTTTTTTTTTTTTTTTTCCTGCTCGGCGCCCACCGCCACCGGCACCCCCAGCCCCGCGTCTCTTCCACCACCGCCGCCGCCCCGATCCTACGGGGACCCCCCCCCCAACCGGCTTCCCTGCCCAGACCCGGCGCCCAGTGCCTCCCCGGCCCTCCCGCCGGCTGCCGGGGATACAATGGAGCGGCGGAGAGAGGAGACTTAACGTTCCACGGGGGGAGGGGCGCGGAGACCCCCTCCCCGGCCCGGCCCCCTCCCCTCGCCCCGCTCCCCGCCTTTCGGGGAAGGCGAAGGCCACCGGGCAGCGGGCGGTGATCTCCCGGCCGGAGGCGGAGAGCCTGCATCTCCCCGCCTCGCTCGGCCCCTGCGCCCCCTCCCCAAATCCCTCCCGTGGGTGTCGCGGACAGTGGGGGGCCCTGGAAAGCTGGGGAGGGATGGATGGGGAAGGAGGCCACCGGGGCTCCCCCCTCCGCACCGCCCCTAAACAATGAAAGGAGTTGACTTGACCCCCAGCCCCCGGCAGTAGAGGGAGGTGACCCCCTCCCCCACCCCCAGCTGAGGCTCATCCCGGAGGGGGCCGTTACGGGGGTGGGGGGGTGAGCGCCTCCTGTCACTTCCCGAGGTTCGGGGCGGCCCCCCATCTCCTCCCCCTCGGCCTGGGAACGGGAGGCACCAGGCCCGGCCGGGGCACCGCGCTCGGGTGGTGACCTTTAGACAAAGGCAGCCCTTTCCCCGGGGTGAGCCCGGACGAGCTGGGCCTGCGGCCTCCCCGGGCCCCTGCGGAGGGCAGCCAGGCCGCGGGCACCCGGAGGGAGGGATGGAGGAGGAGGGAGGAGGGATGGAGCCATCTGGTTTTGCCATCCCCGGCTGCCCCTCGTCTGCTTCCCCGACTCCTGTCACGGGCGGCCGCGGGGAGACGAGGGACCAGGGGCTGCTTGGGCCTTGGTGCGCGGCCAGCCGGGAGGACTGGGCAAGGAGCCGCGGGAGGGCTAGGCTCGGGCTCGGGCGCCGGCGGTGATTGGGAGGCACTGCGGCTTCTTCCTCTCCGCGCCCCTTTGTTTTGCTTTGTGGTTCTGAGCAGCTGAACTTCCCCGGGAGGTGGGGTCAGAGGCCGCGGTGTCAGCTCTCCCGGGGAGGCCCAGGTGACAGGTCCTAGCTCTCTGGTGTCCCCATCCTGGTGGGCTGCAGTCTGTGCCCGGGCCCATGCCCTGACCATCGTCCCCTTTTGTCACCCCCCAACACACACACACACCTACCTACCCACCCCATAGTATAATACAGATCTAGGGGTGCCTTTCTCTTACATCTCTTTACGGAGGGCACTTGAAAGGGAAACTAGAAACATCCAAGGCATCAAGGCCTGAGATTCATGATAAGCTCTCTGTGCTTTTAACCTCTCCCAGCACCTGGGGTGGGTGTGGGGGGCTTTGTCAACTCTGACCTGCCCTGGGTCATGAGAAAACGGGAGGACAACTCAGGAAGCACCCCCTTCCCATGCACTGGTAGGACTTTTGGGACATGTTGACCTCCCTTGCCTTCCCTCATAGCTCCCCGCTCAAGATGGAAATATTAATAACAATATCAAACTAGGGAGCTTTATTCCACTGCTGCTAAGTACATTCCACGCTGGCCACAGTCCAAGGAGGAAATAGAGACGGGACAGACATTATTCTCGTTTTCCAGACAGGTTCATGGAGGCTCAGAGAGGTTAAGAAGCTTGCCCAGGGTCACACAGCCCTGGGTCACACAGAGCCCCAATTTGTAACCTCCTGGAGTTTTTCCAGCTTAGCTCAAAACTGTTAAGCTCTTCTTCTGTCCCACCCTTTGGCATTTTGTCCCCCTGACTTCAGTGGACCTGGTTCGGAAATGTAGATAATACTTAGAAGAAGCGGCCAGATTTTTTTTTTCCCTGGGAGCTGGTTTTGAGAAGGGGTAAGATGCATCTCGAAGTTGGGCTGAGGGCAGGATCATTTCACTTGTGGCTGGAATGGAGAATTGCCTGCAGGAACTGAGAACTGAAGGTGTGTGAGGAGTGGGGGAGGGGGAGCCCCAGGCCTGGCCAGTGATGGGCTCGGGGTACCTGGGAGCTGGCCCCACTGTCATCTTCTCCCTTCTCTACCTGAGCGGGGGACTTGGCCCCATTTGCTGCTACTCAGCCCTGAAGTAGAGAAGAGAGAAGCTGAACTGTTTGGGACTGTTGATGTCTGGTTGTTCCTATGCCCTGTGACCCACTGTCGCTTTGCCACACCATGGCCCTTTGATGCAGCTAGCGGAGAACTTTCTTGCCTGTTCTCCTTGGCATGATCCACTCTGTAACCTTAGGCAGGTCATTTAACTGCTGGTCCTGTTTTCTCATCTGCAAGTGGGGGTAATTATAGTTCCTTTAAGTGACCTGGAGGTGGGTAAAAGTATTATCCAAACGTGTCATTCATATTTATCATTCAGCAGGCCGGGTACGCAGTGTGGGCACAGGGGAGGAATGTCAACTGGTGGCATTTAATTTTTTTTTTTTTTTTTTTTTGAGACAGAGTCTCGCTGTGTTGCCCAGGCTGGAGTGCAATGGCCTGATCTTGGTTCACTGCAACCTCTGCCTCCCAGGTTCAAGCGATTGTCCTGCCTCAGCGTCCGGAGTAGCTGGGATTACAGGCACCCACCACCACACCTGGCTAAATTTTGTATATTTAGTAAAGACGGGATTTCGCCATGTTGGCCAGGCTGGTCTTGAGGTCCTGACCTCAGGTAATCTGACTGGCATTTAAATTTAAGGCCGGGTGCCGTGGCTCACACCTGTAACCCCAACACTTGGGGAGACCGAGGCTGGAGGATTGCTTGAGCCCTGGATTTTAAGACCAGCCTAGGCAACACGGTGAGACCCTGTGTCTACAAAAAATGGTGGCACTCGCCTGTGGTCCTAGCTACTTGGGGGTGCTGAGGTGGGAGGATTGCTTGAGCCTAGGAGTTTGAAGCTGGGGTGAGCCGTGATTGTGCCACTGCTCTCAAGCCTGGGCAAGAGTGAGACCCTGTCTCAAAAAAAAAATAAATAAATAAATAAAATAAAAAATGTAAAGGTGAATAGCAGAACACCTTTGCCCCAGAAGAATTCCCTGTGGTCTGGGAAGGCCAACTGCAAACGAACAATTCCCCTTCAGTGACACCCACCCTCTGAGCGCTTTGGGGACTAGGCCCCTACCCCTTCAGCACTTTACCCATGCGGAATACATGCTTAGCTGTAGGGGCTGGGGGGCTGAGGGAGAGGGGCTGGGGGGCTGAGGGAGAGGGGCTGGGGGGCTGAGGGAGACGGGCTGGGGGGCTGACGGAGAGGGGCTGGACCCAGCTCACCCGGTGTAGGAGGTAATAACAGGTGATCTTGCCATTTTACAGATGGGGAAACTGAGGCCAGGGGAAGCATGTTCCACGGCCGAGCTGGGACTCCAAGCCAGACGGCAGAGACTAGTGGTGGGGATTCCGTATTTGTCAATAGAACTGGGGAGATGGTGCTTCATGGGGTCTGATCCCAGGAGCTTTAAGGGACCCCTTATCCCCGCAGCCACTGTCCCCTCCTTTAAGTGCAGTTATTTCCCTTGGCGAGATGACAGGCATAAGTAATAAGAATTCTCGGGGGAGGTGGGCAGGAGGAGAGGGGCTGTGGGGACACCCAGATCTCTCAAGATTGAGTGCTGGCTGAATGTAGGAACTGATCTTTTTGGGGGGCTGGTGGGAGAAGTCCGAGTGAGGCCCTAGAGGGTCTCCCGGCTGACTTCCTTCCCAGAGGCCTCTGGCCCTTCCCTAACCTTCCTTCAGGAGGTGGGGTGTGCCCCAGGCTGTGGAAGGGCCAGGGGATCAGCACCCAGAGGCCTATGAAGGGGGAGTTCCTGGGGGTGTATAGGGCTCCCCAGGTTCCCGTGGGCCACCTTGTAGCCCAGGTCTAGCCAGCAGCCCAGTTCCCCCGCCAGCTCTCAACCCCCACCCGCCAGGCTGCCTTGACTCCAGGTCTCAAGAATGCAGAAGGCTGCTGGTAGGGGAAGTTAATTGGAAACAGGAAAACATGGCATTCCTTTCCAGGCCGCCTGGGCTTGGAAGGCAGAGGGGCTGCCATTTCCCCTCTCCCGCCCTGCAGGGGAGAGGGGTGGGGAGTATGGTTATCTTGCCCTGGTCATATTTGAGCTTTCTTCCCCCACCAGGCACCCTCACTTAGTAGAAACAAGAGCAGTCACCCGTGCCGTGTCCACGATGACAACTGCTGCCTGCTCCCCCAGCAGAAGAATTGCCCCCTCCTTACTCACCCCTTCATATCCCTCTGGTTTTTTGTCACCTGTCTTGTCTGAGCTAGCTCCCTGGTAGGATGCACCTTATGCCACACTAGAGACGCATGGGGAGCGTTTGGTTGAGGGGTCCCCAGGGAGTGTCTCCTGGTTCCGTCCCTCGCATTCTCCTCCGCCTGGAGTACCACCAGTAGAGTTTTGTCCCAGTTGACTGAAGCTTTTGTGTCTCAGTGACACGCAAGTTTCCCCAGTGGAGAGGGAGAGTTTTCTAAGGCATTTCTAGTTTGGTGACAATTAGTTTTGTGTATGAGTGTATGTATTCATTGAGGGGAGGGGGAAAGGAGTGTTGGCAAAAGCAGAGAAGGCCTTTGTTTCTTTAATTGTTCCCAATTAAACTTCCTGAGGGCCTACTGTGTGACAGGGCCCTGGGGATCAGTTAAGACCTTGGGACACAGTCCAGGAGGAGGAGAGAGAACGGTTGGATTAGCCGCTGTGGGGTTTCATTCATTCTGTCTGGGTGGTCTGAGACATCATCTTTTTCTCTGTCTGCCTTTTGTTCCTTTTGTTCTAAGTGATACACACACGGGGCAAATTCAGAACACTAAAGATGATGTCTCTCCCTCTAACCTCTCCAGAGTCCCTGGTCCCATAGCTCTCTTCCCCAGAGACAGCACCTCCATTCTGATGTTCTGTGCATGTACTTTTATATATGGATGTTATGTGTTTAAAACTATTCAGGCCGGGCATGGTGGCTCACGCCTGTAATCCCAGCACTTTGGGAGGCTGAAGTGGGCAGATCACCTGCGGTCAGGAGTTCAAGACCAGCCTGGCCAACATGGTGAAACCCCATCTCTCCTAAAAATACAAAAATTAGCTGGGCATGGTGGTGCATGGCTGTAATCCCAGCTACTCAGGAGCCTGAGGCAGGGGAATTGCTTGAACGCAGGAGGCGGAGGTTGTGGTGAGCCGAGATTGCGGCAGCACTGCACTCCACTCCAGCCTGGGCGACACAGCGAGACTCTATCTAAAACAAACAGACAAACAAAAAACTATTCATCTTACACAGATGGTAGTCTGGTCTATCCATTGCTTTTTTTCCACGCTTCATCTCCCTGGGAGACCCTACCAATGTAGGTCTTCCTCTATCTTTTTCTTGGCTGCATGGTATTCCTCTGTGTGGGTGAATCCTCCTTTACTGTTATGGACGTGGAGGTGTTTCCAGACGTTTCTGTGTGAAGCGTGGGAAGGCATACGTCCACACGTTACAGGGAAATGAGTACGCCTGTGGGATGGACTCCTGGAAGTGGGATTGCTAGATCAAGGGCCAATGATTTGTCTTTTGGTAGCTCTTACGGAGCACCTTTGATGTTGCACATTGCATCTTTTTTTATTTTTTTGAGACAGAATCTTGCTGTGTCACCCAGGCTGGAGTGCAGTGGCGCCATCACTTTTCACTGCAGCATTATCCTTCCTGGGCTCAAGTGAGCCTCGCATCTCAGCCTCCCCAGTAGCTGGGACTACAGGTGCACGCCACCACGCCCAGGGAGTTTTAGTATTTTTGGTAAAGACGAGGTCTCACTGTGTTGCCCAGGCTGGTCTTGAATTCCTGTTCAAGCACTCCTCCCGCCTTGGCCTCCCAATGTGCTGGGATTACAGGCGTGAGCCACCGTGCCCGGCCCCTCATGCTGCACCTTGAAGAAAGTTGTTCTCTTTCTCTCCTGTTCAATGTGATCCCACCTGTCGCCCAGGCAGCGTCTCCAGGCTGCACGTGTCTTTGCCTCAGGTGACCTCCTTGCGTCTGATGACCTCTTGCCTCTTCCTCCTGCTTATGGCCTGCGTCATGTGCTTGCCACCTGGTGTGGAGGTCAGGAGCGTGGGCTCTGGGCCCTGTCTGTTGGTTCTAATCCCAGTTCTGCTATTTGCTGGCTGAATGGCTGTGGACAGGGGGCTTGCTTGGGGCCTTGGTTTTCCCCTCTGTTAAGTGGGTTCATATCAGTACCTACTTGGTAAGGCTCTTGTGAGGGTCCCCAAACACCCATAAAGTGCCAAGGTAGCCTTGTCAGTCAGTGTCGGTGTCACCTGTCATTCTTAGGCAGTTTATTTCTCCTGGGGAGTGTGACCCCCTTAATTGGCAGGCGTTGGATGGAATGCTGGCTTCTCTGCTTAATTGCAGTGTGACCCTGGGCAAGCAATTCCTTTGCATGGCCTCAGTTTCCTTGTCTATAAAATGGGCCCATGATGCCTCCCTCGTAGGGTCTGCTGTGAGGCTGAACGAAGCAATGTTCTGCCAAGCTGGGCAGGCAGTCGCTTTCAGGAACTAGCAAATGATGCTGCTGTTGTTTTCACTATGATTACTGTTCTCCTGCGGGACTCATGCTGACTCCTCCGCTCTGAAAGGTCCCCATTGTCTTCCTGAAAGGCACACGAGGAACAATGTTGGCATTCTAAACTGCATGGCAGCAGAGGGCACGCAGCAGGCTGCTCCGGCATGAGGCACACAGGGCTTCCCTGTACCGTGCCTCAGTTTCCCCAACTGGAAGAGTGGGCATGAGAGGAAACCCACCTCAGGCATGCTTAGTGTTCAGCACAGTGCCTGGGGTATAGCAAGCGCCCAAAAAATGTGAGTGGCTGTGATTGGAATAATTATTATTAAGTAGCAGAGTCTCCCATAGGATTAGATACCCAAGTCGCTATGGCCTTTCCCCCAAACCCTAGGCAATCAGTGTTGGCATTTTAAATGGAAGGCACAGGGCTGGCATTGGTGGCTCATGCCTGTAATCCCAGCACTTTGGGAGGCCAAGGCAGATGGATCACCTGAGGTCAGGAGTTCGAGACCAGCCTGGCCAACATGGTGAAGCCCTGTCTCTACTAAAAATACAAAAAAATTAGCCAGGCGTGGTGGTGCATGCTTGTAATCCCAGCTACTCAGGAGGCTGAGGCATGAGAATCGCTTGAAACTGGGAGGCGGAGGTTGCAGTGAGCTGAGATCGCACCATTGCACTCCAGCCAGGGCGACAGAGCAAGACTCTGTCTCAAAAAAAAAAAAGGAAGACAATGCCCAGATACCCACTGGGCCACAATTTCCTCTTCTTTAACAGAGCTTCCCCGCTTTGGGTGTTGTGAAGCTTCAATGAGTGAAGACTTGGAAAGCTTTTAAAGATAGGACCTGGCTCTCAGGAATGCTCAGTGAAGCTTCACTTTGATTCTTATTATTTTTTATTTTTATTAATTTTTTTTTTTTTTTTTTTTTGAGACAAGAGTCTCTCTCTGCGCCCAGGCTGGAGTACAGTGGTGTGATCTCAGCTCACTGCAACCTCCGCCTCCCGGGTTCAAGTGTTTCTTATGTCTCAGCCTCCCGAGTAGCTATGGCTACAGATGTGGGCCACGATACCCAGCTAATTTTGTATTTTTTGTAGAGCTGGTGTTTGGCCATGTTGGCCAGGCTAGTCTCGAACTCCTGGACTCAAGCAATCCACCCGCCTCAGCTTCCCAAAGTGCTGGGATTACAAACATGAGCCACCATACCAGGCCTATTATTTTTAAATATTTTATTTTATTTTATAGAGACAAGGTCTTGCTATATTGCTCAGACTGGTCTCCAACTTCTGGGCTCAACAGTCCTCCGACTTTGGCCTCCCAAAGTCCTGGGATTATAGGCATGAGCAACTGCACCTGGCCGTCTTTGCTTATTATTATTTTGTTTTCTTTTTTCTTTTTTTTTGCCATCTAGACTCGGCTTGGCAGATTTATTTATTGTTATTTTAACTTATATTTTTTATTTTTTTGAGACAGGCTCTCACTGTGTCACCCAGACTGGAGTGTAGTGGCGCCATATCGGCTCACTGCAACCTCCGCCTCCCAGGCTCCAGCAATTCTCGTGCCTCAGTCTCCCGAGTAGCTGGAATTACAGGCGCCTGCCACCACACACGGCTAATTGTTGTATTTTTAGTAGAGAAGGGGTTTCACCATGTTGGCCAGGCTGGTCTCGAACTCCTGAACTCAGGTGATCTGCCCACCTAGGCCCCCCAAAGTGCTGGGATTACAAGCATGAGCCATGCACCCGGCCTTTTTAACTTTTTGTTAAGGAAATTTTAAAGCACTCACCGAGAGTTGAGAAAATAGCACAACCACCCCTGTGTAACCATCACCAGCTTCTGCAAAAATTTTCTGCTGATCTGGTTTTTTTTTTTTTGGCCATTACCTACTGTGCACATATATTTTTTCTTTTTTGCCAAGGTATTTTAAAGCAAATTCCAGATATCATATCATTTCCATTGTATTGTTATTAATGGTGGTGTTATTTCTGGGATCCAGAATTTGTTTCAGCACCTCCAGAGTCTGTCCTGTTCTATGAAGAAAGTGGCATTAGGCCCATTTCATAGGTTGGGAAACTGAGGCAGCAGGGAGTGGGCTTTGATCAGGTTGTCCTTTTTCTGTGATCCCCTTTTTGGGACTGTGGTGAATTCCCTGTCTTGGCCACACCAAGCCTCAAACCCTGTGGGTTGTTTCTGATTACACAGGTTTGGGGGTCACACCTGGGTGCATGCAGTGTGGGGTACAGGTTCTGTTACTCTGTGCAGAAATCGTCCTCATAAAGGAAGAGTTGAAGTGGGGCTGGCAGCAGGGGATGGACCCCTAGGATGACCCTGGAGGTGATGGGCAGCTGGGTCAGCTGTGTGGGTTAAAGTCCTGTTTCTGCTCCTTCTAACCCTGTGACTTGGTGGCAAGCTATTTCCCTCCTTTAGTCCAGGTTAGAGAACTGGAAGTACAGGAGAGATAATAAATACTTATTTGGATGACCTTATTGTTAAATAAGGTCTAGCGTGGAAAAGATGTTTTGCAAGTGCCTGGCTCAGAGTAAACGGTCACTATTGTTAGTGTTGTTATTGCTTCTGTGTATACTCTTGAGGTTGGGGACAAAAATGCTGTTTCTAGGATTGCAGAGGAAGGGTTGATGCCCCTGGACCCCCCAGCCCGGCCTCGCTACCTTCATTCCCTTGCCATGCCCACCCTGTCCCTCTGCACTCTCCCTTTGAAGTGCTTGCCTGTTTAGGGGGCTGCCAACTTCAGCGTGGCCCCTCTCAGCCTCTTATGTCCTCTGTGTCCCAGCCTGGTAACCTTGGGAACGGAGTGAGCGGGAATATCTGTCTGAGGCTGTGAGACCCTTGCTAAAGACCCCTGGGGTCCTTGAGGGAGCGCCTGGTGGCCTCTGCTGCCTGGAGGCAGAGGATGGCCCAGTGTCCAGGGACACCTGCAGGTGAAGCTCCCCGGAGCCACCTTTCCAGAGGCTGGATGCCAACTCTTGTCCACTGTGTGAGGCTGGGCGGGCAGATGTCCACAGTGCCTGCCTCACAGGGTGGCTGTGACAGTTAGCTGGACTATAACCTCCATCACCTGGCATGCATAGTGTCTCATTGACCTCAGACACTTGGCACCCAGCCTGGGTGCGGGAGTTCTCCCTGGGAGAAGTCTGAGCTCACAGCTTAGCAAGCCCTTGCTATACTGGCGGAATTTCTCTCCCTAGAATGTGCGCGGTGATCTCCTACTTTTGTGTGTATACTTACTCTTTCATGGACAGTGTGTGTGCGTGTATATATATATATATGTGTATATATATATATGTGTATATATATATATATATATACACATTTTTTTTCCCAACCCCTTTTTTTTTTCCTTTTTTTTGTGTGTGTGTGTTTGAGATGGGGTCTCGCTGTTTCGCTCTGTCGCCTAGGCCGGAGTGCAGTGGCACTATCTCGGCTCATTGCAACCTCCGCCTCCCGGGTTCAAGACATTCTCCCTGCCTCAGCCTTCCGAGTAGCTGGGATTATAGGCGCCCGCCGCCACGCCCTGTTAGTTTTTGTATTTTTAGTAGAGATGAGGTTTCACCATGTTGGCCAGGCTGGTCTCGAACTCCTGACCTCAGGTGATCTGCCTGCTTTGGCCTCCCGAAGTGCTGGGATTACAGGTATGAGCCACTGGTCCCAGCCTCTCCCAATCCTTTTTCATTGAAGTGTAATTCGTATACAGTAAAATCCGCAGAGGGGCCAGGCACGGTGGCTCACACCTGTAATCCCAGCACTTTTTGGGAGGGCGAGGTGGGAGGATCACTTGAGGCCGGGAGTCCGAGACCAGCCTAGGCAACACAATAAGACCCTATCTCTCCAAAAAACAAATAAAGACCTTAGCCAGTTGTGGTGGCCCCTGCCTGGAGCTAATCTGGAGGCTGAGGTAGGAGAATTGCTTGAGTCCAGGAGGCTGAGGCTGCAGAGAGCCATTCATTAAAATGCACATAGCTTAAGCATGCCTTTCCATGAGTCCTAACCCCTATCAAGATACAGCACATTGTCGTCACTGCCAGAAAGTTGCCCTTTGCCCCTTCCTGGTCAGTACCTGCTCCCAGAAGCAGTCACTGGCTTGCCTTGTCATTGTGGGTCAGCCTTGCCTCTTCTAGAATTTCACAGAGGGGGAGTCCTGCCCTGTGGAGTCCGTTGGGTTGAGCATCTTCGGCTCAGCATGATCCTTTTGAGATGCAGGGATGTTGGTGTGTGTGTATCGGGAGTGTCTTCCTTTAAGAAATTCTTTCCCGTGAGTATTTCTTCAAGCCTGGCTTTCTCATGAGGCTCCAAACTGCAGAAGATGAGAAGGGAGGGCTGTGTTTCCTGTGTTCTCAGCTCCTGGTGTGCAGTAGGTGCTCTGTAGATGCTTATTGAATGAATGGATGGGTGGATGACAGGCATGTCCCGGGGATGGAGAAAGGGGAGCAGAGACCCTGTCTTTGGAGTTCCTGTGTGTTTCTCAAAAAGTGTCCCACTGGCCAGGGCGCAGTGGCTCACACCTCTAATCTCAGCACTTTGGGAGGTCAGGGCAGGTGGATCACCTGAGGTCGGGAGTTTGAGACCAGCTTGGGCAACATGGTGAAACCCCGTCTCTACAAAAAAATACAAAAAGTAGCCGAGCATGGTGGTGCATGCTTGTAGTCCCAGCAACTTGGGAGGCTGAGAGGTGGGAGGATCACTTGAGCCCAGAAGGTCGAGGCTCCAGTTAGCTGTGATCATACCACTGCACTTTAACTTGGGCGACAGAGTGAGACTATCTCAAAAAAAAAAAAACAAAAAACAAGAACAAAACCCACCTGCTTCCAAATGACCAGGGATGCTTGTGAAAAATGACCATCCCTGGGCTCCACGCAGACCAAACTCCTGGGAATCCCGATGAGTGGCGTCCAGGAAACAGCATTTTCATCAAGCCCTGTCTCTGAGCAGTTCTTTTGCACAGGTAGCCCAGCCCTAAATCCTAGGCCTCTTCCGGCAGCAGCAGAGCTCCCCAGCAGGCCTGTCATCCTGTCAAGGCGGCCGTGGGTCTTGGAGCCCCACTCGATCTCTGTCTACGGTCATTGCTTGTCCTGACCCTGGCTGCCTCCCTGGTGCCTCTGTGTGAGCCTGGAGTCCTGTACTCACTCCCTAAGTGCTGTTCAAAGAGGGAATGAATGGGAACCTGGGAGGTAGGTCAGGATTGTTGACCTCCCCACTGCTTAGGGGGGAAACCGAGGCTCCATGAGTTCTGGTGTTTCTCCTGCAGTTCACCTGGGAGTGGAAGCCAGACAGGATATTTCCTGGGCTAAGCAGCCATCAGTTGTAAGATGCGGCTTCCTTTTCAGAGACAAAAGTGTGAAAAATGCGCATCTTGGAGTTGATAAAACTCAGGAAAAGTCCTGTCCCACCCTGCAGTTTGCCCGCTGTCTCAAGGCTGTTTTGTGCAGGGTTGTCTTTTTCTGTTAAATTTCTGTCTCGTTAGCCAAAGGAACAAAATCCCCTGATGTCTGCCCAGTGCTTTGTACCTTCTCAAGCATGTCCCCTTCCATGGTCCTGCTTTTGTATTTAAAATTTTTTAGTCTTTTTTTTTTTTTTTTTTAATTCGAGATGGAATTTTGCTCTTGTTGCCCAGGCTGGAGTGCAATGGTGCTATCTTGGCTCACTGCAACCTCCGCCTCCCGGGTTCAAGCAATTCTCCTGCCTCAGCCTCCTGAGTAGCTGGGATTACAGGCACATGCCACCACACCCGGCTGATTTTTGTATTTTTAGTAGAGAGGGGGTTTCACCATGTCAGGCTGGTTTTGAACTCCTGACCTCAGTTGATCACTGGCGTCCGCCTCCCAAAGTGCTGGGATTACAGGCGTGAGCCACTGCACCCGGCCTGAATTGAGAGACTTCTTTAACTCAGTTTCTTTTTATTTTCAAGATGGAGCCTTGCTCTGTCGCCCAGGCTGGAGTGCAATAGTGCGATCTTGGCTCACTGCAACCTCCACCTCCCAGGTTCAAGCAATTCTCCTGCCTTGGCTTCTCAAGTAGCTGGTGTTACAGGTGTGCACCACCATGCCCAGCTAATTTTTGTACTTTATTATTATTTTTTTTGAGATGAAGTCTCACTCTGTTGCCTAAGCTGGAGTGCAGTGGTGCGATTTTGGCCGAGTGCAGTGGTGCGATTTTGGCCCACTGCAACCTCTACCTCCCGGGTTCAAGCAGTTCTCCTGCCTCAGCCTCCCGAGTAGCTGGGACTACAGGCCTGCACCACCACGCCCAGCTAATTTTTGTATTTTTAGTAGAGACAGGTTTTACTGTGTTGGCCAGGCTGGTCTCGAACTCCTCACCTCGTGATCTGCCCTCCATGGCCTCCCAAAGTGCTGGAATTAGAGGTGTCAGCCACCACTCCCGGCCATACTTTTTTAGTAGAGATGGGGTTTCGCCGTCATGTTGGCCAGGCTAGTCTCGAACTCCTGACCTCAGGTGATCCTCTCACCTTGGCCTCCCAGAGTGCTGGGATTACAGGCATGAGCCACCACGCCTGAGTGTAACTTGGTTTCTAACAAAAGTCTGCTTAAAAATATGTAGAAGTGGGCCGGGCGTGGTGGCTCACGCCTGTAATCCCAGCACTTTGGGAGGCTGAGGCGGGCAGATCACGAGGTCAGGAGATCGAGACCATCCTGGCTAACGCGGTGAAACCCTGTCTCTACTAAAAATACAAAAAATTAGCTGGACGTAGTGGCGGGCGCCTGTAGTCCCAGCTACTCGGGAGACTGAGGCAGGAGAATGGTGTGAAGCCGGGAGGCGGAGCTTGCAGTGAGCCGAGATTGTGCCACTGCACTCCAGCCTGGGTGACAGAGTGAGACTCCATCTCAAAAAAAAAAAAAAAAAAAAATTTAGGAGTGGGCCGGGTGCGGTGGCTCACGCCTGTAATCCTAGCACTTTGGGAGGCCAAGGTGGGTGGATCATGAGGTCAGGAGTTCAAGACCAGCCTGGGCAACATGGTGAAGCCCCATCTCTACTAAAAATACAAAAATTAGCTGGGCATGGTGGCAGGCACCTGTAATCCTAGCTACTCAGGAGGCTGAGGCAGAGAATTGTTTGAGCCCAGGAGGCGGAGGTTGCAATGAGCCGAGATAGTGCCACTGCACTCCAGCCTGGGTGACAGAACGAGAGGCCATCTCAAAAAAAAAAAAAGTGTGTGTGTGTGTACTCTCATATATTAGACATTACATAATATATAATAGAAATATAAAACTATACATTATTATATATAAAAATATATACTCCTATTTATAAAGTTCCCTTTTATTTTCATTCCCCTCCCTGTCAGTGACCTCCTGTGCTGGAGTGAATTGCTTGCTTTGTGCGATGGATTTTTGCTTTACAGAAAGGATACTGCTTCTGTTTCTCCTGCTGCTGCTTTTCCTCCCAGTGCTGTGTTTAGAGGGTCGCCTTGTTGGTTACCTGTCCCTCCCTGCTGCTCCTCCCTGCTGTGTGCTCCATGGGCTGCAGGTAGTACAGTTCACTTCAAATCCTCATGAGGGTCAGACCCCCAGGTGTTCACCATCTCCCTGTCACAGAGGCACAGAGGTAAAATGACTTCCCAAGGTCACACAGGGAGCTGCTGCCTGAGCTGGGATTTTCGTCCTCCTGGTTAATTCAGACTCACACTCAGGCTTCCTACTGCTTGGACTGTGGCCCATGTTCTCACCTCCAGCACAAACAGCCGGTGCTGTGCCTTCAGGGACTGGGGAGAGCGATGAGGCAGGAACACACCCATTCCCCTGCAAAGCCAGATCAGTGTCTGAGGATTGCCAGCTGAGCCTGGGGAGGTCAGGCGGGGAGGCATCAGGGTAGGCTTCCTGGAGGAGGGAGCTTCTAGGGCAGGCTTTGGGGCTTGGGGGTAGGGTAAGAAAAACAGGGAATCTAGCATGATCCAAGGTCATTGCCCTGAGCAGCTGGGTGGAAGGAAGTGTTCTTTCTCTCTCTCTCTTTTTTTTTTTTTTGAGACCGAGACCGAGTTTAGTTCTTGTTGCCCAGGCTGGAGTGCAGTGGCGCGATCTTGGCTCACCGCAACCTCTGACTTCGGCGTTCAAGAGATTCTCGTGCCTCAGCTCCCCGAGTAGCTGGGATTACAGGCATGCACCACCGCGCCCGGCTAATTTTGTGTTTTTAGTAGAGTCGGGGTTTCTCCATGTTGGCCAGGCTGGTCTTGAACTCCCGACCTCAGATGATCCGCCCACCTCTGCCTCCCAAAGTGCTGGGATTACAGGCGTGAGCCAACGTGCCCCACCGATTGTGACTCCCTAGTGCCCTCAGGTAAAACCTCTTCAGCTCCGTACAAAGGCTTTCTGATCTGGCCTGGCTTATCTCCTACCCTTTTCATCTTGCCTTTCACTCACCAAGCTGGTTCCCGCCTCCCCACCTCGGCCTGCACTGTACTCTGCCCAGAGTCATCTTCGCCTGCTACAAGCATACCCTAGAGAGCAGGCAGGTTAGGTTCTAGACAGTGCAGTAAAGTGAGTATCACAATAGAGCGAGCCACACATGTTTTTTGATTCTCCAGTGGATACAAAAGTTATGTTTATACGATACTGCAATCTGTTAAGTGTGCAATAACATCATGTCTAAAAAAACCAGTGTACATACCTTAATTAAAAATTGCTTTATTGCTAAAATATGCTGATACTGACATGAAGTGAGCTTGTGACTGGGAAAATGATGCAGATAGACTCACTGGACAAAGGGTTGCCAGAAACCTTCAGTTCGTAAAAAAATGCTGTGTCTTTGAAGTGTAGTAACAAGTTATGCCTGTACCTCCCACCGCCACGCCCTGACTTTTTTTTTTTCTTTGGGAGATAGGGTCTCATTCTGTCGCCCAGGCTGGAATGCAGTGGTGTGATCATACTCACTCCTGTCTTGACCTCCCAGGCTCAAGCGTTCCTCCAACCTCAGCTACCCGAGTAGTTGGGACCGCAGGCATGTGCCACCACACCTGGCTGATTTTTTAAGTTTTTGCAGAGATGAGGTTTCACTATGTTGCCCAGGCTGGCCTTGAACTCCCGGGCTCAAGTGATCCTCCTGACTCAGTGCTGGGATTACAGACATGAGCCACTGCACCTGGCTTTTTTTTTTGAGACAGAGTCTTACTCTGTTGCCCAGGGTGAAGTGCAGTGACGTGATCTCGGCTCACTGCAACCTCCACCTCCTGGGTTCAAGTAGTTCTCCTGCCTCAGCCTCCTGAGTAGCTGGGATTACAGGCGTGAGCCACCACGCCCGGCTAATTTTTGTATTTTTAGTAGAGACAGGGTTTCACCATGTTGGCCAGGCTGGTCTCGAACTCCTGACCTCCAATGATCTGCCCTCCTCAGCCTCCCAAAGTGTTGAGATTACAGGTGTGAGCCACCAACCTGGCCTTTTTTTTTTTTTTTTTTAAGAGACAGGGTCTCACTGGTGCCCAGGCTGGATTGCGGTGGCATGATTGTGGTTCACTGTGGCCTCCAACTCTTTTGGGGCCACATCTCGCAGGTCTCTGCTTAAATGCTCCCTCCTCGGGGAAGCCCTCTTTGACTCTCTCGTCCAATTTCCTTCACTTCACTGAGCTTATTTCCATGTTAGGTGACATCCCCAGGGTCTGACAAGGACTGAATAAACCCCTAACTGATACTGAATGATTGAGGGGCCAGGTGACCTTTACACAGATCTTGAGGAGATTGAGTTGGGTTTGGATTGGGTTTTTGAGTTTCTGAGCTGAGTTGGAGGCTTAGGAGAGAAAAGGAAAGAAGGTGAGGGAAGGTTCTGGAAGAGCCTGGAGGAGGTGGTACTGGGTTGGGCTCAGAAGTGAAGTTTGCTCACAGTTTGCGAAGTGGAGAGGGTGTGAAGGCAGAGGTTGTGTGTACAATTGGGAAAGCCTTCAGGAGGCCAGCATGGATGGGCTGAGAGACACAGGAGGAGAGGGAGGCCGTGGGGCTGTGTGGGTGCCGGGGGCACGGGGAGCTGGTAGTTAGGGAGAGCTCTGGCAGCTGCCTTGCTCGACATGGAGAGGCGCCTTTTGTTTCTTGGCCCCTGGGTCTTATGAGCAAATGGTGGTTCTTAATTTGGGGTAAGAGGGAGCTCCAGTCCTTTTAGGAATCTGCTCAGAGGCCGCAGACTTTTCCCCAGAGAAACACACACTTGACTCTGTATCCCAAAGTTTGGCAAAGGGTTTCAGGAGGGGTGGGGAGCCAGTTAAGAGCTGTTCACGGATTGCGATGGCAATAACCATGATAATCACAGCCAGCACTTACCTTGGCTCGCCCCAGCTCGGTTCTGGTCTAGGCCACTTACAAGCATCAGCTCCTTCACTCACAGAAGGACTGGAGGAGGTAGGTGCAGGGAGCACCCCGATTTTACACGAGTAAACTGAGGCACAGAGCGATTAAGTGACTTGCCCAGAGCCCGACAGCTGCTAAGTGGCAGAGCCCCCACTCTCTTCCCTGGATGGTCTGCTTCCTGGATGGAGCCTGTTTCTGTTTTGTTTTGTTTTGGAGACAGAGTGAGACTCTGTCTCCCAGGCTGGAGTGCAGTAGTGTGATCTTGGCTTGCTGCAGCCCCGACCTCTCGATCTCCCAGGCTCAAGCAATCTTCCTTCCTCAGCCGCCCGAGTAGCTGGGACTACAGTCGTGTGCCACCATGCCCCGCTAATTTTTTGGTTTTTTTTTTTTTTTTTTTTTTTAGAGACAGGGTCTTGCCATGTTGCCCAGGCTGGTCTTCAACTCCTGGGCTCAGGTGATCTGCCTGCCTTGGCCTCCCAAAGCAGTGAGATTACAGGCATGAGCTACCACGTCCAGCTGCATCCTGGGTTTTTTTTTTTTTTTTTCTGAGACAGAGTCTCGCTCGATCACCCAGGCTGGAGTGCAATGGCACGATCTCAGCTCACTGCAACCTCCACCCCCCGGGTTCAAGCAACTCTTCTGCCTTAGCCTCTGGAGTAGCTGGGATTACAGGCACCCACCACCACACCCAGCTAATTTTTGTATTTTTAGTAGAGATGGGGTTTCACCATGTCGGTCAGGCTCGTCTTGAACTCCTGTCCTCAAGTGATCCGCCCGTCTTGGCCTCCTAGAGTGCTGGGATTACAGGCATGAGCCACCGTGCTTGGTCCACCCTGGGTTTTTATTCATCAAGCCTCGCTGCCCCCTTGGTACAGGGGCCAAGACCACAGCTGGGAAGCTCCTTTCCTCTTGCCCCGAGAGCCAACCTGGGTTGCTGCTGAGCCATTGCAGGCTGAGGCACAGCCTCTCTTTCTCCTTTTACGCTTCCTGATGTCTTCTTTAACATAATCATGGCCACCTCAGCTTCTTTCAGAGAGCAATATGTTCCTGAGCTAGAGAGCATGGGTGACCAGCTGGAGTCAGGATTTGGGGGGTGTGGTGTAGGTCTAGAGCCAACTGTGGCACTGGAACAAGGCCCCTACCTTGTTCAGCCTCAGTTTCCCTAATAGCTAGAGAGGCCTACTTCCTCCTTGGAGGTTACATAGATGACATTCATAGGTCAACGGAAATGCTGCATTTATGGCAGTAACTGACCTTGTAGGTGTTTCAAAATTCAGGCTGTTTCAGACCAGAGTGCACACAGGATGATGTGGGACACCCCCAGCAAGGCAGGCAGCTCCCCATCAGCACATATGCTAGCACTTCTGCAAAGATTTCTGCAGCAAATAGATCTGCTGCTGTTGATACTAAGAGGGAGATCTAAGGACAGCCATTGCAGTTCCGCTTTGCCCCACAATGAGCCAGGAAAAAAGAAAAGGATGGCTTTAGAGATTTTTGGAGGTTGGAATTGCAGATTAGGGGGCCACAGACCTAAAATGCCTACCGAGTAGGATGAGTGGGTTTTTTGTTTGTTTGTTTTGTTTTGTTTTGTTTTTTGAGACAGAGTCTTGCTCTGTTGCCCAGGCTGGAGTGCAGTGGCACGATCTCGGCTCACTGCAACCTCCACCTCCTGGGTTCAAGCGGTTCTTCTGCCTCAGCCTCCCAAGTAGCTGGGATTACAGGCACATGCCACTATGTCTGGCTAATTTCTGTATTTTTAGTAGAGACGGGATTTCTTCATGTTGGCCAGGCTGGTCTCGAACTCCTGACCTCACGATCCACTCATGTCAGCTCCTCGAAGTGGTGGGATTACAGGTGTGAGCCACCGCGCCCGGCCAGGGTGTGGGGTTTAATTGAGATGATATGTTGTGGAGTGACTGGCACATAACAAGGACTTTGTCATTGCTGGTTGCTATTACTATTGACTGTTGTTGCTATTATTATTACTAACCCCTCTTCGGTCTGTATGGGCTGGTGCAGACACATTGGGCTGTGATGCAGATCCACAGTTTTCTAGACTTGCACACCAGTTCCTGGGGAATCCTGTTACCACGTGAGTTCTGAGTCAGCTGGTGCAGACACTTTGCATTTCTAACTCCCAGGTGAGGCTGCTGTGGTCAGGGGCCTGCCCTCTGAGTAGTAAGGTGTCCAGTGGTTTTCCAGGCGTTTCTGAGTTACTTTCAAGGATTCTGCAAATAGAGGGGAGGCATTGGATGCCAGGGTCAAAATAAGATTCCTTAGCTCTTAGCTTTGGGGTTTGCCAATTTGCAGCCAGGTCTGTGTTAATCATTACATATGGAAAAAAGTCATATAACACGACGAAAGTCTTTGCACCATCTCCTCTTCTTTCCTTTTCCAAAGGTGACCTCTGTGGGGAGTTTGGGGCTCATGGTCTCTCTCTGTTGTCCAGGCTGGAGTGCAGTGGCATGATCATAGTTCATTGCAGTCTCAACATCCTGGGTTCAGGTGATCCTTCCACCTCAGCCTCCTGAGTAGCTGGGGCTACAGGCACATGCCACCACACCCAGCTAATTTTTGTATTTTTTTTTGTAGACACAGGGTTTTGCCATGTTGCCCAGGCTGGTCTCAAACTCCTGGGCTCAAGTGATCCTCCTGCCTTGGCCTCCGAAAGTACTGGGATTACAGGTGTGAGCCACCGCACCTGGCCTTAATCATTTTTAAATGTGCAGTTCAGTAGTGTTAAATGTACTTTTATTGTGTAACAGATCTCCAGAGCTTTTTCATCTTGCCCAACTGAAACTTTATTTATTTATTTTTTTGAGACGCAGTCTCGCTGTGTTGCCCAGGCTGGAGTGCAGTGGCACAATCTCGGCTCACTGCAAGCTCCGCTTCCCGGGTTCAAACCATTCTCCTGCCTCAGCCTCCCAAGTAGCTGAGACTACAGGTGCCCACCACCGCGCCCGGCTAATTTTTTTTTGTATTTTTAGTAGAGACGGGGTTTCACCGTGTTAGCCAGGATAGTCTCAATCTCCTGACCTCATGATCCACCCACCTCGGCCTCCCAAAGTGCTGGGATTACAGGCGTGAGCCACCACACCCGGCGTCCAACTGAAACTTTATACGCATTCAACAACTCCCCCCATCCCCAGTCCCTAGTAGCCTCCATTCAACTTTCTGTCTCTATGAATTTGACTTTAAGTGCCAAATTTAAGTGGACTCCTGTA
The DNA here is from genome assembly GCF_029289425.2 of Pan paniscus. Taxonomy (NCBI): domain Eukaryota; kingdom Metazoa; phylum Chordata; class Mammalia; order Primates; family Hominidae; genus Pan; species Pan paniscus. The sequence goes on from NC_073269.2 coordinate 53,780,174, forward strand.
GTATTTGTCATACTGTCACTGGCTTATTTCACTTATTGTATTGTCCTGAAGGCTTATTCGTGGTGTGGCATGTGACAGGATTTCTCTCCTCTTTAAGGTTGAATAATATTCCGTTGCATGAATAGACCACATTTTGCCTATCCATTTATCTGTCGATGAACACGAGTTGCTTACTTCTCTTGGCTATTGCGAATAATGCTGCTTTGAACATGATTATGCAAATATCTATTTTTTTTGTGGTTTTTTTTGAGACGGAGTCTCGCTCTGTCGCCCAGGCTGGAGTACAGTGGTGTGATCTCGACTCACTGCAACCCCTGCCTCACAGGTTCAAGTGATTCCTCTGCCTCAGCTTCCTGGGTAGCTGGGATTACAGACACCCACCACCACACCCAGCTAATTTTTGTATTTTTAATAGAGATGGGGTTTCGCCATGTTGGCCAGCCTGGTCTCTAACTCCTGACCTCAGGTGATCCACCCGCTGTGGCCTCTTCTCAAAATGCTGGGATTACAGGCATGAGCCATGGCGCCCGGCCACCCATTTTAGCTATTTTTAAGTGTATAATTCAGTGGCATTAAGTACTTTAATATTGTGTAACTGTCACCATTATCCATTACCAGAACCTGTTCATCATTCCAAATAGAAACTCTGTACCTATTAAAGAGTAACTCTCTATCCTCCCTTCCCTCAGCACCTCGTTACCTCTATTCTACTCTATATATTGGCCAATTCTTTTTTTTTTTTTTTTTTGAGATGGAGTCTCACTCTGTCGCCTAGGCTGGAGTGCAGTGGCGCAATCTCGGCTCACTGCAAGCTCCGCCTCCTGGGTTCACGCCATTCTCCTGCCTCAGCCTCCTGAGTAGCTGGGACTATAGGCGCCCGCCACCACGCCTGGCTAATTTTTTTGTTTTTTTGTTTTTTTTTTAGTAGAGACGGGGTTTCACTTTGTTAGCCAGGATGGTCTCCATCTCCTGACCTCGTGATCCGCCCGCTTCGGCCTCCCAGAGTGCTGGGATTACAGGTGTGAGCCACTGCGCCCGGCCTATATTGGCCAATTCTAGGTACCTCATGTAAATGGAATCATCCAGTATTTGTCCTTTTGTGTTGATTTCACTTTACATGTCTTCATGGTTCATCCCTGTTGTAGCATGTATCAGAATTCTTTTCTTTTTTTGTGGCTAAGTCATCTTCCATTGGATGGATAGACCACATTTGGTTTACCTATTCTGCCATCGATGGACTCTTGGGTCATGTCCCCTTTTTGCTATTGTGAACGATGCTGCTGTGAACATAGGCTCTAAGTATCTGTTTGACTTTTTGCCTTCAGTTTGTTTGGGTTTATATCTAGGAGTGGAATTGCCGGGTTGTATGGTAATGATCTGTTCTAACTTTTGGAGGAGCAGTGGCTACATCATTTCACATTTCCACCTGCAGTGCACGTGGTTCCAGTTTCTCCACATCCTTGCCAACACTTGTTGTAGTCTTTTATTTTTTTTCCCCACATGAAGTTTTCAAAATCTGGTGTGTATTTTACACTCACAGCACATCTCAGTTGGGACTCGACATATTTCAAGTGCTCAAATGTCACGTGAAGCTGCTCATAGTGGAAAGCACAAGTTTAGTTGATTTATGTTTTTGGGGTTTTTTTTGAGACAGAGTCTGACTCTTTTGCCCATTCTGGAGTGCAGTCATCAAGGCTTACTGTAACCTTGAACTCCTGGGTTCAAGCGATTCTTTCACCTCAGCCTCCTGATAGCTGGGACTACAGATGTGCACCACCCCATCTGGCTAATTTTTTATTTTATTTTATTTTTTTGAGACTGAGTCATACTCTGTCACCCAGGCTGGAGTGCAGTGGCGCAATCTTGGCTCACTGCAACCTCCGCCTCCTGGGTTCAAGCAATGCTCCTGCCTCAGCCTTCTCAGTAGCTGGGATTACAGGCGCACGCCACCACACCCGGCTAATTTTTGTATTTTTAGTAAAGACAGGGTTTCACCATATTGGTCAGGCTGGTCTCGAACTCCTGACCTCAGGTGATCTGCCCTCCTCAGCCTCCCAAAGATCTGGGATTATAGGCATGAGCCACCACATCCAGCCTAATTTTAAAAATTTTTTGTAGAGGCAGGAACTCACTATGTTGCCCAGGTTGGTCTCAAACTCCTGGCCTCAAGTGATCTTTTTGCCTTGGCCTCCCAAAGTTCCGGGATTACAGATGTGAGCCACCGCACTCGGCCGATTTATGTTTATTATAATAATTGGTATGGCTGGAGGGCAGTGGTATGATCCCGGCTCATGGCAGCCTCTGCCTCTTGGGTTCAAGCAATTCTCCTGACTCAGCCTCCCAAGTAGCTGGGACTACAGGTGCACGCTACCACGCCTGGCTAATTTTTGTATGCTTAGTAGAGACGGGGTTTCGCCATATTGGCCAGGCTGGTCTCAAAGTCGTGACCTCAGGTGATCCACCCGCTTCACCCTCCCAAAGTGCTGGGATTAGAGGCATGAGCTACTGTGCCCAGCCTTTCCCTGCTTCTTTTAAATGGAATATTTTAGTGTTCCATTTTATCTCCGCTTTTAGCCTGGTAGCGCTACCTCTTTATTGCTCTAGAGTTTCCATTCTCTGTCTTTGACTAGGACTTTGGCTTTGAATCTGAGTGAGATGGGAGCCATGGGAGGGCTTTGAGCTGGGGAGTGACCCGACCTGACATTTTTATATCCATACCTTGGGTTGCTTATGCAAGAGTGTTTCCACCGGCCAGATTCCTGGAAAAGGAATTGCTGAGGCAAAAGGGAGCGAGCATTTAGACTTTGGTGGCCCCGCCAAGTTGCATTCCAGAAAGGCTTCACCATTTTCACTGCTGGCAAACAGCAGCCGGAGCTTTTTAGTGGCTGTTCCATGCCAGGCCTGTGCCGGACTCTGGGGACCTTGGCAGGAGTCAGCCCGGGGCTGGCTGCTTCCTAATTCTCAGTCCTCGAGTCCTACCTCCGATCTCAAGAAAAGGTGAGGGTTTCAGAGGGGCCATAAAAAGGAGAAGCAAGAGATGATTGTGGGTGGCTGAAGGCAGCCTGGCACATCCCAGGTGATGGGAGAGCTGGCTGCATCCGATGGTCCCACCGCAGGGAGCGTGACCAGGAGGTGGAGTGTATTGGACTGGGAACCACACATGTGGGCTCCCATCACTGTGTGCCATGTTGGGGTGCAGTTGAGGGGTCAAATAATAGTACCTCCCTCATGGGACTTGTTTGGGAGGATTCAGTGAGAGAGCAGAGAGCACACAGTCAGAACTTAAGGATCCGGGTTGTCATTTGACCAAATGATCAGCACGGTGGGAGGGGACCACCTTCAGGCACAGGCCCACTCAGCCTAGGGAAAGGCGTGACTCAAGTTTTGGACAGTGTTTAAGGCCTGTGTCAGAAGAACTTGGGCTCGGATCCCCAGCTGTCTCCTTCTCAGGCAAGTTCTCCTCTGTTAGACGAGGTTAAATGACAGCAGAGTCTGCCTCCCGAAGTGGTGCAAGGGTTCGGCTCAGTGAGATGATAGCACCAAAGAGTTCAGTATCCGTCCTGGACCACAGTAAGGGTTGATAAAGCTTAGCGGCTCTTATTAATATTGCTGTCATTTTGTTGCTGTCATTAATTTTATTCGATTTTATTTCTTTTTTTTTTTTTTTGAGACAGTCTCACTCTGTCACCCAGGCCAGAGTGTGGTGGTGCGATCTCAGCTCACTGCAACCTCCACCTCTAAGATTCAAGCAGTTTTCCTGCCTCAGTCTCCAAGTAGCTGGGATTATAGGTGCCCGCCACCACGCCCGACTAATTTTTTTATTTTTAGTAGAGATGGGGTTTCACCATGTTGGTCAGGCTGGTCTTGAACTCCTGACCTCAAGTGATCCGCCTGCCTTGGCCTCCCAAAGTGCTGGGATCACAGACCTAAGCCACCATGCCCCGGCCTATTTTTCCAAGATGGGATCTCCCTATGTTTTCCAGGCTGGTCTTGAACTCTGGGCTCCAGTATTCCTCCCCTCAGCCTCCCAAAGTACTGTAATTACAGGCGTGAGCCACCTTGCCTGGCCAGTCATTATTTTAAATTTAAGGCCTAATAGGCAACAGCCAGACCCTTAGTCTTCCTCTAGGACTAAAGCCCCAGAGGTGTGGGGCAGTTGCTCAGGGTCAGGAAATAATAGAGTAGAGATTGGAAGCTGGGTTCCTCTGACCCAGGGTTTCCCCATTTCTGGAGAGCTTCCAGGTTTAGGGAGCAAAGTCTCTTCTCCTGTTATAATGGACAGTGAACAAGACATGATATGAAAACACCACCAATGGTATTAATCATGCTAATGGTACCTCACCTGTAGTGAGTCATCGGGTGACAAGCCCTGACCTGAAGCCAGGCTATTTATAACCCGTCTTTATTGAGCTCCATCTGAATATTCATATGTTTGGCTCAGAAATATTAAGAATGGATTGCTGGGTGTCTCAGAACCCGCCGAGGGGTGTTCTGTGCGTTCACCCTGTCCCCCTCCAAAGCCTGAAAAACCCCTCATTTCAGAACACGTCTCACTCCAGAGGTTTCCACTGAAAGATCGTGGAGCCATGTGAATGTAAATTCCGTTTCCCCCTCTTCATACATCCCAGGCTGCATACTGCACACACCGTTTGGCGTCTCCCAGCCCTGTGTTTTATTGTATTTACCACTCAGCTCTCCAGTCCTTGCCAGACGAGTGAGAATGAGCAGTGGCGTCAGGCCTTGACAGGCTCTGCAGGGTGGGCGGGAGGAGTGGGCAGTGCGGCTTCTGGAACCCATTCTCTGAAGGCTCAGAGCCTGGAGCCCAGAGCGAGGCCATGGCTGGGATGAGGGAGGAAGGGGGAATGGCATCATGGACTAACTCGGGCCTGCCCTCGACATGGGATCTGCCTTGTGGGACCAGGAGGAGGCCATGTTGGCTGTGCCCACTTTGGTGGGAACCAGGAAGGAGGCTGAGCCTTGAAAGTGGCCAGGTAGAGGAAGGAATTCAGAAAGAGTGCGCCAGAAGGGGTTTCACTCACTTTCTCTCCCCCTTGATCACTGGCACGCTGTCTGCAGCCTGTACCACTTTGCGAAACTCACTAGGTTGTCGAGAGACACCTCAGACTTAATGTGTTCAACACCATGCTCCTGATACGGTTCTCCTCCCCAGGAAAAAAACCCATAAAAACCAAAACAAACAAACAAAGCCTGCTTCTCTCCATCTCAGTAAACGGCACCATCTCAGTAAATGGCAGCTCCGAGCTCCCAACCACCTGGGCCAGATACTTTGGTGCCATCCTCAACTCTCTTCTCTCTCTCTTTTAAAATTAAATTTTTTTTTTTTTTTTTTGGAGACAGAGTCTCGCTCTGTCACCCAGGCTGGAGTGCAGTGGCGCGATCTCGGCTCACTGCAAGCTCTGCTTCCCGGGTTTACGCCATTCTCCTCCCTCAGCCTCCTGAGTAGCTGGGACTACAGGCACCCGCCACCATGCCTGGTTAATTTTTTGTATTTTTAGTAGAGACGGGGTTTCACTGTGTTAGCCAAGATGGTCTCGATCTCCTGACCTCGTTATCCGCCCGCCTCGGCCTTCCAAAGTGCTGGGATTACAGGCGTGAGCCACTGCTCCTGGCCACATACGTAAAGCTTTTAGAATAATGCCTGATACATCAAAAGCAACATAAATGTTATTATAATTTTATTGTGGTACAATATACATAACATAAAATTGAACCATTTTTAAGTATACAATTTGGTGGCACTAAGTACCTTCATAATGTTGTACAATCATCACTACTGTCCATTTCTAGGAATTTTTTTTTTTTTTGAGACTGGGTCTGGCTCTGTCGCCCAGGCTGGAGTGCAGTGGCTGGATCTCGGCTCACTGCAACCTCCGCCTCCTGGGCTCAAGTGATCCTCCCACCTCACTCTATCAAGTAGGCGGGACTACAGGAGCGTGCCACCACACGTGGCTAATTTTTTTTTTTTACTTTTTGTAGAGACAGGGTCTCACTATGTTGCCCAGGCTGGTCTTGAACTCCTGGGCTCAAGCTATCCACCTGCCTTGGCCTCCCGAAGTGCTGGGATTGCAGGCATGAGCCACCGCACCTGTTTCTATTTCTAGGATTTTTTTCAAACAGAAGCTCGATACCTGTTGAACAATAACTCTCCATTCTCCCTGGCCCCCAGCCCCTGCAAAACTCTTCTGCTTTCTGTCTCATTGAATTCCCTACTCTAGGCACCTCATCTAAGTGGAATCATGTGATATTTGTCCCTTTGTGTCTGGTTTATTTTATTTAACACAGTAAAGGCTCATACATGCTATAGCACATATCAGAATTCATCCCTTTCTAAGGCTGGGTAATACTCCATTGTGCAGATATACCACAGTTTGTTTACCCACTTTTCTGCTGAAATGGATAAACTTGGATTGTTTCCACCTTTTAACTACAAGTTGAGCATCCCCAATCTAAAAATCCAAAATGCCCCAAAATCTGAAACTTTTTGATCACCAGCATGAAGCCTTTGCTTTCTGATGGTTCAGTGTACACAAACTTTTTCATGCACAAAATTATTAAAATTATTTTATAATATTACCTTCAGACTGTGTGTATAAAGTGTATATGAAACATAAATGAATTTTATGTTTATACTCAGTTCCCATCCCCAAGACAGCTCATTATGTATATGCAAATATTTCAAAACTCCTACAAAATCTGAAACCTGGAGCACTTCTGGTCCCAATTATTTCAGGTTAAGGGACGCTCAACCTGTATTATTATTTTGAGACAGAGCGTTGCTCTATTGCCCAGTCTGGAGTGCAGTGGTATAATCATAGCTCACTGCATCCTTGACCTCCTGGGCTCAAGTGATCCTTCCTCCTCAGCCTCCTGAGGATCTGGGACTACAGGCATGTGCCACCATGCCCAGCTAATCTTTAAAATTTTTTTGTAGATTTGGGATCTTGCTTTGTTGCCCAGGCTGGTCTCCAACTCTTGAGCTCAAGTGATCCTCCTGCCTGGGCCTCCCAAAGTGGTACTGGGATTACAGATGTGAGCTACTGCGCCCAGCCTGTATTATTAATATTATTGAGATGGAGTCTCTGTCACCCAGGCTGGAGTTCAGTGGTGTGATCTCAGCTCAGTGCAACCTCTGCCTCCCAGGTTCCAGCGATTCTCCTGCCTCCACCACCTGAGTGGCTAGGATTATAGGCGTGCACCACCACACCCAGCTAATTTTTCTATTTTTAGTAGAGATGGTATTTCACCATGTTGGCCAGGCTGGACTTGAATTCCCGACCTCAGGTGATCCTCCCATCTTGGCCTCCCAAAGTGCTGGGATTACAGGCATGAGCCACTGCACCCAGCCTGTATTACTGTATTTAATATGCAACCTGGCTTCTGAATTTCTCCCTGTAACCTCACCTCCCACTGAGTCCTCTTCGTTCACTCACTTCAGCCACACCAACCTCTTCCTTCAAGGCAGGCATGAGTCTTACCCCAGGGCCTTTGAACTTGTTGTTCTCCTGCTGTGGGGCCCTCCTTCCCCTCCTTAGTCAAGCCTGCTTTTATCACCCTGTTTAAAATTGCAACTCCTTTGCGCGTCTCTCTCACTGCTTATTCTTCATAGCACTTCATTTTTGACATGCCATCTATTTTACATTGATTTTGTATTTATTTATTTATTTATTTATTTATTTATTTATTTATTTTTGGGAGGGAGTCTCGCTCTGTCGCCCAGGTTGGAGTGCAGTGGTGCAATCTCGGCTCACTGAAAGCTTCACCTCCCGGGTTCACGCCATCCTCCTGCCTCAGCCTCCCAAGCAGCTGGGACTACAGGCGCCCGCCACCACACCCGGCTAATTTTTTGCATTTTTAGTAGAGACCGGGTTTCACCGTGTTAGCCAGGATGGTCTCAGTCTCTTGACCTTGTGATCCGCCCACCTCAGCCTCCCAAAGTGCTGGGATTACAGGCGTGAGCCACTGCGCCCGGCCTATTTTTATTTTTTGAGACAGAGTCTTGCTCTGTTGCTCAGGCTGGAGTGCATTGGTGCAATCTCAGCTCACTACAACCTCTGCCTGCTGGCTTCAAGTGATTCTCCTGCCTCAGCCTCCTGAGTAGCTGGGATTACAGGCGCATGCCACCATGCCTGGCTAATTTTTGTATTTTTAGTAGGGACGAAGTTTCACCGTATTGGTCAGGCTGGCCTTGAACTCCTGACCTCAGGTGATCCACCCACCTTGGCCTCCCAAAGTAATGGGATTACAAGCATGAGCCACTGTGCCTTGCCTTGATTTTATATATAGCCATATTTTGTAATATTTATAAATAGTTTTATTTATTTTTTCATAATTTTTTTTTTGTACAGATAGGGTCTTGAGATGTGGTCCAGGCTGGTCTCAGACTCCTGGGCTTAAGCGATCCTCCTGCTTTGGCCTCCCAAAAGTGTTGGGATTATAGGCATGAGCCACAGTGCCAGCCATAAGTATTTCTAATATTTGTAAAATAACTTTTACATAGATATCATTTGTATTTTAATATAAATATAAATCATAAATATGTAACTTTTGTATTCAGTGGCTATAAATCATATACATGTAAATTAAATATTTAATATGTTATATTATTGTTCTTTCCTGTCTTCACCCTTACTGTCCTCAGGAATGTGAGCCCTAAGCTCAGGAAGATCTTTGTTTTCTACATCACTGTCCCTCAGCATCTAGAGCAGAGCCCACACGTAGCATGTACCTCTGTCCTTCATTGCTGAGTATGTGACTATTTATTGAATGAGGAACTTCGGACGATTTGAGTGAACCAAAGGAAAGAGCATTGGGAGCGGAGGGGTGGGAAGAGTTAGGAACATCTCCAAAAAACGCCCAGAGGCTTGAAAGCTGGGGCCAGTCTGGCTTTAGGTGGGTGCGAGGGCTCCGAGGATAGGCTGGCTGAGTAGGCGGGGGAGTGCTTGGGGGCCAGACCATGCCTGCAGTCCAGCTCTGTCACTGCTTCCTGGGTGACCTCGAGTCAGTGACCTGCCCTCTCTGATCCTCACGGCCTCATCTGTAAAAAGGGAAAAAAGTGTCTGTAGGTTCATTGATTCAACAACTATCGATTGCCTACTTTCCATGTACCAGGCACTGTGGCAGGTGTGGTGGGCATCGTTCCTGCCCCCATTGGGTTTCAGTTCTAGACTCCCACTTCCAGGGGCTGACGTGTGAATTAAGCACTGAAACACCTGGCAGGCCCATAGTGAATGGCAGTTCTCATCGTCAGGGTAGCTGCCGTAGTCCTCAGTTATCCTCATGTGCAAGATGGGGATAAAGAACCTACTATGCAGGGTTGTCCTGAAAAGATGATTAAAGGGCTCAGCCCAGTTCCTCATTTATGGGCATGGGGGTTTATAAGCCACTCACCACTAGACAATGTTACATTCAAGATTAATTTGTTTCCTGATTTGTGTGTGCTGCTTTCAGAAGAATTTAGCTCCATGAGGGTTTTCTTAAGGCCTGGGGCCTAGTAGGTGCAGCACTAAATATTTGTTGAATGAATGAATCAAAGTTTTTTGTTTTTTCCCTTGTCCACTTGGAAAGCAATTTCCACCAGTCAGCATTTTGGGAAGGTGAATTGTACAGGGGTGTTGTCTTGGAGGGGCTGGGTCAGGGTGGCATGGGAGCAAGAGAAGCTGGAGCCGGGAAGTCCCTTCCCAGGAATTCTATGGAATCAATAGCTTGGTTGCTTGAAAGCAAAAACATATGTTTGTAGATTATTATTTCATTTTATTTTTGTTTTTGTTGTTTTAAAGATGGGGTTCTCACCATGTTGCCCAGGCTGGTCTTGAACTCCTGACCTTAGGTGATCCGCCTCGGCCTCCCAAAGTGTTGGGATTACAGGCGTGAGCCACCACGCCTGGTCAGGATTATTATTTCTTTCTTTTTTTTTTTTTTTTTTTTTGAGACGGAGTCTCACTCTGTCACCCAGGCTGGAGTGAAGTGTCACGATCTCAGCTCACTGCAACCTCCGCCTCCCGGGTTCAAGAGATTCTCCTGCCTCAGCTTCCCAAGTAGCTGGGCCTATAAGCATGCACCACTACGCCCAGCTAATTTTTTATTTTTTCTAGAGATGGGGTTTCACTGTGTTGGCCAGGCTGGTCTCGAACTCCTGACCTCAGGTGATCCACCCGCCTTGGCCTCCCAGAGTGCTGGGATTACAGGAGTGAGCCACCGTGCCCGGCCAGGATTATTATTTCATAAAAGAATTGCTGGCTGGGTGCAGTGGCTCACTCTTCTAATCCCAGCACTTTAGGAGGCCGAGGCGGGAGGATCACCAGCTCAAGAGATTGAGACCATCCTGGCCAACATGGTGAAACCCCGTCTCTACTAAAAATACAAAAATTAGCTGGGCGTGGTGGTGCGCACCTGTAGTCCCAGCTACTCAGGAGGCTGAGGCAGGAGAATCGCTTGAACCTGGGAGGTAGAGGTTGCAGTGAGCTGAGATCGCACCACTGCACTCCAGCCTGGTGACAGAATGAGACTCAGTCTCAAAAAATATATATATATTGCTTAGGAACACCTTGGGTTTTTCTCTCCTCCCTGCTTAATATTAGTCCTAAATCTCACTTGATCAATGTAGCCTCCTAAGGGACCACAAAGCCCAGGTCAGGGCCCCCACTGAGCCTTTCCCTTAACCCCTCCAGTGTGGATTTCTCTGTGTGTGTGTGTGTGTGAGTGTGTGTGTGTGTGTTTGTGTGTGTGTGTGTTTTTATGGATGTGTAAAGGTTTCTACATCTTGGGTTTCGTTTTTTGAAGTATAAAGGTGTCTGTGCTTCTGAAGTCAGCACTTTACATCACTTAGGAAATTCTGCACACCCAGCATATTGTGGTTTCTATGTCTTCTTGTTGGGCTCATTTTTGGCTTGGGGTGGGGGTGGGCAGTGTGGTGGGGGGAACATGAAGCCGAGCTGGCTGCCCTCCTCCCCTTGCGCATGCTGAAGGGAGGGAACCGGGGTGAACGGGGGCCCACGGGAATCACGTGGGGGACCCAGGCAGTGCAGCCAAGACTGGAGGCTGGGCCTGGTTCTGCCTGTTGATCAGACTTCTGTGTTTGGGAGTTGGGGGGTGGCCCATGGGGCCTGTGCTGAGGGAGGATGCTCTGAGTGAATTTGCTGCTGGGAAATGCAGGTTGGAGTTAAGAGTTGAGGTAAGGGTGTTGGGGTCGGCCGCCTGGTGACTTTATTTTCTCTTGCTTAACTTTTTAAAACAGTTTTGTTGAGACACATAATTCATATATCATAAAATCCAGCCATGTAAAGGGTACAATGCAGTGGTTTTTAGTATCTCCACAGAGTTGTGCAACGGTCATCTCTGTCTAGTTTGAGAACATTTTTTCTCACCCTAAAAGGAAACCTCATACCCACTACGAAGCCACTGCCCATCCCCTGCTCCTCCCAGCCCCAGCAGCCTTTATTTCGCTTCCTGTCTCCATGGATTTGCCTGTTGTGGGTAATTCACATAAACATGATCGTACACTAGCCGATCTTTTTGTGTCTGGTGTCTTTCTCTCTGCGTCATGTTTTCCAGGTCCACCCCTGCTGCGGCGATGCCTCATTCCTTTTTATGGCTGAATAATATTCCACTGGATGGATGGACCAGATTTTGTTGATCCATTCATCTGTGGATGGACATTGGGTCCATTCCCCTTTGGCTATTACAGAAGCTGCTTGGTGGCTGTTTCTTTAGCCAGGTGGAAGGTGGCATTTCCAGCCCCTCTCTGCCCGGGGCTGCTCTTCCACTGTGCTCTCTCGGCACCCACGGGTCTCTTCCTCCCTCCTCCCTCTTTTCCTCTCTTCCCTCCTCCTCCTGCTCTTTCTTTGTGTATCTCCCCCTCCCCCAGCCTCAGCCAAGAGAGAGTGAGTCTGGAAGTAATTTCCAGGGAGCCCGGGGTAGGCCCTGAGGCAGCTCTGCTCCCCCTTCAGGGAGGCCTCAGCCTGCCCTGAACACTGGCCCCAGGGGAGGGACAGAAGGGACAGCCTGCTGCTTCTTCAGCTCCCGGAAAGGCATAGGGAGAGGGCCAAGCCTGGGAAACAGCTTTTTTCTGGGCTTTAAAAATTGTGTGCATTTATTTGATTTTTTTTGGAATAGGGAACACATGCTCAAGTATAAAACTCAGATGGTACCAAGGATTTCTAGTGACAAGTCTCCTCCCTCCCCCAACTCCCAGCCACCTATACCCACGTCCTCTTCCCAGAGGCAACATGGTTAGGATTTTTGGGCCTCCTTTCAAAGAGATGTTCTGTGCATGTGTAAGCATCTCTCTCACTCGCTCTCTGTTTCTCTCTCTCTCTCTCACACACACACACACACACACACACACACTTTTTAAGGCAGGTTTGTTTTGTTTTGTTTTGTTTTTGAGACGGAGTCTCGCTCTGTTGCCCAGGCTGGAGTGCAGTGGTGCAATCTCGGCTCACTGCAACCCCCACTCCCTGGTTCAAGTGATTCTCCTGCCTCAGCCTCCCAAGTAGCTGGGATTACAGGTGGCCGCCACCATGCCCAGCTAGTATTTGTATTTTCACTAGAAACGGGGTTTCACCATGTTGGCCAGGCTGGTCTCGAACTCCTGAGCTCAAGTGACCTGCTTGCCCTGGCCTCCCAAAGTTCCGGGATTATAGGCGGGAGCCACCATGCCCTGCCAACAGCAGGTTACATTAATACCATTCTGGCCTTTGTTTTTCCTTTTCAAAAATGTTTTAATGTTTTTGAGACAGGGTCTCGCTCTGTTTCCCAGACTGGAGTGCAGTGGTGTGATCACAGCTCACTACAACCTCCACCTCCTGGGCTCAAGTGATCCTCCCATCTCAGCCTCCTGAGTAGCTGGGACTACAGGTGTGCAGCACCATACCTGACTAATTTTTTTTCATATTTTTTGTAGAGATGAGGTTTCATCATGTTGCCCAGGCTGGCCTTGAACTCCTGACCTCAAGCAGTCCACCCCTCTCTGCCTCCCAAAGTGCTGCGATTATAAGTGTGAGCCATGATGCCTGGCACCCCACCCTGCATTTTTTTTTTTTTTTTTTTTTTGAGACGGAGTCTCGCTCTGTCTCCCAGGCTGGAGTCCAGTGCTGCGATCTTGGCTTACTGCAAGCTCCACCTCCCGGGTTGACGCCATTCTTCTGCCTCAGCCTCCCGAGTAGCTGGGACTACAGGCGCCCGCTACTACCCACCCGGCTAATTTTTTTGTATTTTTAGTAGAGACGGGGTTTCACCGTGTTAGCTAGGATGGTCTCGATCTCCTGACCTCGTGATCGCCCGTCTTGGCCTCCCAAAGTGCTGGGATTACAGGCGTGAGCCACCGCGGCCAGCCAATTTTTTTTTTTTTTTAAGAGACAGGGTTTCTCTGTGTCGCCCTGGTTGGAGTACAGTGTGGCACCATCATGACTCATTGCAACCTTGACCTCCTGGGCTCAAGGAATCCTCCTGCCTTCAGTCTCCTAAGTCACTGGGACTACAGGTGTGCACCACCACGCCCACCTAATTTAAAATTTTTTTTGTAGAGATGGGGTCTAGCTATGATGCCCAGGCTGGTCTCAAATTCCTGGTCTCAGGCAACCCTCCCACCTGGGCCTCCCAAAGTGTTGAGATTACAGGCGTGAGCCACCATGCCCAGCCTGCTGTTCTTTCTAACAACATATCAAGAGGCTCTAATTTACCAGGCTCAGCCTCTTTCACAGTGGCATGGTATTCCGCTGGAAGGCCCTAACCTCCTGGGCCAGTCCTGCTTTGCCGGACACCTAGGTTAGCTTCACTCTGTCATAAGGCTACATTATTGAGCATCTCTGTGATTCACATCCAAAAATGAGAGTAACATTTATCCCTTTGTTAACTTATTTGACAGTAATTTACTGAGCTCCTATTGTATTGTATTCCTGGCAGTTTTGGGAGTGGGGATGTGACATGAACAAGTCAAAGATCCCTGGCTGGGCACAATGGCTCACGCCTGTCATCCCAGCACATTGGGAGGCTGAGGCAGGCAGATCACTTGAGGATAGGAGTTCGAGACTGGCCTGGCCAGTGTGGCAAAAATCTCTCTACTAAAAATAGAAAAATCAGCCAGGCATGATGGTGTGTGCCTGTAATCCCAGCTACTCGGGAGGCTGAGGCAGGAGAATCACTTGAACCTGGGAGGCGGAGGTTGCAGTGAGCCGAGATCATGCCACTGCACTCCAGTCTGGGAGACAGAGTGAGACTGTCTCAAAAGAAAAAAAAAAAAAAATCCCTGCCTCTGGGGAGCTGACCTGCCAGTGGAGGATACTCAAAGTTGGGCTCATCAGACTGTACTGAGTGCTGTGGAAGAAAACAGAGGGAATGGGGGCGGAGAGGGCTGGCGGTGTGGGTGGTCATTGTAACCGGCCCTTGCTGAAAAGGTGACATTTGAACAAAGACCTGAAGGAGGCGAGGGAGCAAGCCCCATCAGTGTGAAGCCCTGTCAGGGTTCCTAGCTGCAAGAACAGCAGATGCAAAGGTCCTGAGGCAGGGATTTGAAAACACTTACCCAGTGGCACAGCCAGTAAGTGGTGGAGCTGGGGTTTGAACTGGGTAGTCTGGAGTCAGAGTCAGATTTTTTTTTTTTTTTTTTTTTTTTTTTTGAGACAGAGTCTCACTCTGTCACCCAGGCTGGAGTGCAGTGACATGATCTTGGCTCACTGCAACATCCGCCTCCCGGGTTCAAGCAATTCTCCTACCTCAGCCTCCTGAGTAAGCTGGGACTACAGGCACCCACCACCACCATGCCTGGCTAATTTTTTTTTTTTTTTGTATTTTTAGTACAGACCGGGTTTCACTGTGTTAGCCAGGATGGTCTCGGTCTCCTGACCTTGTGATCTGCCTTCCTCGGCCTCCCAAAGTTCTGGGATTACAGACATCAGCCACCGCACCTGGCCAGTTTTTTTTAGTAAACTTTACTTAGGTATAATTTATGTACAGTGTGACACACCCATTTAAAAAGTATCATTGGATGCAATTTGATAAATGTGTACCATTATTAACCATCATCACGATCAGAATACAGAATGTTTCTGTTACCCCAAAAGGATCAATAATGCCCTTTTGTAATCAATCCTCCCTACCCCCTGGCTCAGGCAATACAAAAATCTCTGCTTTCTGTAACTATAGATTCAACTTGTCTTTTCTAATCAGCACATTCAGGGAGTGTGTGATGCCTCCAGCTTTTTTCTTAGAATCTCACCTGTGGTCCTAGCTGCTTGGGAGGCTGAGACGGGACAGTCATTTGAGCCCAGCAGTTAGAGCTATGATCATGCCACTGCACTCCAGCCTGGGTGACAGACCGACACCCCATTTCAAAAAATATAAAATAAAATAAAAATTCAGCTATTCAGGGCAGGGTCTTTTGTGGTTTCATAGGAATTTTAGGATTTTTTTTCTATTCCTGTGAACAATGCCATTGGAATTTTGATAGTGATTACATTGAATCTATAGACCAATTTGAGTAATATATATATATTTTTTCCTTGCAATATTAAGTATTCCAATCCATGAACATGGGATATCTTTCCATTTATTTGTGTCTTCTATAATTTCTTGCATCCATGTATCATAGTTGTCAGTGTTCAGATCTTTCACTTCCTTGGTTAAATTTAATTTAATCTTTTTGATGCTGTTGTAAATGCGATTGTTTCTTAAGTCCTTTTTTGGTTAGGTTCATTGTTAGTGTGTAGAAACACCACTGATTTTTCCATGTTGATTTTGCAACTTTCTGCAATTTCAATTTGTCTGTTCTAGAGTTTGACATAAATAGAATCACACACCATGTACTCTTTTGTATCAGGCTTCTGTTGCTCAGCATAGTGATTTTGAAATTCATCTATGTTATGTGTACCAGTAGTTCATTCCTTCTTTTGCTGGCAATATGCCATTATGCAGATATAATTTTTTCATCCATTCACCTGCTGATGGACCTTTGGGTTATTTCCAGTGTTTGGCTGCCATAGATGCTGCTGCTTGAACATGCCTGTACGAGTCTTTGTGTGGACCTATGCTATCATTTCTCTTGGGCAAATACCTAGAAGTGGATTAGTAGGGTCAGATGATAAGGGTATGTTTAATTTTGTTAGAAACTGCCCAGCTGGGCGCAGTGGCTCACACCTGTAGTCCCAGCACTTTGGGAGACTGAGGCGAGAGGACTGCTTGTGCCCAGGAGTTTGAGATCAGCCTGGGAACATGGCAAAACCCAGTCTCCACCAAAAATACAAAAAAAATTAGCCAAGCATGGTGGCACGCGCCTGTAGTCCCAGCTACTCAGGAAGCTGAGGCAGGAGGACCTCTTGAGCCCTGGAGGTGGAGGTTGCAGTGAGCCAAGATCGTGCTACTGCACTCCAGCCTGGGTGACAAAGTGAGACCCTGTCTCAAAAAGAAAAGAAAAAAGAAAAAGAAAAAAGAAAGAAAGTGCCAAATATTTTTCAAAGCAGTTGTTTACCACCAGCAATGGATAAGCATTCCAGTTGCCCCACATCCTCCCCACCACTTACCATCATCAGTCTTTATAATATCAGACGTTCTAATGGGTATGTAGTAATATCTCATTATGGTTGTAGTTTTAATTTCCCTGATGACTAAAGATGTTGAACATTGCATTGATTTATGGGCTGTTTGCATACCTTCTTTTGCTCATTTTAAATTGGATCGTTTGTTGTCTCTTTTGAGACGGAGTCTCGCTCCAGGCTGGAGTGCAGTGGTGCAATCTTGGCTCACTGCAACCTCT
Organism: Pan paniscus; assembly: GCF_029289425.2. NCBI lineage: Eukaryota > Metazoa > Chordata > Mammalia > Primates > Hominidae > Pan > Pan paniscus. The sequence continues at coordinate 53,796,942 of NC_073269.2, forward strand.
GCCTCCTGGGTTCAAGCGATTCTCCTGCCTCAGCCTTCTGAGTAGCTGAGATTACAGGTGCCCTCCACCATGCCCGGCTAATTTTTGTATTTTTTGTAAAGACAAGGTTTCGCCATGTTGGCCGAGCTGGTCTCGAACTCCTGACCTCAAGTGATCTGCCCACCTCAGCCTTCCAAAGTGCTGGGATTACAGGCATGAACCACTGTGCCTGGTCTGGAATTCTTTTAAACAGCCCTTTTTCTGGATGCTAAAAATTGACCTACAAAAGTAACTCTGTAACCAACCCAAATACATTTGGGGCCCTGGTGTGCTGCCCCTGACTGACAAAGTGAAGGCTTTGAATGTGGCTCTTTCTGCATCCTAGCGGCTCAGTCCAGGCCCTGGAGGGGCATCTGTCACCTGGGACACTGGCAGCGTCCCTGGCATCCAGCCATGACCATCCCTTCTCACGGCGGGGCTGCTCATGGTGCTGTCCCTGGGGTCCCTGGCATTAGGCTGTGATGAGGTACTGGGGACACCAGCCTCCCACTGGGTGGCTGTGGACAGAAGAGCTCAGCAGAAGCCACACTGTCTGACTTTGAGCAGCCTGTAGGTTAGCTGAGAAAACAAGGCATACATTTTCATGGTTTTGCTTTTCTCGTGGTGGCCCTAACAATTAACATCGGTTGTTTGCCATATCGGGCTCTGGACTCACGAAATCCTGAAATGGCCACGGAAGCATGGGCAATGCTGAGAATATTTAAGCGTCCAGAGCCCCACCAGAACCCAGGCTGGCTGCGAGACTACCACATGCGTGTTCAGCCGGAACACCACTGACCTGGGGGGGTTAATTCTGTTCCGATGTCCATTTTGTAGACCTAGAAACTGAGGAACAGAGAGGGAAGTAACTTGCTTCAGGTTGCACAGCCAGGAGGCACAGAGCATGATATAGAGAGACCTTTACCTACATTCACCAACCTCTTATTTATTTCTTTATTTTTTGAGACAGAGTCTTGCTCTCTTGCCCAGGCTGGAGTGCAGTGGGGGAATCATGGCTCACTGCAGCCTCTACCTGCTGGGCTCAAGGGATCCTCCCACCTCAGTCTCCCAAGTGGCTAGGACTACAGGTGTGCCCATGATGCCCAGCTAATTATTTCTTCTTCTTTTTTTTTTTTTTTTGCAGAGACTTAGGTGCCCAGATTGGTCTCAAACTCTTAGCCCTTAGCCTCAAGTGATTCTCCTGCCTCAGGCTCTCACGGTGCTGGGATTACAGGTGTGAGCCACTGCACCTGGCCCAGATTCACCAACTTTTAATATTTTGCCACGTTTCCTTTCTTTTATTTTCTTTGCTTTTCCTTTTCTTTTCTTTCTTTCTCTCTCTCCTTCCTTGCTTCCTCCCTCCCTCCCTTTCTCCCTCCCTCCCTCCTTCCCCTCCCCTTTCCCTACCCCTTCCCCTTCCCCTACCCCTTCACCTTCCTTTTTTTTCTTTCTGAGGGAATCTCACTGTCACTCAGGCTGGAGTGCAGTGGCACACTCTTAGCTCACTGCAACCTCTGCCTCTTGGGTTCAAGCAACCCTCCTGCCTCAGCCTCCAGAGCAGCTGGGATTACAGGCGCCCGCCACTATGCCCAGATAAGTTTTGTATTTTTAGTAGAGATGAGGTTTTGCTGTGTTGGCCAGGCTGGTCTCAAACTCCTGGCCTCAAGTGATCCACCTGCCTTGGCCTCCCAAAGTGCCGGGATTCCAGGCGTGAGCCACCGTGCCCAGATTTCATTCCATGTGCTTTTATTTCTACAGGCCAGTAGAGCAAAAGGTTTTCTGTCTGCAGGTCTCGGTTTACTCTTAAGGAAAATGAACCAGTTTCACCTGAACTCTACACACACACACTTCCTCTTTCTCTCTCTGTCCTGTGTTTCTCCTAAACGATTTGAGAGTAGGAATGATACGCACGTGCATTTCCAAAGAACCATTCTCTTATGTAACCACAGGACAGTTATCAAACGCACCTTGTTGAACATTGATTGATACAACACCATTAATGCAGCCACTCTCCGTATTCTGGCTCTGTCAGTTCTACTAACGTCCCTCAGAGCCGTATCCTCCCCACCCCGATGTAGGATGAGGTTTGGAATCACACCAGTTGCATTTACTTGTCTGGTCTCTTTCAGTCCCTTCATTCTGGAGGGTTTCCTCAGCCTTTCTTTGTGTTTCATGACATTGACATTTTAGAAGGGTCCAGGCCAGTTATTGTGTAGAACGTCTCTCATTTTCAGTTTGTTGGATGTTTCCTCTCAGTGAGATCCAGGCTACGCATCGCTGGTTGGAATTTCCAGAGCCTGTGTTCTTAACCACCCTGAGGTTCTGCCTTTGAAAGGGACATTCTGGTTCCTTTCCAAAGGGCTGGTCATCATCTTATCCTTGTTCTGGCAGGTGGTGCGTTCAGCTGGACAACCCGCTGCATTCATAATATTGGGGTCATATAATTTCAAGAAAAGGTTAAAGAAAAATGGTCTCTTAACATGAAAAGGTCATAGAGGATCATTAGAAGGAGCAAAAGAGGAAAGGGGAGGGAGCAAAAAAGAAACTGGAATATACAAAGTTCCAAAAACGCAGATAACACAAAAGTAGCTTGTAATCCTGTCACTCCTGGGGTAGAGCAAGTATGTTAATGTTTGGGCATATTTCCTTCTGATCTTCCTTCTGATTGGCTCTTCCTCTTGCCCTCAGGCATTCAGTTTGCACAGTTGACAGGAGAGACATATTTTGAGAGCTGAAGACTGAGATTCCAGGTGCAGTGGCTCACGCTTGTAATCCCAGCACTTTGGGAGGCTGAGGCAGGCAGATTGCTTGAGGCCAGGAGTTCAAGACCAGCCTGGGCAACAGAGTGAGACCCCGCCTCTATAAAAAATAAAAAAAGTTAGCCAGGCGTGGTGGCACGCGCCTGTAGGCCCAGCTATACTGGAGGCCAAAGCAGGAGGATCTCTTGAGCCCAGGAAGTTGAGGCTGCAGTGAGCCATGATTGTGCCACTGCACTGTAGCCTGGTTGACAGAGTGAGACCCTGTCTCCAAAAAAAGAAAAAAGTAGAAAGAAAAATGAAAACTCAGGGCAGGGGGGCATCAGCCAGGGAGGTGCATTTTGGGATCTGGCAGGGGGTGGAGGAGGGGTACGTCCAGCATGCGGAATGCTCTGCCCACTGAGGGCTTGTGTCCCCAGACCTGGGATTTCTGCCTCACAGTGTGGACACCAGGGTCCTCAGGGGAGCAGAGATGGGTCCCTGCTGGAAACTTCCCTATGTCTCCAGAGCACCTGCAAAAATCTCCAGAAATCACCAGCCCCTGGTGAGTTTGGAGTGGAGGCTTTTAATCAAGTCCAAGGGATCAGCTCAGCCCGACACACACGCACACAGACACACGCGCGCGCGCACACACACACGGCTGAAACACCATGCTGAAGAACATTTCTCCCATGTGTTTTACTTTTTGAGCCTTAGCCCGGGGATTTGAGAATAACAGCTATTCCTGAGAGTACTTCCCGAGCACATCCTGGGAGCTCAGGTCACGCACTTCACCCGTATTAATTCGTTTAATCCTCCTGACAGTCCCTTGAAGGTGAGACTGTTACTATCAGAAGTGGAAACTGAGACACAGCGAGGTGAAGTAACTCAAGGATTCCTACAGAAAAGTGTAAAATATGCTCATTTCATCCAGCAATTATAAAGTAACACTCTCACACACAGTTATTCCTTTTTTTTTAACAGCTTTATTGAGATATAATTCACATACCATACAGTTCACCCATGTAAATCGTTCACCACAGTTTATAGTGTGTTTGCAGAGTTATAACCATCACCATAATCTATTATAGAACATTTTCCTCACCTCAAAAAGAAACTCTGCATCCCTTAGCCATCATCCCCACTCCTTCTCCCCCTCCCAGCCTCCAGCAACCACAAATCTACTTTCTGGCTCTGTGAATTTGCCTATTTTGGACATTTCGTGGAAACAGACTCTTACATGACGTGGCCTTTTGTGCCTGGCTTCTTTCACTCAGCGTGATGTTGTCAAGGTCCCTCCGTGTGTGTCAGTGTCTCATCCCTTTTCATGGCTCAGTAATACTCCATTGTATGGATAGGCCACATTTTGTTTATCCGTTCAGTTGGTGGACATTGGAGGTTTTTTTTTTCCAGTTTGCACTGTTCTGAATGATGCCGTATGAATGTTCGTGTGCAGGCTTTTGTGTGGACACTTGTTTCCATTTCTCCTGGTTTCTACGTGGGAGTGGAATTGCTGGGTCACAGGGTAACTGTGTGTTAACCTACTGAGACCAGCCAGACTCTTCCACGGCAGCGGCACCCTTGTATATCGCCCAGCAGTGCACGAGGGCTCTGATTTCTCTATCATTTTGATGATTCATCCATTATCCTGTTGATAGGATCTGGGTTGTTTCAGTTTAGGGGTGCTGTGAACATTCTAGAATGTGTTTTGTGGTCCGCCTCTGCCCCGCTATGCATAAAGTTGGGATTCCATAGACAGTAGGTCCTGTTAGGTAACAGGTAAAAATGATCTGTGGGCTCCTCTCTCTCCTTGGCACGTGTGTGTGGCCCACGTTGCATGTTCTTGTAGAATCCTCCTTCCCCGGTGAGGATTGGAAGCCATGATCGCCTGCCTCTGTTGCTGGTTTTAGTCTTTAACCCTTGCTCTGTGGACTTGAGAAACGTGCTTTTCCACGGTGCCTGTGACCAAGATGTCCGCATCGTTAGTGAGGACCCTGCCATGTCCTTGACCACACTGCATGGGGATCCTGTCCACGATGGGGGGTGTCCTGTTGGGCTTGAGTGTCTAGATATGGAGACCGTAGTTCGCGGGGGGAGGAGGGGCCGTTTGGCATATTTGCCCTGGCATTTGGGGTTGTTTATTGGGGGTGGGAGTGCTCCTGGCATTTCCTGGGCAGGAACTACTGGTGTAGACCTACTGGATTAACTTGCTCCTGGGTCGGTGTGCGGGATAGGGGGAGGGTGCATCAGTCTTTGTGGAGCATCTGCCTTCTCTCTGTCTCCCTGTTTTCCTCTCTCTGTCTCCCCGTCCCTCTCTCTGTCTCTCTGAACTGCTCGTTCCCTCCTTGCCTTCTGCGCCGATGCCCAATTGAACTGCCCATCCCTATAGATTGGGCGTCTCTGAGCCCGCAGTGGCTGCCTGAGCTGTAACCCACCCCTGTGCCCTTTCACCTCCTCTCCCGCCTCCAGCTGACCAATCCCTGGGGTTTCTGGTCGGCCTGTGGATGTGTCCCGGTCAGGCCTAGGTCAGGCGCCTGACAGCGTCACCTGTGGCCACTGAGAATCATCCTCCTTCAGGAGTCCCAGTCAGTCAATATTTACACAAAGCGAACAAAAAGAAACCTGGAGCTCACCACTCCTGGGGGAGCCAGGCAGGAGCTAAGATAAGTCCCATTTATGGCCTGTCAGATAGCGATCGGCACCTGGAGGAAAGCAAGCAGGAGAGGGACTGGGGGAGGGCTTGTGACTACAGATGGCCCTGGTGACACTCGAGAAAAGGAAGGGCATGGCTGGGAGTGGTGACTCATGCCTGTAATCCCAGCACTTTGGGAGGCTGAGGTGGTGGATCACCTGAGATCAGAAGTTTTTTTTTTTTTTTTTTTTTTTTTTTTTGAGACAGAGTCTTGCTCTGCCGCCCAGGCTGGAGTGTAGTAGGCTGATCTTGGCTCACTGCAGCCTCTGCCTCCTGAGCTCAAGTGAGCCCTGGGCTCTCCTCCCTCAGCCCCCTGAGTAGCTGGGACTACAGGCGTGCACCACCACGCTGGGCTAATTTTTTTTTTTTTTTTTTGAGGCAGAGTCTCACTTTGTTTCCCAGGCTGGAGTGCAGTGGCACGATCTTGGCTGACTGCAAGTTCTGCCTCCTGGGTTCATGCCATTCTCCTGCCTCAGCCTCCCAAGTAGCTGGGACTACAGGCACCCGCCACCACACCTGGCTAATTTTTTGTATTTTTAGTACAGACGGGGTTTCACCATGTTAGCTAGGATGGTCTTGATCTCCTGACCTTGTGATCTGCCTGCCTCGGCATCCCAAAGTGCTGGGATTACAGGCATGAGCCACTGCACCCGGCCTAATTTTTGTATTTTTAGTACAAATGGGGATTCTCCATGTTGGCCAGGCTGGTCTCGAGCTCCTGACCTCAAGTGATCCACCTGCCTTGGCCTCCCAAAGTGCTCGGATTACAGGCATGAGCCACTGTGCCTGGCCTGTACCTTATTAATATTATTGTTAATCTTTTCATTTATTTGTGAGCGCTGTTATGTGCCCTCTGTATCTTTTGTGAGGATTAATTTAGTTAAAAGTTGATCTCATAATATATAAGTCAACATAATCAGAAATTCAAACAGGAACGTATTGACAAGCAAAGGAATGTTACTGTCTCTGCCTCGAAGATCTTGTGTCCTGCCTGGAGACACTTCACTTCCCCACTCACCTGCCACTGTCTGCTCAGTGTCAATGTATTGATTACCTGTCCAACAGAATCTATTTTATCTCTGAGGTTAGGGAATTAGTAGAAATTGATATCCTACTAATGGAATAGAACAGAGAGTCCAGAAGGAGAACCAGGCACATTAAGACATGGTATGAGGTCGATAGGGCCAATGGTCAGATTTGTGGGGAAACAAGGGACTCATAATAAATAGAGGTAGGGATCAAAAGTAAAAAGGTCATCCACAGGTGGAAGGAGATGAAATCAGATCCCTACCTCACACTGTACAGCAAAGCCAATCCCAAGATTATTGAGTACTCAAAGTCAAATATAAACTTGGAAGCTGCTTAGACTTTGGGGTAGGGACAGATTCTGAAATGAGATTTAGGTTAGTGTAAAAGTAATTAGATTTTTTGCCATTAAGTGCAAAAGTAATTGCAGTTTTTGCCATTACTTTTTTTTTTTGAGACAGAGTCTCTGTCGCCCGAGCTGGAGTACAGTGGCACAATATCAGCTCACTGCCACCTCCACCTCCAGGGCTCAAATGATTATCCTGCCTCAGCTTCCTGAGTAGCTGGGATTACAGGTGCATGCCACCATGCCTGGCTAATTTTTTTTTTTTTGTTTTTTGTTTTTTGAGGTGGAGTCTTGCTCTGTCACCTAGGATGGAGTCCAGTGGTGCAATCTCGGCTCACTGCAACCCTCCACCACCCAGGGTCAAGTGATTTTCCTGCCTCAGCCTTCCAAGTAGCTGGGATTGCAGGCACCTGCCACCACCCCGGCTAATTTTTTGTATTTTTCATAGAGACAGGGTTTCACTATGTTGGCCAGACTAGTCTCAAACTCCTGACCTCGTGATCCTCCCGCCTTGGCCTCCTAAATTACAGGGCTGAGCCACGGTACCTGGCCAATTTTTGTATTCTTAGTAGAGACGGGATTTCACCATGTTGACTAGGCTGGTCTTGAACTCCTGACCTCAAGTGATTCTCCCACCTTGGCTTCCCAAAGTGCTGGGATTAGAGGCGTGAGCCACCGTGCCCGGCCGGTTTTTGCCATTACTTTTAATGGCAAAAGGTGCAATGATTTTTGCACCAACCCAATATAAAAGGTGTTGCTCTGAGAGGGAGGTGTGGAGTTCTTGCCCATAGCTGCCACTTCAGTATTTCTCCTTCTCTGAGGCTCTGGGCAGCCCTCCCTGCTGTGCCCTGGGTTGGGGTCGTCTCTTCTCTTAATAAGGTGATCAGTAGCTTTGGGACCAGCAGAATGCATTAGAGGGAAATGGGCTTCACTGAAGAGGGCAGTGGATGAGAGGAAGGAGCATGTGTGAGGGCTTGTGTGCACCACACATCCTGACACCATCCGCCCAGCCTGCACAGCCTGACACCATCTGCCCGGTCCACCCATCTTGACACCATCTGCCTGGCCCGCCTGGCCTTCTCAAATGCTGGAGGGCTCTCGGCTCTGCTGTTCCCTTACACTCCTTGGCCAATCCATCTGCAAACCCTCTTGCTCTGCTATTATGTCCAGAATTTGACTGCGCCTTGTCCCCTCCGCTGTCACCATGTCTCCTGCCTGGACCATTACCGTCGCCCCCTCTCTGTGCTTCCGTCATCACCTTCTGCAGTCCGTTCTCCACTCCGCAGCCAGAAGGAACCTGTGAACACCCAAGTCACATCATGTCCCTGCCCTGTCCGGAGCCCTCCCTCAGCCCTGGGCTCACCTGGAATAAAAGCTAAAGTCCTCGCCCTCGTTGTCTGTCTGACCTCGCCTCTCCTGCGTGCCTACTCATGCTCACGCCCTCATCACTGCCCGTGGTCCCTGAGGCGCCCACGTGATTCTGCCTCAGGACCATTGCATGTCCTCCTCCTTCTGCCTGGAGCCCGCTCTCCTGGGGTGGCCACATTGCTGCTCCCCTTACCTCCTGCACATCTTGTATGTACCCCAGCCCTCCCCAACCCATTCTTGGCATCCTTGCCCTCATCTTCTCCTCGGGACGCTGTCTCTTGGTTCAGGGTCTGACTCCTGCCGGTAGAATGTGAGCTCTGGGAGAGCAGGGATGACTTCCTCACTCCCAGCACCATCGGGAAGGCGTTTGACTTCTCTTTGTGGAGCAGTAGGGATCAGTAGGGAGCCCTAAGAAGGGGAACAGCACGATCTTAAATAAAATAGGTCGCTCTGGCCACCAAGTGGGGAACTGAGTTTAGAAGTGGGAGGTCAGTTAGAAGTCCCTGCCACCCTCCAGGCAACGAGCACGAGAGGGTTGGGCAGACAATGCTGGTTCCAAGACCTAGAGAAGGGTGGGCTGGAGTTATTTAAGAGACAGGAGGAATGGTGGCATCTTGGAGCCAACCAGCGTTGGCTGATTCCCACAGATGGTGCCACTCCTGGCTGTGATGCGGCTGCAAACCCATGGCTTGCCCGGGACCTTCTCCAGGACAGGAACGTTTGAACCGCACCAGGTCAGCATCTGAAGGTGTTTGCTGTAAGACCCAGGCCTGTGACTCTGCCAGCCCAAACCCCTGCCAGGTCCTGGGCAGATGTCGGCCTGCTGTCACTTCTCTGGACTCTAAGGCTTTTTTGCCTGTGTGGCATGTGAGAAAAATAGGGGAGTGATTAGGAAGGCTCATGCAGAATCCAGGTAAAAAACTGTTTCAGGTATGGAAGGGTGGAGGGGAGGAAGGTCATCTGGAGTATTTTTTTTGAGACGAGGTCACCCAGGCTGGAGTGCAATGGTGTGACCATGGCTCACTGCAGCCTCGACCTCCCAGGCTCAAGCAATCCTCCTACCTCAGCCTCCTGAGTAGTTGCAATCAGAGGCATGTGCCACCACACCCAGCTATTTTTAAAAAAATTTTTTAGAGAACAGGGTCTCACTGTGCTGCCCAGGCTGGTCTCAAACTCCTGGGCCCAAGTGATCCTGCTCTCTTGGCTCCCAAAGTGCTGGGATTACAGGTGTGAGCCACTGTGCCCGGCCTGTCCAGACTCTGTATAGACATCAGCAGTCAGGCAGTGTGGCATCTTGGAGAGCAGCCAAGGCTTTGGTGTCCAAGAAACCCAGGTTCTAATCTCATTGCTTCCTGTTACTACTCGTGGCTTTTTAGCTTGTGTGCATTCGTAACAGTTGACTTGACCACTGATGGCTTAAATACTCTCTTATTTTTTTCAACAAATATTTCTAAATTTAGTTTTTGAGATGGCTAATTCACAAAGCTGAAAAAGCAAAAATTATTTTGAAAACTATGCAGTGGAACACCTCCTATTCCTGTTCCGATCTGCCAGGTCCCTTCATAGTTAGTCATTGTGTTTAGTGTCATATACACCCTTCCTGAAGTTCTTTAGGCATTGAAAAGCATTCAGAATATGTATCATGTCTCCTTCACCCTTTTCTTAAGCAGATGGTAACGTTTTACACACACCATTCTACATTTTACTTTTCCATGTAGCAGTAGTCTGGGTGATCTTTCCCTATCAGTACACAAAGAACATCCTCATTCTTTTTTTTTTTTTTTTCTGAGATGGGGTCTCGCGCCGTCCGCCAGGCTGGAGTGCAGTGGCACGTTCTCAGCTCACTGCAACCTCCACCCTCACTGGCTCAAGCGATCCTCCGACCTCAGACTCCAGAGTAGCTGGGATTACAGGTGCTCACCACCGCACCTGGCTAATTTTTGTATTTTAGTAGAGATGGGGTTTCATCATGTTGGCCAGGCTGGTCTCAAACTCCTGACCTCAAGTGATCCGCCTGCCTCGGCCTCCCAAAGTGCTGGGATTATAGGCATGAGCCACTGTGCCTGGCCTCATTCTATTTTTTTTTTTTTCAAGGACATCTTTACTGACATATTCACATACCATAAAATCCACCCATCTAAAGTGTACCAATTCAGTGGTTTTCAGTATATTCACAGAGTTGTGCAGACATCACCACAATCCATTTTAGAACATTTTCATCATCTCAAAAAGAAACCGTACTCATGAGCAGCCGCTTTGAATTTCTCCCTCCCCGCAGTCCTTAGCAACCACGCATCTACTTTCGGTCTCTCTGGGTTTGCCTATTCTGGACATTTTGCATAAATGGAATCATGGAATATATGGCCTTTGTGCCTGGCTCCCTTCACTTGGTGTCATGCGTTCCAGGTTCATGCATGTTGGAGCGTGTGCCAGTGTTCCTTCCTTCTTATGGCGCAGTAATAGTCCGTGATATGGATATACCACATCTATTTATCCGTTCATCCACAGACGGGCATTTGGGTTCTACCTTTTGCTTCTTGAAAGTAAAGGTGCTGCGGATGTTCACAGGCCAGCCTTTGTTTTGTTTTGTTTTTTTGAAACGGAGTTTCGCTCTTGTTGCCCAGGCTGGAGTGCAGTGGCGCAATCTCAGCTCACTGCAACCTGTGCCTCCCAGGTTCAAGTGACTCTCCTGCCTCAGCCTCCCGAGTAGCTGGGATTACAAGCGTGAGCCACCGCACCCAGCCTTGGGCCAGTTTTTGTGTGGACATATGTTTTCGTCTCTCTTGGGTCTATAAGTAGGAGTGGAATTGCTGGGTCACGTGGCAACTCTATGTTTAACTTTTGGAGGAACTGCCAGGCGGATTTCCACAGCAGCTGCAACCTTTTACAGTCCTACCGACAGTGAGTGAGCATTCGTGTTCCGCCACACCCTCACGAACACTTGCCCTTGTCTGTCTCTTTGATTTGAGCTATCCTAATGGCTGCGAAATGGTATCCTGTGGTTCTGATGTGCACTTCCCTGGTGGCTAATGATGTTGAGTATCTTGTCATGGCCATTTGTATACCTCTTTCTTTTTTGTACAGCTGCATACTATTCCCCTGTTTAGAGAAACTGTAGTTGATTTAACCCGTTTACTACTGCAATAGTCCTGCCCAAGAAATTAAAAAAAAAAAAAATCAACCTGTTTACTACTGATGGCCAGTGGGTTGTTCCCAGTATCTTGCTATTATTATTATTATTATTTTTTGAGACGGAGTCTCGTTCTGTCACCCAGGCTGGAGTGCAGTGGCACGATCTCAGCTCACTGCAAGCTTTGCCTCCCGGTTTCACGCCATTCTCCTGCCTCAGCCTCCCGAGTAGCTGGGACTACAGACACCTGCTACCATATTGCTATTATTAATAGAAACTTAACTGTAAGGCCAGGGCATGGTGGCTTATGCCTGTAATCCCAGCACTTTGGGAAGCTGAGGTGGGAAGATTACTTGAGCCCAGGAATTCAAGACCAGCCTGGGCAACATAGCAAGACTCCATCTCTATGAAAAAAAAAAAAATCACAAAACAACACACCTGTAAAAGCCCCTAACTGTATAATTTTGGTCGTGTCAATGGTACCTGCAGGATATGTTCCCATAAGTGAAGTAGCCAGGCAGAGGGTGAATGCGTCTTGATCCTGGTGGGTATTGTCATGTGCAGGGGGTCCTCATTATTCCAAGATATCATATTTGCAGATTCATCTAATCGCCAACGCTTACTCATAACCCCAAAATCAATAATGCACAATGCTTTTCCCATCATTTATGGACACTCACAGAATAGCAAAAAATTTGAGTCACCTGGTGCACACATCTCCAGCTGCAGTCAAGCAACGCCACACCCTGCTTTCTTATTCTCTTACTATAAACAAGTGTCCTTTTTGTGGTCTAGTTAGTGCCATGTTTTCTATATTTTTGTGCTTTGTGATTTTGCTGTTTAAAATGTCCCCAGTTTGGCCGGGCGTGGTGGCTCTCGCCTGTAATCCCAGCACTTTGGGAGGCCGAAGCAGGTGGATCACCTGAGATCAGGAGTTCGAGACCAGCCTGGCCAACATGGCGAAACCCTGGGTCTACTAAAAATACAAAATTAGCCGGGCATGGTGGTGCATGCCTGTAGTTCCAGTTACTTGGGAGGTTGAGGCAGGAGATTCGCTTGAACCTGGGAGGCGGAGGTTGCAGTGAGCCGAGATCGCTGCACTGCACTCCAGTCTGGGTGACAGAGCGAGACTCCATCTCAAAAAAAAAAAAAAAAAAAAAGTCCCCAGTTTAGTGCTGAAGTGCTGTCTGATGTTTCTAAGCTCAAGAAAGCTATAATGTGAGGCTGGGCATGGTAGCTCACGCCTGTAAGCCCAGCACTTTGGGAGGCCAAGGTGGGAGAATCGCTTGAACCCAGGAGGTCGAGACCAGCCTGGGGAACATGGTGAGATCCTGTCTCGACACACACACACACACACACACACACACACACACACACACACACACTCTGAATAAATAAGTAAATTTTAGAATTAGCCAAGCGTGATGGCGCACACCTAGGAGGACCACATGAGCCTGGAAGGCCAAGGCTGCCGTGAGTTCTTTTCATACCACTGCACCCCAGCCTGGGCAACAGTGAGACCCTATCTCAAAAAAACAATGAGAAGGCTGTGACGTGCCTTTCAGAGAAAATACACGTATTAGAGAAACTGCATTCAGCACAAGTTAGGGTGCTGCTGATGTGAGGCTCAGTGTTAATGAATCAAAACTATACATTAAATAAGGTGTCTTCAAACAGAAACACACATAAGCCAAGGTTTTATATTGGTTGGTGAAAGCATTGTGGCCAGAGGCTTTCAGGAACCTAACTTTGTATTTCCCCCAGGAGACATGGTTAATGTCTAAGTATTTGCTAATCCAATGTTCACAGTCACTTTTTAGATTCTGTAATATATAGAACACAGCCACCTGGAATAACAATCAATTGCACAGGGGTTTTTTTTCTACATGCTAGGGGTGCTTTACTGGGTTCTAATTTATGTGCAGTAAAATGCACAAAACTGAAGTGCGCAGCTTGAGTTCTGACAAATACTACCTGTGTAAGCATCACTCAGCTCTAGCTAGAGAACACGTCCATCATCTGAGCAGGCTCCCTTATAGCCTTTCCCAGTCATTCCTGCATCCCTCCCTTGAAGCGGCCACACGTCTGATATTTTTCCCCCACTATAAGTCAGTTCTGGATATTGTAGATTTGTTTGGTTTTTTTTTTAAAGACGGAGTCTTGCTCTGTCGCCCAGGCTGGAGTGCAGTGCGGCGATCTCGGCTCACTGCAACCTCCACCTCCCGGGTTCAAGAAATTCTCCTGCCTCAGCCTCCCGAGTAGCTGGGACTACAGGTGCCCACCACCATGCCCAGCTAATTTTTTATATTTTTAGTAGAGACAGAGTTTAGTAGAGCCAGGATGGTCTCGATCTCCCAACCTAGTGATCCGCCTGCCTTGGCCTCCCAAAGTGCTGGGATTACAGGCGTGAGCCACTGCGCCAGGCCCATGTTCTAGATCTTTGCACAAATGGACTCACACAGTGTGTAGACTTTTGTGCCAGGCTTCCTTTGCTCAGCATGATCCATTTAAGACTCATTTGTATTGTTGCTGTAGAAGTCCTTCATTCCCTTTTACTGCCAAACTGTATTCTGTCCTGTGGATGTAACAGTGTATTCATTTACCTGTTGATGGCTGTCTGTGCCATTTACAGTTAGGGGCTTTTATGAATAAGGCTGCTGTGAAATTTTTTTTTTTTTTTTTTGAGATGGAGTCTTGCTCTGTCGCCCAGGCTGGAGTGCAGTGGCATGATTTCGGCTCACTGCAAGCTCTGCCTCCCAGGTTCATGGCATTCTCCTGCCTCAGCCTCCCAAGTAGCTGGGACTACAGGTACCCACCACCACTCCCGGCTAATATTTTGTACTTTTAGTAAAGACGGAGTTTCACTGTGTTAGCCAGGATGGTCTCGATCTCCTGACCTTGTGATCCGCCCGCCTCGGCCTCCCAAAGTGCTGGGATTACAGGCATGAGCCACCATGCCCAGCTGCTGTGAAAATTTTTGTACAGGTGCTTTTGTGGACATACTTTTCACCTCCCTTGAGTAAATACCTTGGCGTGACATTGTTGGGTCATAGAGTTGGTATATATTTAACTTTACTTAATCCAGGCTTTAATTCTCTTCTGGGACAAGATGTCTAGGAGAAGGCCATTCCAGGGATGTTTGGCAGCTGAGGATTGTCAGGCCAGTAGGTCAGTGTCCCTCTTATACTCTCTCTCTCTCGTTTTTTTTTTTCCCTGAGTCTGTTTTGCTAGGGAACCTCTGATTCTCTTGACCTTCCCCTCAGGAATGCATAATGGCGGCTGCGGCACCAGTCATTGTCATTATATTCACAGCAGTCTTTCAAGCAAAAAGAAGGAGAGGGAGCAAACAGTCTTCCCAAGACAAGATTCTGCCTTTTTAGCCAAATGTGAAAACTTTCCCATATCCATTCTGAGCTGCAAGGGAGTCTGAGGAAGGAAGTTTCTGGCCAAGGAGCAGGGGTCTGCACTCACTATGGTCTGTCCTCTGTTGACCAGGATGTTGGGGCTGGAAGTGTTTATCAGACCCTGGGCAACTTCTAAATTAGCCTTCCTGAGCCTCAGAGAAGACTCAGTGGGACCACTTGGTCAGGGGCCTGGACCTTGACCAGGAACTGGTGGCTTGTGTTTGATACAAGAACAAGAACCCCAGAAGGAAAACTAAAGAGACAGAAGCTTCTAGGCCGGGCGTGGTGGCTCATGCCTGTAATCCCAACACTTTGGGAGGCTGAGGCGGGCAGATGACTTGAGGTCAGGAGTTCGCCAGGCGTGGTGGCAAGTGCCTATAATCCCAGTTACTCCTGAGGCTAAGGCGGGAGGATTGCTTGAACCGGGGAGGCAGAGTTTGCAGTGAGCTGAAATCATGCCACTGCACTGCAGCCTGGGTGACAGAATGAGACTTCGTCTCAAAAAAAAAAAAAAAGCAGCAGCAGCTTCTAGAACAGTGGTTCGCAGAGTGTGGTCTGTGCCAGCAGCATCAGCATCACCTGGGAACTCATTAGAAATGCAGAGTCTCAGGCCGCACCGGGACCTGCTGATTCCCAGATTCTCAAATCTGTATTAGGAACCAGTGGTCTACAAACCCGTGTGCACGTCTTGGGGAACGTTTGTTTTCCCCTTTGCTTCCCTTAGCTGCATTTTTTCCCCTGAATTCGAAGCCTGCTTCATTGCCTGATGACGTGTGAGTCCCTGTGTCCGGTGAACATAATCATTTCTTTTGTATTTCCGCCACCCACCCCGAATGCCTGTACTTTACCCTCTCCCAGGGTTTTTCCTGTTTCTCATAAGCCAGCATTGAGAAAAATCCAAACCCTTTTGAGATACCTGGTTTTCTTGGCAAGACTGCAGCTTTATAGCTGTATTTAGAACAGCGTCAAATGGTGAAAAGGGAAAAGAGAAGACGCACAAAACATTTCTAGTTTGTAACTACCTGTATAAAATAGGCTTTTAAGAGCTAGACATCAGTCGCTTTATGAGCAGTCTAAGCTTTATGGGGCCCACTTTATTTGGTTAAACTAATTCAATGATTTTAGAGCTCTACAGGTCACTAAAAATAAAGATGGTGTAGATTTTAATTGCTCTTCAAATTGCTCTTTCTCTGTCTTTCCCAACAGGGGTGGAGGTGGGTGAAGAATCAACATTTTTTTCCCTGTTTTCCTTTTCTAGCTTTAAAATAGACACATCATGCAAGTGGCTACATATCCAGGGCCCAGCCAGCTCTTACGGGGCTTTTTCATGCAATTGAAAATGGTGCTTTGTCCGAGAGGGCATGACTCTGTGGTGTGTCCTTTGTATGAATTGGGAAAGGGGACTCCTTTCTCCATGTGGATGCCACCCTTCTCTGGGGCTCATAGGTGTGAGCAGAACCTGGACTGGATTTGATGCCCCACTTGCCCCTTTGTCTGGATTCCTTTGTGCAGTGAACAACCTGTGCAGCTGTACATGGTGGTGCATACACACACACACACACACACACACACACACACACACACACGTTCTCTTCTCTTCTCTCTTTCTTTTTCTTTTTTGAGACAGGGTCTCCCTCTGTCACCCAGGCTGTGGTGCAGTGGCATGATCTTGGCTCACCACAGCCTCAGCCTCCCAGGCTCAAGCAATCCTCACACCTCAGCTTCCCAAGTAGCTGGGACCACAGGTGCACACTAGCATACCTGGCTAATTTGTAAAATTTTTTGTAGAGATGGGGTCTCACTGTGTTGCCCAGGCTACATATATATCTTCTATACTCTGTACGTATTATATGCGTCTCTGTCTTAGAAACTTACATGTACATTAGTTTCCCATTGTCGCTGTAACAAATACCACAGATGCAGGATCTTAAAACAGAAAACTATTCTCGTATAGTTCCAGAGGCCCTAAGTCCAAAATCAGGGTGTTAGCAGGGCCACTGGGGTTGTCAGAGCTGTGCTGCCTCGGGAGGCTCTAGGGAAGAGCCTAGAGCCTTCTTCGCCTGGTCCAGCCCCCGGAGCTCTAGGTGGTCCTTGGCTCGTAGCCACGTGACATTAAGCTTTGCCTCCTTCTTCACGTGGCCTTCTGCTCTTCTGTGACTTCTCCTTTGCTGTTAAGAGGACATTTATCATAGGATTTTGAGCCTACCCAGATAATCCAGGACAGTCTCATCTCAACATTGTTAATCTAATTATGTCTACAAAGACCCTTTTTTCCAAATAAGGATGGCCACATCCACAGGTTCTGGGATGTTTACATATTTTTTGTGGTGGGAGCCACCATTCAACTCACTACAAAGGCCTTGGAAATACATCCTAAGAGCTTAACTTCTAGGCGTCATAGCATGTTAAGTCCACGTACCAGGTGAACACATCACCTCATTTGTCTGTCTGACCAAGGTTCACGGGAATGACTCATTCGAGGCATTTCAGGACAACTAAAGGGATAGAGGACCTGGCCAGGTGACTGGCAGAGGTGGGGAACCTGTTGTAGTACACCTGTGCTGTGGGGGGTGGAGGGAGAGAAGGCCAGGCTGGCATCATCATGTAGTTCCCACAGGCTTAGGAGTCTCAGCTGGGTTCAAATCCTGGCTCTTGGGTGACCTTGGGCAAGTACCCAACCCTTTTTGGCCTCAGTCTCCTCATTTGTGTAATGGGCATGAGGATAATGGCATCTGCCTTATAGTGTTGCTGTGAGAATGAAATGAAGTAAGATGAAGCACTTTGCCGGGCGTGGTGGCTCACGCCTCTAATCCCAGCACTTTGGGAGGCCGAGGCGGGCAGATCACGAGGTCAAGAGATTGAGACTATCCTGGCTAACACAGTGAAACCCCGTCTCTACTAAAAATACAAAAACAAAAAATTAGCTGGGCGTGGTTGTGGCGCCTGTAGTCCCAGCTACTCAGGAGGCTGAGGCTGGAGAATGGCGTGAACCCGGGAGGCAGAGCTTGCAGTGAGCTGAAATCACGCCACTGCACACCAGCCTGGGTGACTGAGCGAGACTCCGTCTCAAAAAAAAAAAAAAAAAAAAAAGACGAAGTACTTAGCATTCAGCAACCTTGGCTGGGGTGACGAAGATGATGAAGTCGGAGGTGGCCGTAGCCAAGGGCTCATGGGACAGAATCTGACCCATCAAATGCCCAGACTCCCAAACACCAGGGCTCATAGCCACGTGGCCCAGGCAGAGGTTGGACTCGTAGTTGGGGCAGGTCCAGTCGGTGGCCAGCGAGGAAGGGGGTTCGCGGGGAGGAGCAGAGGCCAGAGGGAGCCGGGCCGGGGAGGAGGGCTTTCTATGGTCGTTTACACATGGCATCTCGGTGTCCAGTGTGGGGCAGGCATATAGGAGGAGCTGAGGCTGCTTGGGCAGCATTTATTTACCAATCGGTAGGTCAGCTTTTGAGTATTTTAATGGCAGGAGCAGCCAGATGTGAATAAGCCAAATGTGAACCCAGGCTGGGTGATGAGAGAAATACATTTACTACATTTGGGCCAGAATAGTGGTCATGGACAGGAGGGCACTGACTGGAGAGATTTGGGAGGTGGGATGGATAAAACTTGGATGAGTCAGATATGGGGTCAAACTTGGTTCCTAAGTCCCCAGAGAGAGCTGTATCAGTGAGCTGTCGCTACATAACACACAGCCCTGGCTGGGCACAGTGGCTCATGTCTGTAATCCCAGCACTTTGGGAGGTCAAGATGGGAGGATCGCTTGAGCCCAGGCATTTGAGACCTGTCTGGGCAACATAGTGGGACCCCGTCTCTACAAAGAATTAACCAGATGTGGTGGCGTGCGCCTGTAGTCCCAGCTCTTCAGGAAACTAAGGTGGGAGGATCCCTGGAGCCCAGGAAGTCAAGGCTGCAGTGAGCTGTGATTACACCACTGCAGTCCATCCTGGCCAACAGAGCGAGACCCTGTCTCAGAAAATCAAAATAATAATAAACAGAAAAAAGAAAACCATGATCCCAACGGTTAGAATTTGGACTGGGCGTAGCTAGGTGCTTCTGGCCTGGGCTGGGTGTCTGTAGTCAGCTGTTGGACAGCTGGTGACTGCGTCTAGGGCTTGGCTGGCTGTTAGCTGGGGTGATGGGGTGATGGGCACGTGGCTCTCATCCTCTTGCAGGCCAGCCTGGGCTTCTTCACCTGGCAGCTGGGCAAAGACTGGAAGTGTGCCAGGCTCAGAATCACACACCATCGGCCAGGCTCCTTGGCTCATGCCTGTAATCCCAGCACTTTGGGAGGCCGAGGCGGGCAGATCACGAGGTCAGTTCAAGACCAGCCTGACCAACATGGTGAAACCCCGTCTCTACTAAAAGTACAAAAATTAGCCGGGTGTGGTGGCACGCACCTGTAATCCCAGCTACTCAGGAGGCTGAGGCAGGAGAATCGCTTGAACCCGGGAGGTGGAGGTTGCAGTGAGCCGAGATCATGCCACTGCACTCCAGCCTGGGCAACAAGAGCAAGACTCCATCTCAAAAAAAGAATCACACACCATCACTTTCACCACATTCTGTTGGCCAAAGCAAGTCAAGAAGCCAGCCCAGGGTCAAGGGCTGAAGTCATAGACCCCACTTCTTAATAGGAGGAGCTGCAAAGAGTGTGGGACGAGGGAGGAGAATTTCTGGCCACTTTGCAATCAACCACAGTGGCCTTTGTTTCAGATCCCCTTTCCACCAGCCCTCTCACATTTTGTTTGACCTCTCTTCTTAATCAGTGACCCACAAAGAACAGCCCTTGACCCATGTGAGAGGCCTTGCCATGGGTTGCAAAGAAAATCCAGAAATGGGAGCTCTTTTTGCGTCAGGTTGTATTTGTCTGCAAATAATGGGAAACCACATAGTGGCTTAAACCATAAGGATTAACAAGTTTGGAGGCGGGCAGCCCATGAAGAGTTATGAAGAGTACAGTCAGGCCGGCGCGATGGCTCACGCCTGAAATCCCAGCACTTTGGGAGGCTGAGGCGGGTGGATCACTAGAGGTCAGGAGTTCAAGACCAGCCTGGCTAACGTGGTGAACCCTGTCTCTACTAAAAATACAAAAATTAGCCGGGTGTGGTGGCGCGTGCCTCTAATCCCAGCTACTCAGGAGGCTGAGGCAGGAGTCACTTGAACCTGGGAGGCAGAGGTTGCAGTGAGTCAAGATTGTGCCACTGCACTCCAGCCTGGGCGACAGAGCGAGACTCCGTCTCAAAAGAAAAAAAAGAACACGGTCTTTTTGTCAGCTCCCATCAACCATCCTCTGCTGGTGGGCTTTTCAGCCTCAGGTTTGTTGTCCCATGGTTGCAAAATGGCTGCCACAGCTCTAGTCATCTCAACTGTATTCAAAACTGGAAGCAGGAGCAAAAGACTGTCTTTCTGGAGAAACTCTGTCTTTGTATTCTGGAAGGAAAACTTTCCCTGAAAGTCTCACTGAGCAGAACCTGTCTGTACACTTCGGTTTTTACTATTTGCACAACTGTGGTTACTCTAACTGCAAGAAAGGCTGGGAAAGTGAGTGTCTGATAAAGGAGATAGGAATGCCTCTGGCTTAGTTCAATTATTTTAAGGCTATTTTGACCACAACTCACAGTCCAAAATATGTTTCTTTGTGTCGCAGTACACACACACACACACACACACACACACACACATTATTGAAACCAATTTCTCAAATACTCACTCTTACCATGTACGATACACGTTAATGTCTTCCATTCCATTCCATTCCATGCATTTTAATTATTTAAAGCAGTTCCTGGTCACAACCTGCTAATTTGATTTCACAACCTTCAAAGGCATGACCCATAGTTTGAGAAAGACTGGCCTAGAACAGTCTTTGTTTACATCTTAGCGTTGGCAAGTGTTAACCCTGCACAGAGTCAGGCTTCTGCGAGCGGAGGAGGAGAGGTGGGGAAATGGTGTTTTGAAAAGCAACAGATAGACTTTGCCACATCATTTGCACTTCTTATCAGCAAATGATATCGTTCTGGAGACTTTGTATTACTGGCAGGCAACCTGAGGTTACTCCAATTTATATTGGGAAATTAAAATTTGCCTGTTTGTGGAGCTTAGCTGGCCCTTTTAATTCCGTATCCTGCTAGCAGCCTGGCTTCTGCACAGCTCCTGATGACAGCGCAAAACTCCGATTGCATTACAAGTGGAGGAGGAATTCACACAATTTTCTGGAAGGACACTGTGTCATTGTTGCATCATGGCTGTTCTCTGGAGCTGGTTGTGGTTTTCAGGCCCGGCCTTTCCTGCTTTTTATAGTGTGGTGGTGAAGAGTGAGGTCTTCAGAATCACAGGGTCTGAGTTCAAATTCTGGTCCCATGGTGCGATCTGGGGCAAGTGTCCTGACCACCTCCGAGTCTCCTTTTCCTGTAAGATGTGCATCAGCAGTGCTTCCGTGGGGATGGGGAGGGATCGGTGGGTATGGAGTAAGCACAGGGGCTGGTACCCGGAAGCACTTAGGCAATGCGGGCTCTTCAGGGTGTGCCAGGCAGCTTCGGCTGCGTGATGCCGCAGTGATGAGTGGGCCCGGTTCGCAGTGGTCCGTGGTGGCAGAGGCTGGCTTCTCGCTCGTGTGTGTGCCCGCTGGGGGTTGGCTGTGGCTCTGGCCACATGTCCGCCCTGTTCTGGAACTCAGGGGAACTATGTGATGGCTCTTGAAGCTTCTGCTCTGAACAGACACAGTGCGCCCACTCCATCTCATGGAAGGAGAATCTTTCCGTAGGAGCAGGCCCACTGGGTGGGGGGCAGCGGACAGATGGTTAAAAAGCCAGTGTGCCACACCAGGGCTTGTCTCCAGGGTGCTGGTGACAATTTTGGGTCCGCAACCCTGCATACTAGTTTTCAACCCCCACCCCCCCGCCTCCCCACCCTGCAACCTCAGTCACTGTTTCAAAAGTTTCTGAGTGTGGGGGGTAGGGGAGAGGTCTCCAGCACCCTCCCTGGCTGAGAACCACCGGCTGTGCTCCCCAAGCCAGGGATGGGGTCTGCTTCTGCCCTTTTGCTGTCCTCAGCACCCCCCACCAGACACACAGTAGGTGCCTACTAAATGTACATTTCAGCAGGTTGCCTCTTGAATAAATGAAAGGATTTGTTTAATTTCCTCTGCAAATTCATTCATTCATCCCACAGATATTTATTGAGCTCCTAATGTATGCCACATAATGTGCCAGCCCCAGGGATCTTGCAGGGGACAAAACAAGCAAAAGTTCCTGTCCTGGGGGACATTTCGGTAGAGGAGACACACAGTAAACAACCAAACCCTCAGACAGATGTATGATATTTGATGTTAAAGTTTTGGTTTTGTTTTTTTTGGGATGGGGTCTCGCTGTCTTGCCCAGGCTGGAGTGCAGTGGCACGATCACAGCTCACTGCAGCCTCGAACTCCTGGGTTCAAGCAATTCTCCTGCCTCAGTCTCCTGAGTAGCTGGGATTACCGGTGTGCAACACCATGTCTGGCTGGTTGTTTTGTTTTTTTTAATCTTCATGTGTGTCTTGAAAGGCTTCCCCTGCCTGCTGGGTTGAGAGCAGCAAGACACCTAGCTGGCCTGGTGAGGGTGCACACAGTGCAGGTGCCGCAGCGCCCCCAAAACTGCTCTTTTCCACTGCGTTTATCTCATCTGGAAAATGGGGGTAATACCAGGGTGTTTGGAAGGATTCAAAGAACCCTGGTACCTGGCTGAAGCAGGAGATCTGTTAACCCTTCCAGATACACACACAGGCCATGTGCGGCAAACAGCACCAAAGTGGGGCCGGGGACTTCTGTCCAGCCTCACTGGGCTGTGGCCCAAAAGCTCTGGGAGTCGCCCCATTAGATCTCATCAACAGTGGCAATTAAAATGATCACAACTAGCGTACACACTGCTTACAAAGTACTTTAGGACATGGATTAGAGGTGTTCCTATGTAACAGTCCCATGGAGGACGTAGTGTTATCCTCCCCAAACGGAGGCACAGAGGGGATAAGTAACTTGTCTTAGGGTACACGGCTGGGAACGGGAAGTGGCAGCCCAGGGATGGGAGCCTCAGAATCAGTCAAGGTGCACTTGATTCCTGCTGTGAGCATGCGCAGGTAGTAACCCCAGCCCCTCGCCCAATTTCTTTTTTTCTTTTTCTTTTTCTTCTTTTTTTTTTTGAGCTCTGTCATCCAGGCTGGAGTGCAGTGGCGCAATCTCAGCTCACTGCAGCCTCTGCCTCCTGGGTTCAAGCAATTCTCCTGCCTCAGCCTGCGGAGTAACTGGGATTACAGGCATGTGCCACCACACCCAGCTGTTTTGTATTTTAGTAGAGACAAGGTTTCATCATGTTGACCAGGCTGGTCTTGAACTCCTGACCTCAGTTGATCCTCCCACCCCGGCCTCCCAAAGTGCTGGCATTACAGGTGTGAGCCACCACGCCTGGCCTTCTTTTCTTTTTGAAATGGAGTCTCACTCTGTCGCCCAGGCTGGAGTGTGGTGGTGCAATCTTGGTTCACTGCAGCCTTGGCCTCTGTAGCTCAAGTGATTCTCCCACCTCAGCCTCCCGAGTAGATTGGACCACAGGTGCCCACCACCACCCCCTGGCTAATTTTAAAATTTTTTGTAGAGATGAGATCTTGCTGTGTTGCCCAGGCTGGTTCTCCAACTCCTGAGTTTAAGCCATCCTCCTGCCTCAGTTTCCCTGCCTTGGCTGGGATTACAGGTGTGAGCTAACCATGCCTCCCTCCTTTTTACTTCTTTGAAGTAAAATTTTCCTGTGTTGAAACACAAAAATCCGAGCTGTTAAATTCTGAACACTCACATAACCACACCTTGGTCACAACACGGACCGTTTCCCTCTCCCCAGGAAGTTCCCGTTCATGTCTTTTTTTTTTTTTTTTTTTTTTTTGAGATGGAGTCTCGCTCTGTCGCCCAGGCTGGAGTGCAGTGGCACGATCTCGGCTCACTGCAACCTCCGCCTCCCGGGTTCACGCCATTCTCCTGCCTCAGCCTCCCGAGTAGCTAGGACTACAGGCGCCCACCACCACGCCGGGCTAATTTTTTGTATTTTTAGTAGAGACGGGGTTTCACCATTCACACAATGGTCTCGATCTCCTGACCTTGTGATCCGCCCGCCTTGGCCTCCCAAAGTGCTGGGATTACAGGCGTGAGCCACAGCGCCTGGCCCTATTCATGTCTTTAGTGTTGTCATTGGAATGAAAGCACATGAATACAAAATCCTCAGAGACAGCTCTGCAGCCTCCACTTTGAAATTCACCCTCGGGACTGGTTTGCAGAAGCCTCACGGGAGCTGCATCCCCTCCTGTCTCTAATTCTGCTGGTAGGTAGGTCGTGCACAGAGCTTGGGCCACACCTACCAGAGCCAGGGAGGAGGCATGAACAGACGTGAACCCTTCATCTTGGGAGCTCGTGCACACCTTCAGGCCAGGCAGGAACAGGGCACCCGCATTCCAGAGGAAAAGAATCCTGTGTTCCAGGGTCTTGCGACATCTGCTTTCTAGCTCTTTCTGGGATTGGGACCTCAGAGGAAGAGAGAAAGCCACTCGCCACTCCTGTTCCTTCCTCCTCCTTCCATGCCAGTCCCTTTATCTCCTTTTCCAATCCGAAGCATCCCAGGCATTCATAAAATGATAACAGAGACGCACACCCCCGTCACCCAGCCCCGCGATAGTGCCTGAACATTCTGCTGTATTTGTTTCAGATCCTACGAGAGAAGTAGCAGGAGAGGGTCGCCTGTCGGGTAGTGGTGAAGGGCGAGGCCTCTGCAGTGAGCCTGCCTGGGCTGAAATCCCAGCCTGGGTGGGGTGCGGTGGCTCATGCCTGTAATCCCAGCACTTTGGGAGGCCAAGGGGGCACAGATCACCTGAGGTCAGGAGTTCAGACCAGCCTGGCTGACATAGTGAAACTCTGTCTTTACTAAAAATATAAAAAATTAGCTGGGCGTGGTGGTGCATGCCTGTAATCCCAGCTACTCCGGAGGCTGAGGTAGGAGAATCGCTTGAACCTGGGAAGCAGAGGTTGCAGTGAGCCGAGATCGCGTCATTGCACTCCAGTCTGGGCAACAAAAGCAAAAAAAAAAAAAAAAAAAAAAAAAAATTTCCCAGCCTGACCCCTTACCAGCTACAGGATTTCGGCCAGATGAGTAACCTCGCTGAGCTTATTTCCTCATCTACTGAGTAGGGATCACAGAAGCACCTGCCTTTCGGGATTTAGGGAAGGCAAATGAGTTGTACATGTGGGGTACCTAAACCAGCACCCAGCACATAGTGGGCCCGCAGTCAGCGTGGTTTATCATTGTCATAGTCGGTCCTTGTTCTTCACAGATCCCGTATTTGCGAATTCACCTACTTGCGAACACTGGTAACCCCAAAACGGTGCTGATCATTTGCAGAAGTGGGTAGAGTGGCCAAAAAAATTGAGCTGCCTGACATGCAGGTTCCCAGCTGAGGTGGGGCCTGATGTCTTGTTTCAGCTCAGATTGCAAAGCAGTGTCGTTTTTGCAATCTGTTTAGTGCCACATTTTTCACATCTTTGTGAGTCTTTTTTTTTTTTTTTTGAGACGGAGTCTAGCTCTGTCACCAAGGCTGAAGTGCAAGTGGTGCGATCTCGGCTCACTGCAAGCTCCGCCTCCTGTGTTCAAATGATTTTCGTGCCTCAGTCTCCTGAGTAGGCACGACTACAGGCACCCGCCACCAGGCCTGGCCAATTTTTTCTATTTTTAGTAGAGACTAAAGGGTTTTGCCACGTTGGCCAGGCTGGTCTCGAACTCCTGGCCTCAAGTGATTTGCCCGCCTCAGCATCCCAAAGTGCCAGGATACAGGCATGAGCCACCGCGCCCGGCTGTCTTTGTGCTTCTTATTGGTGATTTCTCTGTTTAAAATGGCTCCTAGGCCAGGCGCAGTGGCTCACTCCTGTAATCCCAACACTCTGGGAGGCCGAGGTGGGTGGATCACTTGAAGTCAGGAATTTGAGACCAGCCTGGCCAATATGGTGAAACCTTGTCTCTACTTAGCCGGGTATAGTGGCAGGTGCCTTATCCCAGCTACTCGGGAGGCTGAGGCAGGAAAATCACTTGAACCTGGGAGACGGAGGTTGCAGTGAGCCGAGATCGCATCACTGCACTCCAGCCTGGGTGACAGAGCAAGACTCACACACACAAAAAAATAAATAAATAAAATAAAATAAAATGGCTACAAGCAGGGTGCAGAAATCTAGTGTTCCTAAGGGCAGTGAGGCTGTGATGTGCCTTCTGGAGAAAATATCTGTGTTAGAGAAGCTTCCTTCAGGTGGGAGTTATAGTCCTGTTAGCCATGAGTTCAATATGAATGAATCAACAATATAGATTAAATAAGATGGCTTCAAACAGAAACGCATATAAGTCAAGGTGATGTATCGATTGATGGGTGAAAATACAGTGGCCAGAACCTGGCAAGAACCTAGCCTTGTATTTTCCCCAGGAGCGGCGGCTCAGCGTTCACGGTGACTTTCTAGAACCTCACTACTGCAAATAGCAAGAATTGGCTGTATTTTGTTATACTGAAGTGCCAGTAAATGACATAGTATAATGTTATATGCTATAGTGTATGTGCTACATATATGTAGTATATATATGGGATAATAGTATGTATAGTGTGGTTTTGTTCTATTTAAATTATTCTTATTTTTATTTTTATTTTATTTTTTTTGAGATGGAGTCTCACTCTGTCGCCCAGGCTGGAGTGCAGTGGCACGATCTCGGCTCACTGCAAGCTCCGCCTCCCGGGTTCACGCCATTCTCCTGCCTCAGCCTCCCGAGTAGCTGGGACTACAGGCGCCCGCCACCACGCCTGGCTAATTTTTTGTATTTTTAGTAGAGACCGGGTTTCACCGGGTTAGCCAGGATGGTCTCGATCTCCTGACCTCGCGATCCACCTGTCTTGGCCTCCCAAAGTGCTGGGATTACAGGGGTGAGCCACCGTGCCCGGCCAGATTTTTTTATTTTTGAGACAGGGTCTCACTGTCGCCCAGGCTGGAGTGTAATGCCACTATCCTAGCTCACAGCATCCTTGACCTCGTGGGCTCAAGCGATCCTCCTGCCTCAGCCTCTCAAGTAACTGGAACTACAGGCAAGCGACCATGCCCAGCCAAAAAACTTTCTTTTTGTAGAGACAAGATCTCCCTGTGTTGCCTAGCCACGCTGGTCTCGAACTCCTGAGCTCCAGTGATCCTCCTGCCTCAGCTTCCCAAAGTGCTGAATTTACAGGCGTGAGCCACCGCGCCAGCCATTTTGTGTGATTCTAAATTTTTTAAACTTCCCTTGAATGTTGCCTTTTCAGCCTCCCGTCTCTCTTCCATCCCCCTCCTTTGTCCATCCCTCTCCCACCTACATCCCATAGCTCTGTCCGTCTCTGACCACGTCTTTTTCCTTTTCTCTGACTTTCTCACTCACTGTCTGTCTCTCATTTTCTCCACAGCTGGCCCCCAAGAGGACCCTTTCCAAGTCCCCAGCTGGGGGCCCCGCGTAGACCTGGAGTGGACACGCCCCTCCTTCCCTTCATGATTCGTTTGTAGCGCAGGTAACCAGCGAAGCATCCCTGTTCATTCCTGGAGGGGCAACCGTCCCTCATTCCACCTCCCCAGCACCACCTTGGCCCCTGGATGAGGAAGGAGCATTCCTTCCTGGAAGAGCCTGGCAAAGCAATATCTCTGGCTCTTTCTTCTCCCACCTGGGCCCCCTGGGTCATCTGGGCCATCACCCTGCCTCTGCATTAGCTGCAAGCAAAATCTTTCTCTCTGCCCCTTTCCCCTTTTCTCCAGATTCTTTGCAGACCATGCCTTTGCATGCCTTCTGTGAGCGGGTTGGGGAGGGAAGGGGCTCATAGGCCATGGACCTGGTGACACAGGGGGAGGAAGCCTGGTGGGGCTGGGATGTGGAGCAGGTGGTGAAAGTACGTCCTCACCACTTCTAAAGCAGCGAGAGCCCGGGAGGCGCCTCCCTGGGGACACTCCCCACAGCCAGCCCCTGAGAGGTAGAGTAATTGGCGTGTGGGGCTCTGGAGATGCATGTGTCTCTGTGCTGCAGGGAGGGTGATCCGTGAACCCTGGAAAAGTATGTGTCACATTTCTTACCCACATGCATGTTTTGGCGTGAAACATGCGTGTGTCATCAGATTTTTCACAACTTGATTCAGCAAATACACCCCAGCCCACTGTGGGAGGTCCCTGGCCAGGGCTCTTCATAATGTCACTGAGCACTGGGGATGGAGGACTTGGGGGTTGCACTGAGGAGGCCCCTGTTAGGGGAGTTCAGAGTATGCTGTCAGGGTGAGGGGCTGTGAACCAGCTGAGGGTGCATGTAAGATTTTATATGTGGGGTTTTTGGGTGGGAATGGTGACCCGTGGCAGTTGTCACATCGTCAGTGAGGTTTGGGACCCCCTACTCCAACAAAAAAAGAGGGTAAGGGAACTCCACGGTCCTGAGCTGTAAATTCCCACCATTCAGGGATCAGGTCTTCTTTTCCATTGTGTATTGTGTGTGTCATTGGGAGGAGACGGGGGCAGAGGGTGCAGGAAGTAATGAAGGGATGAGTGGCTGGAAGGATGGGTCTGTGTGGGTATTTGGCAGAAGGGAAGGAGGGGTGCTTGGATGGAAGCTTGGAAGGATAGAGGGATGGGTAGGTAGATGGATGGAAGGATGGAGGGATGGGTAGGTAGATGGATGGAAGGATGGAGGGATGGGTAGGTAGATGGGTAGAAGGATGGAGGGATGGGTGGGTAGATGGATGGAAGGATGGAGGGGATGGGTAAGTAGATGGAAGGATGGAGGGATGGGTAGCTAGATGGATGGAGGGATGAGTAGGTGGATGGATGGAAGGATGGGAGGGATGGGTAGGTAGATGAGTGGAAGGATGGAGGGATGGGTAGGTAGATGGATGGAGAGATGGGTAAGTAGATGGGTGGAAGGATGGAGGGATGGGTGGGTAGATGGATGGAAGGATGGAGGGGTGGGTGGGTAGATGGGTAGAAAGATGGAGGGATTGGTAGGTAGATGTATGGAAGGATGGAGGGATGGGTGGGTAGATGGATGGAAGGATGGAGGGATGGGTGGATGGATGGAGGGATGGGTAGGTAGATGGATGGAAGGATGGAGGATGGGTAGGTAGATGGATGGAAGGATGGAGGATGGGTAGGTAGATGGATGGAAGGATGGAGGATGGGTAAGTAGATGGGTGGAAGGATGGAGGGATGGGTAGGTAGGTGGATGGAAAGATGGAGGGAGGAAGAGACTGATGGCTAGAGGGAGGAAAGAGGAAGCTTTGGAGGGAGGGTTGGCTAGTTAAATGTTTCTGAGGGCTGGTTGGATGTTTGGAGAAATGTTTGGAAAGATAAAGAAGTGGATGGATGGATGGATGGATGGATGGAGGCAGGGAAGGGAGGGATGTTTTGGAGGGTTGGAGGAATATTTGGAGGGGTGTTTGAGGGGAGGGAAGGCTAGATGGATGGGAGGGTGGATGGGTAAATAAATACAGAAAACACCTGCTTCCCCTGGTGTCAGTTGGGACTAACGATCCCTTCCCTATGGGGGTGGAACAAGCTAACATTGCTGAAGTGCTCAGACAGTGCCTGGCACCTAGCGAGCACTCGACAAATGTTAGCCATCCTCATCCTCATCATTCAGACCATAGGGCTCAGCCTTGCCCCGGTGGCTTCTCTGACTCAGAGCGCCCCTCCTCATGAGCCCCTCTCCCTTGCTTCTGCCTCAGTTTCCCCACCACCCTCCCCTTCCTTGGGAACACATTGCAGACATCTTCAAGGGTCACCCAGAGCCTTGAGCCACAAAGCCCTTCTTGTCTACACTGGCTCCCTCACTCC
Source organism: Pan paniscus (assembly GCF_029289425.2). Classification (NCBI taxonomy): domain Eukaryota; kingdom Metazoa; phylum Chordata; class Mammalia; order Primates; family Hominidae; genus Pan; species Pan paniscus. The sequence goes on from NC_073269.2 coordinate 53,826,530, forward strand.
TTCACCCGTTTATATGTAGGACAGACCCCCACCACACGCCTCATGTCTGCAGGACAGCAGGGTGGTGAAGAGCAGGGCTCAGGAGCCAGGCTTCCTAGGTTCCAGGCCTGGCTCTGCTGCCTGCTTGCTGGGAGACGGAGGATGACCCTCCCGGTGCCTCCAGTTCTCATCTGCAAAGTACGGGCCATGGGACCCCTCCTGGGATACCCTGAGGATTAGCTTAGTGTGTGTGAGGCATGGTCAGGACTCACTTAGTCTCGGTTGAGATCATCATTATCATCATCAGGTGCTGGGAGAGTTGGAGTGGGAGGAAAAGGACCCTGTCCCTGGTCAGGGGTTTCTGGCTGGGAGGGCACCTGGGAGGTATTCCTTGTCCCCATCTATCCCCATGGACTCAAGGGAACAGAAACTCTGACCCCCTCCAGCGGGCTCCCCTGAAGGGAGGGGGCCAGGCAAGCTGCCAAAATCTAACCTTGTCTCCCTCGCCCTCTTCCTGACCCCACCCCATCCAGTGGCGATGGATGATGAGGATGGGAGATGCTTACTAGACGTGATTTGGTGAGTAACGGGCTCCCCACCCCCTGCCCTCTGTCTCAACCCCCTCCCTTCCCTCCCCTCCCCAGCTCCTTACCTCCTCAGCGTCTCTTCCTCTTCTCTTCCAGTGACCCACAGGCCCTCAATGACTTCTTGCATGGATCCGAGAAGGTAAGCATGGGCGCAGGGAGAGGCATTCCCTGAGTGGGGGGCTGTCTAATTGGGAGTGAGGGACAGGGAGAGACATGTCCCTTTGATGAGGTAGCCATCTGCCTTGTGGCTTCTAACGCCAGGCACTGGAGTTACGGCCATGAGCAAAACTCATGGTAATCCCCTGTCCTCCTGCCATGGACACCTCCTTGGGAAACAAAGAAACCAGTCACTAATAAAGGTAATGGTGAAAAGGACCATGTAGAGTATGATAAAAAATAATAATGTCATTTGCACAATGAAAGAGGTTTAAAAGAAAATAAATGGGTCCCAGGGGCTCCTTTAGATAGTGTGATCAGAAAGGGTCACACGAGGGAGGTAACATTGAAGGTGAGACCTGAAGGATCACAGGGAGGTAGGTGGCCAGGCCCGGTGCTCCTGGCAGAGGGAAGAGCAAGTTCAAAGGTGGGAGAGAGCTTGGCATGGTTGAGGAACAGGAAGGAGGCTGATGGGGCCAAACTGAAGGGAAAACTAGTAGGAGGTGAGACTGTAGTAGGTAAAAGTCACCAGGTTATGTAGGCCTGGAAGCCCGATAGAGGAGTTGTTATTTTTATTCTGAATGTGACAGGCAGCTCTGATGGGCCCTTAAACATGAGAATGCCATATTTGATTTGCTTCTCAGAGAACGGAACAAAATGGGGAAAAGTAGAAGTCTGTTGAGCTCTGAGCAGCTGTATTAGTATCTATGGCTGTGTAACAGATTATCCCAGCATGCAGTGCCTTCAACAATTGTTAGAGCTCTTGCAGTGTCTGAAGGTCAGGAATCTGGGAGCAGCTTAGCTGGGTGGTTCAGGCTCAGGGACTCTCATGAGGTTGCAGTCAAGCTGTAGGCTGGGGCTGCAGTCAGCCAAAGGTTTGATTGGGGCTGGCAGATGTGCTTCCACCAGGACTCATTCCTGTGGCTGTTGGCAGGAGGCCTCAGTTCCTCACCACGGGGGCCTCTCCATAGTGCTGCTTGAGTGTCTTCACAGCATGGCAGCTGGCTTCCCCCAGAACGAGTGATCCGAGAGAGGACACAGGAGGAACCCGCAGTGCCCTTAATGACCCAGTCTCCAAAGTCCCACACCCTTCCTCCCATCACACTGTATTCACTAGAAGCTAATCAGTCAGTCTGGCCAGCACTCGGAGGGGAATTGAGCTCCACCTCTTGAAAGGAGAGGTTTCAAATAATTTATAGAGCAGAGGCATGAGCAATGGGATGATGGCAGCCTGGGCCATGGTGCAGGCAGTGGGGGAGGCATGTGGCACTGGATTTGGGATCTATCTGGGAGGTGGCATCAACTAGACTTGCTGGTGGACTCGATGTTGAGGGGGAGTGAGTGTCCACCATGGCTCCTGGATTTTGGCTTGAGCAACTGAGTGGATTCTGGTGCCATTTTCTGAAGTTGGGAATTTGGGGAAGATTCCAGAAGTCCAGGTGGTGCTGGTGGATGTACAAGTTCGGGTTCTGGAGAGATGTCCAGATGGAACAAGAAATTAGGGAAGCCCGAGCCATGGACATACATTCACTGGGCACATACGTGGATGCCAGGGCCTGTTCTGGGCACTAAGGATGGTGCTAAGCATCTGAGAATGCCCTGCCCTTCCAGAGATGGCACCGCATGGCTTGTCAGGTGCCCGGATGGTAGGTGTGCCAGGCACTCAGGCTGCGTTGGGAAAGGAGTACTTAGTGAGAAGGGACAGGAGCTATTGGACCACGAGTGACCACTCCTGAAGGCTGTGCTACTGGAGAGACTGGGGGGGCAGTGGCAGGGCGCAGCTTGGGCAGAGGCGTGAAGGCAGGATTCCGGAATTCGAGGCAGTCACGGCAGGATCGCTTCGCAGGCCAGGCTCGGGGACTCAGTGCTGGGGATGCCTTGGGTTTTAGGCAGGCACCCAAGCCCCTGCCTTTGGGGCCTCTTTTCGGAGGCGAGTTTCCCCCATACCCCCAGCCCTCTCCCATCCCAACCCTTGTCTTTTTGTCCTGAGTGACCCAAAATTGGTTTCTGCTCCAGAGCATGGGCCTGCCCTGCTGACTTTTGACCTTGGATGGGGCGGGTCTTGTTGCAGCTTGACAGTGATGACCTCCTGGATAATCCCGGGGAGGCCCAAAGTGCCTTCTATGAAGGTCCTGGGGTAAGTGCTGTGGCTCCCGATCATTGCCTGAGCTGTTGGGGCTGCCAGCGGGAGGAGGGCCCTGAAGCCAAGAGGGGAGGCTTGGGCTCATCTCCTGAGGGCTGTTGACAGGAGGAGGGCGGGGGTGGGCCACCCAGGGTGGCTGGACCATCCTGGCAGTGCAGGAGGGAGCAGAGCTGGGGAACCCTGTGGGGGGCCGACATGGACAAGGCTGACTGTGCCTTGCAGACCCCTCGGGGAAGAGGTGAGGGTCCCCGAGGCCTTGGGGCCCTGGGGCGGCTCATGCAGAGTGGTTCTGGGGAGCTGAAGCGGATGTGGGTTGTGGGGTTCACAGGGGCACTCCTGGAGAGCAGAGGGCTGGGGGAGGCCTAGGGTCCTGCCCAACTCAGCCATGGCAGGGTGTGACCTAGGGGAGGGGCCTCCTCACCTGCAGACTTCAGTCTTCACCTGGGCAGTGAATATGGGTGCTGAGAAAAGCCCAGAGTGGCCAATGCAGAGGACGTTTATTGAGCACCTACCGTGTGCCTGACTATGCCGGTCCCATGACTAAGTGCCAGTTGTCCACACCACGGTGGGCACCTCCTTCCTCCTTCTCCCTCTTCTGTTGCTGCTTTCCCCCCTTCACCTTTTCCTCCCCCCACCTTCCTTCGGCCTCCCCCCTCCCCGCCTCCCCTTCCTCCTTCCCCCTCCTCACCCTCCCCGCCTTCCCTCTTCATCATCAGAACATGCATTCACCAAACACTTAATATACGACCAGCCCTTCCTTGTCATCTTCATTTAGTTCTCACAGCTATAATATCATATTCCAAATAGCTTATCTTTCATAATATAAATGATGAGGAAATGCAGTAATTATATAACGTTGGTCTATTTACAGGCCCAGTAACAGTGGTGATCCTGTTACTATTTTGTGATCACACTTCTTACCACGACCATCATTTTTGTATACCCTAAGATCCCCATTCAGGTTCTAAACACTCTCCACACGTGACATCAGTGAATTTTCACAGGCATCCCAGGAGGCAGGTTGGTTGTGACCATCTGGCAGTTAAGAGCTCAGGGGGTTACAGTGGCCTGCCTGGTCCTCAGTCGGTTGGAGGCTGAGCCAGAGCCCTGTCTGCCTGCCACTCCCCGCCACTCACCAGTGGTTGACCCAGGCAGTCCCCTCGTCTGTGAAATGAGGAAGGGAGCAGCACCCGCCTCATGGGACTGTCACCAACAACAGCATGGAGAATCACAATAATAATGAGTGATGATGATAGATGCTTCTCGAGCACCTGCCAGGGGCCGGGTGCTACCGTGAACCCTCCATGTGGATTTACTGAGAATCCTGGAAGCTGCAGATTTTGATGGGTTATCTGGTCAGTATTGGTGGAGATGGAAATCTGTATCATAGGTATTGTTTGTGGGGCTTTCCACACATATGCCTGCAGATATTTTTCCATGCGTGTCCTGGGTTGCAGTCCAGGATAGCATGAAAAGCACTTAAAAAGCATTGAGGCTGGGCACGGTGGCTCACGCCTGTAATCCCAGCACTTTGGGAGGCCGAGGTGGGCGGATCACCTGAGGTCGGGAGTTCGAGACCAGCCTGACCAACATGGAGAAACCCTGTCTCTACCAAAAATACAAAATTAGCCGGGCGTGGTGGCACACGCCTGTAATCCCGGCTGCTTGGGAGGCTAAGGCAGGAGAATTGCTTGAACCCGTGGGCGGAGATTGTGGTGAGCCAGGATCACACCATTGCACTCCAGCCTGGGCAACAAGAGTGGAAACTCTGTCTCAAAAAAAACCCAAAGAAACAAAAAGCATTGAACTCACAGTGCGGTTGGCACAGAAGTTCACAAATGGGAGCCACTGCTGATGTGAGCTTTACTCCACCAGAACTACGACTGCTTGTCAGAAACCTTTAGGGCCAGGTGTGTTTCAGAATTTTGAATTTCTCCAATTCTGGAAAAGTGGTGCCATATGTGTGGTGTGTGTCATGTCACACGCTTGCCTTTCGGCGGCCAAACTTGGGATGTCACATCATGTGGATAAATGGATCCCACCTAAAGTGCCATGTTGGTTCTGGTCAGGTTTTGCTGCCAACAGAGCTATGAAAACAGTCTCAGTTCTTAGAGCTTTTTGGGTTTTGTAATTACAGATAAGTGTTGTGGGCCTATATCACTATTTAAACAATAGTTGCTTGTTTTTATTTATTTTTGTTTTGTTTTGTTTTGAGATGGAGTCTCACTCTGTCACCCAGGCTGGAGTGCAGTGGTAGGATCTCAGCTCATTACAGCCTCCACCTCCCAGGTTCAAGCCATTCTCCTGCCTCAGCCTCCCGAGTAGCTGGGACTGCAGGCACGTGCCACCACGCCTGGCTAATTTTCGTATTTTTAGTAGAGATGGTGTTTCACCATGTTGGTCAGGCAGGTCTCAAACTCCTAGGCTCAAGTGATCCGCCTGCCTCTGCCTCCCAAAGTGCTGGGATTACAGGTGTGAGCCACCATGCCTAGACTTTATTTTTGTTTTTTGGGCGTCAGCTGGTAGAGATTGGGGGACAGCACCCCCGCGGGCTTGGGCTGGATGGGCATGGGCGTGCGATGCAGGATCACGTTGGGCGCCGGGACCAGTGGTGACAAGCTGAGGCCCGGGGCCACCACCAGCGGCTTTCCCGAGGGTGCCCCGCTGGGTCTTACTCTTGTCACTTAGGCTGGAGTACAGTGACACAATCATAGCTCACCGTAGCCTGGAACTCCTGGGCTTAAGAGATCCTCTCACCTCAGGCTCCCAAAGTGCTAAGATTACAGGCGTGAGTCACTGTGGCCTTGGACAGTAGTTTTTTAAATTACATTTTACTGATGGGTACAGATGAAGAAACAGGTCAGATCAAGCACGCCCTAGGTTACACAGCTAAGCCTTGGCAGAGCTGGGATTTGATCCCGGGTCCAGCCACTTGCAGGTGGAATGTTCTTTTTTCTTTTCTTTTTTCTTCTTCTTTTTTTTTTCTTCTCAAAGTCTTGCCCTGTCACCGAGGCTGGAGTGTAGTGAAGTGCTCGTAGCTCCACTCTGCAGCCTCAAACTCCTGGGCTCCAGTGATCCTCTCACCTCAGCCTCCCAAGTAGCTAAGACCACAGGCACATGCTGCCACCCCTGGCTAATTTTTCTTTTTTAAAATTTTTTTCTCACTGCGTTGCCCAGGCTGGTCTCAAACTCTTCGGCTCAAGCCATCCATCCTCCTACCTCAGCCTCCCAAAGTGCTGAGATTACAAGCTTGAACCACCATGCCAGGAGGGAATGTTCTTTCTTGAACGTGGCTGCCCTGTCACCTCAGCATTCTTTGCGGCAGCTGTGGCCTGAGCGTAGCCCCTTGCTAACCTCAGCTCTTTCCTTCCCACCTTTCCTGGCCTGCAGCTCCATGTGCAAGAAGCTTCCGGCAACCACCTGAACCCAGAGCCCAACCAGCCGGCCCCCAGTGTGGACCTAGACTTCCTGGAAGATGACATCCTGGGCTCTCCTGCGACAGGGGGCGGCGGCGGGGGCAGTGGGGGCGCTGACCAGCCCTGTGACATCCTCCAGCAGAGTCTCCAAGAGGCCAACATCACGGAACAGACGCTGGAGGCCGAGGCTGAGCTGGACCTGGGTCCCTTCCAGCTGCCCACCCTGCAGCCTGCGGATGGCGGGGCAGGCCCGACGGGCGCTGGAGGGGCGGCGGCCGTGGCTGCGGGGCCCCAAGCCCTCTTCCCAGGCAGCACCGACCTGCTGGGGCTGCAGGGCCCGCCCACCGTGCTGACCCACCAGGCCCTGGTGCCGCCCCAGGACGTGGTCAACAAGGCCCTGAGTGTCCAGCCCTTCCTGCAGCCTGTGGGCCTGGGCAATGTGACACTGCAGCCCATCCCGGGCCTCCAAGGCCTGCCCAATGGCAGCCCTGGGGGTGCCACGGCGGCCACGCTGGGCCTGGCGCCCATCCAGGTGGTGGGCCAGCCCGTCATGGCGCTCAACACGCCCACCTCCCAGCTCCTGGCCAAGCAGGTGCCCGTCAGCGGCTACCTGGCCTCGGCGGCTGGCCCCTCGGAGCCCGTGACGCTGGCGTCGGCCGGTGTCTCGCCACAGGGGGCTGGCCTGGTCATCCAGAAGAACCTCTCGGCCGCTGTGGCCACCACGCTCAATGGGAACTCTGTGTTCGGAGGCGCGGGGGCCGCCTCGGCTCCCACCGGGGCGCCCTCGGGACAGCCGCTGGCGGTGGCCCCAGGCCTCGGCTCGTCGCCACTGGTCCCGGCGCCCAACGTGATCCTGCATCGCACACCCACGCCCATCCAGCCCAAGCCCGCGGGGGTGCTGCCGCCCAAGCTCTACCAGCTGACGCCCAAGCCGTTCGCGCCCGCGGGCGCCACGCTCACCATCCAGGGCGAGCCGGGGGCGCTCCCGCAGCAGCCCAAGGCCCCGCAGAACCTGACGTTCATGGCGGCGGGGAAGGCGGGCCAGAACGTGGTGCTGTCGGGCTTCCCCGCGCCTGCGCTGCAAGCGAACGTCTTCAAGCAGCCACCGGCCACCACCACCGGAGCGGCCCCGCCGCAGCCCCCCGGGGCCCTGAGCAAACCCATGAGCGTCCACCTCCTGAACCAAGGCAGCAGCATCGTCATCCCCGCCCAGCACATGCTGCCGGGCCAGAACCAGTTCCTACTGCCTGGCGCCCCGGCGGTCCAGCTCCCGCAGCAGCTCTCAGCCCTGCCGGCCAACGTGGGCGGGCAGATCCTGGCGGCCGCTGCCCCCCACACAGGTGGACAGCTCATCGCGAACCCCATCCTCACCAACCAGAACCTGGCGGGCCCACTGAGCCTGGGCCCCGTGTTGGCCCCCCACTCCGGGGCCCACAGCGCGCACATCCTCTCCGCCGCTCCCATCCAGGTGGGCCAGCCTGCGCTCTTCCAGATGCCCGTGTCGCTGGCGGCGGGCAGCCTGCCCACGCAGAGCCAGCCAGCGCCCGCCGGGCCGGCCGCCACCACTGTCCTCCAGGGGGTCACCCTGCCCCCCAGCGCCGTGGCCATGCTCAACACCCCCGACGGCCTGGTGCAGCCGGCCACCCCTGCCGCTGCCACTGGGGAGGCCGCGCCTGTCCTCACGGTGCAGCCTGCCCCCCAGGCGCCCCCCGCGGTCAGCACACCCCTGCCCCTGGGCCTCCAGCAGCCGCAGGCGCAGCAGCCCCCGCAGGCCCCCACCCCACAGGCCGCCGCCCCGCCTCAGGCCACCACCCCCCAGCCCAGCCCTGGCCTGGCGTCTAGCCCGGAGAAGATCGTCCTGGGGCAGCCGCCCTCTGCCACCCCCACGGCCATCCTCACTCAGGACTCCCTGCAGATGTTCCTGCCCCAGGTAAGCAGGGCGGGGCAAGGGAGCAGGTACCGGAGGAGGCGGGTTTGGGAGGAAGAGGGGCCCTGGGGCGAGGCGCCAAGATCCAAAAGTGGATGCCACTGTGGCAGCTGGCGGGGAAGGTCTCAGTCATGGCACAGGTGGCCCCTAAGAGGAGGCCCGAAGGGTGAGGGCCCTGGCTGAACTGGCAGGAAGATGGATTGGCAGGTTGGCTGACTGACAGACGAGGGGCAGGACAACTGTTAGGCAGTGAGAGGGACTGGCGGACAGACAGACAAAGAGAGGGACCAGCGAACAGACAGAAGGGTAGGCACTGGCTGGGCTGCTGACAGATGGAGAGGAGAGGGACCGGCAGGGAGAGGGACTACCTGACGGACAGAGAAGGGCAGGCACTGGCTGGCCTGCTGACAGACAAGGAGAGGAATCTCAGAGAGAAAGTGGACGAGACAGGGACAGAGGGACAGGCAGGTGGGGCAGGAGAGAGGCAGGGCAACGTGGAGCTGGCAGAGGGGCCAATGGGAGCTCAGAATGGAGCAGGCTGCCTGGGTTTCGGCCTCTGTGCCTGGCACCCTGCCTGCCAGGCTGCCCACTACCCCATTCTCTGGAACCCTGGGAGCGTCAATAGGGGCAGGGGTCTCGGGTGGGGAGGTCGAGGGCCTGTGGGGGCGGCTTTCTGATCCTGTGCGGGCTGCCCGTTGCAGGAGAGGAGCCAGCAGCCCCTCTCCGCAGAGGGCCCCCACCTCTCCGTGCCTGCCTCGGTCATAGTCAGCGCCCCGCCTCCCGCCCAAGACCCAGCCCCAGCCACCCCCGTCGCCAAAGGAGCTGGCCTCGGCCCTCAGGCCCCCGACAGCCAGGCTTCCCCGGCTCCGGCCCCCCAGGTAGAGGGACCCCAGCAGCCTGTGTCCGCAGCACAGACCCAGCCTCGCCCCTCCTGCCCGCTCTCCCGCTCCTCGCTCTCCGCCCTGCCTGCGTCTCTGTTCTGCTGACTTGGAACACAGAGCTCTCCTTCACCCCCCAAGTGTCTCCTAGTGATCATGGATGCCTGAGACCAGGGCCGGCCCTGGGGGAGCCCACGCGCTGCAGGAATGCAAGACCCACACGGAAGGAAATCTGTTCTTTCCTAAAATTATAATTTTCAAATCTGAATAAGTAATACATTCAGATAATTCACATTTCAAACGGTACAAAAAGATGCATAGTGGAAAGCCCCCGTCTCCTGAACCGTGGCCTCCTGTTGTCCTCCCAAGGTGGTTTCTTGCATTTGTTATCTGGATAGGGAAACAGAATCAAATATGGATTCTTTTCCTTCAATTTTTACAAAAAGGGTAGCATCTTCTGCCTGCAGTATTGCATCTTTTATTATTTAAAAATTGATCTTGGAGACCATTCTTCATTCTCTCTCTCTTTTTTTTTTTTTTTTGAAATGGAGTCTCACTCTATCACCCAGGCTGGAGTGCAGTGGCGCGATCTTGGCTCACTGCAACCTCCGCCTCCCATGTTTAAGTGATTCTCCTGCCTCCACCTCCCGAGTAGCTGGGGTTACAGGTGCCTGCCACCATGCTGGGCTAATTTTTGTATTTTTAATAGAGACGGGGTTTCACCATGTTGCCCAGGCTGGTCTTGAACTCCAGACCTCAAGTGATCCGCCCGCCTCAGCCTCCCAAAGTGCTGAGATTACACGTGTAGGCCACTGTGCCTGGCCCCATTCTTCATTCTCTTGTATGACTGCGTAGTATTCCACTGTGTGGGTGTGCGGATATTTATTTAGCCAGTCTAAATTGTTGTTAGGTTTTTAGGTCACTTCTGATCTCTAGCTATTATGAACAAGGCTGCAAAGAATGCCTTTGTATGTATGTCGTTTTCTAGGGTAAGTTCTTCAAAAGGAATTTGCTGGCTCTAAAGGCATATGCATTTTTATCTCTGACAGACATTGCCAAATTGCCGCCTGTGGAGTGTAAATTAGTTTAACCTTTATCAGCAATATGTGGTTGTGCCTTTTTCCCCCCGCCCCCCGCAACCTCACCAGTATGTTGAACTTGGCCAATCTAGATAGGTGAAAAATAGTATCTTGTTTTGTTTTCATTTGCATTTCTTTTATTGTGAATGAGGTCAGGCAGATTTTCATAAGAGTAAGAGCCATTTGTACTTTCTGTTCTATGAAATTGCTCATAGCCTTTGCCATTGTAAAATCTGGGTTGCTGTCATTTTGCTGTAGATTTGTAGAAACTCTTTACATATTAGGAAAATTAGCCTTTTGTCTTAAAGTAATAACCATTATGCTTATGAGTCATAACATAACAGGTTAGGGAGGGCTACGTTCTTTTTTTTTTTTTTTTTTTTTTTTGAGATGGAGTCTCACTCTGTCGCCCAGGCTGGAGTGCGGTGGCGCGATCTCGGCTCACTGCAAGCTCCGCCTCCCGGGTTCACGCCATTCTCCTGCCTCAGCCTCCCGAGTAGCTGGGACTACAGGCGCCCGCCACCATGCTGGGCTAATTTTTTGTATTTTTAGTAGAGACGGGGTTTCACCATGTCAGCCAGGATGGTCTCGATCTCCTGACCTCGTGATCCACCCGCCTCAGCCTCCCAAAGTGCTGGGATTATAGGCGTGAGCCACCGCACCTGGCCTACCTTCTTATTCTAGAGCAGTGAATGTGGTACTCATTCAAAAAAGACCAGTGGATAGGTAGGAAGAGGAGAGCGTGACAGTGACAAGGGCAGGATGGCAGAAGTCAGCACGGGCTTTGACCTTGAACAGCCATGGTTTCACTTGCACGCTCTCCCACTTACCATTTAACCTTCAGCAACCAGTTTTTCATTCCATCAGCAGGTGCCTAGGCAGGCTGAGGGAGCACTTAGGTGGAGTAAACGAGTTACTATATGCTTAGCACAAAGTAAGCACTTGATAAATGTTTGCTTTTATTATTATTATCTTGAGGGGGACAGAGTCCCACTCTGTCGCCTAGGCTGCAGTGCAGTGGCAAGATCTCGGCTCACTGCAATCTCCACCTCCTGGGTTCAAGTGATTCTCCTGCCTCAGCTTCTGGGTAGCTGGGATTACAGGTGCCTGCCACCACGTTTGGCTAATTTTCATATTTTTAGTAGAGATAGGGTATCACCATGTTGGCCAAGCTGGTCTCAAATGCCTGACCTCAGGTGAACCACCTGCCTCGGCCTCCCAAATTGCTGGGATTTACAGGCGCCCGCCACCATGCCTGACTAATTTCTGTATTTTTAGTAGAGAGATGGGGTTTCGCCATGTTGGCCAGGCTGCTCTCAAACTCCTGACCTCAGGTGATCCACCCGCCTCAGCCTCCCAGAGTGCTGGGATGACAGGTGTGAGACACCGCGCCCGGCCTAGCGCACTCTCATTTAAACCGCACAACCTCCACCAGGTAGGTGGTAGCATCTCATTTTGCAGGTGAGGAAACAGAGGCACAGGGAGAATAATTAGCTTGCCCAAGGTTGCACAGCTGGCAAATGGTAGGGCCTGGATTAAAAACCCTGGGGGCTTATTGCTGGAAACACCTGAAGTCTTGAGAAAGCCAGACCTGGGTGTGAATCCAGCTCTGCTTAGTGGAGCTCTCTGAGGCATGGATTTTGCATCTAAAATGGGAATAAGGCCAGTGACCTGACATGATGGCACTGCACAGAGCCAGCGCTCAGTGAACAGACACTTACTGTTAGCAGTTGCAGTAATGATGCTGTAGCTGAACTTATTTTTTTGGAAACAGGGTCTGGTTCTGTCGCCCAGGCTGGAGTACACTGGTGCAATATTGACTCCTACAACCTCCGCCTCCCATGCTTAAGTGATCCTCCCACCTCAGCCTCCGAAGTAGCTGGGACTACAGGCATGTGCCACCACGCACAGCTAATTTTTTTTTTTTTTTTGTATTTTGTTTTGTGGGGGAGATATGGGGTCTCACTATGCAGCCCAGGCTGGTCTCGAACTTCTAGGCTTAGTAATCCTCCCACCTTGGCTTCTCACAGGGCTGGGATTATGGCGGTGAGCCACTGTGCCTGGCCACGCGGATGACCTTTGAGAAGGAAGCTTAGTGCGCACAGGCAGGTGTGCACACGAGCTGATTCTTAGTCACACACAGAGGCTCGGCGGCACAAGGTAGGGCCCTCCGCAGTAGCTGTATCTGCAGCAGTGCCCAGCATGACAGAAGGTGGTCATGAATGTTTGTTGGGTGAGCAAATGGATGGACAGATGGATGGCTGAATAGACGGACGGATGGATGGCATGGGTGGGTGTGTGACTGGGTGATTGGCCAAGTGTCCCTTGGTGGGGACAGAATCATCCAGATTGGGAACCGCTATCCTGTGGATATGCAGGAATGCACGAAATAGCAGTTCCCAATCTGGGTGATTCTTACTGTTTGTAAGAATAGTGGTTCCCTTACTGTCCGAACTCCTTGCACTCGGAAGGAACTCTGTGCTCTCTGTACCCAGATGGATTTGGCAGCCTCTATGTGTGTGTGTGTGTGCGCGTGTGCGTGTGTGTGTGCACGCGCGTGTGTGTGCGCGCGCGCGCATGCGTACATTTTCCCTTTGTGTTAACACAAACAGAAATGCAAAGACTGTGTTCTGCATCTGGCTTTGCTTATTTAGCAACGCATCTTGGAGCACTGGCTTTCAGACCTTTTTTTTCCTTGACCCACCACCCGGGATAAGAATTCATTTTTTTTTTTTTCTCTGTCACCCAGGCTGGAGTGCAGTGGCACGATCTTGGCTAACTGCAACCTTCACCTCCCAGGTTCAAGCGATTCTCCTGCCTCAGCCTCCCGAGTAGCTGGGACTACAGGCGCACGCCACCGCATCCAGCTAATATTTGTATTTTTAGTAGAGACAGGTTTTCTCCATGTTGGCCAGGCTGGTCTTGAACTCCTTACCTCAGGTGATCTGTCTGCCTTGGCCTCCCAAAGTCCTGGGATTACAGGCATGAGCCACCATGCCCGGCACAAGAATTTCATTTTATGTCACCACCCAGGACATGCATACATATATGTATTTGTATATATACACATATCACTGAAACAAAAGTTTCATGAAATATTACCTATATTACAATGTGTGATACACATCAATATTTTCTATTTTGTTTCCATTGTTTTTTCTGGGGTTAGCAGGGAGGCATGGAGTCTCCCTCTGCTGCCCAGGCTGGAGTGTAGTGGCACTATCTCAGCTCACTGCAACCTCCACCTCCCAGGTTCAAGCAATTCTCCTGCCTCAGCTTCCCAAGTAGCTGGGATTACAGGAGTGCCCCACCATGCCAAGCTGATTTTTGTATTTTTAGTTGAGACAAGGTTTCACCATGTTGCCGAGGGTGGTCTCGAACTCCTGACCTCAGGTGATCTGCCCACCTTGGCCTCCCAAAGTGCTGAGATTACAGGCGTGAGCCACCGCACCCAGCCTCTACTGTTCTTTTTAAGTGCTGGTTCCAGCTCCCTAAGATGACTTGAGCCATTACCAGTGGTTACTATGTGTAGGGGTGTGTTTTTATTTTTGGGGGTTTTTTTGCAAGCTACCATCTGGGAAGATTGCTGTGATGTGGGAGTTAGGAAATAGGACTTGGCCACTTACAGGCCCTGTGACCTTCAGCAGGCTGCTTGCCTCGCTGATGTACCACGGTGTCCTTGCCTGCAGAATCAGAATGATAGGAACAGCGGCTACTTTGTAGAGCTGTGAGGGTTAAATAAACTAATATCTGTAAATTAATAGATGTATATTAACATTAAAATGTTTTAGAACAGAGTTGGGCATGTTGAAAGAGCTATGAAGGGAAAGAAGCCAGGCAAACTTTCTTTTTGCTTATTTGATTTTTATTCATTTATTTGTTTATTTTTCTGGGCAACTTTCTATAAAGAGGCAATAGTAAACGTTTCAGGCTTTTGCGGGCCATATGGTCTCTGTTATTATAGCACAAAAGCAGCCACAGACCGTATGTAAATGAATGAACACGGGAGTGTTCCAATAAAACTTTATTTAAGGACACTGAAATTGGAATTTCATGTAATTTTTGCAAGTCACGAAATAGTATTCTTACGATTTTTTTTCTTCAACTGTTTAAAAATGTAAAAACTATTCTTGGCTTGTGGGCTATAGTTTGCCTCTTTCTTTTGATGTCTTTATTGTGTTTTGTGATGTGGACATACCATGATTTCTTTATTCAGTCCCCTCTTCAGGAATACTTCAGGTGGTTTATTTGTCATTGTTAACAAACAAAACTCCTATAAGATATTCTTGGCTGAGCGTGGTGGCTCACACCTGTAGTCTCAGCACTTTGGGAGGCCAAGGCGGGCAATCACCTGAGGTCAGGAGTGTGAGACCAGCCTGGCCAACATGGGGAAACCCCATCTCTACTAAAAATACAAAAATGAGCCAGGCGTGATGGCGGGCACCTGTAATCCCAGCTATGCTACTTGGGAGGCTGAGGCAGGGGAATCCCTTGAACCTGGGAGGCGGAGATTGTAGTGAGCCTAGAGAGGGTTGCAGTGAGCTGAGATCGTGCCACTACACTCTAGCCTAGGCAGCAGAGTGAGACTCTGCCTCAAAAAAAAAAAAATTCTTGCACCCATGCTTTGCACACAGGTATGAAAGTACTTGTAGGGTAAATTTCTAGAAATAGAATTGCCAGACGCAGATGATAAGCTTTCCAGCCATTTTGTGGAAAGTGCTAAACCTTTTTGAAAAGGTTCATGACAGTGATGGCTTCACTTGGTCCTGCAGCTTTACCGACACACGAGATTAGCAGCTGGCCTGTTCTTTGCCAGGCTGGAAAGTGACACACCCCCTGTGCTTCTCTCTAATTGTGTGTGAAGTTGAGCATCTTGCCGCCTCCACATGGGGCTCTTGAAATCTCTTGGAAGCTGGGCGTGGTGGCTCATGCCTGTAGTCCCAGCTACTCAGGAGGGAGGCTGAGGCAGGAGGATCACTTGAGCCCAGGAGTTTGAGGTCAGCCTGAGCAACATAGCGAGATCTCATTTCTGAAGAAGAAAGAAATGGAAGGAAGAGAAGGAGGGAATCTCTTGGTGAACAATCCACTCATATGTTAGTTTTTTTGCTTTGGGAAGCTAAGATGGGGGATCACTTGAGGCTAGCAGTTGAAGACCAAATAATAATAATAATTTTGTGCTCATTTAGAGAATGTAGAAAATACAGAAAAGAACAAAGAAGAAAAATAAGTCACATGTAATACCACTGTGTGCAAGCAGTTGGTAAAAAAAATTTTTTTCTGGCCAGGCACAGTGGCTCACGCCTGTAATCCCAACATTTTGGGAAGCCGAGTTGGGTGGATCACAAGGTCAAGATATCGAGACCATCCTGGCCAACATGGTGAAACCCCGTCTCTACTAAAAATACAAAAATTAGCTGGGCATGGTGGCGTGCACCTGTAATCCCAGCTACTAGGGAGGCTGAGGCAGGAGAATTGCTTGAACCCGGGAGGTGGAGGTTGCAGCGAGCGAGCCGAGATTGAGCCACTGCATTCCAGCCTGGGTGACAGAGCGAGACTCCGTCTCAAAAAAAAAAAATTTTTTTTTTCTTTGTTTTGTTTTATTTTTTGTTTTTGAGACAGAGTCTCTCTCTCTCTCTCGCCCAGGCTGGAGTGCAGTGGCGCGATCTCGGTTCATGGCAACCTCTGTCTCTGGGATTGGAGCAATTCTCCTGCCTCAGCCTCCCAAGTAACTTGGATTTACAGGCACATGCCACCATGCCCGGCTAATTTTTGTATTTTTAGAGAGATGAGGTTTCACCATGTTGGCCAGGCTGGTCTTGGACTCCTGACCTCAAGTGATCCACCCGCCTCGGCCTCCCAAAGTGCTGGGATTACAGGTGTGAGCCACTATGCCAGGCCTAGCTTTGTTTTTTCTAAGATAAATATTGTAGAAGAAGTAATATTTTGGTATGAAGTTTCTGTTTAACCCCCCGACCCCAATTTTATTTAAAACATTTTTTAAATAAGTCATTTTATTCACATGGTATGATCATCAAAAAGTTTTTTTTTCTTTTTTTTCTTTTTTTCCAGAGACAGGGTCTTGCTCTGTTGCCCAGGCTGGTCTTGAACTCCTGGGCTCAAGCAGTCCTCCTGCCTTGGCCTCCGAGAGTGCTGGGATTACAGGCATGAGCCACTGAGCCTGGCCTAATTTATTTTATTTATTTTTTCTGAGACTGAGTCTCTCTCTGTCGCCCAGGCTGGAGTGCAGTGGCAAGATCTTGGCTCACTGCAAGCTACACCTTCTGGGTTCAAGCAGTTCTCCCTGCCTCAGCCTCCGGAGTAGCTGGGATTACAGGTGCACACCATCCCGCCCGGCTAATTTCTGTATTTTTAGTAGAGACAGGGTTTCGCCATGTTGGCCAGGCTGGTCTTGAACTCCTGGACCTCAGGTGATCCGCCTGCCTGGCCTCCCAAAGTACTGGGATTATAGGCGTGAGCCACCACGCCTGGCCACCTGGCCTAATTTTTGTATCCCTTTCCAGTTCTTCGTGTATATACAACCTAGTGCAAATATGGTTTACGTTTCTCTCCCATTTGTACCCAAAAGGGAGCTCATTATGTACTTACTGTGGCAGCAACAGAGAGTTTGCTTGTTTTCTGTTAGAGTCTTGAAGTATTCCTTTGTACAGAAGAGCCACAGTTCATTTCCCCAGGAAATGCCATATTGATGCACTTTAGACCATATCCAGATTTTGGCGTTCTACACGAAGCTGCAGGAAACAACTTGTTCACCTGTTTTGTTTTTGTTTTTGTTTTTGAGACAGAGTTTCGCTCTTTTTGCCCAGGCTGGAGTGCAATGGCATGATACTGGCTCACTGCAACCTCCGCCTCCCAGGTTCAAGCAATTCTCCTGCCTCAGCCTCCCTAGTAGCTGGGATTACAGGTGCACACCACCATGCCCAGCTAATTTTTGTATTTTTAATAGAGATGGGGTTTCACCATGTTGGCCAGGCTGGTCTCAAACTCCTGACCTCAGGTGATTCACCCACCTCAGCCTCCCAAAGTGCTGGGATTACAGGTGTGAGCCACCGCGCCTGGCCTACTTGTTCACTTGTTATTTCCCATGTGTGCAGGTCTGTTTACTTCCTGGAAGCCTGTTTGCTGGACTAAAGCAAATGTGCATTTATAACTTGGATAGCTACTGCTGAATTGCGTTCCTCTTGAGTTGTAGCAAATTGTGCCAGTTGAGACCCCTAAGGGCAGTATATACAAGCATCTTTACTAGACATAGGCTTTATTCCTAATGCGATGGGTGGTAAATGGTACCCTAGGGTGAAAAATAGTGCCCCGGGGTGCGTTTTGCTGTGCATTTCTCTTATTACAAGTGAGGTTGAGTAGCTCTGAAAATACTTAAGCCTTTTGTCTTTCCTTTTCTGTGCACTGTCTGATCATATCCTTTGCCCCTTTTTCACCAGTTGTAATTCTTAGTGATTTCTAGAGTCTATCTATATATGAGAGAGATGAACTTTGTATTTGGAGTTGCAACTGTTTTCCCCAGTAAGTCATTTGGCATGTGACTTAATTTGTGGATTGTGTGTGTGCGCACTTTTGATGAGAATGAAATTAAATTTTTTAAATTTTTTGGTATCTTTAAGCTTTTTATGTTTAAATGACTTCAAACACATAAAAAGTTTCAGAATTAGTACAGAGAGCTCATAGGAGTTCTTTACTCCTCAACTAGATGTATTAGTTATCTATTGCTATGCAGGAAAATATCCTCAAAACTTAGCAGCTTCAAACAACAAGTATTCACGTGTCTCCCACTGTTTCTAAGCATCAGGAATCTGAAAGCAGCTTAGCTAGGAGGTTCTAGCTCTGGATCTCCCATGAAGTTGTGGTCATCTGAAGGTCCCACCGATCTGGAGAACCTGCTCCCACGCTCACTTGTGTGGCTATTAGCAGGAGGCCTCAATTGCTTCCTCAGTGGGCCTCTCCAAAGAGCAGCACATGACACACAGCGGTTGGCTTCCCACAAAGTGAGTGACCCAATAGAAACAGACAGAATGCTCAGGATGGGAGCCGCAGGCTTTTTATAACTAATCTTGGAAGTGTCATATAATCACTTCTGCCAAATTCTATTGGCCACAAAGACCAGCATATGGGAGGGGACTGAACACAAGGAGGTGAGGATTGTTGGTGGCTGCCTCCCACGTCTACCCATTGTCAGCCTTTTGCTACATCTGCCTTGACCTTAGCATTCTCATTCTGTGTACACTTTTTTCTGAATCAGTTGAGAGTAAGTTGCAACCATTATACCCGTTTGCCCCTTAATATTTTATTTTATTTATTTATGTATTTATTTATTTTTGAGTCTGAGTCTCACTCTCTCGCCTAGTCTGGAGTGCAGTGGTACAATCTTGGCTCACTGTAGCCTCTGCCTCCCAGGTTCAAGCGATTCTCTTGCCTCAGCCTCCTGAGTAGCTGGGATTACAGGCACACACCACACCCTGCTAATTTTTGTGTTTTTAGTACAGATGGGGTTTCACCATGTTGACTAGGCTGGTCTCAAACTCCTGGGCTCAAGTGATCCACCTGCCTTGGCCTCCCAAAGTGCTGGGATTGCAAGCGTGAGCCACCGCGGCCAGCCTACCCCTTAATATTTTAGTATAATATTTCAGCCTTGGAGAACAAGGACATTCTCTTACTTAACCATCATACCGCAAAGAAATAAAGCAGACAGCATTGACATGATACTGTTGTCATATCCACTGTCCATAATCCAACTTTACCAGGTGCCCAGGGATCCTGTAATGTTGTATTATTCTCCTATTTCATGTAGCATTGGAGTGCCGCTGCGTGTGGGCCACCTCCCTGAGCCCTTGGAACCTATTGAGTGGGCCAGTTCTCTTTTCTCCGACTCAGCGACGCACCTGCCATTGGCCATTTGAGTCATTTCTCCTTTTCCTCTATTGTAAATACTCCCAAAGTGGGCAACCCCATAGCAAGTACTTGAATATTCTTTTTTTTTTTTTTTGAGACGGAGTTTCACTCTTGTGCCCAGGCTGGAGTGCAGTGGCGTGATCTCAGTTCACTACAACCTCCGCCTCCTGGGTTCAAGCAATTCTCCAGCCTCAGTCTCCTGAGTAACTGGGATTACAGGTGCATGCCACCATGCCCGGCTAATTATTTTTGTATTTTTAGTAGAGACAGGGTTTCATCATATTGATCAGGCTGGTCTCGAACTCCTGACCTCTGGTTATCTGCCCGCCTCAGCCTCCCAAAGTGCTGGGATTACAGGCGTGAGCCACTGTGCCCGGCCGAATATTCTTCATCACAGATTCCTGGAGGGGAATTTCCAGGTCAAAGTCGTGACCCTTTCAAAGTCCCCAGACCAAGCTGCCTTCCAGGAGGCAGTCCCACCAGCTGTACACAGCGCCAAGGACTGCGCCTCTCATCTCTTCTTAGAGGTGGCAAACCTTTTGAAGACTGATTGATTGATTGGTTTGGTTTGGTTCTTTAACTGTCAGAAGTTACTCAGGGCCCAGCTTGGAAGGGATGCTGGAAGGGCCCTGGGACTTAGAGGCCAAAGCTGGTGGTGAATCTGATGTCATGCCGAGAGGCCCGGCTCTGGAGTGTGGTGGTGCTGGCTGTCCTCGGGCAGATCTCCTGAGCCCTCTGAGCCTGAACTCAGTCAGCTTTGAGAAACGGCTCAGAAGTCACTGAGCAGTGTAAAGGCCTCAGTTCCGCCTTCACCAGCCTGGAGAGTCTGGACCAGTTTTGGAGCCTTGGCCTCAGTTTCTTATCTGTGAAATGGGTCCAGTGTTACCACTGCCCTCAGGGCTAGGGAGAGATCACACAAATGGATGCGGGAGGCCGGCCATTCGTGTTAGATCAGCGTGAGCTGTTACTAGGATGCAGATTCTGTGACAGCAAGTGTCACGGTGCCAGCCCAGTGTTGGGTGCACAGCTGGTGCCCACTGGTTACACAGTGGCTGCTCTGGTTATGATTCTTTGGGAGGAGGGTCCAGAAGGGCAAGGCGCTCCGTCTGAGACATGCTTTAGGCGAGGTGGCTGTGTGCGTGTGACAGAACTAGCACCAGATCGTGTGTGCTTGCAGACACAGGCTTCATCAGAGTCTGGTACATCGTGCACACGCACGCACGCTTGTACCTGCAAGCTCACGTGGCACCCAGGTAGGCCTGCAGCCATGGACACACAGGCACACAGAGGCAGGTGCCCAGGACACTTAGAAGGGGGTCCAGGCCTTCCCATGCCCGCATCCAGAGGTCCACACGTGGCTGTGAACCCAGGCCTGTCCCTGTGTGGCTATCCGTATTCTCGGCAGCCCCCATGCCGTGGCCATCAACCCCGAGCCATGGTACACAGCATCATGCTGGTGTCTCTTTGCCTTGACTTGGCTGGATGGGCTGGTGGGGGCTGGCGGCTGGGACGCTGCCCTGCCTGCCCTCCTTCCCCGCTGCTGTGCTCGCCGCCCGGCCCTCCTGCCTCCTGCTGGGCAGCGGGTGTGGTGCCCCTGCTGCCACCGCCACCACTGCCTCTGCTTCCTCCGCTGCTGCCACCCCAACCCTGCAGGGCTCGCCTTTGTCTGGGGAACTGCGAGGGGTGGGGGGAATGGGGCAGAAGGGGGGTTGAGATCGGAGGCCAGAGAAATGTGGAGGAGCTGGGGTGGGGGACAGAGGTCGAGGGCAGGTGGAGGGGGTGCCGTGGGGAATGAGAGGCGAGGGAGGGAAGAGCAGCCGTGGTGGGCTCCTCTCTCAGGATGGGTGTGGGCTAGGAAGGGGGCTTCTGGCGGGGATGGCTGGGGACCCCAGTGTCTTGGGGCAACAGGAGCTATGGTTGGTTCTGACCCCCGCCCCTCCCCTCTCCCTCCCTCCCCTGCCCAGATCCCGGCAGCGGCTCCGCTGAAGGGCCCAGGCCCCTCTTCGTCCCCGTCACTACCTCACCAGGCCCCTCTGGGGGACAGCCCCCACCTGCCCTCCCCACACCCCACCCGGCCCCCTTCCCGCCCACCCTCCCGGCCACAGAGTGTGTCCCGCCCTCCCTCAGAGCCAGCCTTGCACCCTTGCCCCCCACCCCAGGCCCCCCCAACTCTGCCTGGCATCTTTGTCATCCAAAACCAGCTAGGCGTTCCCCCGCCTGCCAGCAACCCGGCCCCTACTGCCCCAGGCCCGCCGCAGCCGCCTCTCCGCCCCCCATCCCAGCCGCCTGAGGGACCGCTGCCCCCAGCCCCCCACCTCCCTCCATCCTCCACCTCCTCCGCTGTGGCCTCCTCCTCTGAGACGTCCTCCAGGTTGCCAGCCCCTACACCATCCGACTTCCAGCTCCAGTTCCCACCCAGCCAGGGGCCCCACAAGTCCCCCACTCCCCCTCCAACCCTCCACCTGGTCCCTGAGCCGGCAGCACCCCCCCTACCGCCTCCTCGGACCTTCCAGATGGTGACCACCCCCTTCCCAGCGCTGCCCCAGCCGAAGGCTCTTCTCGAGAGATTTCACCAGGTAATGGGAGGCAGGGACTGCCCGCCCCATCAGCCCCATCCCATCCCACCCCCTCAGTCTGATGGGAGCCCCTCCGCCTTATGGCTCTGTGATCCTCCCCAGCCCTGCTGCGTCTGGACACCCCTACACCTAGCCTATGTTCCCCACCCCTCATCCACCTGTCCCCTCCTCAGGTGCCGTCCGGAATCATCCTCCAGAACAAGGCTGGGGGGGCCCCTGCCGCCCCGCAGACCTCCACCAGCCTGGGGCCCCTCACCAGCCCCGCTGCTTCTGTGCTGGTCAGTGGGCAGGCCCCATCTGGGACCCCCACTGCCCCCAGCCACGCCCCCGCCCCGGCACCTATGGCCACCACAGGTAGGAGAGAGGTCGCCTATGTGCCCAGGGAGACGGGGCCTGAAGATGGGTGGGCGGGGCTGAGCAGGGAGAATGGGCTGGGGCAGGGCTGTGGGACTCAGCACAGGGCATCAGCCAGAACTCAAGGGACCCAGGAAGGCCAGAGGTGGCAGGGCTGGCCCCAGATTTGAAGGGCCGGAGGGCCAGGAGGAGAGCGGTGGGGTACAGGGTGGGGCTCCCGTTTGAGGAGGGGGCCTTCATGCAGTGACCGCAGGCCCTGTCTCCCCCACCCCGCCCACCCCCAGGCCTCCCTCCTCTGCTTCCAGCCGAGAACAAGGCTTTTGCCAGCAACCTCCCGACCCTGAATGTGGCCAAGGCCGCTTCCTCCGGGCCAGGGAAGCCCTCCGGGCTGCAGGTAAGGGGCCCTCAGAGCAGGGGTCAGGACAGGACCAGGAGTCTTCGGGAACTGGGAACTGGGGCTGGCAGGGGCAGGGAGACACAGAAAGACGCGGACAGGATGAAGCTGGGACCGTCAGGCAGCTGAGACACCATGAACAGCCGTGCAGGGACAGGAAGGGCAGAATGACACCCAGACAGGCAGCCAGAGATGAGGGAGAAACACGGAGACGGTGGGACGGAGACGGCACCGAGACTACTGGCAACAGTGTAAGGGACTATGACTGGGGAAAGAGTAGGTGATATGGACACAGGACGGGAAGGACAGGGCTGAGATGACAAGATGTGAGCTCAGGACAGGAAAGGCGGGTTTAGATGAGACAGACCGGAGACGGAGCAGATCAGGGACCGAGAATGAAAGGGTGAGAGGGTGGGGACAGCTGAGGCCGAGGCCACCTGTAGATGTAAGACGTGGGGGAGACAGAAGACAAGGAGAGGAGCAGGTGGGAGGACCAGGACCCAAGAGGCCGGGAGAAGCACAGAGATGGAGATGCCGGAACGAAGGCCAGACGCTGAGGACAAGAGGGGAAGCCAGGAAGGGAGGCGGGGGGGCGAAACGACAGGAGCCACATTGGGAGAGAGACTGTGCGAGGCAGGGGCACTGGGTGCTGGGCGGTGATGTGGGAAGCAGGCATCCGGCAGAGGAGGGAGGTCACACAGAGGCAGCCCTGGGCGAGGGGACGGAGGGAACCCAGGCAGAGGACGCCCAGGGCTCCAGCCTGCCTGTCACCCTCTCCGTCCACTCCCCAGCCCAGCCCAGGTCTTCCCCTGGGGTTCATTGTGATGGGCGGGGGATCCTGCAGCTGGGGCCAGGCCCCCACCTGGGTGAGACACTGGTCCCCTGTCCCGTCTTTATCCTAGGCTGGAGGGGAAGCGGGTCGGGGGAGGGAAGGCTTCTGGAGGCAAAGGCCTCTCACTCGCCTTTCTTCTCCCAGTATGAGAGCAAACTGAGTGGCCTGAAGAAGCCCCCCACGCTTCAGCCCAGCAAGGAAGCCTGGTGAGTCCACACCCCATCGTTGCATGCCTGCCCTGTACCTTCCAGAGACCTGGGGGAGCATGGGGCCACCCTCCAGAAGCAGAGTTGGGCAGGCCCAAGTGCCAAGCCCAGCTCCACCTCTTGGTAGCGATGTAGTTCCCTCATAGACCCTCAGTTTCCCCCTCTGGAAAATGGGGTGACCAGAGAGTGGTGGAGGGAGGGTGGGCTGTGGCTCCGCCAGGCTGGGGCTCAGGAGGGCGGCAGTTTGGTCCATCCTGGTTGTTGCTGTGCCCTCCACGTCTCCCACACGGCTGGGCCGCGTCGGTGCTGAGCCCCACTGGGTGGGTGAAGTGATGGGTGGGGGAAGTGAGTGGGTGGACATAGCTGTTGGGAGGATGATGGGGGGGGTGTTTGGGGATGGATAGATGGGAGTCTGGGCGGATGGATGGGTAAATGCTGGATGCCTGCCTGCCCTCTCTCCTGCCCTCCTTCCACCACCAGGGTTTTTTGTTTTGTTTTAGGGGGGGTTCTTTGAGCCAGAGTCTCACTCTGTCACCTAGGCTAGAGTGCAATGGCACAATATTGGCTCACTGCAACCTCCGCCTCCCCCGTTCATGTGATTCTCCTGCCCCAGCCTCCCAAGTAGCTGTGACCACAGGCGTCCGCCTCCATGCTCGGCTAATTTTTGTATTTTTAGTAGAGATGGAGTTTCACCATGTTGGCCTCAAGTGATCCACCTGCCTCGGCCTCCCAAGGTGCTGGGATTACAGGTGTGAGCTACCACGCCCAGCCCACCATGAGTGTTTTTTTAAAAACATATAAGTCCGGGGGGCAGAGGTTGCAGTGAGCCGAGATCATGCCATTGCACTTCAGCCCAGGCGACAGAGCAAGACTGCATCCCCTCACCCAAAAAAAAAAAATTTTTTTATATATATATTGTGGAGACAAGGTCTTACTATGTTGCCCAGGCTGGTTGGTTTTGTTTTTGTTTTGTTTTGTTTTTGGAGACGAAGTCTCATTCTGTCACCCAGGCTGGAGTGCAGTGGTACAATCTCGGCTCACTGCAACCTCTGCCTCCTGGGTTCAAGTGATTCTCCTACCTCAGTCTCCCGAGTAGCTGAGATTACAGGTGCATGCCACCACACCTGCCTAATTTTTGTATTTTTAGTAGAGACGGGGTTTCATTATGTTGGCCAGTCTGGTCTTGAACTTCTGGCCTCAGGTGACCCACCCATCTCAGCCTCCCAAAGTGCTGGGAGTACAAGTGTGAGCCACCATGCCCGGCCTAGGTTGGTCTGAAACTCCTAGTCTCAAGTGATCCTCCCACCTCAGTCTCCTGAGAGCTGGGACTACAGGCACGTGCCACCACACTCGGCTAATTTTTAAATAATTTTTGTAGAGACAGGGTCTTGCTGTGTTGCCCAGGCTGGTCTTGAACTCCTGGGCTCAGACAATCCTTCTGCCTCGGCCCCGCAAAGCGCTGGGATTGCAGGCGTGAGCCTCTGTGCTTGGCCTAGGAGTGTGAATTAAGTCCCCACTCAGTGCCCAGGCCTGAGCCCCATGTTGGGAACACAGGAGTAAGTGACACAAAGTCCCTGCCCCCACAGTGCAGAGAGGCTGCTGGTTTTTAGCCGAGGGTGGAGTTGGGCCTGCCTGGTGGGGGAGACAGTCACACGGCCAACAGACAAAACCCACTGTAACATGGGCTACAAAAGCGGCCAGTGAGAAGACAGGATCCAGCCTCCCTCCCTTCTTCCCGAAGGCTGCACTTTGGAGGAGGCACGGTGGAGCCACACTGGCTCCAGGTGGCAGGAGGCAGAATAGCAGCTTCCAGGCTCTGGCCTCACTCCCGCTCTGCTCTTCCTACCTTACGTGCTTTGGAGAGGAGTGACTTCACTTCCTCGACCTCACCTTCCCTTTCTGTAAAATGGGGATAGCGATAGCACTGCTTTGGTCGGCCCCAGGGACTCAGTGAGATGGAACAAGCACGTTCAGTACATGGGAACACCACTGCCCAAGTATTCCCCTTCCCGCTGTCGTGTTCAGCTGCGGCCTGGGGCTGAGGGTTCAGGGACTTCCCCTGGCCCTCATCCGTCCCCCCCACCCTCCGCCGTGTGTGGTCTCTCCCCTTTCCACCCGCAGTTTCCTGGAGCATTTGCACAAACACCAGGGCTCCGTCCTGCACCCCGACTACAAGACGGCCTTCCCCTCCTTTGAGGACGCCCTGCATCGCCTCCTGCCCTACCATGTCTACCAGGGCGCCCTCCCCTCCCCCAATGACTACCACAAAGGTGAGGCCTCCCCAGGACACGGCCCTATATGTCCCAGGGGACCCCAGCCCGTGGGGCGGGGCGTCGCCAGTGTGGAGCCGCAGGTGCACGGTGCGCTATGCTGACCCTGCCCCGCCCTCCTTCCTGCGCATCCGCGGCCGCCCCCAACATCTCCGCCCTTGCCTCTCTTCCCTTCCTCGCAGTGGACGAGGAGTTTGAGGCGGTCTCCACGCAGCTGCTGAAACGCACCCAGGCCATGCTCAATAAATATCGGCTCCTGCTCCTGGAGGAGTCCCGGGTAGGGTCAGAGTCGCCTTCCTCGCCTCTGGGCTCCTCCCCGCTGGGACACTGCCCCTTTCCCTCACCCGCTCTGGGCAAGGTGGAGCCTCCCGCCCCTCCTAGCCCCGGGAGGGAGGTTGGGAGGGAGGCGGGAGCTCCCATCACAAGGAGGACAGTTTGGACCTTGCACGCATCGTCCCCCTCGCTCGCGCCCCTTCCCCCTTCTTGCTGGTTCACTCGCACGTCTTCTTTTCCCCCCACCCCAGAGGGTGAGCCCCTCAGCGGAGATGGTCATGATCGACCGGATGTTCATTCAGGAGGAGAAGACCACCCTTGCCTTGGATAAACAGCTGGCCAAGGAGAAGCCGGGTGAGAGGGGAGGGGAGGGAGAGGTGCCCCCACCCCACCTGGGCAGAAGAGTTAGATTCAGGGCGGGGAGTGGGTGTGTGGCCCTACCTCACTCCACCACTAGGCGGTGCCCCAGCTCCACCTTCCTGCTGGCCGCTGTGCCTCCCCTGACCTCCCGCCTCTCAGACCAGATAGCCCACATCCATCTTCCTCCATCCCTGTGTGTCCCTTTCACCCCCACCACTCTGGGATGGGGGGAATATTTCTGCCACCCCCGTGGGACAGAAAACAGGAGAGCAGGCGCCTAGGTTGCAAAATATATAAGGTAACGCCCACTCTTGGGTGCCAGTCCTTTGCTTGGGGACCCTGAGAGTGAGCACCTCCTTAAGTGTTGCACCTTAGGCAGCTCGCTGGCCTCACTCTAGTCTCCTGTCTGCAGGAAACGGTACAGGCAGATCCCAGCTGCCAGAGTTTCCAGAATATTCCCTTAGCCTTTGCCCACATTCCAACTCCAGGGCTTCCCTGGATAAAAGCATGGTCCCTGCTTTGTGCTGCCAGGCCCAGGCTTTTCACCTCGAGCTCTGGACCTTAATTTTGAAAAAGTAGTCATTGGTACTTAAATGAGTGCAAAGGGGTGGCCATAGTGAAGGAGGGGCCAGGAGCGAGTCTGAAGTCTCTAGGGTAGGAGAGGAAGGGTAGTTCCGTGGTTAGGGGCTCGATGCTGGAGTCTTGGTTTAAATCCTGGCTCTGCCACTTACTAACTGTGTGACCTTGGGCAAGTTACTTACCTTCTCTGTGTCTCTGTATTCTCATTTTGTAAAGTGGGGGTTATGATGATCAGCTTACAATCTCTTATCTGACACCCTTGGGGCCTGATATGTTCTGGAATCTTTTTGCTTTTAGAAAGGCAATGAGCTACCTCAATGCTGTCTTCTGATTTACCCCCAGTGGGTTTGGGGAAGCACTGTGTGATCAAACACACTAGTATTTCTGGAGTGAAATCGATGGGTATCCAGAGTAGTTGAGATAAATCATGACCATAAATAACCTCATGTAGCCGGGTGTGGTGGCTCACACCTGTAATCCCAGCACTTTGGGAGGCTGAGGTGGGCGATCACCTGTGGTCAGGAGTGCGAGACCAGCCTGGGCAATGTGACGAAACCCTGTCTCTACTAAAAATACAATAATTAGCCAGGTGTGGTGTCTGGCACCTATAATCCCAGCTACTTGGGAGGCTGAGGCAGGAGACTCGCTTGAACCCAGGAGGCGGAGGTTGCAGTGAGGTGAGATGGCGCTACTGCACTCCAGCCTGGGCAACAGATTGAGCCTGTCTCAAAAAAACAAACAAACAAACAAAAAAAACCTCATGTCATTTCAGACCAGATTTTGAAATTAGATACCTCCTTAGCCCCATTTTTAAAAAGTTATGTATATAATTAGAGCAGTGCTGTCCAATAGAACTTCATATTTTATTTATTTGTTTGTTTGTTTGTTTGTAGAGACAGGGGTCTCACTACTGTGGTCAGGCAGGTCTCAAACTCCTGGGCTCAAGCGATCCCCCTCCCTTGGCCTCCCAAAGTGCTGGGATTACAGGCCTGAGCCTTGTTTTGTATTCTCTTAATTTACTTATGTCTGAATGAGCCCCACGTGGCTCGTGGCGCTGGGCCAGGCACAGTGGTTTTAGAGTTGGGGGAATTTGGGCCTTGCTGAAGAGGGTCTCATCAAGCCTATCCTGAGGATTGGAGGTTCCAGGGTGCAGTCTGGTGCCTGGCAGGTAGGTGCTCACTGCACACAGCTCCTCCCAGCTCGGTCGGCGGGGCCTCATCCTAACCCCGCGGGTTTTCTTTGCCCCGATTCTGCAGACGAGTACGTGTCTTCCTCCCGCTCGCTCGGCCTCCCCATCGCAGCCTCTTCCGAGGGTCATCGGCTTCCCGGCCACGGCCCCCCGTCGTCTTCAGCTCCCGGGGCCTCCACCCAGCCCCCTCCACACCTGCCCACCAAGCTTGTGATCCGGCACGGCGGGGCAGGCGGCTCCCCTTCGGTCACCTGGGCCCGGGCGTCCTCCTCCCTGTCCTCCTCTTCCTCCTCCTCCTCTGCCGCCTCCTCCTTGGACGCCGACGAGGACGGCCCCATGCCCTCCCGCAACCGCCCGCCCATCAAGACCTACGAGGCCCGGAGCCGCATCGGGCTCAAGCTCAAGATCAAGCAGGAAGCCGGGCTCAGCAAGGTCGTGCACAACACGGCCCTGGACCCCGTGCACCAGCCCCCGCCACCCCCCGCTGCCCTCAAGGTGGCCGAGCCCCCGCCACGGCCGCCGCCACCACCGCCGCCCACGGGCCAGATGAACGGCACGGTGGACCACCCGCCGCCTGCCGCCCCCGAGCGCAAGCCCCTGGGCACTGCCCCGCACTGCCCGCGCCTGCCACTGCGCAAGACCTACCGCGAGAACGTGGGGGGCCCTGGCGCGCCGGAGGGGACGCCCGCGGGCAGGGCGCGGGGAGGCAGCCCGGCGCCGCTGCCCGCCAAAGTGGACGAGGCCACCAGCGGGCTCATCCGCGAGCTGGCGGCCGTGGAGGACGAGCTGTACCAGCGTATGCTGAAGGGCGCCCCGCCAGAGCCCGCAGCCAGCGCCGCCCAAGGCACCGGGGACCCCGACTGGGAGGCGCCCGGGCTGCCCCCTGCCAAGCGGCGCAAGTCCGAGTCGCCCGACGTGGACCAGGCCAGCTTCTCCAGCGACAGCCCGCAGGATGACACGCTCACCGAGCACCTGCAGAGCGCCATCGACAGCATCCTGAACCTGCAGCAGGCCCCCGGCCGGACGCCCGCGCCCTCGTACCCCCACGCTGCCCCGGCCGGCACCCCCGCATCCCCGCCGCCCCTGCACAGGCCCGAGGCCTACCCACCCTCCAGTCACAACGGTGGCCTCGGCGCCAGGACGTTGACCAGATAACACCGGGCCGCCTCCCCTTCCCCGTCCCCTCCTCCCGAAGACGCTGGGACAGCCGGGTGTCCGCCCTCAGCCTCCTGGGGACTCGAGCCGGGGATCCCCTGACGGTTTTTCTTGCCTAAGTTATTTGAGTCACAAAGGCCTCCTTCCCTGCCGCCTGCTTCAGCTGGGTTGCTGGGGGGTGGGCGTGGATTTAGGGGAGGGGGCTGTGATGTAAAACGTCTCCCCTGCCAAAGGAGGGGCAAAGTGCTGTGTCAGTTCCTGTTTCTTCCCATTTCCTGGCACACTCTGCCCCTCTGTCCGGGGGACACGCGCGTGTGTTTGCCAGGGATGGGGCCACCGGGTTGATGCCAACGCTCCGGGTGCCTGTCTTGTCTGTGTGGCTTCTCAGATGGTGGAGGGTGCTGGGAGCTGGCAGGGTCCTTCCAGACAGTCTCAGCCTCTCCCCGCCGCCCCCAACAGGCTGTCAAACAAAACCGGAGAGGGGGTGGGGGAGCCAGCCTCCCAGCGTGCTGTGCCCGCAGGCACCCATGTGACATCTGCACGTCCAGCTCCGTGACCTGTGTGTGTGTGTGTGCACAAGTGAGTGAGAGATTTTGAACGCCCACCCCTCGACTTTGAAATCTGAGCAAAACAAGAAACTGGGGTCTTCCTCTCCCCCGAACCTCTCCCCAGCTAGTCTTCCCTCTGTTCTTCCTGCCTCCAGCCGCCCGCGCCAGATTTTGAAATCTCGGAGACAAAACTAGTACTGTAAGATAAATTTTTTTGTACTGTATTTATTGTGTATAACGATTTTTTTAAAGGAGAATTCTGTACATTTAGAACTCTTGTAAATTAAAAACCGATCCTTTTTTTAAAACTGTACTCATGCCCCCTTGGCCCATTGCTTTTGGGTTTGTGAGGGTGGGGGAGTGTTTGGATCTGGGATTGTGAGGCCTTCTTCCGCATGCATCTGTTGAGCACCTGCTGAGTACCAGGCCCCGTTCTAGGCTCAGGGGGTTCAACATGAACAAGGCAGACAAGAGTCCCTGCTAAGCCGGTAAGCTGACTTGTTAGTGGGGAAGGCGGGTGGTAAACAGCTAAGCCAGATCAAGCCAGTTCTTCTTATTTCCGGTAAGGTTCTATAATCTCTGCATACGCTCTGAGAATTAGTGAATACTGAGCCATTGCCCCCAGGGAGACTGGGTTAGGTTTCTAAGGGCCTCTGATCACCACAGTTCAGTCAATACATCACCTTAGTTTACATGTGTTGCTGTTTAAAAACACTTCTTTATGTATTTTTGAGACGGGCTCACTCTGTCACCCAGGCTGGAGTGCAGTGGCACGATCGTGGCTCACTGCAGCCTTGATCTCCCAGGCTCAAGTGATCCTCCCACCTCAGCCTCCCGAGTAGCTGGGATTATAGGCGCACCACCACGCTTAGCTATTTTTTTTTTTAATCTTTCTGTAGCAATGGGATCTCACTATGTTGCCCAAGCTGGTCTGGAACTCCACGGCTCGAGTGATCCTCTGGCCTTGGCCTCTCAAAGTGCTGGGAATACAGACGTGAGCCACCACGCCCAGCCCTAAAGATACCTTATTTCATTTATATTGTTGATTCATTCACATTGAAGTCATGCCAACAGCATTATAACTGGAACCTGGAGCAAGCCTATTTCACACATATATTTTATCTTTTCTCCAAAGGCACATCACAGCTTCTTGGCGCTTTAAGGTCACTAGACCGCACTTCAGCTGTACGCTTGGGCCCATTTTAAACAATGAGTCACCAACAAAAAGCACAAAAATGTGAAAAGCGTGGGACTAGATAAACCAAGAAAAGGACGCGTGTTTATGGTACAAGAGCCAAAACGAGGGCAGAATGTCACCTTATTCAACCTCAGCTGGGAACGTCTGTGTTGGGCAACTTGATATTTTGCTGCCGTGTGTGTGTTGAGAGTCTTGACTTGGGGGTTACAAAGAAGTTTTGATGAGCAGATAAATGCACAAATATGGCATTTGCAAATAGTGAGGGTCCACTGTAAATGTATACAGTGTCAGATGCCCATATAAAGAAGAATCAGGCCAGGCACGGTGGCTCACACCTGTAATCCCAGCACTTTGGGAGGCCAAATCGAGCGGGTCACCTGAGGTCAGGAGTTCGAGACCTGCCTGGCCAACATAGTGAAACCCCGTCTCTACTTATAAAAATATATATATATATACAAAAATTAGCTGGCATGGTGGCACACGCCTGTAGTCCCAGCTTCTTCGGAGGATGAGGCAGGAGAATCGCCTGAACCCAGGAGATGGAGGTTGCAGTGAGACGAGACTGACACTCCAGCCTGGGCAACAGAGTGAGACTCTATCCCCCCACCAACAAAAAAAAAGAAGAAAAAAAATCATGCTAGGTGTATTAGTCCCCTCAAGCTGCTATAACAAAATGCCCCAAATAGGGCAGCTTAAAACAACAGATATTTATTCTCCCACAGCCCTAGAGGCTTGAAGTCTGAAAACAAGGTGGCATCAGGGCCATACCCACTCCAGAGGTGCTAGGGAAGGATCTTTCCTTGTCTCTGCCAGTTTCTGGTGGCCCCAGGTTCTCCTTGGCTTGTGGCTGAATCAGTCCAATCTCCGGCTGACTTCCCACTGTATCTCTTCTCTTCTAAGGGCATCAGTCATATTGGAGTTTTGCCCATCCTACCAGTATGCCCTTGTCATAACTTAATCATATCTGCAAAGATCCTGATTCCTTTTTTTTTTTTCTTCTAGCTTTCTTTTTCTTTTTCTTTTTTTGAGACGGAAGTCTTGCTCTGTCGCCCAGGCTGGAGTGCAGTGGCACGATCTCGGCTCACTGCAATCTCTGCCTCCAGGGTTTAAGTGATTCTCCTGCCTCAGCCTCCCGAGTAACTGGGACTACAAGCATGTGCCACCACGCCCAGCTGATTTTTTGTATTTTTAGTAGAGACGGAGTTTCACTGTGTTAGCCAGGATGGTCTCAATCTCCTGATGGCATGATCCACCTGCCTCAGCCTCCCAAAGTGCTGGTATTACAGGTGTGAACCACCGCGCCCAGCCCTTCTAGCTTTCTTCAGATCACAGACCCTGATTCCAAATAAAATTACATTCACAGGCACTAGGGTTAGGACATCAGCCTATATTTTGAGAAGACAGAACAACTCAATCCGTAATGCAGGGTAAGGAGGTGGGTGTCACAAGTGAGTGACAATTATCTGGGCTGGTGGTGTCGGGGTAAAAGAATTTACCAAGACAGTGGTAGGTTAAAAAAAAAAAAAAAAGCAGATTTATGGGCTCACACCTGTAATCCCAACTCTTTGGGAGGTGGGCGGATCACTTGAGGTCAGGAGTTCAAGACCAGCCTGACTAACAGTGAAACCCCATCTCTACTAAAAATACAAAAATTGGCTAGGTGCAGTGGCTCACGCCTGTAATCCCAGCACTTTGGGAGGCTGAGGTGGGTAAATGACCTGAGGTCAGGAGCTTGAGACCAGCCTGGCCAACTTAGCAAAACCCTGCCTCTACTAAAAAATACAAAAATTAGCCAGGTGTGGCGGCGGGCACCTGTAATCCCAGCTACTCAGGAGGCTGAGGCAAGAGAATCACTTGAACCCAGGAGGCAGAGGTTGCAGTGAGTTGAGATCGCGTCATTGCACTCCAGCCTGGGTAACAAGAGTGAAACTCCATCGAAAAAAATAATAAATAAATAAAAATACAAAATTAGCGGGGCGTGGTGATGCACACCTGTAGTCTCAGCTACTTGGGAACTGGGAGGATCACTTCAGCCCAGGAGGCAGAGGTTACAGTGAGCCAAGACTGCACCACTGCACTCCAGCCTGGGCAACAGAGTGAGACTCCATCAAAAAAAAGAGGCAGATTTATGAAATAAAGTAGGAAAATATATTGCAAAGTTGCAATGGGTAACACAGCCAGGGAGAAGCTGACTGCAAGGAAACAAAGGCTTGCTGGGGGTTGTATAGGATGGAGTTGGTTTTTTCGTTTGTTTTTTAGATAGAGTCTCACTCTGTCACCCAGGCTGGAGTGCAGTGGCATGATCTCAGCTCACTGCAACCTCCGCATCTCGGGTTCAAGCAATTCTCCTGCCTCAGCCTCCTGAGTAGCTGGGATTACAGGCAACCATCACCATGCCCAGCTAATTTTTGTATTTTTAGTCGAGATGGGGTTTCACCATGTTGGCCAGGCTGGTCTCGAACTCCTGACCTCAAGTGATCCATCTGCCTCTGCCTCCCAAAGTGCTGGGATTACAGGCATGAGCCACCATGCCCGGCATATAGGAGAGTTCATGTTGTGTGCTGAAGAGGGCTTTGTGCAGTACTGATAATGCCAGGGTTACAGTGAGCTCACTTGCAGGTGTCTGGTGATACTTGGGCGCAGGAAGATTGAGTTATTTGTATAGGAGGGCTATGTCCTGGACAGTAAAGAAAGGCAGACCTGTAACTTAGCTGCTTTATCTTTTTGCTTTCCTGCATTCTCAGCAGCCTGACTCTCCCTAATTAGGACTCCGCAAGTGGGCAAGACAGCTGTCAGGCCCTAGTATGCCTTTGTGTGAACTAGAAAAGGGCATCCCTCTCTCCTGGGCCCAGAATTTGAAGAGCAGAGCGTGAGCTGGGCTCCAGTCCCCTCTCACCCATTCAGTGAGTGCCTTGTGCAGTGAACAACCTGCCCAACTGCACATCAGGGCCCTTGGGATCAGGTGGGAAGGGAAAGATTCTTTGAGGAGGTGATATTTGAGCAGAGACATGCAGGAAAAGAGGGAGGAAGCCACAGGAGAGCTCTCAGGGAAGAGCATCCAAGGCAGAGGGAACCGCCAGTGCAAAGGCCCTGTGGCAGGAGCCTGCCTGGAGTGTCGAGGAACAGCGAAAAAGCCAATGCGGCTGCAGCCCATAAGTGATGGGGAGAGGTCTGGAGGTGAGGTCCGAGGGGGAACAAAGAGCACCTCATCGTGCGGGACCGTGTCCTCCATGGGGATGATTTCGCTGTTACACTGAGGCGGGAGCTTCAGGAGGGCCCTGAGCGAACTTAGGTTCCCCAGCACCCTCTGGTGGCTGTTTGCGGGAATAGACGAGGGCTAAGGGTGGAAACCAAGCGCAGCAAGGAGGCAACTGCTGTGAGTCCAGGTGGGTGGTTGTGGCGGCTGGACCGGGGTGATGCACCCTGTTTCTCTGCAGGCCCCTGGAAGTGTTTTGTTTGTTTATTTTTTGGTTGTTTTTAAGACACAGGATCTCGGCCCAGCACAGTGGCTTGCTCCTGTAATGCCAGCACTTTGGGAGGCAGAGGCAGGTGGATCACCTAAGGTCAGAAGTTCGAGATTAGCCTGGCCAAAATGTCGAAATCCGGTCTTTACAAAAAAAAAAAAAAATTAGCTGGGTGTGGTGGTGTGCGTCTGTGATCCCAACTACTGGGGAGGCTGAGATGAGAGGATTGCTTGAGCCCAGGAGATGGAGGTTGTAGTGAGCTGAGATTGCACCACTGCTTGCACTTCAGCCTGGGCGATACAGCCAGACCTTGTCTTAGAGAGAGAGAGAGACAGACAGACAGACAGAGAGAAGGTCTCACTGGGTCACCCAGGCTGGAGTGCAGTGGTGCAATCACAGCTCACTAAAGCCTCGAACTCCTGGGCTCAAAGGATCCTCCTGGCACAGCCTTCTGAGTAGGTGCATACCACCTCACTTGGCTAATTTTTATTGTTTTATTTTTATTTTTTGTAGAGACAGGGGTCTCACTGGCCTATAGCAGTCCTCCCGCATCAGCCTCCCAAAGTGGTGGGATTACAGGCATGAGCCATGGCAATGGGCCCCCTGGGGTTGTATGTGGGTGGGAAATTGATATCTGGGGTCTCAGAGGGATGGACCATCCCCTTTCCTAGCTCTAGAACTACTCCCTCCACGTGTGAAATAAAGCACTATAGGAAAACAGCTGTTTCTTAAAAAAAAAAAAATTTTGGCTGGGCGGGGTGGCTCATGCCTGTAATCCCAGCACTTTGGGAGGCCGAGGCAGGCGGATCACGAGGTCAGGAGATCGAGACCATCCTAGCTAACACGGTGAAACCCCGTCTCTACTAAAAATACAAAAAAATTAGCCGGGCTTGGTGACTGGTGCCTGTAGTCCCAGCTACTCAGGAGGCTGAGGCAGGAGAATGGTGTGAACCCGGGAGGCGGAGCTTGCAGTGAGCTGAGATCCCACCACTGCACTCCAGCCTAGGCGACAGAGTGAGACTCCGTCTCAAAAAATAAATAAATAATAAATAAATAGATAATTTTTTTTTGAGATGGAGTCTCACTCTGTCGCTCAGGCTGGAGTGTAGTGGCACAATCTTGGCTCACTGCAACCTCCGCCTCCTGAGTTCAAGCCATTCTCCTGCCTCAGCCTCCCAAGTAGCTGGAATTACAGGCATGCGCCACCACGCCTGGCTAATTTTTTTGTACTTTTGGTAGAGACAGGGTTTCACCATATTGCCCAGGCTGGTCTTAAACTCCTGGGCTCAAGCGATCCACCCTCCTCGGCCTCCCAAAGTGCTGGGATTATAAGTGTGAGCCACTGCGCCCAGCCTAAATGGCTGTTTCTTAACATCCTTGGATCACAAAACTCTCGGAGAGACTCTCCTGAAAGACCCCTCCTGATTACTCACAAGGACTCGTCCACAATTTCCACGGGCTCTGGGACTCGGTTCTGCAAGGCTGACTGCCTGCAGGCGAGCGGAAGAACAGAACAGCAGTGACCAACCTTTACTAAACAGGGAACCGCATGGGTTAGCATATCTGGTCCTCACAGCAGCCCCAGCGTGGGAACTAATAGGCCCAGCTTGCAGGTGAGGAAACTGAGGCCCCAAAGATGTAGTACATGGCAGACTGGGCTGTGAGCCAACCTGCCTCAATGCATTCATTAGAGAGAGCTGGCTGTGGGGCCAGTGAGCGATGAGTGTATACAATCGCTGAAAATATCCACAACTGGGCTGGGTGCGGTGTCTCATGCCTGTAATCCTAGCACTTTGGGAGGCCAAGGCGGGTGAATTGCCTGAGCTCAGGAGTTCAAGACCAGCCTGGGCAACATGGTGAAACCCCGTCTCTACTAAAAAATACAAAAAATTAGCCAGGCTTGTTGGTAGGCACCTGTGGTCCCAGCTACTGGGGAGGCTGAGGCATGAGAATCGCTTGAACCTGGGAGGCAGAGGTTGCAGGGAGCTGAGATCGCACCACTGCACTCCAGCCTGGGAAAGAGTGTGAGACTCTGTTTCCAAAAAAAAAAGAAAAAAGAAAAAAAGATCCACAACTGCAAACCGATGAACGCATCAGTGATGCCTCTGGGTGGCGGGGACCCAGGTCCTGCTGATGACGCTGTGCTTTGCTGCTAACATTTGTGGTTGACAGAAACTCTGAATTTTAGTGAAAACTCCAGCTGTCTTTTTCCCCCAACATCTAAGTTCACAGATCCTCCGGAATTTTTTTTTTTTTTTTTTTTTTTTTTTGAGACGGAGTCTCACTCTGTCGCCCAGGCTGGAGTGCACTGGCACAATCTCAGCTCACTGCAAGCTCCGCCTCCCGGGTTCACGCCATTCTCCTGCCTCAGCCCCCAGAGTAGCTGGGACTATAGGCGCCCGCCATCACGCCTGGCTAATTTTTTTGTATTTTTAGTAGAGACAGGGTTTCACCGTATTAGCCAGGATGGTCTCGATCTCCTGATCTTGTGATCCGCCCGCCTCGGCCTCCCAAAGTGCTGAGATTACGGGTGTGAGCCACCGCGCCCAGCCGATCCTCCAGAATGTTTTGCAACAGGTTGAGAAGCCCTGGGGTAGAAGTGAAACAAGACTCTCCCATCAGACAACTCTGGCTCAACTCCGAGTTCTTCCACACCTTGGCAGGCCAAACTCTACTTTCTTTTTTTTTGAGACAGGGTCTTCTTCTTTCACCCAGGCTGGAATGCAGTGGCGTGATCACAGCTCACTGCAGCCTCGGCCTCCTAGGCTCCAGTAATCCTCCCACCTCAGCCTCCCGAGTAGCTGGGACCACAGGTGTGCACCACCACACTTGGCTAATTTTTAGATTTTTTTTATCTTGCAGAGATGGGGTCTCACTATGTTGCCCAGGCTGGTCTTGAACTCCTAGCCTCAAGCAATCCCCTGCCCCAGCCTCCCAAAGTTCTGGGATTACAGGCATGAGCCACTGCACCCAGCTCTGAGACTTTACTTCCTTGTATTTCAACTTTCCCATCT
Source organism: Pan paniscus (assembly GCF_029289425.2). Taxonomy (NCBI): domain Eukaryota; kingdom Metazoa; phylum Chordata; class Mammalia; order Primates; family Hominidae; genus Pan; species Pan paniscus. The sequence goes on from NC_073269.2 coordinate 53,864,026, forward strand.
GAGACATAGCAATAATAATAATAATAACAATAATAACAGGACTTGCCCTCCTGGGGGAAGGGAGATGATTTAGGTGATGCTTTTGGAACAGGGCCTGTCTCCTAGCAGTAACAACATTAACGTAAGTTATCATTAAGCTCCAGACCTTTTATATATTATATATATAATAGTAATATTATAGTAACATGTTATTGGCTGGGCCTGCTGGTGCATGCCTGTAATCCCAGCTACTCGGGAGGCTGAGGCATGAGAATCGCTTGAGCCCCGGAGGCAGAGGTTGCAGTGAGCCAAGATCGCGCCACTGCACTCCAGCCTGGGTGACAGAGCAAGAGTCTACCTCCAAAAAAAATAGAAAAAATAAATAAAAATAAATAATATGTTATAATTATATTATAATAATATAATATATAATATCAGTTTTATTGAGATATAATTCAGAAGCCATGCAATTCACCCATTTAAAGCATACAATTCAGTTGGGCATGGTGGCTTATGCCTATAATCCCAGCACTTTGGGAAGTTGAGGTGGGTAAATCACTTGACGTCAGAAGTTCGAGACCAGCCAGGCCAACATGGTGAAACCCCTTGTCTGCTAAAAACACAAAATTAGGCCGGGTGCAGTGGCTCATGCCTATAATCCCAGCACTTTGGGAGGCCGAGGCGGGCAGATCACAAGGTCAGGAGATCGAGACCATCTTGGCTAACATGGTGAAACCCTGTCTGTACTAAAAATACAAAAAATTAGCCGGGAATGGTGGTGGGCGCCTGTAATCCCAGCTACTCGGGAGGCTGGGGCAGGAGAATGGCGTGAACCCGGGAGGCGGAGCTTGCAGTGAGCCGAGATCGTGCCACTGCACTCCAGCCTGTGCGACAGAGCGAGACTCTGACTCAAAAAAACAAAACAAAACAAAATTAGCCAAGTGTGGTGGCATGCACCTGTAATCCCAGCTACTGGGGAGATTGAGGGAGGAGAATAGTTTGAACCCAGGAGGCGGAGGTTGCAGTGAGCTGAGATCGTGCCACTGCACTCCAGCCTGGGCGATAGAGTAAGACTGTCTCAAAAACAAAAACAAAAACCCCAAAACTCCTGTTTCTTGGAGATATGATGAGGGTTCGATGAGCTAATACATGCATGCAAAGAGCTCAGAGCGGTGCCTGCACATAGGAATGGCTCAGTCAACATTAGGGATTGTTTCTACAAATGTTTACTGAGCCCCTGCAGGGAGTTGGGCATTGTGCAAAGCCCTCACGGGGCTTATGTTCTCCGGGCAAAGACAGTCCCTTAGGCAGAGAAATGTGGAATATGCAGAGTGGTTGGGAGGGCTGTGGAGAAAAATAGGGCAGTGATAAGAGGTAGAGAGTGGGTTCTACCTTAGCCAGGGTGATCCTGGAGGACTTCTCTGAGGAGGTGACATTTGAGCAGGGACCTGAAGGAGGGGAGAGAGTCAGGCATTCAGATCCCTATGGGGAAAGTACTCCATGGAGAGGAGTCAGCAAGTGCAAAGGCCATGAACTTGGAGGGTTGGGGGTGTGTCTGAGGAATGGTGAGGAGGCCACGGTGGTTGGAGCCACCTGAGGAAGGGGGACAGGGGAGATGTAGGTGGATCATGCTAGGCTTTGTGGGCCTTGGTGTGGACTTCGGCTTTTACTCTGAGAGAGAGGAGAGCCAGGGAGGGTTGTCAGCTGAGAAGTTTCATCAACTCCCTTAAGTTTTAATATTAATATTATATTTATTTATTTATTTGCGATGGATTCTCACTCTGTCACCCAGGCTGGAGTGCAGTGGCGTGATCTTGGCTCACTGCAACCTCTGCCTCCTGGGTTCCAGTGATTCTGGAACTTGGGAGCCTCAGCATCCCAAGTAGCTAGGACTACAGGTGCGTGCCTGCATCCAGCTAATTTTTGTTTATTTATTTATTTTTGAGATGGAGTCTTGCTCTGTCCCCAGGCTGGAGTGCAGTGGCACAATCACTGCAAGCTCCGCCTCTCCTGTGTTTAAGCAATTCTCCTGCCTCAGCTTCCCAAGTAGCTGGGACTACAGGCGCCCGCCACCACGCCCAGCTAATTTTTTTGTATTTTTAGTAGAGATGGGTTTGCACCATGTTGGCCAGGCTGGTCTTGAACTCCTGACCTCAAGTGATCCACCCGCCTCAGCCTCCCAAAGTGCTGGGATTACAGGCATGAGCCACCGCGCCCCGTCCTATTATTTTTTTTAGAGGTGAGGTCTTGCTCTGTCACCCAGGCTGGAGTGCAGTGGCACAATCATAGCTCACTGCAGCCTTGACCTCCTGGGTTCAAGCTATCCTCCCACCTCAGCTTTCCAAGTTGCTGGGATTACAGGTGTGCACCCCTGTGCCTGGCTAAATTATTTTATTATTTATTATTATTTTTAATAGACATGGGGTCTCGCTATATTGTCCAGGCTGGTCTTGGACTCCTGGCCTCAAGCAATCTTCCCACCCTGGCCTTCCAAAGTGTTAGGGTTACAGGCGTGAGCCAGGGCGCCCGACCTGTTATTGTTACTATTATTGCTGCTGCTGTTGTGATTCCCGTGTTAAGAAGAGAGACAGACTGGGGAGCAGCCCAACGCTGGAGGTGGAGGCGGAATTCGAACCCCAGGCTGGACGCTGGAGCTCTCGCCCGCCGTGCTAAGGCGTCTTCCCCACTCCCCACAAGGGGGCGCCAGAGGCCGGGCGCCCGGTTTTGAGGGGGGCGCCTCGTCCCGCCCCTCCCTCCTGTCCTCCCTCCCGTCCTCCCCGCTCCTGGCCCCACCCGGCTCAGACGGCTCCGGACGGGACCGCGAGCACAGGCCGCTCCGCGGGCGCTTCGGATCCTCGCGGGACCCCACCCTCTCCCAGCCTGCCCAGCCCGCTGCAGCCGCCAGCGCGCCCCGTCGGTGAGTGCTCCCAGCACCGCAGCTGTCGCCTCCCGACCCCCGCCCAAGCCTGCCCTGGTTCCTCATGCCTGACCCCTGCTCCCTGCCACCCTGTCCCCAGTCTGTAACGGTCTCCCCAGGTGTCCCCCAGTCACCCCCAGTCTTCACCAGTCCCCCCAGTCTGTAACCATGTCCCCCACTCTTCCCACTCCTCCCACTCTTCCTCCAGTCTTTCGCAGCCTCTCCCACTCCCCCAGTCTCCTCCATCCTCCCCCAACACCCCTCCCTATCCCCTGGGCTAGAAGAGATCCTCTCTGCAGGGTCTCCCTCCACGCCCTCATCCATATCAGCTAACTTGGTCCCTCCAGCCACTCAAGAGCCCCTCTCCTGCCTCACCAGCTCCATCGGCCACCGCTGATAGCATTCTCCCCAGCTCTCTCTCAGGGCCCTCCCTGCCTGGGACACCGCCCAGAGCCCTCTCCCTCTGCCCACATCCCAGATCCTGCCTCTCTTTTCCATTCTTGCCACTCCTTTACGAACTCCTTTTGCTTTTATCTCCCCTACTCCCTGGCCACCCCTTTTAAGTCTCATGATTTTATGGATTTTTAGCATATTTGATTTGCAGTTATTTTGATGCTCAAATTGCCCCATGTTTGGCCACTGGGCGCCCCTGCAAGCTGGGTCCTCTGTCCCTGTAACATGCCCTATCGGCCTTTGAGCACTTCCTCACCGTCTGACCCAGGCTCACTTGTTCTTCCCTGCCCCAGCCCTGGAATCCACCATTTCTCTAAGGAGTCCCAGGTTCTTTTAGTGGGGAATGGTATTTAGAGACTCCCATCTCACCAAAAGTTGATTCTTTGAAAAGATCAGTAAAATCATAAGCATCAACGGGGAGCAATTGTTTTTGTTTTTCTTTTTTAAAAAAAGCAAAGACCCACACCTATGGCTGATATCGGGAATGAAAGAGGGGACATCACTACAGATCCTACGGTGAATAAAAGGCTAGTAAGGGAAGATAGAGAACACAGTCTGGGTGCTGGAGGTGCTCATTGCTCCTGGGTTGGTCATGGCTAACCTCCCTAACTCAGATCTTTAGACCTATAATAGGATTGCAACCTCTGAGGTCAGGCTGCCTGTGTTTGAGTCCCAGCTTGAGCATTTTCTAGCTAAGTGATCTTGGGTAATTTATTGCTGTCTTCCTGAGCCTCCTTTGCCTTGTTAAAAAAGCAGAGATGAGCCGGCATGGTGGCACACACCTGTAATCCCAACAATTTGGGAGGCTCAGGTGGGTGGATCACCTGAGCTCAGGAGTTCGAGACCACCCAGGGCAACATGGTGAAACCCATCTCTACTAAAAATACAAAAAAAGTTAACTGGGTGTGGTGGCGCATGCCTCTAGTCCCAACTACTTGGGAGGCTGAGGCAGGAGAATCCCTTGAGCCCCAGAGGTGAAGGCTGCAGTGAGCCGAGATTGTATCACTGCACTCCAGCTTGGGCTACAGAGTGAGACTCCATCTCCAAAAAAAAATAATAATAATAATAAAAAGAAAGAAAAGCAAAGCAAAGCAGGGATGATAATAGACCTACTTTACAGGGTTATAAAGGTTAAGTGAGTTAGTACAGTACCTGGCATGCAGTGATCATAAATGTTGCATTATTTTTCTTGTTAACACCCAACAGCCCTCATGACCTGGGTGCACCCAGGCAACCTTCTCAGCTCCATTTCTCACTCCTCCTCTTTGTGCCCCTGTGTCTGGCCACCTACCCAGATGTTTCATGGCTCCCAGCACACCAGGACCTTTCACATCCCCAGACCTTTGCACGCACCATCCTCTCTGCCTAAATCCCCTTGTCTTGCCTGCTCTTCATGGAGCAGCTCAAAAGTCAACCCTGCCCTGAGTCTTACTGGTGCTGTGGTCTGTTTCTCATGCCCTCCTCTGGATGTCTGGCATGTGTCTGGGTCCTTACTGGGGGCTCTGGGTGGGTAGGGGATGATCTCTGGCTCATTTCTGGGTCCACAGTGCCTGAAGCATGGAGTGAGTGATTTCAGTGAAAAGGTGTCAAATGATGGAAGGGAGAAGGGAGGAATAAATGAATGAAGCGATTAAGGAATCCGTTTCTTCCAGGCAGCTTCTGCATCCTTCGCCTTGTCCATCTCTTGGTCTTCCACTACCACCATCAATCCCCCTTCTTCAACCATGTCACCATTAATCTTTCTCCTCCTTCAGCTGGTTCGCTACGATCTCCCTATTTTTTTTTTTTTTTTTGAAATGGAGTGTCGCTCGGTCAAGTGCAGTGGCGGGATCTCGGCTCACTGCAACCTCTGCCTCCTGGGTTCAAGTGATTCTCCTGTCTCAGCCTCCCAAGTAGCTGGGACTACAGGTGGCCACCACCACGCCTGGCTAATTTTTTGTATGTTTAGTAGAGACAGGATTGCACTATATTGGTCAGGCTGGTCTCAAACTCCTGACCTCAGGTGGTCCACCTGCCTCAGCCTCCCAAAGTGCTGGGATTACAGGCATGAGCCACTGTGCCTGGCCTTTTTTTTTTTTTTTTGAGATGGGGTCTTACTCTGTAGCCCAGGCTGGAGTGCAGCGGCATGATCATAGCTCACTGCAGCCTGCAGCCTTGAACTCCTGAGCTCAAGCAATCCTCCTGCCTCAGCCTCTCAAAGTGCTAGGACTACAGGCATGCACCACCATGCCCAGCTAATTATTTTTTTTGTAGAGATGGGGGTCTCACTATTTTACCCAGGCTGGTCTTCAACTACTGACCTCAAGCAATCCTCCTACCTCAGCCTCCCAAAATACTAGGATTACAGGTGTGAGCCATTGCGCCTGGCCCAATTCCATTCTTCCTCCTGCCACCTGCCATCCATGCTCTGTGACCACAAATATCTGTGCTCCTCCTCCTCCTCCACCCATCCTGTCACCCAGACAGTCTACACTCAGACCCCTTTCTTCCTCCTTGGCTGGGCCGCCTATGCTCATGCCCTCTCCCCCTCCCACAGGCAGCTCTCCATCTGCACGTCTCTCCGTGAACCCCGTGAGCGGTGTGCAGCCACCATGTTCAGCTGGCTGAAGCGGGGCGGGGCACGGGGCCAGCAGCCCGAGGCCATCCGCACGGTGACCTCGGCCCTCAAGGAGCTGTACCGCACGAAGCTGCTGCCGCTGGAGGAGCACTACCGCTTTGGGGCCTTCCACTCGCCGGCCCTGGAGGACGCAGACTTCGACGGCAAGCCCATGGTGCTGGTGGCTGGCCAGTACAGCACGGGCAAGACCAGCTTCATCCAGTACCTGCTGGAGCAGGAGGTGCCCGGCTCCCGCGTGGGGCCTGAGCCCACCACCGACTGCTTTGTGGCCGTCATGCACGGGGACACTGAGGGCACCGTGCCCGGCAACGCCCTCGTCGTGGACCCGGACAAGCCCTTCCGCAAACTCAACCCTTTCGGAAACACCTTCCTCAACAGGTGTGCCCAGGGCGCATCTTTCTTTTTCTTTTTGTTAAGACAGAGTTTCCGCTCTTTTCGCCCAGGCTGGAGTGCAGTGGTGCGATCTCGGCTCATGGCAACCTCCACCTCCTGGGTTCAAGCAATTCTTCTGCCTCAGCCACCTGAGTAGCTGGGATTACAGACACCCCCCACCACGCCAAGCGAGTTTTTGTATTATTAGGTACAGATGGGGTTTCACCATGTTGGCCTGGCTGGTCTTGAACTCCTGGCCTCAAGTGATCCACCTGCCTCAGCCTCCCAAAGTGTTGGGATTACACGAGTGAGCCACTATGCCCGGCCCTGGGGGCACGTCTTTCTGTCCCAGGGGTGCATCTTGCTGTCCCCCTTCTCTGTCCCCTCCCTGACTGTGTTTCCCTCCTTCTCAGCCCCAATTCCCTTCTCTCTAACCAGTTCTTCCCATGCCTGTCTCTGCTTTCTTATCCAGGGGAGCACCTAGGCTAGTGAAGTCAGTATGCCTGGTTCAAATCCTGGCCAGCTGGGTGGCCTCAGGCAAATGACTTGACCTCTCTGCCCTTCTTGTAGCCACATCTGCAAAAATGTGGATCAATCACCTTGGGCCAGGCCCGGTGGCTCACGCCTGTAATCCCAGCGCTTTGGGAGGCCAAGGCAGATGGATCACTTGAGGCCAGGAGTTGGAGACCAGCCTGGCCAACATGGTGAAACCCCGTCTCTACCAAAAACACAAAAAAATAGCTGGGTGTGGTGGTTCGCGCCTGTAATCCCAGCTACTAGGGAGGCTGAGGCAGAAGAATTGCTTAAACCTGGGAGGCGGAGGTTGCAGTAAGCCGAGACCGTGCCACTGCATTCCAGCCTGGGCAACAGAGCGAGACTCTGTCTAAAAAAAAAAAAAAAAAAGGGATCAGGATCACCATGGTCTCTATGCCATGGTTGCTGTGAGGACTTGGAATAGCACCTGGTGGCCGGGCACAGTGTCTCACGCCTGTAATCCCAGCACTTTGGGAGGCTGAGGCGGGCAGATCACTTGAGGCCAGAAGTTTGAGACCAGCCTGGCCAACATGGTGAAACCCCGTCTCTACTAAAAATACAAAAATTAGCTGGGTGTGGTGGTGCCCACCTGTAATCCCAGCTACTCGGGAGGCTTAGGCAGGAGAATCACTTGAACTCGGGAGGCGGAGGTTGCAGTGAGCTGAGATAGTGCCATTGCACTCCAGCCTGGGTGACAACAGCAAAACTCTGTCTCAAAAAAAAAAAAAAGAAGAACAGTACCTGGCACAAATTAAGTGCTCACTGAACATGAGCTGTGGCTGGTTATAGCTCTGAGATGGTCCTGGTCGCCCTTTTTCTGTCCGGTGTCTTTCTTCGCCCATAAAGGATGCTTTGCCATGCGGTCCCGAGTCCCTCTTCATGTTTTCTTCATGTTTTCCCTCCTTCTGTCCTTCCCTGTTGACCCCTGACCCTCCCTCTGCCCCCAGGTTCATGTGTGCCCAGCTCCCTAATCAGGTCCTGGAGAGCATCAGCATCATCGACACCCCGGGTATCCTGTCGGGTGCCAAGCAGAGAGTGAGCCGCGGTGAGTGGGGCCAGACCCTGGGGTCTGAGGGAGGAGGGGCTGGGGCCTGGACTCCTGGGTCTGAGGGAGGAGGGGCTGGGGGCTTGGACTCCTGGGTCTGAGGGAGAGGGACTGGGCCCAGACTCCTGGGTCTGAGGGAGGAGGGGCTGGGGGCTTGGACTCCTGGGTCTGAGGGAGAGGGACTGGGCCCAGACTCCTGGGTCTGAGGGAGGAGGGGCTGGGGGCTTGGACTCCTGGGTCTGAGGGAGAGGGACTGGGGGCCTGGACTCCTGGGTCTGAGGGAGGAGGGGCTGGGCCTGGACTCCTGGGTCTGAGGGAGGAGGGGCTGGGGTCTGGACTCCTGGGTCTGAGGGAGGAGGGGCTGGGGTCTGGACTCCTGGGTCTGAGGGAGGAGGGGCTGGGGGCCTGGACTCCTGGGTCTGAGGGAGGAGGGGTTGGGGGTCTGGACTCCTGGGTCTGAGGGAGGAGGAGCTGGGGCCTGGACTCCTGGGTCTGAGGGAGAGGGGCTGGGGGCCTGGACTCCTGGGTCTGAGGGAGGAGGAGCTGGGGCCTGGACTCCTGGGTCTGAGGTAGGAGGGCCTGGGGTCTGGACTCCTGGGTCTAGAGGAGGAGGGGCGGTGTCTCCGCTGGGACCTGGGGCTGTGTCCTCTGGCCCTGGCTGGCGGGGCAGCCGCAGGGAGCTAGTGGAAGCTGTGACTGCTCCATGCTGGCTCGCATTGATGGGTGGGGGAGGTGTGTGGGTGACCACGTGGTGGGAGCGGGCAGGAGCCGCACGTCTGGGCAGGCAGGAAGGATGGGAAGGGAGAGATGAAGAGGGACAGGGATTCCGAGGCAGTGAGACAGCGATGCAGGGAGACACAAGGCCTGGAGATGAGGCAGAGCCTGGGCAGGGGAGGCAGAGCCCGGGCAGGGGAGGCTGGGCCCTGCGAGCTCCTGGCTCTGCGTCTGGGCCACAGATGGGGCCGAGAAGGGGATGGGAAAGGAATCTGGGTGGGGGCCAAGGCCAGGCCTGGAATTTATAAACAGCTGTGCAAGGAGAGTGGCGGGGGGTGGATTCCAGCCGGGGCCTCCAGGCGTGCTGAGCCCCCACCACCCCTGCCCAGCCCAGCTCAGCATCTGTGGTCCCCCAGCCCCACAGATCTGTGTCCCCCACCCCCCATGGCCTTGGAGGCCCGGAACTGGGGCAAAGGAGGCTGCTATGTGGGGCAGAGAGGATGGGAGGCCCTGGCGAGAAGGCTGGGCCTGGGGTGGGGTGGGGACGCTGGGGGTGACCATGTCCCTGGCTGCCGTCCAGAGGCCCCACGGGAGAAAGGCAGGAGGCAGCTGCAGAAACGATTGGGAGGACACGCTGCCAGCTGAGGGGGAGGAATTCCTGGGGCTCCCACCCCAGGGCCTGGGCCTGGGACAGCGGGAGGGAGCGGCTCTCTCAGCCAGGGCAGGGGTGCCGGCAGGGGGGTTCAAAGGCCATGGGTGGTGGGGGAGTGGGGAACGGGGTCTCCCTCCCTGGCCTTGAGGATAGAGGAAGAGGAGGAGAGAGTGTCCAGCTGTTGGTGTGTATATGTGTGTGTGTGTGTGACTTTGTGTATATCTTGGGAAAGTGTGTCATTATGAGTGTACTCCTGGGTGTGGTGGTTCCACGCATTTGTGTATAGCAGTGGACGTGCCTCATTGTGGCCATGGCTCTGAGGTTGTATGACTTTGAATTGTGTACATGCCTCTGTGTGTGTGTGTGTGTGCGCATGTGCCTATAATTGTGGCTGGAAGACTTTGTTTTGTTTGTTTTTGAGACAGAGTCTCACTCTGTCCCCCAGGCTGGAGTGGAGTGGCGCGATCTCGGCTCACTGCAACCTTTGCCTCCCGAGTTCAAGTGGCTCTGCTGCCTCAGCCTCCTGAGTAGCCAGGACTACAGGCACCCGCCGCACCTGGCTAATTTTTGTATTTTTTTTTTAGTAGAGACGGGATTTCACCATGTTGGCCAGGCTGGTCTCGAACTCCTGACCTCAGGTGATCCTCCTGCCTTGGCCTCCCAAAGTGCTGGGATTACAGGTGTGAGCCACCATGCCCGGCCTGCTGGATGACTTTGTGTGACTCTGAAGGGCTGTGTAGGGCTATGAGAGACTTTGTGGGATAGTGTACAACTGATTCTGTCCTTATATACTGTTATATTGTGAAGTGTGTGTGTGAGAGAGACAGACATAAAGGGCAACTTTTGTCTATGTGTCTATGTGGATTTAGTGTGTATCATTGTAGGTGTGAGTCTGACATTGTGTGCCTGTGTGTGAGATGGTCTAGGCATATATGTGTATCTGGGCTGTGGGCTGTGTGTGACTTTGTGTGGCTGCATGGGGCGGTCAGGGCTGCGGGGATTTTGTGGGGCTGTGTGTGACTACCTGTGATTGTATCTCCGGATACAGTTGTGTGCTTCTGTGTGGTGTTGTGTATGTGAGAATGTGTGTGTGTGCAGGAGTGCATCTTTTGTGTAACTGTGTGTGATTACGTCTGTGTGTGTGCCTTTGGGTTTGGGAGGGCATGGGAGGTTATGTGTGTGCGACTGTGTCTGTGTGGGTGTGCATGTGTGCCTCTGTACCTGTGTGTTCGTGCAGGTCTCTGTGTCTATGCCGTGTGTGCATCTCACATTATCTTTGTGATTGTGTGACCACAAACATCTGTGCAGGTCCCAGATTGTGAACACGGGTATGTCCGGGAGCCTGCATCTTGTAGTAATTGGCTATGTTTGTGTCTGGATGTGCTACTGGGTGTGTGTGTGTGTGTGTGTGTGTGTGTATGCGAGCTCATGTGTGTGGCTGCCTCTGCATGTAAGATGTGTGAACACACGTATGTGTGATTGTAGCATAGTAAAGCCCTCAAATCTGGGCTCTGCTACTTTTATTTATTTATGTTATGCTACTTTTTTTTTTTTGAGATGGAGTCTTACTCTGTCTTCCAGGCTGGAGTGCAGTGGTGCGACCTCGGCTCGCTGCAACCTCCGCCTCCTGGGTTCAAGCAATTCTCTGCCTCAGCCTCCGGAGTAGCTGGGATTACAGGCGCCTGCCACCATGCCCGGCTAATTTTTTTGTATTTTTAGTAGAGACGGGGTTTCACCATCTTAGCCAGGCAGGTCTTGAACCCCTGACCTCGTGATCCACCCACCTCGGCCTCTCAAAGTGTTGGGATTACAGGCATGAGCCACCGCCCAGCCTATTTTCTGCTGCTTTTAAACTGTGGGACCTTAGGCAAGCCACTTAACCTCTCTTTGCCTCAGTTTTCTTACCTGCAAAATGGGAATAATGGGCTGGGCGCAGTGGTTCACGCCTGTAATCCCAGCAGTTTGAGAGGCCAAGGTGGGCAGATTACCTGAGGTCAGGAGTTCAAGACCAGCCTGGGCAACATGGTGAAACCCTGTCTATACTAAAAATACAAAAATTAGCTGGGTGTGGTGGTGCTTGCCTGTAATCCCACCTACTCGGGAGGCTGAGGCAGAAGAATTGCTTGAACCCAGGAGGTGGAGGTTGCAGTAAGCCGAGCTCATGACACTGCACTCCAGCCTGGGCGATAGAGTGAGACTTCGTCTCAAAAATAAACAAACAGAAAAACAAAACACACACACACACACACACACACACACAGTGGGAATAATAATACTAGCGGCCTCATAGTTGTCCTAAAGGTTAAATTAGTTAAAACATACAAAGCACTTAGAAGGTGCACACCTGTGTGTGCACACAGTAGGCGCTATGGAAGTGCCAACAATGCCTGTTTTTGCTGGGTGAGTGCCGTTGTGGGCCCAAGGTTCCTTTTTGCCACGTCTCCCATCCCACACTGACTCAACCTCTCTCCCTCCTTCCCTCCCCGCCCCATGAGACACACTTTCCGAATCTGGGCCAGTATGTGTGTTTGTGGAGACACCGGGAGGGAGGGGGGCTCCAGTTGCTGTCCCTCCAGTGACTTGGCCCTTCCTCCCCCAAAACAACGCCCCCCAACCCCATCCCGGTCCCTGCGTTGCCCGCAAGGAGGCTGCTTCCTCCCAGGCAGGATGGACGCAAGCACCAGCTCCCCGGAGGAGCATAGGGGCCCATGGGACTCCTCTTCTGTCGCCTCTTACCTGTGTGTCTTGAGTAAGTCCCCTAACTTCTCTCTCTCTTTTTTTTTTTTTTTGAGACGGAGTTTCGCTCTTGTTGCCCAGGCTGGAGTGCAGTGGCAGGACCATGGCTCACTGCAACCTCTGCCTCCTGGGTTCAAGTGATTCTCCTGCCTCAGCCTCCCGAATAGCTGGGATTACAGGTGCCCACCACCACACCCAGCTAATTTTTTTGTATTTTTAGTGGAGACGGGGTTTCACTATGTTGGTCAGGCTGGTCTCGAACTCCTGACCTCAGGTGATCCACCCGCCTCAGCCTCCCAAAGTGCTGGGATTGCAGGCGTGAGCCACCACGCCTAGCTAGTCCCCTAACTTCTCTGTGCCTCAGTTTCCTCATCTGGAAAATGGGGTCAGAACAGTGCCCACCTCCTGGGGTTGTTGTGAAGAGTCACTGAGTGAGCTCTAGCTGGAGGGCATGAAGTCAGTAAATCAGGGCTAGCTCCTTGTTCTGCCAGTTAACTCTTCGTCCTCCGGGTTCCCACTCTGCCTTCCCTCCTCCTGGAAGTCCTCCCTGACCCCCAGGCTGGGGGTTGGGTCAGGCACTGGCCCTGGGCTCCCACAGCTCCCTGGATCCCCCTGCCCACCCTGGGCTGACCACTCAGGGGCCAGGTCTGTGTCCCCAGTGGGCTGAGAGATGTAAGGACAAAGCTGAAACTGCCTCAGCCTCCACACACACAGCAGGGACCACAGAGGGTGCTTCCCAGTGGGTGACATCACCATGACTTGCTGAGTGCTTACCGTACATCCAGCACTGTTTTTAAAAAAACAGTTTCATTGAGGATTAACGTACACGCCATAAAAACTCAACCATTATGGCCGGGCTCGGTGGCTCATGCCTGTAATCTCAGTACTTTGGGAGGCTGAGGTGGGTGGATAATGAGGTCAAGAGATGGAGACCATCCTGGCCAACATGGTGAAAACCCATCTCTACTAAAAATACAGAAATTAGCTGGGTGTGGTGGCACCTGTAATCCCAGCTACTCGGGAGGCTGAGGCAGGAGAATTGCTTGAGGCAGAGGTTGCAGTGACCTGAGATTGTGCCACTGCACTCCAGCGTGGTGACAGAGCTAGACTCCGTCTCAAAAAAAAAAAAAAAAACACAAAAAACTCAACCTTTTTTTTTTAAAGAGACAAGGTCTTGCTCTGTCTGCAGGCTGGAGTGCAATGATGCAATCATGGCTCACTGCAGCCTCCAACTGCTGGGCTCAAGTGATCCTCTTGCTTCCTCCTCCTGAGTAGCTGAGACTACAGATGCATGCCAGCATGTGTGGATAATTTTTTATTTTATTTTTTTCTGTAGAGACAGGGTCTTGTCATCTTGCCCAGGCTGGTCTCAAACTCCCAGGCTCAAGCGATCCTCCTGCCTCTACCTCCCAAAGTGCTGGGATTACAGGTGTGAGCCACTCTGGCCACCTCCATCATTTTTAAATGTACAGCTCAATGCCAGGCATTATTTTAAGCTCTTTATATATATTAGCTCATTTATATTCTTTTAATCTTCACAACAGTCTTTTTTTTTGAGACAGAGTCTCACTCTGTCGCCCAGACTGGAGTGCAGTGATGCTATCTCAGCTCACTGCAACCTCTGCCTCCCAGGCTCAAGCGATTCTCGTGCCTCAGCCTCCTGAATATGTGGAACCATAGGCATGAGCCACCAACACCAGGCTAATTTTTTTGTATTTTTAGGGCTAGGCTGGTCTCGAACTCCTGGCCTCAAGTGATCTGCCCACTTCAGCCTCCCAAAGTGCTGAGATTACAGGTTTGAGCCATCACACCTGGCTTCACAACAGTCCTATGATTTGCATTTTACAGAAAAGAAAACACAAGTTCAGAGAGGTTAAGCTACTTGCCTAAGGTCACACAGCGAATGGGGGCAGAGGAGGAGACTCAACTCCAGGTCTTCCAGACAGCTAAGTCAGGGGGTCTCAATCGCTCCTGTCTGCTCTCCTCAGCATTGCTTGTTGGTGAATAAATGAGTGAAGAAGCAAAGGTGAGAATGGGTGGATGAAGGAGTGAATGAGGAAATGAATGGTGAAAGGAATGAATGAATGAGCATGGGAACCCATGGCTGGCATGGGTGCTTCATAAGAGCAAGAATCTTGTCTGTGTGTTCTCTGTGGTATCCCAGGCTCCCAGGACAGGGCTTGGCACACATGAGACTCTCAGTAAGTATTGCTAAATAAATGCAAAATATTTAACATCTCAGCCTGGCCAACATGGTGAAACCCCGTCTCTACTAAAAATACAGAAATTAGCCAGGGTGGTGGTGCATGCCTGTAATCCCAGCTACTCGGGAGGCTGAGGCAGGAGAATTGCTTGAACCTGGGAGGTGGAGGTGGAGGTTGCAGTGAGCCACATTCATGCCACTGCACTCCAGCCTGGGCGACAGAGTGAGACTCTGTCTCAAAAAAAAAAAAAAAAATTATCATCTGCTATGGCAAGAGCACAGCTATCCAGCATGAACTCTAGTTGCTGGATCGTGGGGAGATACAACAGGTCCTGGGGAGGAGCTGGGTTGATAGAGGCATGTGGCGGGCTTGGGGGTTCCATAGAAGCACAGGGGGATCTCTTAGCAAACATGTCAGTATTTTTAACAACCTACATGTATATACCGACGCACACCTGTAATAACTGCTTAATGAATGAGCGAATGAAAAAATGGAGGCCGTGAAGCTGGGCGCGGTGGCCCACGCCTGTAATCCCAACATTTTGGAGGCTGAGGCAGGAGGATCAGTTGAGCTCAGGAGTTTGAGACTAGCCCGGCAGCCCGGGTAACATAGTGAGATCCCATCTCTACTCAAAAAAAAAGAAAAAAAAAAAATTAGCCAGGTGTGGTGACGCGCGCCTGCAGTCCCAGCTACTAGGGAGGCTGAGGTGGGAGGATCACCTGAGCTCCGGGAAGCGGAGGTTGCAGGGAGGCGTGATCCCGCCATTGTGCTCGAGCAAAGGAAAAGGGGGATGATTGCCCCCTGTAGCCAGATGGCTTGAGGGGCTGGGGCCAGAGCGAGGGGGGTAATTCTGGGCACTGGAGAGCCAGAGCAGTAGTGCCCACTGAGGGCCTTGGCTATTTTGCCCAGACAGGATTTGGGCAGCCAACAACGTGAACATCTTTACAGTCCAATATGCAAGAGAATGGATGCTACTGAGAATGGCTGGAGGGTGGGGGTCTGACTTCTGCCCCTTGCGCCCCTGTCTCTCCACTCCCACTCCAGGCTACGACTTCCCGGCCGTGCTGCGCTGGTTCGCGGAGCGCGTGGACCTCATCATCCTGCTCTTTGATGCGCACAAGCTGGAGATCTCGGACGAGTTCTCGGAGGCCATCGGCGCGTTGCGGGGCCATGAGGACAAGATCCGCTTGGTGCTCAACAAGGCCGACATGGTGGAGACGCAGCAGCTGATGCGCGTCTACGGCGCGCTCATGTGGGCGCTGGGCAAGGTGGTGGGCACGCCCGAGGTGCTGCGCGTCTACATCGGCTCCTTCTGGTCCCAGCCCCTCCTCGTGCCCGACAACCGGCGCCTCTTCGAGCTGGAGGAGCAGGACCTCTTCCGCGACATCCAGGGCCTGCCCCGGCACGCAGCCTTGCGCAAGCTCAACGACCTGGTGAAGAGGGCCCGGCTGGTGCGAGTGAGTAGTCCTGAGGGCTGGGCGCGCATTCTTGGAGGAGGTTTCCTCGGTCCTCTCTACCAGTGCTGTGAGTCCCTGACTTATCAGGGCCCAGGTTAGTTAGTTCTCTTGAAGTTGGGTCATTCTGGCACAGAGTGAAGCCGGGAGGAAGAACTGTATGGAGAGACTCATTCCTCTGCCTTTGGATTTCTGTGTCAACTCCGTGTCACCCTGGCTTCTCTGTCCTGGTATTTCTATTTCTTCTTCCTCTTCCTCCTCCTCCTCCTTCTCCTCCTCTTCTTCTTCTTCCTCTTTTTCTTCTTTCTTCTCTCTTTCCTCCTCCTCCTCTTCTCCCTCCTCCTCCTCCTCTTTCTTCCTCCCCTTCCTCCTTCCTTCCTCTGTTCCTCTCTCCCTTCCTCCCTCCTCCCTTCCTCCTTCCTTACATCCTCTTTCGTTCCCTCTTCTTCCTTCTTTTTTAAGAGATGGAGTCTCGCTCTCTTGCCCTGGCTGGAATGCAATGATGCAATCACAGCTCACCACAGCCTTGAACTCCTGGGCTCAAGTGATCCTTCCTCCTTAGCCTGCCCCAAGTAGCTGAGACCACAGGCGCGTGTCACCACGCCCAGCTAATTTTTTATTTTTTGTAGAGTCGACGTCTTACTGTGTTGCCCAGGCTGGTCTTGAACTCCCGCCCTCAAGTGATCCTCCCCTTTTGGCCTCCCAAAGTGCTGGGATTGCAGGCATGAGTATGTTGAATTTTTGAACTTCCTATAAAATATAGACAAATACTCATTATTCTACCCTCTTTATTTTTTGATAATTTATAAGATTGTGGTTCAAAGGTTTCCAAGTTCATTGGTTTATTCCACAAATATTTCTTTTTCTTTTTCTTTTCTTTTTTTGAGATGGAGTTTTGCTCTTATTGCCCAGGCTGGAGTGCAATGGCGCGATCTCGGCTCACCACAACCTCTGCCTCCTGAATTCAAGCGATTCTCCTGCCTCAGCCTCCCGAGTAGCTGGGATTACAGGCATTCGCCACCATGCCTGGCTAATTGTGTATTTTTAGTAGAGTATTTTTAGTTGGTCAGGCTGGTCTTGAACTCTCAACCTCAGGTGATCCGCCCTCCTTGGCCTCCCAAAGTGCTGGGATTACAGGCGTGAGCCACTGCGCCAGGCCCACAAGTATTTCTGGAATGCTTTCTGTACACATGGTGCTGGCTCTGGGGATGGAGGGAACAGACAAGGTTCCAGCCCTCCTGGGGCTCATCTTTTTTTAAATTTAATTAATTAATTTATTTATAAGCTAGTCAAATTTAGCAGTGGGGGTGGGGGGTTGCATGGCAACTTTAGTGACACTAATAAGTTCTGATAACCAAGGCCAGGTGCGGTGGTTCACGCCTGTAATCCCAACACTTTTGGAGGATCGCTTGAGCCCAGGCATTGAAGACCAGCTTGGGCAACATAGTGAGACACCATTTCTATTAAAAAAAAAAAAAAAAAGTTCTGATAACCCACTACCATTGGACCAGCCCCGGGGCTTATCTTTTGATGGAGGGAGATAGAATAAGTAAACAGACATAAAATAACAATGAAGGCTGGGTGCGGTGGCTCACGCCTGTAATCCCAACACTTTGGGAGGCCGAGGGGGGAGCAGATCACTTGAGGTCAGGAGTTCGAGACCAGCCTGGTCAAGATGGTGAAACTGCATCTCTACTAAAAATACAAAAATTAGCCAGGTGTGGTGGCGGGCACCTGTAATCCCAGCTACTTGGGAGGCTGAGGCATGAGAATCGCTTGAACCCGGGAGACAGAGGTTGCAGTGAGCTGAGATTGTACCACTGCACTCCAGCCTAGGCGACAGAACGAGACTCTGTCTCAAAAAAAAAAAAAAAAAGATGAATTTATTACATCTTAGGCGCTTCACAGCACCCGTTTCCCATGACTCTTGTTTGATTGTGGCCACAGATTGTCCCCTTCCCTCACTCCTTTCCTCTGTCCTCATCTCCCATTCCCTTCCCAGCGTCCCCTGCACTTCACGCTGGCGGCCTCAGTCCTGTGCACTTGCTGCTCCCTCTTCCTGGAAACCTCTTCTGCCTTCTTCCCCCTCCCACCTGGCCATCCACAAGGCTCACTCCCTCCTCACCCCTTTCAAGACTCTGCTCAAATGCTCCCTTCTCAGGAAGGCTGTCCCTGCCCTCCTTTGAATGAATATAACTTCCCCCCTTTCTTTACCCTAACCCTGTTGTCCTTTCCTTTCCTTTCTTCTCCTCTCCTCTCCTTTCTCTCTTTCTCTGTTTCTCTTTCTCTCTTTCTTTCTCTTTCTCTTTTTCTTTTTCTTTCTTTCTTTTTTTTTTTTTTTTTTTTGAGACAGGGTCTCCCTCTGTTGCCCAGGCTGGAGTGCAGTGGTGCGATCTCAGCTCACTGCAACCTCCGCCTCCTGGGTTCAAGCGATTCTCCTGCCTCAGCCTCCTGAGTAACTGGGGTTACAGGCGTGTGCCATCACACCTAGCTAATTTTTTGTATTTTTAGTGGAGACGGGGTTTCACCATATTGGTCAGGCTGGTCTCGAACTCCCGACCTCAGCTGATCCGCCCGCCTCGATCTCCCAAAGTGCTGGGATTACAGGCGTAAGCCACCACGCCCAGCCAATCAGGGCTCTTTGAATTCCTTCACTGATTTATCCCCAGCGCCCGGAACAGAATTGGTGCTCTGTAAATATTTATTGAATGAATGACATTGAACAAACAGTTGCATTGAACAAAATCTCCTCTATGCCTGGCCTGGTGTTGGGTGGTGCAGGAGACACAACAGTGACCACGATGGTTCCAGTCCTGTCCTGCTGGGGCTCCCAGTCCTAAATAATGAAGGCAGTTCCAGGGCTCAGTCCTCACTGGGGCTCCTGGAGAGGAGACAGATCCATCCCCAGGCACTGATGACCCAGTGTGGTCAGAGCTGGGGCGGGGTAGCTGGGGCAGGCAGAGAGGACTTCTTTGGAGGAGAGGGCATCTGAGGGGAAATGTCAGTGTTGAACCCAGTGTAGACAGTGTGCTAACTCAATTAGAGGCTGAGGATGTGGCTGAGATCAGAGGTGGTGTGGGCTGTGTCCGGGAATCTGTGCTTTGTCCCTAGGGCACTGGGGAGCCATGAAAAAGTTCGGAGCAGGGAAAGGAGATAATTAGACTCAAGCTACCTTTTGGAGGGTGGATTCAAGGCAGGAGAGTCTAGGAGCCTGGAGACCAGGCAAAAGGCTTGGAGGTTCCTGGATCAGGACAGGCCTTGGGGAGGGAGAGGAGAAAGGAGAGCGCGGGTTTCAGAGCGATTTTGGATGTCAGATGGAACTTTCTCAGGGGAGGCTGCCAGGGTGGAGGCGGGGCAGGAAGCTGGGCAGGCAGGGAGGCCAAGAAGGTTCTAGGGGGTGGAGGAGCCTGAGGTGTTGGTTTAAGGAGCAGCGAGAGTGGGTGAGTCAGAGCCCCCACCCCCACCCCAGGAATCCTCCTTCGGAGGGAGCGGCCCACTGTGGACCAGGCTGCCACTCCTGGAACCTTCGGAATTCACCTTGCGCTCCTCTGCCCAGGCGGCTCTGCAGTGTCTCTCCCTCTCTTTTTCTGTCTCTATGTCAGTCTCCTTTCTACCTCTCTCTCCGTCTCTTTCTTCTCCATTTCTACTTTTTCTTTTATTCTAACTCCCTTTCCTTTTCTTTCTCGCTCTGCCTCCTCCTGTCTCTCCATCTCTCCCCCGCTCCGCCGCCGCCCTCTCTCTGTCTTCCTCCTGGTCTTGCTTAGACTCCCCCAGGTTCGTTCCCGCGGGTCCCTTGGCGGGAGCTGGAGCACAAGGCCCAGGGACAGAGGGGTGGGTCCGGGCCAGACACCTGGTGCCCCCGCCGGGCTGGGGGCGGCTCCGGAAACCCAGACAAACCCCGGAGTCAGGGACCCAGCCCCGGCCCAGCCCGCCCTCCCACCTTATCTCTTCCTGGCACCTTCCCCTGCTTCCTCTCTGGAAAAGCCATCAGCGCCCTCCCGCCTACCCTCCTTTGGTCCCTACGGAGCCGCCCTTCGGCCCCCTGGCTCCATTGGCCCGCTCTCACAGGCCCCGCCCCCAGCCCGGCCACACCCCTGCCCTGATTGGTCCTTCAGACCCTTAGGCACTCCCTCCCCCTCTTCCTGCAGGTTCATCCATGGCTCCCCAGTGCCGTTCAGGACACAGGAGCATGGGATTCAGGGTCCGCTGTGACCAAGGCTCACTGCCCCTCCTTTGCCCCGTGTCGCACCCCCACCCCTGCTCCTCACATATGAGTCCGCCACACTTGGTCTTCACCAACAATAGCCATACTGTTAACCTCCCCTCATGCTCTCCTCCAAAGATACCAGGCCTTCCTGGACTCTCTGGGAGGAGGCATTCACCCTCCTCCCAGTGCCTCAGTTTCCCATCTGTACGATGGAGGGTGTGGACGAATCCTCTGGCTCTAAGTCCTTTGGCTGAAGTGATAGCTGTTAGAAGGGGCGATTTTATGATGCTGTGATACGTAAGGCCAAGACCTTGGGAGGGTCTGATTCTAAAGACGCCAAGATGCCCTGAACCTTCAGACCACATTCTCTGCAGTGGCCCAGTGACATTCATTCAGCAGTTGCCGATCGCATGTGGCACTCTTCTAGGCTCTGGGGATACAGCAGGGAACAAAGATAAATTCCTTTTCTCATAGAATTACTTTTTAGTGGGGAAGCAAACATTAAACAAATCAATGGTTATGAAGAAAAATGAAGCGGAGGAAAGAGGGGCTGGCGAGGGACTATTTTAGAGCGCTCTGAAGGAGAGGAAGGGGTAAGAGGAAGGGGTGAGCCGAGTGGCGATCGGGTGGAAGAGCAGTCCATGCAGTGAGAACAGCATGTGCAAAGGCCCTGGGGCAGCCATGTACTTGATGTGTTTGAAATGAGAGCCTAACGGGGCTGGAGACAGGGTGGTGGTGGAAGGTGGAAGAGATGAAGGTTTAGAACCAGTCAGGGACCACCAACGTTCTCAGCAGTCTAAATTTGTGATTCTTTAAAAAAATATATATATACATATATATATATAATTTTTTTTTTTTAGATGGAGTCTCTATCACCCAGGCTGGAGAGCAGTGGCATGATCTCGGCTCACTGCAACCTCTGCCTCCCAGGTTAAAGTGATTCTTGTGCCTCAGCTTTCCGAGTAGCTGGGACTACAGGCAGGTGCCACCACACCTGGCTAATTTTTGTATTTTTAGTAGAGATGGGGTCTCACCATGTTGGCCAGGCTGGTCTCGAACTCCTGACCTCAGGTGATCCGCTGGCCTCGGCCTCCCGAAGTGTTGGGATTACAGGCATGAGCCACTGTGCCTGGCCTAAAAGAATTTTTTAACTAGTCTTTTTTATTGAACATTTAAGACCATCTCATGGAAAGGCATTCATACTTTATCAGACATGATTCTCCCACACCTCACCCCACCAGCTCCCAGGGCCTCTTTTCTAGAGGCAACCCCCATAAGTAGTTTCTTGTGTGTCTTTCCAGATATACTGCATTTTTTTTTTTTTTTTTTTTTTGAGATGGAGTCTCGCTCTGTCGCCTAGGCTGGAGTGCAGTGGCGTGATCTCGGCTCACTGCAAGCTCCGCCTCCCGGGTTCACGCCATTCTCCTGCCTCAGCCTCCCGAGTAGCTGGGACTACAGGTGCCTGCCACCACGCCTGGCTAATTTTTTGTATTTTTAGTAGAGGCGGGGTTTCACTGTGTTAGTTAGCCAGGATGGTCTCGATCTCCTGACCTCATGATCCGCCCGCCTCTGCCTCCCAAAGTGCTGGGATTACAGGCGTGATATACTGTAATCACGCCCGGCCAATATACTGCATTTTGTAAAAGCATTTATTATTATTTTTTTTGAGACTGAGTCTCACTCTGTCACCCAGGCTGGTGCAATGGCACGGTCTCAGCTCACTGCAACCTCCACCTCCCAGGTTCAAGTGATTCTCCTGCCTCAGCTTCCCATGTAGCTTGGATTATAGGTAGGCACCATCAGCCCGGCTAATTTTTGTATTTTTAGTAGAGATAGCATTTCACCATGTTGTCCAGGCTGGTCTCTAAATCCTGACCTCAGGTGATCGACCCGCTTCAGCCTCCCAAAGTGCTGGGATTACAGGCGTGAGCCACCGCGCCTGGCCTATTTATTCATTTTTTTAGAGACAAAGGCTCGCTGTGTCGCCCAGACTGGAGTGCAGTGGCGACATCATAGCTCACTTCAGTCTCAAACCTCTGGGCTCAAGTGATCCTCCCTCCTCAGCCCCGGCAATTCACTGGGACTATAGGCACGCGCCAGTACACCCAACTAGTTTTAAAATTTTTTTTTAGAGACCAAGTCTTGCTATGTTGCCCAGGCTGGTCTCGAACTTCTGGCCTCAAGTGATCCTCCCCGCCTTGGCTTCCCAAAGTGCTGGGATTATAGGCATGAGCAATATTTAATTTTTGAGCTTCCTATAAAATATAGACATACCAATATTCATTATTCTGCTCTCCTTGTTTATTTTTCGATAATTTATAAGATTGTGGACCAGGTGTGGTGGCTCACACCTGTAATCCCAGCACTTTGGGGGACCAATGCGGGCGGATCATCTGAGATCAGGAGTTCAAGACCAGCCTGACCAACATGGAGAAACCCCATCTCTACTAAAAATATAAAATTAGCTGGGCATGGTGGTGCATGCCTGTGATCCCAGCTACTCAGGAGGCTGAGGCAGGAGAATCGCTTGAACCCAGGAGGCAGAGGTTGCAGTGAGACAAGATCGCACCACTGCACTCCAGCCTGGGCAACAGAGTGAAACCCCATCTCAAAAAAAATAAAAAATAATAATAAAAAAAAGATTGTGTTTCAAAGGTTCTCAAGTTCATTGGTTTATTCCACAAATATTTCCTGAGTGTTTTCTGTACAGATTGTACTGGTGCTGGAGATGGAGGGAACAGACAAGTTTCCAGCCCTTCTGGGGCTCCTTTTTTTTTTTTTTTGAGACAATGTCTTGCTCTGTCACCCAGGCTGGAGTGCAGTGGTATGATCATGGCTCACTGTAGCCTCGACCTCCCCGGCTTCAGTGATCCTCCCATCTCAGCCTCTTGAGAAGAGAAGATTAATAAATCAAGTCATTAGGCTGGGCGTGGTGGTTCATGCCTATAATCTCAGCACTTTGGAAGACTGAGGCGGGCGGATCACAAGGTCAAGAGATCGAGACCATCCTGGCCAACATGGTGGAACCCAGTCTCTACTAAAAATACAAAAATTATCATGGTGGCGGGCGCCTGTAGTCCCAGCTACTTGGGAGGCTGAGGCAGGAGAATGGCGTGAACCCAGGAGGTGGAGCTTGCAGTGAGCCGAGATTGAGCCACTGCACTCCAGCCTGGGCGACAGAGTGAGACTCTGTCTCAATAAATAAATAAAGTCATTATTTGCACCACTGCACTCCAGTCTGGGTGACAGAGCAAGACTCTGTCTCAAAAAAAAAAAAAAAAAAATCCACTGTCTATTTGGGAGAAAAAAAGAGTGAAGAAAGCAAAAAGCAAATAACGTCTTAGTATTGTTCTTAAAATAATTTTGACCACAGGAACCCCCAAAAGGATCTTGAGGACCCCTGGATTTCCCTGGACCACACTTCGTGAATTGCTGCTGTAGGGCCTTGTCGGCTTCGGTAGAAATTTTGAACTTCAATAAGCAAATAGAGAGTTATGAGCAGCATCCCCTGGGCTCATGTTCCTTCCTGAAAAATGCCCTCTCGGGCCACTGCTGCATGGAGCAAGGGTTATTGGGGCAGGATGGGGAGCTGGGAGACCTGTCGGGCCACCTTGGGTGTCTCCCCAGGCAAGAGAGGATGACGCTCGAATGGACATGGTGGCCACTGAGGTGGAGAGAAATGAGAAGCAGGGGAGAGGCTGGGCGTAGTAGCGGGTGCCTGTAGTCCCAGCTACTCAGGAGGCTGAGGTGGGAGGATGGATTGAGCTGGGAAGGTGGAGGTTGCACTGAGCCGAGATTGTGCCACTGCACTCCAGCCTGGGGGACAGAGCCAGACCCTGTCTAAAAAAAGCAAAAAAGAAAAGAAAAGTAGGGGAGAGAGGGAGAGACATAGGAGGAGGCAAAAGGGACTCATTGATAGGTGGGATGTGGCTACTTAACAGGAGGAAGAATCAAATATCAAATCAATAATGATTTCAAGAGCTGGGTACCGTGGCTCCCGCCTGTAATCCAGCACTTTGGGAGGCTGAGGCAGGCAGATCATTTGAGGTCAGGAGTTTGAGACCAGCCTGGCCAACATGGTGAAAACCCCTCTCTACTAAAAATACAAAAATTAGTGGTGGCGGGCACCTGTAATCCCAGCTACTCGAGAGGTAGAGGCAGGAGGATTGCTTGAACCCAGGAAGTGGAGGTTGCAGTGAGCCAAGATCATGCCATTGCGCTCCACCCTGGGCAACAGAGTGAGACTCCCTTTCAAAAAGAAAAAAAAAGTGATTTCTAGAGCCGGACAGGGTGGCTCCCGCCTGTCATCCCAGCACTTTGGGAGGCCGAGGCGGGTGGATCTCTTGAGGTCAGGGGTTCGAGACCAGTCTGGCCAACATGGTGAAAGCCAGTCTCTACTAAACATACAAAAATTGACCAGGCATGGTGGCACGTGCCTGTAATCCCAGCTACTCGGGAGGCCAAGGCAGGAGGATTGCTTGAACCCGGAGGTGGAGGTTGCAGTGAGACAAGGTTGTGCCACTGTACTCCAGCCTGGGTGACAGAGTGAGTGAGACTCCGTCTCAAAATAAATAAATAAATAAAAATAAAATTTCTAGATTTCTGGCCTCAACTGGGAAGGCAGGGCTGGGGATGCCCTTTTCAGAGATGGGCACAGCTGAGGGCGACACAGCTCTGGGGGCTAGGCTCAAATTCCACTTAGGGCATCCTGGTATGGAGCTATCCAGGAATGTTGACAGGGCAATTAGCTCTGAGTCCTGAGCTGGAGGGAGAGGCTTAGGCTGGTATGCAGATTCGGGAGTGGACCTCTTGGAGGGGTGTTTAAAACTGAGAGGGACTCAGCTCACTTAGTTAGCAGAGAGGAGGAGCCCAGGGTGAGCCCCAGCAGGAGGAGGCCATGGGGCTCACAGTGTGGCACCTCCGCCTGCAGCACCTGTAACTTGTCAGAAATGCAAATTCCCATCTGGGCAGTGGCTCTTGCCTGTAATCCCAGCTACTTGAGAGGCTGAGGCGGGAGGATCCCTTGAGCCCAGGAATTTGAGGCTGCAGTAAGTTATGATCGCACCACTGCACTCCTGGCTGGGTGATAGAGCGAGACCCTGTCTCCAAAAAAAAAAAAAGAAAAAAAAGCAGGCCAGGCGCGGTGGCTCATGCCTGTAATCCCAGCACTTTGGGAGGCCACGGCGGGTGGATCACCTGAGATTAGGAGTTCAAGACCAGCCTGGCCAACATGGAGAAACCCCGTTTCTATTAAAAATACAAAAAAATTAGCCGGGTGTGGTGGCGCACACCTGTTAATCCCAACTACTTGGGAGGCTGAGGCAGAAGAATTGCTTGAACCCAGGAGTTGGAGGTTGCAGCGAGCTGATTGCACCACTGCACACCAGCCTGGGCAACAGAGCGAGACTCTGTCTCGAAAAAAAAAAAAGACTGGGCACGGTGGCTCACACCTGTAATCCCAGCACTTCGGGAGGCCAAGGTGGGCAGATCACGAGGTCAGGAGTTTGAGACCAGCCTGACCAGCATGGTGAAACCCCATCTTTACTAAAAATACAAAAATTAGCTGGGCATAGTGGCGCATGCCTGTAATCCCAGCTACTCAGGAGCCTGAGACAGGAGAATTGCTTGAAGCCGGGAGGCAGAGGTTGCAGTGAGCCGAGATTGTGCTACTGCACTCCAGCCTCGGTGACAGAGCGAGACTCCGTCTCAAAGAAAAAAAAAAAAGAGAGAGAGAAAAAGAAAGAAAAGAAATACAAATTCTCATGCCCCAGCCCAGACCAAGTAAATCAGAATCTCTGGGAGTGGGGCCGGCAGCCTGTGTTTTAACAAGCCCCCTGGTGGACCCTGATGCAGGCTGAGGTGCGAACCCTTCCCACAGGCTCACGCTTACATCATCAGCTACCTGAAGAAGGAGATGCCCTCTGTGTTTGGGAAGGAGAACAAGAAGAAGCAGCTGATCCTCAAACTGCCCGTCATCTTTGCGAAGATTCAGCTGGAACATCACATCTCCCCTGGGGACTTTCCTGATTGCCAGAAAATGCAGGTGGGAAGCTGCCCAGGAGGGAGTGTTGGGGGTGGGTGATGGGAAGATTGGTTTCTGGAAGCTCTGAGATGGGACCTCAAAAGCCAGAGGGATGGATGGCAGGTTCTGGAAAGCGCCTCCCTCAAATAGTTCCGTGGGAGCATGGTTTTATGAGTCAGGCTAGGGGAGTGAAGAGAAAACCCAAAATAACAGTGGCTAAATTAAGATAGAGAGTTTTTCTTTCTTTCCTCCATAAAAAGTCCCAGAAAGTGATCCAGGACTGGTTTGGTGCTTTACAGAGCCAGGGATCTAGTCCCCTTCTGTCTTATTTCTCTTCCATGCCTGGCCTCCAGGCCCAAGGAACTTCATGGTACAAAAGGGCTGTGAAGGCTCCAGCCATTGTGTCTGCGTTCCAGCCAGCAAGAAGTTGGGAAGGGGGCCAGGCATGGTGGCTCATGCCTGTAATCCCAGCACTTTGGGAGGCCGAGGTGGGCGGATCACGAGGTCAGCAGATCAAGACCATCCTGGCTAACACGGTGAAACCCCGTCTCTACTAAAAATACAAAAAATTAGCTGGGCGTGGTGGCGGGCGCCTGTAGTCCCAGCTACTCGGGAGGCTGAGGCAGGAGAATGGTGTGAACCCGGGAGGCGGAGCTTGCACTGAGCCAAGATAGCGCCACTTTACTCCGGCCTAGGCAAAAAGAGCGAGACTCTGTCTCAAAAAAAAAAAAAAAAAAAGAAAAGGAAGTTGGGAAGGGGAAGAAAAGAGTAGTCTCTTTAAGAACGCTGTTTATTTTATTTTCATTTATTTATTTATTTGAGATTTACATATTTATATTTGTAAAATATAAATATTTAAAATATACACAGCTGGGTGCAGTGGCTCATGCCTGTAATCCCAGCACTGTGGGAGGCCGAGGCGGGTGGGTCACCTGAGGTCAGGAGTTCGAGACCAGCCTGGCCAACATGGTGAAACCCCATCTGTACTAAAAATACAAAAATTAGCTGGGCATGGTGTTGCGTGCCTGTAGTCCCAGCTACTGGGGAGGCTGAGGCAGGAGAATCCCTTGAACCCGGGAGGCAGAGGTTGCAGTGAGCTGAGATCACACCACTGCAATCCAGCCTGTGTGACCGAGTAAGATTCTGTCTCAATAAATAAATAAATAAAATAAAATATATACGTTTAAAAATTTATTTATATATTTTTTAGAGATTTATTTATATATTTTTCAGAGACTCTGTTGTTCAGGCTGGAGTGCAATGGGGTGATCATAGCTCACTGTGTACTTGAACTCCTGGGCTCAAAGGTCCTTCTGCCTAGCCTCTAGAGTAGCTGGGACTACAGGCACATGCCACCATGCCTGGCTAGCTTTTTTTTTTTTTTTTTTTTTGAGACAGAGTCTCACTCTGTCACCCAGACCGAACTGCAGAGGCGTGATCTTGGCTCACTGCAACCTCTGCCTCCCGGGTTCAAGCAGTTATCTCACCTCAGCCTCCCAAGTAGCTGGGCCTGCAGGCATGTGCCACCACGTACAGATAATTTTTCATACTTTTAGTAGAGATGGGGTTTTGTCATGTTGGCCAGGCTGGTCTCGAACTCCTGGCCTCAAGTGATCCTCCTGCCTTGGCCTCCCAAAGTGCTGGGATTATAGGCAGGAGCCACCATGCCTGACCAAGAACACTTTCTAGAACAGAGCTGTCCAGCAGTACGTTCTACAATGATGGAAATGTTTCATTCTGCACCGTCCAGTATGGTAGCCACTAGCCACGTTCAAATGGAATGTTACCGTGTATTTCTTTTTTCTTTTTTTTTTGAGATGGAGTCTTGCTCTGTTGCCCAGGCTGGAATGCAGTGGCAAGATCTTGACTCACTACAACCTCTGCCTCCTGGGTTCAAGCAATTATCCTGCCTCAGCCTCCCAAGTAGCTGAGATTACAGGCATCCGCCACCACGCCCAGCTAATTTTGTATTTTTGGTAGAGATGGGGTTTCACCATGTTGTCCAGGCTGGTCTCGAACTCCTGACTTCAGGTGATCCTCCCGCCTTAGCCTCCCAAAGTGCTGGGATTGCAGGCATGAGCCACTGCGCCCGGCCTGTATTTCATTTTAATTAATGTAAATAAGCACATGTGGCTAGTGGCTGCCATACTGGACAGGCTAACAGTAGAAGCTGCACATGCAACCTGTGCTTGCCTCAGTGGACTTGAACTTAGTCATACCCTGGCTGCCAGGGAATCCAGGTTGCAACCTAGGATCCCCAACCCTTCAGAGTCGTCATCAGCTGGCCTCTCTGCCTTGGCTCAGGAAATTCACATAGGGCTGTGAAAGGAATCCATTTTCGCAGAGACTGTCCTGGTGCAGTCTGGGCCACTTAGAGTAGCCCGTGTGAGAAGCAGTGTGACGCCAAGCCCACCCCTACACCCCAAAGTGACTTCTTCGGTGGGGAGGGGGTGGTCCCAGGAACCCCTGATGATCTATCTGATCATCTCAAATCTCACCTCCAAATTTGGCAGCCAGCCACTCAGTCCTTTCTGTGTGGTGTGGTAGCACTGTGACAGGAATTGAGCTTTCTTAACTTTCTTTTTTCTCTCCCCCCTGCACACTTTTTTGTTTTGAGACAGGGTCTTGCTCTGTCACCCAGGCTGGAGTACAGTGTGGTGCTATCTTCGCTCACTGCAACCTCCGTCTCCTGGGGTTCAAGAGATTCTGTCTCAGCCTCCCAAAGTAGTTGGGACTGCAGGTATGCACCACCACACCTGGCTAATTTTTAATTTTAATTTTTTTTTTTAGAAATAGGGTTTTGAGGCCAGGTGCAGTGGCTCACGCTTGTAATCCCAGCACTTTGGGAGGCCGAGGTGGGCAGATTGCCTGAGTTCAGGAGTTCGAGACCAGCCTGGCCAACATGGCGAAACCCCATCTCTACTAAAAATATGAAAATCAGCTGGGCATGGTGGTAGGTGCCTGTAATCCCAGCTACTTGGGAGTCTGAGCCAGGAGAATCGCTTGAACCCATGAGACGGAGGTTGCAGTGAGCTGAGATCACGCCATTGCACTCCAGCCTGGGTGACAGAGCGAAACTTGTCAAAAAAAAGAAAGAAAGAAAAGAAAAGAAATAGGGTTTTGCCATGTTGTCCAGGCTGGTCTCGCACTCCTGGGCTCAAGTGATTCTCCCACCTCAGCCTCCCAAAGTGCTGGGATTACAAGTGTGAGCCACCCAAGCCTGCTGAGTTTTTTTTTTTTTTTTTTTTAACTTTCAATGTTGTACGTGCTGGCTGGGCAGCTGGAGTTGGGTAGAGGGCAGTTAGGGTTCTAGGCTGGTGTGGATGCTCTGAGAAAGCTATACTTGATGCGAAAATATTGAAATCCTTCTGTGCTAGCTGGCAAAGGGCCGCTGCTCTCACTCATCAGAGGGGCCTCAGCCTCCCCACCCTCCAGTAATTCTGGGGCACAGGAGAAAGCCTCTGGGACCTTGTTGCCCAAGTATCTTCTCATTGGTGGGTGCCCGAGCAGAACAGGTTGTTCAGATGTTCAAATACTTCTGCATGTGTCAGTAAAGAGCTGCCACTCTGGCTGGGTGCAGTGGCTCACACCTGCAATCCCAGCACTTTAGGAGGTTGTGGTGGGAGGATGGCTTGAGCCCAGGAGTTCGAGACCAGCCTGGGCAACATAGCAAGGCTTGGTCTCTACAAAAAATTTTTAAAACTAGTTGGGCGTAGTGGCGCGCGCCTATAGTCCCGGCGAATTGCGGGGGCTGAGGAGGGAGGATCACAAACAAAAATTTAGCTGGGTGGGTGGTGTGTGCCTGTGGTCCCAGCTACTTGGGAGACTGAGGCCAGAGGATCGTTTGAGGCTGGGAGTTGGAAGCTGCAGTGAGCTATGTTGGCACCACTGCACTCTAGCCTAAGTGACAGAGCGAGACCCTGTCAAAAAAAACAAAACAAAACAAAACAAAAATGGCCGGGTGCGGTGGCTCATGCCTGTAATCCCAGCATTGGGAGGCTGAGGCGGGCGAATCATGAGGTCAGGAGTTCGAGACCAGCCTGGCCAACATGGTGAAACGCCGTCTCTTAAAATTACAAAAATTAGCTGGGCACGGTGGTGCATGCCTGTAATCCCAGCTACTTGGGAGGCTGAGGCAGGAGAATCGCTTGAAACTGGAAGGCGGACGTTGCAGTGAGCCGAGATCGTGCCATTTGCACTCCAGCCTGGGCAACAAGAGCAAGACTCTGTCTCAAAACAAACAACAATAAAAAAACCCACAACAGCTGCCCCCTGAGCTTCTCCAGTGTCCTGATACCACCTTGCAGCCTGAGGGCCTCAGGGATGGCGCCGCTTGAATTCTGGGTGCCCCTGTCCCCCACCACAGGAGCTGCTGATGGCGCACGACTTCACCAAGTTTCACTCGCTGAAGCCGAAGCTGCTGGAGGCACTGGACGAGATGCTGACGCACGACATCGCCAAGCTCATGCCCCTGCTGCGGCAGGAGGAGCTGGAGAGCACCGAGGTGGGCGTGCAGGGGGGCGCTTTTGAGGGCACCCACATGGGCCCGTTTGTGGAGCGGGGACCTGACGAGGCCATGGAGGACGGCGAGGAGGGCTCGGACGACGAGGCCGAGTGGGTGGTGACCAAGGACAAGTCCAAATACGACGAGATCTTCTACAACCTGGCGCCTGCCGACGGCAAGCTGAGCGGCTCCAAGGCCAAGACCTGGATGGTGGGGACCAAGCTCCCCAACTCAGTGCTGGGGCGCATCTGGAAGCTCAGCGACGTGGACCGCGACGGCATGCTGGATGATGAGGAGTTCGCGCTGGCCAGCCACCTCATTGAGGCCAAGCTGGAAGGCCACGGGCTGCCCGCCAACCTGCCCCGTCGCCTGGTGCCACCCTCCAAGCGACGCCACAAGGGCTCCGCCGAGTGAGCCGGGCCCCCCTCCCATGGCCCTGCTGTGGCTCCCCAGCTCCAGTCGGCTGCACGCACACCCCTGCCCCGGCTCACACACGCCCTGCCTGCCCTCCCTGCCCAGCTGTAAGGACCGGGGGTCTCCCTCCTCACTACCGCCAGACACCCCGGTGGAAGCATTTAGAGGGGACCACGGGTGGGACAAGGCTTCTCTGTCCGCCCTTCACACCTCCAGCCTCACGTTCACTTAGGCACATCACACAGACACTGGCACACGCAGGCATCCATCCATCTGTCACTCATTCAAATATTTATTGAGCACCTACTATGTGCCCAGCCCTGTTCTAGGCACTGGGCATTACCATAGAGAACAAAATAGACAAATACATCTGCCTTCATGGAAGGTGACATTCCCAGGAGAGGGCACCTACACAGTCACGCAAACACACACTAATTCCTGGCAGGACCCCAGCCCCTCCCCTGGGTGAGCAGCCCTGTGGTTGAAATGACTAGCAGATAAACAGACCCCCTTCTGCTCCGCTTCCTCCTGCCCAGCCAGGCAACACCCTCAACCGGCTCCATCACATCCTCAGGTCTCGGGACCATGGGGCGCTCGGAGGGGAGACACACCTACTGCTTCCTCAGATGGGCCCCTCCGCAGCCCCTTCCCTTGCTCGGGGAAAGCCCCCAATTCTGCCCACACCCATTTATTTCCTTCCTTCCTTCCTTCTTTTCTTTCCTTCCTTCCTTCTTTTTTGTTTTTGCCCCCAATTCTGCCCATACCCATTTCTTTCTTTCCTTCTTTCCTTCCTTTTTTTTGGTTTTTGCCCCCAGTTCTGTCCACACCCCTTCCCTTTCCTGTCATGTCCTGTCCTTTCTTTCTTTCTTTTTTGATAGAATCTTGCTCTGTCGCCCAGGCTGGAGTGCAGTGGTGAGATCTCAACTCACTGCAACCTCCACCTCCTGGGTTGAAGTGATTCTCGTGCCTCAGCCTCCTGAGTAGCTGGGACTGCAGGCACGCGCCACCACGCCCAGCTAATTTTTGTATTTGAGTAGAGACGGGGTTTCACCATGTTGGCCAGGCTGGTCTCGAACTCCTCATCTCAGGTGATCTGCCCGCCTCGGCCTCCCAAAGTGCTGGGATTACAGGCATGAGCCACCGTGCCCGACTTCACACCCATTTCTTTAAAAAGGATCCCGTAGCAGGCAGAAAAGCCCCTTCCATCCTGCTCCTCCGAGACTGTACCCCTTGGAGGTATTTCCGTCCTCCACCCACGTGTCTGTGGCTGGAACTGCCCAGCCTGCTCCTGGCCCCCTGGAAGCCTCTCCACAGCTGGTAATCTGGACTTAAGGATTGCTGGGCCACCGCCTCTCTGCCCACCACCATTCCATATTTAAGTGGAGCCCCTACGTAGAAAGGCCCCGGGGCTTTATTTTAGTCTCCTTTTCAGGGATGTCGTGGGCGGGGGAGGGGGGTTCTTGGTGCTACAGCCCTCTCCCCACCCCTAAAGGGACGCCGACGCTGTTTGCTGCCTTCACCACATATTAGTGCTTGACCCTGGCAGGGGACCCCATGGAAAAGATGGGGAAGAGCAAAATACATGGAGACGACGCACCCTCCAGGATGCTCGCTGGGATTCCCACGCCCACCACTGTCCCCCACCCCATGGCTGGGAGGGGCCTCTGAATGGAACAGTGTCCCCACAGAGCGAATAAAGCCAAGGCTTCTTCCCATGTGGCAGTCAGGCTGGCTTGGGACAGGGATCGCCCGCCCTCCCCCAGGGAAGGAGGGACCTGGGCAGGATTTGGGGTGGGGGGAGGCCCCCTTCCGTGCTCTCAGGGGCGGGGTGGAGTCCGTGACTCAATGCAGCGAGGCCTGGTGACTCAGGCCTGGGCTGGGGGCCAGAACGGCATATTTTCCGAGGAAAAGTGACTCTGGGGCCCTCCCCCCGGGACATCCCTCCCTCCCACCTCCCGCGGCGGGGGCCTGGGAACCAAGCCCTGGGGCGCGCGCGGGGTGTGTGTGTGTATTCGGGCACGAAGTGCTCTCCCAGCTCCCGCCCTGCCCGGCAACGTGCCCTTGCACAACCTGGGTACATAACTCCCGACGCGTAACACCAGGAACACAGTGGTTTCTGGTTGGGGAAGTGGTGACCTTGCCCACACGGGCTGCCAGGAGTGTGCGCGCGCTCACGCACCGGGGACTCTTGGCCAGAGCTGGGGAGCGCACCGTGCGCGCCGAGTCCCGCGCACTCACATCCAGGCCACACCCACGGCGTCCCGGGACACGGGGGCCGCGCACTCATCCCGCCCACGCGGGCCCAGTTTCGCGGCTCGCGGCGCCCCCTGGCGGACGCTCAGAAAACAGATAGGCTGTGGTCGCCAAAATCCCTGCCCAGGTGATCCGGCGCTCAGGTCTCGGGGCTGCGATCCAGGGCCTGTCACCTTTAGGGCCTGTCACCTTTCCAACGCTCTGCGCAAGGATCCAGTTGAATTTCGCTGTGTGACCATGCGTGTGTCGCCTGCCCTCTCTGTGCCTTTTTCCTTTATGAGTCCAGAGTGGCTTTTATGAGGCCTGGATTCCTTTGATTTGATTGTTTTGTTTTTGAGACAGGGTCTTGCTCTGTCACCCAGGCTGGAGTGCAATGGTGCAATCACGGCTCACTGCACCCTCCAACTCCTGGGCTCAAGCGATCCTCCCACCTCAGCCTCCCGAGTACCTAGGACTACAGGCGCACACCATCACGCCTGGCTAATTTTTAAATTTTTGGCAGACACAGGATCTCACTATGTTGCCCAGGCTGGTCTTGAATTCCTGGGCTCAAGCGATCCTCCTGCATCGGCCTCCCAAAGTGCTGGGATTAGAGGCGTGAATCACCACGCCCTGCCATGGATCCCTTTGAATGGCTGCCAGGGCCCAAGAGCCTCTGAGCTTCCTTCCTTATTTGTAAATAGCAAAGATGAGTTGATTCTAAGATGAAGCCTCAGAGGGCAAAGCAGTAACAATAGCTAACACTCAGATGCCAGACGCAGCCTTAAGCGCTTTACATATGTTTAATCTTCTGCATGACTTATGAGGCAGATGTACTGTTATCATCTTTATTTTACAGATGAGGAAACTGAGGCACAGTGAAGTAGCCCGCTCAAGATGAATGATTCTGAGTCTGCACTTCTAGGGTCCTAAAAGTGTATGTTTCTAACATTCCTCTAATGTTCTGTGCTTCCAACTTTGATATTCCGAAAGTTACTTGATTTCTAAGATCCTAGGATTGGAACATTTGAGAGGACAAAACTTCTGAGATTGGAATGTGTGTTGTGCAGAATCTGCCACTGACGGTTCTGACTTTCTAAGAAAACGAGATTAAAAAATAATCAGGCCGAGCATGGTGGCTCACATCTGTAATCCTAGCATTTTCGGAGGCTGAGGAGGGAGAATCACTTGAGCCCAGGGGTTCAAGACCAGCCTGGACAACATAGTGAGACCTTTGTCTCTTAAAAAAAAAACGCACATCAGTTTGGACCGGGAGTGGTGGTGTGAGCCTGTAATCCCAGCGCTTTGGGAGGCCTAGGAAGGAGGATCACTTGAAACCAGATGTTTGAGACCAGCCTGGGCAACATGGGGAGGCTCCATTTCTACAAAAAATAAAAATAAAAAATTAGCCAGGTGTGGATGCACCCTTCTGTGGTCGCAGCTACTCGGGAGGCTGAGGTAAGAGAATCCCTGAGCTTAGGAGTTGGAGGCTGCAGTGAGCCATTACCCTTCCACCGCACTCCAGCCTGGGGGCAACAAAGTGAGACCTTATCTATTAAAGAAAAAAATCAGTTTGAGCAAAGACCCCAGGCGGCCGGGAAAGGTGTTCGCTTAAGGGCGAAAGCTAAGAACCTGCAACCTTCCCGTCTCTTTCCTACCACCCGCCGCCGTTAGGAATCTTCAGATCCCGCTGTAAAGAATGGAGGAAGGAGGAGCCATTTATCCTTTACCAAGATGGCAGCCTCCTGGCAACTCCAGTCACTTTATAAATATGGCTGCCACAGGAAGTACGTCACGGAAGAGGGTGGGAAATCTGCGCGCGCACGCTGCAAAGCGGCTTTTTGGGACGCCAGCGGCTGAGTTCTTCCTTTGACAAGATGGCGGCAGGAGGCAGTGGTGTTGGTGGGAAGCGCAGCTCGAAAAGCGATGCCGATTCTGGTTTCCTGGGGCTGCGGCCCACTTCGGTGGACCCAGCGCTGAGGCGGCGGCGGCGAGGCCCAAGAAATAAGAAGCGGGGCTGGCGGCGGCTTGCTCAGGAGCCGCTGGGGCTGGAGGTTGACCAGTTCCTGGAAGACGTGCGGCTACAGGAGCGCACGAGCGGGTACGTTGGGCGGGACTTCCGGGAGGTGGGACGGTTCCTGCGCCCAGGTGCAAGGCCAGGCGTGCTTGCGTGGACTCGTCGGGGGTCGGGGGTCGGGGGTCGGGGGCCGGGGGCCGGGGGCCGGGGGTTGGGGGTTGGGGGTTGGGGGCTCCTGTCCCGGGGACCGCCGAGGAAATGGAGAGCATGGGCAGGGGACTCAGCATGGGAAGCTGGAGAGCTTGATAGAGTTACCAGATTTAGCAGATAAATATACAGGACGCTCAATTAAATTTGGGTTTTAGGTAAACAATGAATAATTTTTAGCATAAATACGTTCCATGCATCCACCTTAGCTTGCTGTTTCCTAAATGTGTGTGTGTATATATATATGTATATATGTATATATATGTATATATGTGTATATATGTATATATGTATATATGTGTATATATGTATATATGTGTATATATATGTATATATGTATATATATGTATATACGTATATATATATGTTTTTCGTAGGGAGTCTCGCTTTATCGCCCAGGCTGGAGTAGGTGCGATCTCAGCTCACCGCAACCTCCGCCTCCCAGGCTCAAGCGATTCTCCTGCCTCAGCCTCTTGAGTAGCTGGGATTACAGGCGGGCGCCACCATGCCTGGCTATTTTTCTTTTCTTTTCTTTTCTTTTTTCT
Source organism: Pan paniscus (assembly GCF_029289425.2). Classification (NCBI taxonomy): domain Eukaryota; kingdom Metazoa; phylum Chordata; class Mammalia; order Primates; family Hominidae; genus Pan; species Pan paniscus. The sequence continues at coordinate 53,899,851 of NC_073269.2, forward strand.
TTCTTTTTTTTTTTTTTTTGAGACGGAGTCTTTCTCTGTAGTCCAGGCTGGAGTGCAATGGCACGATCTCGGCTTACTGCAACCTCTGCCTCCTGGGTTCAAGTGATTCTCCTGCTTCAGCCTCCCAAGTAGCTGGGATTACAGGCATGCACCACCACGTCCGGCTAATTTTTGTATTTTTAGTAGAGACAGGGTTTTGCCATGTTACAGGCCAGGCTGGTCTTGAACTCCTGACCTTAGGTGATCCACCCGCCCCGGCCCCGTAAAGTGCTAAGATTACAGGTGTGAGCCACCACACCTGGCCTAATTTTTGTATTTTTAGTAGAGACAGGGTTTCACCATGTTGGCCAGGCTGCTTTTGAACTCCTGACCTCAGGTGAGCCACTGCGCCTGGCAGTCCTTCCTAAATACTAAGTTTTGTAAACTGCTGGGCGAAGCCTTAGCCTGGAAGAGTCCGGTGGCGGGACTTGACTAAGCGGAAGATGAAGGCTGGACCTGCCAGGTTAAATCTCTTTCCTCTCCAACATCTCTGGCTGATGTTCTGCATTTCTGTCCCCCAGTGGCTTGTTGTCAGAGGCTCCAAATGAAAAACTCTTCTTCGTGGACACTGGCTCCAAGGAAAAAGGTGAGGAGAGGCTTTTGTGGTGTGGAATGGCCGTTATTCGTTGTTAGTCAGTTTACGGTAGCCTCTGAGATCTGTGTTAATGATGTGGCTTGGAAGGCAAATATCTGCGGAAACAGGTCAACCTTAATATAAACAAGGGGACCTCAAATGGGCAGAAAGCAAGCTGGAGACGAACTTAGAGAAGGCAGGTTTTTCTTTTGAGATGTCAGTGATCTCCATGCACAGATAAGCTGCTGGGAGTCTGCCTTGATGAATAAGTTAGAAACACATTAAAGGATCTCTTTTTAGCTTGCAGAAAAGCAAGTCAAGGACCTGCTTAACTCAGTCCTGCCGGTTGCGGTGAGTCACGCCTGTATTCCCAGCACTTTGGGAGGCTCAGGCAGGCAGATCACTTGAGGTCAGGAGTTCGAGACCAGCCTGGCCAATATGGTGAAACCCCGTCTCTGCTAAAAATACAAAAATTAGCCAGTTGTGGTGGCGGGCACCTGTAATCCCAGCTACCTGGGAGGCTGAGGCAGGAGAATCACTTGAACCTGGGAGGTGGAGGTTGCAGTGAGCCGAGATCGCGCCGCTGAACTCCAGCCTGGGATTACTATTATTTTTTTGAGACAGTGTTGCTCTGTCATCCAGGCTGGAGTACAGTGGTGTGATCTCAGTTCAAGCGATTCTCCTGCCTCAGCCTCCCAAGTAGCTGGGACTGCAGGCTGCACAGCCTGGCTAATTTCTTTTCTTTTCTCTCTCTCTTTTTTTTTTTTTTTTTTTTTTTGAGATGGAGTTTCGAGCCCAGGCTGGAGTGCAATGGCGTGATCTCAGCTCACCGCAACCTCCACCTCCCAGGTTCAAGCGATTCTCCTGCCTCAGCCTCCTGAGTAGCTGGGGTTACAGGCATGCGCCACCATGCCCAGCTAATTTTGTATTTTTAGTAGAGATGGGGTTTCTCTATGTTGGTCAGGCTGGTCTCGAACTCCTGACCTCAGGTGATCCGCCCGCCTCGGCCTCCCAAAGTGCTGGGATTACAGGCATGAGCCACCACGCCTGGTCAAGCCTGGCTAATTTCTGTATTTTTAGTAGAGATGGGTCTTCATCATGTCAGCCAGGCTGGTCTCAAACTCCTGACCTCAGGTGATCCACCTGCCTTGGCCTCCCAAAGTGCTGGGGTTATAGGCGTGAGCCGCTGCGCCCGGCCAAGATGAGCTTTAATAGGAGTAAGAGGACTTGCTTTAGTGAGCGGGTAACACACGTCTTAACTTGCTTGCCTTAAGTTGCTAGAATGTAGGGTGGGGATCTGCTGAAACAAGATGAGGCGTGAGGGAGGGATTGCTCTGGTGAGTAATAGTGTTTACTTCAATATGTAGAAAAACAAACTAAGAACAGATGATCTGCTCTAATGAACAGCCTGGAAGCAAGTGAGGGGGTCTGCTTTAATGAGCAAGAGAGTGAGCTTGTGTGAGATCAGTCAAAGGGTGTGTTTTAATGAAAATGAGCGGACCTGGTTCAGTGACCAGATAGAGTGGAAGGAGCTGCCCTGAGGTACAGGAGACTTCGAATAGGCAGGTAAAAAGTGGTTATTAGAGTCTGGGTGCAGTGGCCTACACCTGTAAGCCCAGCGCTTTGGGAGGCCGAGGTGGGGCGGATCACTTGAGGTCAGGGGTTGGAGACCAGCCTGGGCAGCATGGTGAAACCCCGTCTCTACTAAAAATACAAAAACTAGCCGGACACGCATGTAATCCCAGCTACTGAGAAGCGCTTGAACACGGGAGGCAGAGGTTGCAGTGAGCCAAGATCATACCACTGCACTCCAGCCTGGGCGACAGAGCAAGACTCTGTCTCAAGCTGGGCATGGTGGCTCACGCTTGTAATCCCAGCACTTTGGGAGGCTGACGCGGGTGGATCACCTGAGGTCGGGAGTTTGAGACCAGCCTGACCAACATGGAGAAACCCCGTCTTTACTAAGAGTACAAAATTAGCCGAGCGTGGTGGCGCATGCCTGTAATTCCAGCTACTCAGGAGGCTGAGGCAGGATTGTTGCTTGAACCTGGGAGGCAGAGGTTGCAGTGAGCCAAGATCGCATCATTGCACTCCGCTCCAGCCTGGGCAACAAGACTCTGTCTCAAAAAAAAAAGAAAAAAAGTGGGGGGTTATTAGAGAAGTCAGCCTTGACCGAAGTGAGTTGATCTGGTGTGTGAGTGTAAAGGGTAAGTCAGTGACCTGCCTGTAATGAACAGATGGGAAAGTAGTTATCGGCGTGCTTTGGCGAGTGGGAAGCCTCCTTGTGGGGCAGGAAAGAGGCAGTTTATGGGTTCCACTTTAGTAAGGAAACACGGACAAAGATCATAGTGGTTGTAAGCAGTCAACCAGGTCAGCCCCTGTGCTTTGTGGGCCTTAAATGATGACATCTTCACAACAGCCTAGTGAGGGAGGTATCCACATCCTCATTTTGGGGGCACGGAGGAGCTAAGCCTCTTGTGTGAGGTCCCACAGTCCATGCAAGGGCGTTATTCCATTCTAGAGTGTTTTGCTGTAGAGTTACTGCTTTTAACTGTTAGGCTTTTGAAGTAAAAACCACAGGTATCTTTGTGGGAGGAAAAAGACAGTAAAAACCAGAGAACTAGAAGTTATGCTGAGAAGTGGCCGTCCTGGGTCCCAAGTCCACTTCCGTGGCCCTCCCTGGGCTTCAGTGTCAACTGATGACTTGCTTTCTTCCCTTTTTTTTTTTTTTTTTTTTTCCCCTGAGACGAGATCTCACTATGTTGCTCAGGCTGGCCTCAAACTCCTGGGCTCAAGTGATCCTCCCACCTCAGCCTCCCAGAGTGCTGGGATTACAGGCGTGAGCCACCATGCAGGGAAGAGGTTCCCTGTTTGTCTGGAAGACCCTCCTATGTGGCTGTGGGCGTGACTCTTCGTGTCCCCAGCATGGGGCCTGCCTCCTGCTGGCCCAGCACTTGGTTGTGGAGGGTCAGAGCTTGGGCACCTTGGGCCCCATCCTTAGGGGCCTCTACCTCCAGGTAGGAGCCTGGGGACCCCCAAGTCTCCTGGGGTGACTTGGGATTCAGGTCTGATGGCTCCCATGGAGGTGAATAGGGTGGGTGGTCTTTGGCAGTGGGTAGGGCTGAGGCCTTGACTTGTTCTCTTTCCCACTCTTAGGGCTGACAAAGAAGAGAACCAAAGTCCAGAAGAAGTCACTGCTTCTCAAGAAACCCCTTCGGGTTGACCTCATCCTCGAGAACACATCCAAAGTCCCTGCCCCCAAAGAGTGAGTGTCCCAGCATCCCTGGGCCGTTCTTTCCCGCCAGACTCTGGTCCTAAAGGGTTTCCGGGGCTGGGGGGTGGTAGGTGAGGGTCATTTGAAGGGTAGGGCAGGCTCAGGTTTGGGCTTCGGAGTGCAGATTGGAGGGAGGGAGTCTGGGTGCCCTGGTGCTGGGCCGAGGCAGGTGAGGAGGGGCCTGGACCCAGCTGGGGGCTTTGGGGTTGGAGAGGAGGGGCTGAGTGGGAGGCGTGTTCAGGAGGCACATCAGGTGGGTCTTGGGGCATGAGCGGGTGAGAGGGTGGACAGCTGGCCTTCCCCTGAGATGGGGATGTGGAGGAGGAGTGGGATTTCGGGTGATGTTGAGGTTGGTTTTGACGTGGTGGTGTGAGGTGCCTGGGGTATGTCCAGGACGGGGCTGTTGCTTCGTTGAGTCTGGGGCTCAGAGGGGAGGCCTAGGCTGGAGACAGACGTGGGGAGAGGAGTTCTCTGAAGAGGGGGCGGAGTGCCACCTTTTGGAGAGGGGGTGCTGAAGCTGCCTTAATGGTGGAGGAAGCCCGACGGGGAGGAGGCCCGGTTGCCGTTCAGGCTGCCACCTCACCTGCTGCACTTGTGCCCCCTCTCCCCGACCAGCGTCCTCGCCCACCAGGTCCCCAATGCCAAGAAGCTCAGGCGGAAGGAGCAGCTATGGGAGAAGCTGGCCAAGCAGGGCGAGCTGCCCCGGGAGGTGCGCAGGGCCCAGGCCCGGCTCCTCAACCCTTCCGCAGCAAGGGCCAAGCCCGGGCCCCAGGACACCGTAGAGCGGCCCTTCTACGACCTCTGGGCCTCAGACAGTGAGTGATCCTGCTGTCACCTATGAACGGGGACAGGACTGCCATGTCCAGTTTGTGTGTGTTGTGCACTGCACAAGAGTACAGTGTGAAAGGGAGTGCTTTTGTGGGTGCTTTGGTGACCTCCCAGCAGAGTCGCGCGTCCTGAAGGGGCGGCCGTTTCCCACTCGTGCTTTTCCTTTCCTGAGTTGTGAGGCTTCAGGAAAGGAAGCCTTCAGCTTTGGTCTCTTCCACTTTCTGAACCCGTCCAGACACAGTTTTGTCCTGGTGATCAAGGCCCTTGGGGTCTAGAATCAGTCCTTCCCTTGCCTGAGCTTCAGGGTCACCTTTTTGAAATGTGGAGGGATTGGGGGGAAGCCTTTGGTGCCTCTTCCATGCTGGGACTGTCCCAGCAGCTCCCCTCGCTGTATCCACAGACCCCCTGGACAGGCCGTTGGTTGGCCAGGATGAGTTTTTCCTGGAGCAGACCAAGAAGAAAGGAGTGAAGGTGAGATGTGTGGGAAGGGCATCCTGGGTGGAGGGTGAGGAGGGCCGGGAGCTGCTCTGTGTTCCTGCAGTAGAGTCTCAGTCTCAGAGCCCTTCCATCCCAGTGGCCGAGAACTCTGTGCTGGAGCCAGGTGGCTGGGATTCCTGTCCCAGCTCCAGTGCTGACTGATCCTGGGAAGGTGGTCTCACCTTTCTGCAACCTGTATCTTCCTCTAAAATGCAGATGAGGGCCGGGCATGGTGGCTCACGCCTGTAATCCCAGCACTTCGGGAGGCTGAGACAGGTGGATCACCTGAGGTCGGGAGTTTGAGCCCAGCCTGACCAACGTGGTGAAACCCTGTCTCTACTAAAAATACAAAAAAAATTAGCTGGGCTTGGTGGCACGTGCCTGTAGTCCCAGCTATTAGGGAGGCTGAGGCAGGAGAATCGCTTGAACCAGGGAGGTGGAGGTGGCAGTGAGCCGAGATCATGCCACTGCACTCCAGCCTGGGCGACAAGAGCGAAACTCTGTCTCAAAAAAAATAAAATAAAATACAGATGAAATTGTACTTAGATCATGGGCCGGTGGGGAGAATGTAAAGAGGTAGCGCATGAGAAGGTGGAGCCCGTGCTGGCAAGTGGCAGAAGTGTCACGGGTTTGAGTTTGGATTTGCAGCCTCCTTCTTCTTGAGCTGCTGGACCCCAAGTGTTAGAGCCCAGGTGCTTATAATCTCTGGGGCTCAGCCTCGTGGGTAGCAGAGGATAGGCTACTATCCTTTTTCTGAGATGGAGTCTTGCTCTGGAGTCACCTGAATGCCCCTTCAGCTCTTCCCACACCCAACCACTGGCAAGGCCTGGAGCGTCTGCCCCATGGCTGTGTCCTGGGTCACCCGCAGCCCCAACGCACGGCCTTACCCTGCCTCGGCCTTTTCTCCACAGCGGCCAGCACGCCTGCACACCAAGCCGTCCCAGGCACCCGCCGTGGAGGTGGCGCCTGCCGGAGCTTCCTACAACCCATCCTTTGAAGACCACCAGGTACACTGCCCCGTCCAGGCCTCCCTCCTCAGTGGGCTCTGCCTCTTGGTCAGGCCTTCACTCGCTTCCTCCCTGTGCTGGGAACTCCAATGACCCAGACAGCCCTGGGCCTGTCCTCAGCGGGGCTCACGGTCCAGTGCAAGAGACCTGTTCCCAGACAGTGATGGGCAGAGTGGTTGGGGCTGGGAGCCGAGACGGGGCACCTGGCTCAGCCTGGGGGGTCAGGAAGGGCTCCCGGGAGGAGGGGTCGCCTGAGCCGAGGCAGAGGCTGAGGGAGGGGTTTGCAATGGGAGGAGGGGAGTGGGTTTTCCAGGTGGTGGGAACAGCACTGCAAAGGCACAGAGTTGAGAGAGACCGTGGTGCCTTCCAGGAAGCCTGTGGGACAGAGATGAAAAAGGCTGTGGTGACACGGTGGCACACGGGCAGCCAAGTGACAGTTATATATGGGCGAGGCTAGCTCAGCAATGGGAAAGTCTAGCTGGAGCCACTGTGCATTTAGCGGGCATCTGTTGGGCACAGATGCTGTGGACAAAGGGGACAAAAACCCCTCCCTTGGCCGGGTGCGGTGCCTCACACCTGTAATCCCAGCACTTTGGGAGGCTGAGGCGGGCAGATCATTGGAGGTCAGGAGTTGGAGACCAGCCTGACCAACATGGTGAAACCCTGTCTCTACTAAATACAGAAAATTAGCAGGGCATGGCAGCGCGCATCTGTGGTCCCAACTGCTTGGGAGGCTGAGGTGGGAGGATTGCTTGAGCCCAGGAGGTCTAGGCTGCAGTGAGCTATGATCGCACCACGGCACTGCAGCCTGTGTAACAGAGCGAGACTCAAAAAACAAGCACAACCCTCCCTCGAGGAACACCCCTTCTCATGGGGTCACGTGACTGGAGAGATGCTGAGATGTTTGCGGTAGATGCAGGACGCTTGTCCGAATCGTTTTCAGCATTCATAAGAAGGAGATAGCTAGCCGGGAACAGAGGCAGCTTCCTCATCTGGTAGAGAAATGTGTCTGCGGAAAAAAGCAACAGTGTGCTCATGGTTGAAAGCGTGAGGGTGCCGCTCACTGCCATCTGTTCCTGGACCTGATGTGGGAGGGGGCGTGGAGATCAGACATTCGCTTTTAGATTTGTACAGAACTACTTCATAGAGATAAAATTCACTTAACCATACGGTCAACCTAGTTAGAGTATGTGATTCAGTGGCTTTTAGTGACCATTGTGTAACCATCCCCGCAGTCAATTTTAGAACATTTTTACTGTCCGTAAAGGAAACCTCACACATGTCAGCCATCACCCCCGCAATTGCCTGTCTCGTGTGGTCTTGGGCAGATGCCAGGCTTCCTGTCTCAGGGACTGGCCCACCCTGACCTATTCACATAAATGAAACTGTGGGCCGGGCGTGGTGGCTCACACCTGTAATCCCAGCACTTGGGGAGGCCGAGGTGGGTGGACCACCTGAGGTCAGGAGTTCAAGACCAGCCTGACCAACATGGAGAAACCCCATCTCTACTAAAATTACAGAATTAGCCGGGTATGGTGGCACATGCCTGTAATAGTAGCTACTCGGGAGGCTGAGGCAGGAGAATCGCTTGAACCCAGGAGGTGGGGGTTGTGGTGAGCTGAGATCACACCATTGCACTCCAGTCTGGGCAACAAGAGTTGCCCAAACTCTATCTCAGAAAAAAAAAATGTGAAGCGTGCAGGTCAGACTGCCTTCACAGACGTGCGGAGCAGGTGTGAGGGCGAGGGTTTGAGGTGCCGTCTGGCTCTGTGCAGGGTGGGTGTGCTGGTAGACGGGGTGTGGGGAGGAAAGCCTGGGCCGGGGCGGGATCCACGGGCACTGGATGAGGGACAGATGGGAGGTAAGAGGGTCTAGTCTCAGTGTCCCAGGAGGGGTTCAGGGACCCATCCTCACTCCCGCCCCTCAGACCCTGCTCTCAGCGGCCCACGAGGTGGAGTTGCAGCGGCAGAAGGAGGCGGAGAAGCTGGAGCGGCAGCTGGCCCTGCCTGCCACGGAGCAGGCCGCCACCCAGGTGAGCCCCGCACCTGCCCACTCCCTCCCCTCCCCGGGCCTCCTACCCACCCCTGACACTGCACCCCGCCTCCCCAGGAGTCCACATTCCAGGAGCTGTGCGAGGGGCTGCTGGAGGAGTCGGATGGTGAGGGGGAGCCAGGCCAGGGCGAGGGGCCGGAGGCTGGGGATGCCGAGGTCTGTCCCACGCCCGCCCGCCTGGCCACCACAGAGAAGAAGACGGAGCAGCAGCGGCGGCGGGAGAAGGCTGCGCACAGGCTGGTGAGCGCCTGGGCCAGCAGGGCCTGCCTCTGATGCCTCGCCCCCTTCCTTCCTTCCTCCCACCATGGGCTGCCCTGGGTGCTGCGGGCAGCCTGCACACCCCAAGCCCCGCATGTGGCCTGTGGTTTGGGCTGTTTGGGATCCTCACAGCTGAGACTCATTTCCCAGCCTCTTCCAGACAGGGCTCGGGCTGGGGTGGGACAGGGTCCCTGGCGCTTCTGTTTGAGGGGCGGGGTGGGGGGAGGTTTCTGCACCGCAGACCAGGGGAGATGGATGACAAAAGGGGCTTCAGCAAACAGCTGCTGGGAAGGCACTGGAGGGGCCGCTGATGTGACGGGGTTAGGAAGGGCCTCCGGGGACAGGCAGGTTTGCACCGGGAAGGCTCCCTGTGTAGAGAGAAGGCCTCCCTGTGTGGCCAACACCGGCCTGGGCCCTGACCCTCCCCCGTCTCCACAGCGGGTACAGCAGGCCGCGTTGCGGGCCGCCCGGCTCCGGCACCAGGAGCTGTTCCGGCTGCGCGGGATCAAGGCCCAGGTGGCCCTGAGGCTGGCGGAGCTGGCACGGCGGCGGAGGCAGCGGCAGGCGCGGCGGGAGGCCGAGGCTGACAAGCCCCGAAGGCTGGGGCGGCTCAAGTGAGAACCAGGCCGGGGGTTCTGGGAGAGGCTGGGGAGGGGGCCAGGTCCCAGGTCCTGACACCTTCCTGCCTTTGTTCAGGAACTGCCCACCCGCCCCCATCGGGAGACCACCTCTTCCCCCACAAAACCCCACATTCTCAGAGGCCCCTTCTTCTCCAGGAGGGGGCTTTGGACTGGGTGTCCTGGGCCCCGCGGGGGTGGTATTTCTGAACACCCGCCCTGTTCTGCAGGTACCAGGCACCTGACATCGACGTGCAGCTGAGCTCGGAGCTGACAGACTCGCTCAGGACCCTGAAGGTGCTCATTGTGTCCTGCCGTGGAGCCCCGTGCCCAGTGATGACACCATCCTTGCTCCCCGTGCCCCCCAGGGGCTATGGGCGACACCATGGCTGCCCCTGGGCTGGGCCAGTGGGGCCAATGCCCAGGGGCTGAGGGCACGGGATGCTGGGATGAGATCCCAGGGTGAGGGGCCAGGCTAAGGTTTGAGTCTGGGACCCTAAGAAGGCCTTTCCTTCCAGCTGGTCCCTGTTGCAGTCCCGGTCACCTTTAGGACTAGAGGGACCTTCCTGAAGCTCAGAACCAACCCTGTCCCTCCCCTGCTCAGAACCTGCTGTGGCTCCCCAGTGCCCCTGAGGAAGCCCAGCTCCTCTGTCAGCCACACACCTGGGCTGACCCGGCCGTGGGGCTCCAGCCAGCTGTGCTCATGAGTGGACTGTGCCTTCTCCCTCTGATCCAGCCTTTGCCCTTACTGTCCCCTTTTCTATGTCATCACCAGCCCACTTCCCGTGACTCCTCTAAGCCCAGCTTAGAGATGGCCATAGGTTGGTGGCTGTCATCCCAACACTGAGCCCCAGCAGCTGCGGGCCAGGCTGAGTCCCTGGTGCCCACAGGCTGCCCTGGGGAGACTGCATGGGGCTGAGCCCTGCCAGGACCCCGAGGAGAGGTCCAGGCCCTTGGGCTTCTGCCAGGCCCTGCTGAGGCCTCCCTCTCTGTCCTGCAGCCCGAGGGCAACATCCTTCGAGACCGGTTCAAGAGCTTCCAGAGGAGGAATATGATCGAGCCTCGAGAGAGAGCCAAGTAAGGGGCAGCCGGGGCTGCTGTGGGGCGAGGGCATCTGGGATTGGCCCCGGGCACTGATTGCTCCATTGTCCCTGCTCCAGGTTCAAACGCAAGTACAAGGTGAAGCTGGTGGAGAAGCGGGCGTTCCGCGAGATCCAGTGAGTCCACCCGGCTTCGGTGCAAGGAAGGGAGCCCTTCTCCCACCCCGTGGTGCCCACCGAGTCCCAGGGCCCCTCCCAGAGTGTGGCTAGTGGCTGAGCCACACCCCCTCGGCCATGCCCAGAAGAGGCCCTGAAACCAGAGCGGGGTTGGGAGGGTCCCCAAAGGGAAACTGAAAGGCGGGGGGTGTCAGGTCGGCAGGGGGTATGGGGCACCCTCTCACCCACCCTCAGCTCCTCTCCTCTGTCCCCAGGTTGTAGCTGCCATCAGATGCCGGAGACTCGCCCTTCAATAAAAAATCCCTTCTAGCTAATCAGTGGGCTCCACGTGTGGCTTGTGTGCCTCCTGCGGGCGGCTGCTACCGGGTGCAGACTCTGCGTGTCCCCCCATGGCGCACAAGCATGTAGATGCCAGAACTCACCGCCAGAGCCTGGTGAGGGCCTAGGGTGTGTCTGAAGGGGTCGTCAGCCGACTGGATCATGGTCTGTCCAATAGCTGTGAAGCTGGCAGCCCTTCCAAGCCTGGGCAGATCCTAAAAAGACAGCAGGCAGAGGGCGCAGGGCTTATGGCCTGGCCGGAGGTGGGAGGTGAAGCAGAGGGCACAGGGCTTATGGCCTGGCCGGAGGTGGGAGGTGAAGAAGAGGGCGCAGGGCTTATGGCCTGTCTGGAGGTGGGAGGTGAAGCAGAGGTGAGGAGGAGGTTCCCCCACTGGATTCCGACTTGGAGAATAGCCCAGTTCCTTCTGCTGTGGGTGACATAGCAGCTCTCGCCACACTGATAGAAGGAGTGGTGGCAGCTGACCTCTGCCGATAGAACACCTGCTATCGGGTTTAAGCAGGTGGATTCACTCACTGAACTCACAGCGGCCTAACCAATGAGGGCTGTACTTATTCCCATTTTAAAGGTGAGGAAATAGGGCTGGGCACAGTGGTTCACTCCTGTAATCCCATCACTTTGGGAGGCTGAGGCGGGCAGATCACTTGAGCCCAGGAGTTTGAGACCAGCCTGGGCAACATAGCCATACCCTATCTCTACCAAAAATTAGCCGGTTATGGTGGGATGCAGCTATGGTCGCAGCTACTGGGGAGGCTGAGGTGGGAGGATCAGCTGAGCTTGGGAGGTGGAAGCTGCAGTGAGCCATGATCACGCCATTGCACTGCAGGCTGGGTGACAGAGGGAGACCTGTATCAAAAACTTAAGTAACAAAGGTGAGGAAACAGAGACACATAAAATGAGGTAATTTTCCTCCCTTCTGTGCCTATTTTGAAAACATGTTTTTAAAATCTTTACAAGAAACGAAAAACTTATCCTCACTGTAAATCATTGTCAAAACGTGTCTGTCACTGTTGACCTTTGCCCTCCAGTCACATCCACGCCCCTGTTCTGGAGCTGCCTGTCAAGCAGTCACTGCAGTGTGGTTTGAGTGATTATGTTCCCTGTGTGATTCTATTAAATTACATAATCGATTAGCCAGGCATGGTGGTGTGCACCTGTAGTCCCAGCTCCTGGGGAGGCTGAGGTAGGAGAATCGCTTGAGCCTGGGAGGTGGAGGCTACAGTGAGCTGAGATTGCGCCACTGCAGTCTCTCCTGGATGACAAAGAGGACCCTGTCTCAACCCCCCCACCCCCCAAAAAACTAACGTAAATTTCACGCATGTACTTGTGAGGATAGAATTTTTTTTTTTTTTTTTTTTTGGTGTCTTAGGATCACACTGTGCGTGATTCTGCAGCTTGCTGTCAGTGCATCTTGGAGGTAATTCTGTGTCTGTACAGAACTGCTTCCTTCTGTTTTGTGGCTGTGTGGAATCCCATTACGAGGGTGTGCCTTGTGTTTCTTAACCAGGCCAGTGTGGCTCCTCCTAATGAAACCGAAACAATGTCTTTGTCCACGTGCCTTTTTACTTGTGTCTGTAGTTAAGTACCTGGAAGTGAATCTTGGCTGAAGGATACATGTATCTGTAACAGGTCATTTGATAGGTTCAACCCAATTGGTCTCCAAAGGGGCTGTGCTGATTTTTACTCTCTGGTAGCATAGGAGGAGCCTGCCTGTTGCCGTGTAGCTTTGCAACGGTGCAATTCCACTATTTTTATTTGATTGTGTCTGGTTACCAGTGAGGTTGAACTTTTTTTTTTTTTTTTTTGAGGTAGGGTTCCCCGGGTGGGAGTGCAATGGTGCAATCCCAGCTTCTTGGCTCACTGCAGCCTTGACCTCCTGGGCTCAAGTGATCCTCCCACCTCAGTCCCCCCAAGTAGCTGGGATTACAGGCACATGCCACCATGCCTGGCTACTTTAGTATTTTTATTGAAGATGGGGATTTGCCATGCTGCCCAGGCTGGCCTCAAACTCCTGACCTCAAGCGATCCACCCACCTTGGCTTCCCAAAGTGCTGGGACTACAGGCATGAGCCACTGTACCTGTCTTAAACATCTCCTTATATGATTGCTGACCATTCATTCATATTCCTCTTCTGTGTTGGTACAAACCTTTTGACCATTTTTCTCCTGTGCTGTTTGTCATTTTCTTGTTTATTTGTAGTAGCTCTTTATTTATTGTGGACCCACAGTCTGTCATACATGTCGCAAACATTTCCCCTAGGCTGCTTTTGACTTTTGACTTTGTATGTGGTGTCTTTTGTCAGGAAGGAAGGGTTCAGTGTTACGTTTTCTGTTGGTCTTTCTCCGTTTTATACTATGGCCTTTGGGAAAGCTTCTCTAGGACAAAATGTTTATAAAAATAGAGCAGGCAGTTTATAAAAGAAATGAGTGAGGCTGGGCATGGTGGCTCATGCCTGTAATCCCAGCACTTTGGGAGGCTGAGGCGGGTGGATCACCTGAGGTCAGGAGTTCAAGACCAGCCTGACCAACATGGAGAAACCCCGTCTCTACTAAAAGTACTAAAAAATTAGCCGGGTGTGGTGGCGTGTGCTGGTAGTCCCAGCTACTTGGGGGGCTGAGGCCGGAGAATTGTTTGAACCCGGGAGGTGGAGGTTGCAGTCAGCCGAGATAGTGCCACTGTACTCCAGCCTGGGCGACAGAGTGAGACTCCATCTCAAAAAATAATTAAATTAAATAAATAAATAAAATAGAAGGGAGAGACTTACGTCAGAACTTCCCACCTCCCCACCACATGCCACAGAACAAGGCTTTAAGGAGCTATTTCTGCTGTTCTTTCCCCTCCCATATTAAATAAAAAGGGGTGTTCTGCAGGTAGGAAAACAGCTGTGTGTGTGTGTGTTGGGGGCGGCGGGGGGTGGATGTGTGGACAATAGAGCAGTAGGGAGAGGTAAAAATGAGGCCGGGCATAGTGGCTCACACCTGTAATCCCAGCACTTTGGGAGGTGGAGGTGGGTGGATCACCTGAGGTCAGGAGTTCGAGACCAGCCTGGCCAACATGGCGAAACTCCATCTCTCCTAAAAAATATAAAAATTAGCTGGGTATGGTGGCACGCACCTATAGTCCCAGCTACTTGGGAGGCTGAGGCAGCAGAATCACTTGAACCTGGGAGACGGAGGTTGCAGTGAGCTGAGACCGCACCACTGCACTCCAGCCTGGGCAACAAGAGTGAAACTCCATCTCAGGAAAAAAAGAAAAAGAAACACCGTCTATCAAGGAGGCCAGCCTCTGACCCAGTGACTCTGCTCAGGGGTGACTGAAGGAAACTGCTGGAAATGGGGAGGAAGCTCTTAACGCCCGGAGATGGCGATTGGGGCGTCAGGCACATTCCTGGATACCCAGGGGTGAGGGTGGTCACAGCCAATCAAGGACAAACTCTGTGGCCTGGACACTTAGTGTCCTCAGGAAGTCCTTGGTATTTAATTGCCTGGGAAAATGTGTCTGTTTCCGTGTGTGAAATGGGGGGTCCACAGCAAAGGTGTTTGTGTGTGTTTGCAGAGAAATGACATTTCACATCCGAATTTTATGTCAGAAGCCTAAAAGTACAGAATTCAGTTGGGCGCAGTGGCTCACGCCTGTAATCTTGTCACTTTGGGAGGCCCAGGCAGGAGGATTGCTTGAGGCCAGGAATTGGAGACCACCCTGGGCAACACAGCGATACTCCATCTCTAGAAAAGCATTTTTTAGGCCGGTGCAGTGGCACTTGTAATCCTAGCACTTTAGGAGGTTGAGGTGGGTGGATTGCTTGAGTCCAGGAGTTCAAGACCAGCCTGGGCACCATGGCAAAATCCCACTGGTTTCTACAAAAGATGGAAAAAATTAGCCAGGTATGGTGGTGTGTGCCATGTAGTCCCAGCTACTCAGGTGGCTGAGGTGGGATGATCAGCTGAGCTTTGGAGGTTGAGGTTGCAGGGAGCCAAAATCTACTGCATTTCAGCCTGGGTGACACAGTGAGACCCTGTCTCAAAAAAAAAAGTTTTAAATTATTTAGTCATGGTGTTGTGCTCCTGTAGTCCTTGCTACTCAGGAGGCTGAGGCTGGAGCCCAGGAGGTGGAGGCTGCAGCATAGTATAATGATGCCACTGTGCTTCATCCTGGGTGACAGCGAGACTAAAACAAAATACAGAACTCTGGCTAACAATTTACAAGCCGAATTTCACTAATGTCTGCAGTTTCCTTTGAAAAATGTAAAACAGGCCTGGCGCGGTGGCTCATGCCTGTAATCCCAGCACTTTGGGAGGCAGGCGGATCACCTGAGGGTCAGGAGTTTGAGACCAGCCCGGCCAACATGGTGAAACCCCATCTCTACTAAAAATAGCAAAAGTTAGCTGGGTGTAGTGGCAGGGCGTCTGTAATCCCAGCTACTTGGGAGGCTGAGGCAGGAGAATTACTTGAACCCCGGAGGCGGAGGTTGCAGTGAGCTGAGATCATGCCATTATACTCCAGCCTGGGCAACAAGAGTGAAACTCTGTCTCAAAAAAAGAAAAAGAAAAAAAAAAAAGTAAAACAAGGTGGATTAATGAACAGATGCCCCATTAAACAAAAGCACTGAAATGTTAAGGGTAGAATCTAGGTGGTGGGGTATAGGGGTATGCACAGAAAAATTCCCTTGACTTTAACTGAAAGTGTCCTAATAGGGAAATGGCACATTGGGGTTTCGGGGCCATGTAATGGCACAGGTTTCTATCATGGCCCTGCACCTGCTTTTGAGTCTGTAACTTGGTATTATTTTTTCTAAAGCGGGTCCTCCAGATTATAAAAGCCTCAGGCATCAGCCAGGTGCAGTGACTCACACCTGTAATCCCAGCATTTTGGGAGGCTGAGGTGGGTGGATCACCTGAGGTCAGGAATTCGAGACCAGCCTGGACAACATGGTGAAACCCCATCTCTACTAAAAACACAAAAATTACCCAGGTGTGGTGGCAGGTGCCTGTAATCCCAGCTACTCAGGAGGCTGAGGCAGGAGAATGGCTTGAACCCAGGAGGCAGAGATTGCAGTGAGCCGAGATCATACCATTGCACTCCAGCCTGGGCAACAGAGTGACACTCCATCTCAAAAACAAAACAAAAAGCTTGTGGCATGGGTATGACTTTGCTTTTTAAAAGGATGGAGACCAGAGGAATGTAGTGGCTTGCTCCTGTCATCCCAGCCCTTCAGGAGGCTGAGTTGGGAGGATTGCTTGAGGCCAGGAGTGAGACCAGCCTGGGCAACATAGCAAGACCCCATCTCTAAAAGAAAAAAAAATTAGCTGGGCATAATGGCATGTGCCCATAGTCTCAGCTACTCAGGAGGCTGAGGTGGGAGGATCTCTTGAGTCCAGGAGTTTGAGGCTGCAGTAAACTATGATCGTGCCACTACACTCTAGCCTGGGCAACAGAGTGAGACCCTGTCTCTTTTTTTTTCTTTTTGAGTCTCGCTCTGTCACCCAGGCTGGAGTGCAATGATGCGATCCCGGCTCACTGTAATCTCCGCCACCCTTTCTCTTTAAAAAACAAAAACAAAACCAAAAAAAAAAAAACCATGGAGACCATCTGTAGGCAGCAGTACGGGGTTGTGAAGAGCATGGTGGAGTCTGTGTCCTGATTTCAGACCGGCTCTGTTATATACTGGCTGTGTGATGTTGTGCAGGTTACTCAACCTCTCTGTGCCTCAGTGTCATGTCTGTAAAACAGACATAACAATAGTGCTTATCTTGCTGTGGGTTATTACAAGGATGAGTGAGTCTGCACGGAAAGCGATCGGAACAGGCCCTGGCACAGGGGAAGCTCTAGGTGAGCATTTGCTGTTATAACAATGTTAGGGTGGGGGAAGATGATTTTAAAAAGATGCAGAAACTTGCAATTTGTGCCAGAGGCTCCTCCCAAATGCTCTGACCCTTTGACGCAGTGATTGCACGCTTGGGAACGTGGCCTACAGAAACAGCCGGAAGTTGGGGAAGAGCATTTTGCACAGGCCGGTCCTTGAGAACGTTCTGCAGAATGGGAGGAAACGTGGTCATGGACATGGGGCGGGCCCTGGCCACATGGACGCCACCTCTGTGGCCATTAACTGAGGGGTCGGAAGTGCCTGCAGCCACTGGGAGGTGTTTGTGTTTGGATACTTTGTGGGAAAAAGCAAACAGGTTCTGCTGCCGTCCACACTGGCGTTCATCAGACAAACCCCCATGCCAAAAGTCTCTTGAGTGGGAGGATTTCAGAGGACTCCTTCTTACTCTTTTTTCCAGCATTTCCAATTTTTTTTTTTTTTTTTGAGAAAGGGTCTCATTCTGGAGCACAGTGGCTCTGTCTCAGCTCACTGCAGCCTCAACCTCCTGGGCTTAAGTGATCCCCTAAACTCAGCCTCCTGAGTAGCTGAGACTTACAGGCCCACGCCACCATGCCTGGCTAATTTTTTTCTTTTTGTATTTTTAGTAGAGACAGGGTTTTGCCATGTTGCCCAGGCTGGTCTCAAACTCCTGACCCCAAGTGATCCACCCACCTCGGCCTCCCAAAGTGCTGAGATTACAGGTGTGAGCCATTGAGCCAGGCCCCAAATTTTCTGTAATGGAGCAAACTTGAAAAAAAAGGAATCGACAGGATTCTTCCTTTGTTTTTCTTTTTGAGATAGAATCTTGCTCTGTCTCCCAGGCTGGAGTGCAGTGGCACCATCTCGGCTCACTGCAACCTCTGCCTCCCGGGTTCAAGCGATTCTCCTGCCTTAGCTTCCCGAGTAGCTGGGATTATAGGCATGTGTCACCACGCCTGGCTAATTTTTGTCTTTTTGGTAGAGACTGGGTTTTGCCATGTTGGCCAGGCTGTTCTCGAACTCCTGACCTCAGGTGATCTACCCGCCTCGGCCTCCCAGAGTGCTGGGATTACAGGTGTGAGCCACCACGCCCTGCCTGGCGGATTTTTATTTTCTTCCTTAGATCTGCTTTTCTGTGTCCTCTCCACGTGCTCCCACGCTCTTCGTGGTGGTGGGTGCTGGGTGGGCAGGGCTGACCTCCCTCCATCCTTTCATCAGAGGTTAGAAGCAACATCTGTATTTCCCAGACACCTCAGCAGCTGGGATTCTGGATGAGAATTCGGTGCCAACAATTAGAGACACCCTGTGAGGCGCGGACGGCAGGAGTGATCCCGGAATTGCAGCTGGACCTGGCGTCCTTGAACCGAGCAGTTCCAGCAGCGGAACCGGAGACAGCAGTGCCCCTGCTGGGTCAGTTCAGTGCTGTCCTGGGTGTCATTTCTGAGGGCTTGGCCTAGAGCTGCTGCTTCCGCTTCCCATGATTTTTTTTTTTTTTGAGATGGAGTCTCGCTCTGTCACCCAGGCTGGAGTGCAGTGGCGCGATCTCAGCTCACTGCAAGCTCTGCCTCCCTGGTTCACGCCATTCTGCCTCAGCCTCCCGAGTAGCTGGGACCACAGGCGCCCGCCACCGCACCCGGCTAATTTTTTCAATTTTTTTTAGTAGAGACAGGGTTTTACTGTGTTAGCCAGGATGGTCTCGATTTCCTGACCTCGTGATCCGCCCGCCTCGGCCTCCCAAAGTGCTGGGATTACAGGTGTGAGCCACCGCGCCCGGCCAGCTTCCCATGATTTTGTAAGCACTCAATTCCCTGTAAGATACCTGGAGTGGTTTCTATTTAGGTGCTAGAGACAATCATGCATTGCAGTTTTTTTTTTTTTTTTTTTTTTTTTTGAGACAGGGTCTTGCTCTGTTGCCCAGGCTGGAGTGCAGTGGTGTGATCATGGTTCACTGCAAGCTCCACCTCCCCAGGCTCCGGTGATCCCCCCACCTCAGCCTCCCAAGTAGCTGGGACCACAGGTGCATGCCATTATGCCTGGCTAATTTTTGTTATTTTAGTGGAGATGGGGTCTCCCCATCTTGCCCAGGCTGGTCTCAAACTCCTAGACTCAAGTGATCCTCTTGCCTCAGCCTCCCAAGGACGGAATTAAAGGCATGAGCCATCTTGCTCAGACTCCTGTCTCTATTTAAAAAAAAAAAAAAAAAAAGGCTGGGCGTGGTGGCTCACGCTCACGCTCACGCCTGTAATCCCAGCACTTTGGGAGGCTGAGGGGGGTGGATCACTTGAGGTCAGAGGACTCCTGGCCAACATGGTGAAACCCTGCCTCTATTAAAAATACAAAAATTAGCTGGACATGGTGGTGGGCGCCCGTAATCCCAGCTGCTCAGGAGGCTGAGGCAGGAGAATCACTTGAACGCGGGAGGCAGAGGTTGCAGTGAGCTGAGATCCCACCACTGCACTCCAGCCTGGGGGACAAAGCGAGACTCTGTCTCAAAAAAGAAAAAAGAAAAAAAAAAATCCATGTTAATGGGTAGACACAACTCAGGTGAGAGTAGGTTTTGGGGCAGAGAAATTCAGATGAGGCTTTGGCTGGATTAGGCCTGAGCTTCCTGTTTGGCTTGTGAACGGCGATGTTGCTGAGCTGGCGGACACAGGAACCAGAGCTCTGGGGACCTGGCAGGGAGAGATGTGTGGTCAGCGTGTGGGTTTGTGGCATTTGAGGCAGTGGGACTGGGTAGGAGTTGCACGTAGACCAAAGGTGACAGTTGAAAGGCAGGGAGGTCTGGGGGAAGGAGAAAAAGGTGGGGGGTGGGGACCAGCACAGGGCACTGAGCAGAGGTGGCGGGGAGGGTGTGGGAGAGAATCGGGGCTGCGGATGAGCTACTCCCCAGCCTGCCCACACAAGGCTGGAAGGCACCCTAGGAGGGTCAGCCAGGAGGCCGGGGCAGGGTATCCATTGCTGAGAACTGCCCGGGGAGGGGGTGTTCAGGTCTGGGAGCAACCTCATAGCACCACCGTGGTCCTGCGTGATCAATAATGCCCCCACTCCCTGATCCTGTGTGACCATCAAATGCAGGGTCGCCCAAGTTCAAGGAGAATCTGGACGTGGGAGACAGTGGCCGCCAGGAGGCGCCTTGAGCCTGTGCCAGGAACCAGACAGTCTGGGAGGTCCCAAGCGGCCCTAACTCTCCTGTCACTCCTGCTCAGGATCCCTCAAGGGGTCACACTGCAGCAGGCAGGGTGACAGCTAGACCCTGGGAGGGCCAGCGGGTTAGTGCTGTTTTCTGAATGGGCAGGAGCAGGTCCGTGGAGACCGCTTCCTAGGTCTGTCCAGGCGGCCTTCTGGAGGTCTAGGGGCTGTGGCTTGGGGGTCAGTTGATGAGACTTGAGCGGCTCACACTGGTTACAAAGCCCTCCACACTGGCCCTGACCAGGACTGCGGCCCATTGGAGTTGGGGAGTGGGAGCCAGCAGGGGTTCCTGACCTGGAGAGTGGGAGACGGGGGGTTTAAGGTAGAGGGTGAGTGGGAGGGAAGGGTGTGGATTCTGGCAGTGGGCCTGGAGGCGGACAGGGGTCCCTGGCCATTAGGGCCATGTGTCTGCCATGGTGGGGGCAGGGCGAGAAGTTGCTGAGACAGATCTGTCAAACCCTTGCTGCTTTTCAGTGAGCAAGGGTGTCAGGCTTCACCCCTAACAACCACCCACCTGTCTTTTCTCCCATTGCCAGTCTGGGACCTTACCTAGAACCCCTAGGGGCTGCAGGAATATTTCCCCCTCCAGGGACAGAATTTCAGGGTGTCACATATCCCAAAGCTGTGATGGTCTAGGATTCCACATAGAGGTTCTGGGCTTCCAGTCCTGTGAGTCACCAGAGGTAGTAGGGAACCTAAGGAAGGAGAGACAGGAGATAGAGGGAGACAGACTCAGGGAGATGACGTCAGAACATCTGGATCCAGCTGTGCCTGAAGCCCTCCCTCAGGCTTTTCAATTACAGGAGCGAAGTGCTTAAGCCAGTCACAACTCGGCTTCAGACACTTATGAGCAGAACTTACCTGAAACATGCCCTGATGTCCCCTCCCCCATCTCAGCTGCTTTCCCCAGGCTTCGCTTCTGCCCCTGTCACTGGCGGGAGTCCATCCAAACCTTGAGTCTGGCGTTCAAGTCTGGCCGCCTCACCCCTCCTCTTGTTGGCACATCAGCCTTGGGCCCCTCTCCCTGGCCCACTGGATTCCTGCCCCTTTGTCCTCAAGCCCCTCTACTCCAGAAAGTCAGCCTGAATTGCACCCTTCTCCCCACCCCACCCACATGAAGTAGAATCAAGAGCAATACCGGGCTCCCCACCTAAAAGCTGGGGGGTTGGTTTCAAGTCTTCTCAGTCCGATTATTCCCATCTGAACTCCATGAACAGGGAACTACAGCTTCTCTCTGACATCCTAAACATCTTTAACTATTAGGGGTAATGTGAACCTTGTATGCAGAAGGTGCTTAATCAACGCCTGCTGATGCAGGTGATACAGGGCATTGGTTAGTAGCATGGACTCTGGAGCCAAGCTCCTGGAATCACATCTTGGCTCCATCCCTTACCAGCTGTGTGTCTTTGAGGAAGTTAACCTCTCTGAGCCTCCAGAGAGATAATACTAATGTCTGTCGTTAAATAAGGTAATACCTATTCTTTATTTATGCTGTAAATGCTGACAGCAGTGCCCAGCACATTGCCAAGTGCTGTGTGATTTTTACTATATAAGGAGCTCAGAAGAAAAGGAAAGAAAAAGGACCACAATCAATTCCTTTTCTTTTCTTTTTTTTTTTTTTTTTTTTGAGACGGAGTCTTGCTCTGTCACCCAGGCTGGAGTGCAGTGGCGTGATCTCTGCTCACTGCAATCTCCACCTCCCAGGTTCAACTGATTCTCCTGCCTCAGCCTCTGGAGTAGCTGGGATTACAGGCGCCCGCCACCACGCCTGGCTAATTTTTCTATTTTTAGTAGAGACAGGGTTTCACCCTGTTGGCCAGGCTGGTCCCAAACTCTTGGCCTCAAGTGATAGGCCCGTCTCAGCCTCCCAAAGTGCTGGGATTACAGGTGTGAACCATGGCACCTGGCCAGTAGAGTCTAGATTTAACTCCCAGTTTATAGAATATACTAGGGACAGAGGAGCATGTTAGATGACACCACAGAGTGAAACCAGTCAAATCTAGACAGTAGGAAACCCAATCAACCTGGTTTCTTCAACAAATGAATGTCATTTAAAAAACTGAGTGATTGGCTGGGCACAGAGGCTCACGCCTGTAATCCCAGCACTTTGAGAGGCCAAGGCGGGTGGATCACGAGGTCAGGAATTCGAGACCAGCCTGGCCAATGTGGTAAAACTCTGTCTGTACTAAAAATACAAAAATTAGCCAGGTGTGGTGGCATGTGCCTGTAGTCCCAGCTATTTGGGAGGCTGAGGGAGGCTGAGGCAGAAGAATCACTTGAACCCGGGCAGCAGAGGTTGCAGTGAGCCAAGATCATGCCACTGCACTCCAGCCTGGGTGACAGAGCGAGACTCTGTCTCCAAAAAAACAACCAACCAAAAAACTGAGTGATTACTTCCACGTCAAGACACAGATATTGAGGAGGGTAGAAGGCACTGCCGTGACTAGACTGGAATCCAGGCCATCTGAAGCCCCAGGTGGACAGAGATGCTCTGGTTACCTGGACATCCTGAATTCCAGAATTCCAGCAGGTGTCTACTTAGGGCTGCCACCTCCTTGCAGTTGATTTTTGGAGCCTCTTGTTGCCTCTGGCTTGAAGGCCCAGCTGTCTTTCTAGGTGTTTTCCCAGTGGGCATGGAGCTGCAGCGTGGCTGCTGGGAGCAGCACCATGTCTCCCTGCCCACTAGCTGGAGCTCCAGCTAGATGTGAACCACCAGGCAGGCGCAGTTGCTGCTGGTGTCCAGGGAGCATTGAACAGCAGGAGGGACTGAGGGTAGTAGGAGAGAGGAGAAAGAAGGTGGGTGTGAAGGACAGGATGTCATATCAGTGGTCTTCCTTCTTGGAGGAAACCTCACCTGGCTAGACTCCTGTCCACTCACCTACTTGCCCATCAACCCATTTATCCACCCAACTGCCCACCCATCTGTCCACTCATCCATCCATCCATTTATTCATCCATCCATCCATCCATCCACTTATTCATCCAGCCACTCATAATCCACTATTCATCCACTCATCCATTCACTAATCCACTCATCCATCCATCCATCCATTTATTCATTCATCCATCCATCCACTCATCCATCCATCCATGGGCAACCATCATCAATGGCTGCTAAAACCATTTGGTTTAGGCCGGGCTTGGTGGCTCACGCTTGTAATCCCAGCACTTTGGGAAGCTGAGGCGGGCAGATCACTTGAGGTCAGGAGTTTGAGACCAGCCTAACATGGTGAAACCCCATCTCTACTAAAAATACAAAAATTAGCCGGGCGTAGTGGCGGGCACCTGTAATCCTAGCTACTTGGGAGGCTGAGACGGGAGAATCGCTTGAACCCAGGAGGCGGAAGTTGCAGTGAGCTGAGATCACGCCATTGCACTCCAGCCTGGGCAACAGAGCGAGACTCCGTCCCAAAAAAAAAAAAAAATCATTAGGTTTAGCATCCACTCATCCATCCATCCATCCATCCATCCACTCATCCATCCAGTTATTCATGCACTCATCCACTTGTGTATCCGTTGATCCATCCATCAATCATCCATCCATCCATCATCTATCCATCCATCCATCCATCCATTCATCCATCCATCCATCCATCATCCATCAATCATCCATCCATCATCCATCCATCCATCCATCCATCATCCATCCATCCATCCATCCATCCATCCATCATCCATCCATCCACCCGCATAGACATAATGTCAAGGGAAAGAATCCAGACATAAAGAGTACACAGTATGTGATTACGTTTATATGAAGTTTGAGAACAGGCCAAACTGATCTATGGTGAAATAAGTCAGGCCAGTGGTGACCCTTATGAGGGAATTAACTGGGAGGATGCGTGAGAAAAACTTGGGGAACCGGAAATGATCCATATCTTGATCTGGGGTGGTTAAATGATATTATACATATGGAAAATTCACTGATCTGTACATCTGAAGATTTATGTAAAAAATGTATTTTTAAAAGAAGGCCGGGCGCGGTGGCTCACGCCTGTAATCCCAGCACTTTGGGAGGCCGAGGCGGGCGGATCACGAGGTCAGGAGATCGAGACCATCCTGGCTAACACGGTGAAACCCCGTCTCTACTAAAGATACAAAAAATTAGCCGGGCGCGGTGGCGGGCGCCTGTAGTCCCAGCTACTCGGGAGGCTGAGGCAGGAGAATGGCATGAACCCGGGAGGCGGAGCTTGCAGTGAGCCGAGATCGCGCCACTGCACTCCAGCCCAGGCGACAGAGCGAGACTCCGTCTCAAAAAAAAAAAAAAAAAAAAGAAAAAAGACCTCACTGAGAAGGTGGCATTTGAGGAAGTACCCATGTCACCTGCACCGCAGAATGCTCCCAGACACCTGCAGATACCGTATACCTTTGTGTAGCCAGCACACAAATAACGGGATGGCTACTTTGAGTACCGTATTGACCAGAATAAATTATACCAGATTCCTGCCTCGCACCATATGCATTTGTATTGTGGTACCCTATGTTCCTGGCAAACTGAAGAGGCCTGACGGGAACTCAGTGGGTCTTTGGAAAATTCTGCACCCAGTGGAAGAAGAGCCTATAAGCCCTACTTAAAAAAAAATTTAAATCTGAAATATGCCTTTTCCCTTTAAGGATGTACAAAGGCTTATTTGAGCAGGAAATTAAACAGACACCCCCTCCCCACCAACATGCCTGAATTCCAAGCACCTGGTGCTGGCCCAGAGAGAGAGAGAGGAGTTATCGCAGGGAGAGTGAGATAAGAATTTCCTTGGTTGGTGCTAACAAATGACTGAGTTTGCTTTCCTGTTTCACATATGGTTTTTACATGATTTAATTGTTTTAAATGTTTGTGAACATTCAGATAAGTGCCATGTGGTTTTTTTGTTGTTGTTGTTGAGACAGAATCTCGCTCTGTCACCCAGGCTGGAGTGCAGTGGCGCGATCTCGACTCACTGAAACCTCCGCCTCCCAGGTTCAAGCAATTCTTCTGCCTCAGCCTCGCCTTGTGGTTTTATAGATGGTTTTTGTGAAAATGAATAATGTTCGAAATTGTATTCATTAATATAAGCGACTCAACAGTAAGGTGTTTTTTTTTTTTTTTTTTTTTTGAGACAGAGTCTTGCTGTTGTCGCCCAGGCTGGAGTGCAGTGGCACAATCTCAGTTCACTGCAACCTCCGCCTTCGGGTTCAAGCCATTCTCGTGCCTCAGCTTCCCTAGTAGCTGGGATTACAGGCATACACCACCACGCCTAGCTAATTTTTGTATTTTTAGTAGAGACAGGGTTTCACCATGTTGGCCAGGCTGGTCTCGAACTCCTGACCTCAGGTGATCCACCCACCTTAGTCTCCCAAAGTGCTGGGATTACAGGCCTGAACCACTGCATTCAGCCAACAGTAAACTTACTAAATATTTTCCTAAAGATGCATTTATCTGACAAGGATTTGAGTGCTTGTCACGTGCCACTCATTGTTTAGTTTCTGGGCACATACCAGGAAAGAGAACCAAAAAGAAAAACTCGAGGTGCACATTCCAGTAGGGAGAGATGGATACAGAACATGAAAAAATCATGCTTAGGCTGGGCGTGGTGGCTCATGCCTGTAATTCCAGCATTTTGGGAGGCCAAGGCTGGTGGATCACGTGAGCCCAGGAATTTGACGCTGGCCTGGGCAACATAGTGAGACTCCATCTCTATGAAAAAAATACAAAAATTAGCCAGGCATGGTGATGTGCACCTGTAGTCTCAGCTACCTGGGAGGCTGAGTTGGAAGGATCACCTGAGCCCAGGAGGTCAAGGCTGCAGTGAGCCATGATCATGTGACTGCACTCCAGTCTGGGCAACAGAGCAAGACTCTGTCTCAAAAAAAAAAAAACCAAAATCATTATTGGTAAGATACATAGAATGTCAGAGGTGACGAGTGCCATGAGGAAGAGGGGGCACAGAATGTTGGGGGAGGGGTTGCAGTTTTAAATAGGATGTCAGGGGAGGTCACAATGAAAAGTGACATTTTGGCCAGGCATGGTGGCTCACGCCTGTAATCCCAGCACTTGGTGGGAGGCTGAGGCGGGCAGATCATCTGAGGTCAGGAGTTCGAGACCAGCCTGGCCAACATGGTGAAACCCCGTCTCTACTTTTATAAAAATTAGCTGAGTGTGGTGGCAGGCACCTGTAATCGCAGATACTAAGGCGGCTGAGGCAGGAGAATCGCTTGAACCCGGGAGGCGGAGGTTGCAGTGAGCTGAGATTGTGCCACTACACTCCAGCCTTGTTGTCCAGCACTCCAGGCAACAAGAGCAAAACTCCATCTCAAAAAAAAAAAAAAAAAAAAAAAGAAAAAGAAAAGAAAAGAAAAGAAAAGTGACATTTGAGCAAAGATATGAAGGAAACGAGGAGAGAAACTGGCAATTATCTGAAGGAAAACTGTTCCAGGCAGAGGGCACAGTAAATGCAAAAACTGTGAGGTGGATACGTGCTACAATGTGTGTGAACCTCAAAAACGTTATGCTAGGCTGGGTGCAGTGGCTCACACCTGTAATCCCAGCACTTTGGGAGGCCGAGGCAGGTGGATCACTTGAGGTCAGGAGTTTGAGACCAGCCTGGCCATCATGGTGAAACCCCGTCTCTACTAAAAATACAAAAATTAGCCAGGCGTGGTGGTGGGCGCGTGTAATCCCAGCTACTCGGGAGGCTGAGGCAGGAGAGTCACTTGAACCCAGGAGGCGGAGGTTGCAGTGAGCTGAGATCGCACCACTGCACTCCAGCCTGGGCGACAGAGTGAGACTCCATCTCAAAACAACAACAACAAAAAACCCAAAAACGTTATGCTAAGTCAGATACAAAAGGTCACCTGTTGTACGAGTCCATTTATGTGAAATATCCAAAACAGGCAAATCCTTTAAGGCAAAAAGCAGATTCATGGAGCCAGGGACTCCTGGGGAGATGAGAAGTGGAAAGGGGCTGCTTGATGAATACGGGGCAACGTCTAGGGTGAAGAAGATGTCTTGGAGCTAGACAGGAGTGATGGCTGCAAAACAGTGTCAATGCACAAAATATCCCTAATGGTACATTTTAGCTTATGTGTATCGTTTGTATCGTTTATTTATTTATTTTGAGATGGAGTCTTGCTCTGTCACCCAGGCTGGAGTGCAGTGGCGTGATCTCGGCTCACTGCAACCTCTGCCTCCCAGGTTCAAGTGATTCTCCTGCCTTAGCCTCCTGGGTAGCTGGGACTACAGGCCACCATGCCCAGCTAATTTTTGTATTTTTAGTAGAGACGGGGTTTTACCATATTGGCCAGGCTGGTCTCGAACTCCTGACCTCAGGTGATCTGCCCGCCTCGGCCTCCCAAAGTGTTGGGATTACAGGTGTGAGTCACACCGCGCCCAGCCTAGGAATATATTTTGAAAGTAGATCCACCGTAACTGGCCGAGGTACAAGGGGAATAAAAAAGAGCCAAAGGTGACTCCAAGGTTTCTGGACTTGGTCTAGAGTTGCCATTGCCTGAGATGGGGAAGACTGAGGAAGGAGGGGCTCAGAGGTGGGGCAGGTGCAGGGGAGAAATGGGAACTCGTGATTGAGATGCCCATTAGACGCCCGAGTATAGATGTGAAGTAGGCAGTTGGAGGTAAAAATTTGGAATTCAGAGAAAATTCCTGGGCTGGAAATATGCATTTGGAATTTGCTTATATTCACAACCTTTAAAACGTTGGGAGTGTGCCTTGTGTCTTCAACCTGTGAAAACTGCCCATTCTCTCCCTACCTAATGTAGTAGAATTTTTTTGTTTGTTTGTTTTTTATTTTTGAGACAAGAGTCTCACTCTGTTGCCCAGGTTAGAGTGCAGTGATGCAATCTTGGCTCACTGCAACCTCTGCTTCCCGGGTTCAAGCGATTCTCCTGCCTCAGCCTCCCGAGTAGCTGGGATTACAGGCGCCCGCTACCACACCCGTCTAGTTTGTATTTTTAGTAGAGACGGGGTTTCACCATGTTGGCCAGGCTGGTCTTGAATGCCTGCCTGCCCTCAAGTGATCCGCCCACCTCGGCCTCCCAAAGTGCTGGGATTACAGGCATGAGCCACTGCGCTTGGCCAGGGCTGTCATGTATTGAGAACAAGGTGTGCTTTTGTATAGCTGTGTGGCTGAATAAAGGTGTTTGATGTGTTGTGTCTCTGGGTTGGGTTTGTCTGGATGTGCAATTGTGTAAATGGGTGAAGGAGATCACTTGTGTGTTACCATTTGTCATGTGTGTGTTTGTGTGTGTGAAAGAGAGAGAAAAGGGGAGGGGGATGGCCTCCCAGCCCAGAAGTCATTACTAATTCCTCCAGCATCCCCCATTTCTGGGCAACAGAGGCCCTTTTGTTCACAGTGGCAGAGGCAGTGATGTCCCTTCTCTCTTGAGGCCCCTGGCAAGTTCTCAGCCCTGAGCCTGGTCAACAAAAGGTCCTGTGAGCTTTTGCATTGAGCCCGGCCACTTGCAGAGTGTGCTGAGGACATCAGTGAGGGCACGGGACCTGTGACAACCACAGTGGCTTGGCCAGCGATGGAGGAGCCAGGGGCTTAGAGAGGGCCTTCTTGAGGATAATGTTGTTACAAGATAATTATGGGAAAAAAGGGAAAACCATGACTGTCCTACAGATCTAAAAATGAACACATGGGGCTGACATGATGGCTCGTGCCTGTAATCAGCATTCTGGGAGGCCGAGGTAGGAGGGTTGCATGAGCCCAAGAGTTTGAGACCAGCCTGGGCAACATAGTGAGACCTCATCTCTATTTTTATTTTTATTTATTTTTAGTTTTCATTTTTTCTTGAGATGGAGTCTCCCTCTGTCACCCAGGCTGGAGTGCAGTGGCATGATCTCAGCTCACTGCAACCTCTGCTTCCTGGGTTCAAGCGATTCTCGAGCCTCAGCCTCCTGAGTAGCTGGGACAACAGACATGCACCACTAGGTCCGGCTAATTTTTTTTTTTTTTTTTTTTTTTAGTTTTAGTAGAGATGGGGTTTTGCCATGTTACCAGGCTGGTCTTGAACTCCTGGCCTCGAGTAATTTGCCCGCCTTGGCCTTCTGAAGTGCTGGGATTACAGGCGTGAGCCACCACGCCCGGCTCCATCTCTATTTTTTTTTTTTTTTTTTTTTTTGAGACGGAGTCTCGCTCTGTCACCCAGGCTAGAATGCAGTGGCGCGATCTCGGCTCACTGCAGGCTCCACCTCCCGGGCTGACGCCGTTCTCCTGCCTCAGCCTCCGGAGTAGCTGGGACTACAGGTCCCCGCTACCATGCCTGGCTAATTTTTGTATTTTCAGTAGAGACGAGGATTCACCACGTTGGCCAGGCTGGTCTCGAACTCCTGACCTCCTGATCCACCCACCTTGGCCTCCCAAACTGCTGGGATTACAGGCATGAGCCACCGCGCCCAGCCTGAATGATGTTGTTATGGGTTGAATTGGGTCCACTCCCAAAATTGGCATATTGAAGTCTTAACCCACCGTACTTTAGAATGTGACCTTACCTGGAAGTAGGGTCGTTGCAGATATAATCAGTTGGGGTCATACTGGAGTAGGATGGTCCCTAAACCATCATGACTGGTGTCCTTAAAAAATTCGGAAATTTGAGCCTGGAGAGGTAGCTCATGCCTGTAATCTCTGCTCTTGGGGAGGCCGAGACAGGAACATCACTTAAGCCCAGGAGTTTGAGAGCAGCCTGGACAACATAGCAAGACCTTGTCTCTACAAAATATTTTAAAAAATTGGCTGGGGCCGGGCCCGGTTCTCAAAGCCTGTAATTCCAGCACTTTGGGAGGCCGAGGTGAGCAGATCACTTGAGGTCTGGAGTTGGAGACCAGCGTGGCCAACATGATGAAAGCCTGTCTCTACTAAAAATACAAAAATTAGCTGGGCATGGTGGCGCATGCCTGTAGCTCCAGCTTGGGAGGCTGAGGCAGGAGAATTGCTTGAACCTGGGAGGCAGAGGTTGCAGTGAGCCGAGATCGTGCCACTGCACTCCAGCCTGGGCAACAGAGTGAGACTCCGTCTCAAAAAACAAACAAACAAATATATATGGCATGTATATATTTATTTTGTATATATATTTTTGTGTATATACATATCTATATATATAATTTGTATTTATAGAGATGGGGTCTCACTATGTTGCCCAGGCAGAGGTTTGAGTTTTTGTTGAGGGCTCTGGGAGTCACAGAAGATAGCTCTATTTGTGGGTCATTCACTTTTTGCCCAGCCCTGTGTTGCTTTACATGCACTTGCTCATTAAATCCTCCCAAGATCAGGGGGATCAGACTGAGGTGGGTGGAGTCGACTTGAACTTTGCTTAGGATTCTAAGAGGTAAAGACTAGGGGATCTGGGGACAGGGAAATCCCAGATAGAGTTAACCTTTTTTTTTTTTTTTTTTTTTTTTTGATACAGTCTCGCTCTGTTGCCCAGGCTGGAGTGCAGTGGTGCAATCTCAGCTCACAGCCTTCTGTCTCCTGGGTTCAAGTGATTCTCCTGCCTCAGCCTCCCAAGTAGCTGGGATTACAGGTGTGCACCACCACATTGGGATAATTTTTGTATTTTTAGTAGAGACAGGGTTTCACCATGATGGCCAGGCTGGTCTTGAACTCCTGAGCTCAGGTGATCTGCCTGCCTCGGCCTCCCAAAGTGCTGGGATTACAGGTGTGAGCCACCTCATCAGGCTGAGTTTATTGAGTTATCCCCATGTGCCAGTCAGAGCTCTAGTTTTTCCTACCTGTATAAACTCGCTTACTGCTCACATCAACCCCTAATGGAAGTGCTATTTTCATGTTGTTTCCTGCCCTTTGTCTCTACTTGCCAGATCACTCCCACGAGGGAAGGGACTTTGTTTATTTATTCATTGCTGTATCCCTGGAAACTGGGACTGCAGGTGGTTATGAAGTACCTATTTGTTAAATGAGTGAACATTTCCTGTAGGCAATTACACCCAACTTCCAAATGGAGAAACAGGCTCAGAGATAAGCCCCTGCACCCTCACTCCTCAACTCAACTGCCTGTTTCTAGCACTTTCCATGATGATCCCCTCTGCACGGAGAGGGTTCATGGGGAGTGACTATTGTTCTGTAATGAATGACCAGGCTGTGCCGGGGTCGGCAGTAGGCCTTTTCCTTTTTCTTTTTGAGATGGAGTTGAGTTTTGCTCTTGTCGCCCAAACAGGAGTGCAATGGTGTGATCTCGGCTCACTGCAACCTGTACCTCCTGGGTTCAAGTGATTCTCCTGCCTCAGCCTCCCAAAGAGCTGGGACTACAGGCACGCGCCACCACGCCTGGCTAATTTTCATATTTTTAGTAGCGACGGGGTTTCGCCATGTTGTCCAGGCTGGTCTCGAACTCCTGACTTCAGGTGATCCACCCACCCTGGCCTCCCAAAGTGCTGGGATTTCAGGTGTGACCCACTGTGCCTGGCCAGGCCGTTTCCTTTCTTTCTTTTTTTGAGACAGTGTCTTACTCTGTTGTCCAGGCTGGGGTGGCAGTGGCACAATCACGGCTCACTGCAGCCCCAAACTCCTGGGCTAAAGTGATCCTTCCACCTCAGCCTCCCCAGTAACTGGGAGTACAGGTACATGCCACCACACGGACTAATTTTAAAAGTTTTTGTAGAGATGGGGTCTTGCTATGTTGCCCCAGCTGGTCTCAGACTCTTGGGCTCAAGCGATCCTCCTGCCTCGGCCTCCCAAAGCATTGGGATTACAGGTATGCGCCACCGTGCCCAGCCGCAGCAGGCCTTTTGTTTTTTTAGAGAGGGTCTTGCTTGGTGGCCTAAGCTGGAGTGCAGTGGTGCAATCACGGCTCACAGCAGCTTCCAAACTCCTGGGCTCAAGCGAGCCTCCTGCCTCAGCCTCTCAAGTAGCCTGGGACTATAGGCACATACCACCACGCCCGGCTGATTATTTATTTATTTGAGATGGAGTCTCGCTCTGTCACCCAGGCTGGAGTGCATTGGCCTGATCTTGGCTCACTGCAACCTCCGCCTCCCAGGTTCAAGTGATTCTCCTGCCTCAGCCTTCCGAGTAGCTGGGACTACAGGCACGCACCACCACGCCCATCTAATTTTTGTATTTTTAATAGAGACGGGGTTTCTCCATGTTGGCCAGGCTGGTCTTGAACTCCTGACCTCAAGTGATCCGCCCGCCTCGGCCTTCCAAAGTGTTGGGATTACAGGCGTGAGCCAACGCACCCAGCCACTAATGTATTATTATTATTATTCTGTAGAGACGCAGTCTGGCTATGTTGCCCAGGCTGGTCTTGAATTCCTGCCTCTGCCTCCCAAAGCGCTGGGGTTACAGGCGTGAGCCACCGCGCCCTGCGGCTGCAGGTCTTTATAAGGCAACTGTGGGCCCTGGACCGCTCCCTGAAAACCTCCCCCTCAACTCCCTGTCTCCTCCCTCACCTGGTCTACCCCGAAACCTTCCCCTCTCGCCCCCTCGCCCTCTCCAGGGGAGGTGAGGGACTCAAGAATCGCGCCCTGCTTCTGTCCCCACCGCGCCGTCCCCAAGCCCACGCAGTGAAAAGACCACCCTTGAGGCTGATTCTGGGTCCAGTTGGGAGCGGCCAGCCGTAAATCACCGCCCCCGTGGGCCGTACCATTCTGGCCGGGGGGACCTGGGAGGGGACGCGCGGAGGGCTTCCCCCGGGGACTGCCTCTATCGAGACTCTCTCTAGCCCAACAGGAGGATGGGAAGGAGAGTTGTGTGGGGGCCTCGGGCTGGCGGGTCTCGGGTTCCTTATCCTCCGCCTTGGCGCCTCTCCGCCCACCGCCCACCGCCCCTCCCTGGCATTGGTTGGCGCCAGGGGAAGCCGAGGCTCCATCCTTTCTGCGCAGGTTCCCGCCGCACTCGCGCAGACCTAGCGCGTCTAGGTGGGAGGTTGGTGTGGCCCGGGCGTCCGCTCCTCAGCGGATGTGGCAGCCCCGAGCCATGGCTCTCGCCGTCCGAGTCGTTTATTGGTAAGCGCAGCGGCCAGCGGCCCCCCTCCCCGACCCCCGCCGGGACCCGATTCTCGGAGCCGGGGTCAGGGAGCCCCGGGGAGAGGACCCATGGGAGCCCCTGTATGGGAAAAGGGATTCCGGTGTGTGTGGGGTGGGCGTACGGAGGGGCGAAAAACAGAGGGCGGTCGTCCCTAGGCCCCGTCTTCGACTTGTGACACGCTGGGCATCTCGGGTTATAAAAGGTGGGGCTGAGACGAGTGTGTGTCAATTTCGAACCCCCGACTCCGGGGCTCCGCTGGGGAAGGGGCTGGCGGTCAGCTTTGTAAAGGGACCTAAGGCTCCTCCACCCTAAGGCTTCCCCTCCCCCAATATCCCGAACAGTCGCGGGGTGGGGACAGTGAGAGCCCAGAAGGTTCGAGAATGTCTCAGCCTGTGTTTCAGAAGCACTTGAATTGTTGGCCTCTGCCCAGTGGGTTCGCTTGACCACGAACCCCACTCCTTTTCTGGCCTCAGTTTTCCGTCTGTGACAAGAGGGAGGCTCTGTGTCAACACCGAACACGCTTAATTTCTGCAAGTCTCAGGAAGGGTATAATAGGATAGGATATAAATTACGTTCTCTTCACTCCCCAGCACCTAATACTGTGTGGCATGCTGTAGGTATTTAATAAATACGTGTTCAATGAATTTATCCTCCCAGGAATCCCTTAAGAGAGGGGAATTTTAGGCCAGGCGCCGTTGATCACGCCTGTAATCCAAACACTGGGAGGCTGAGGCGGGTGGATCGCTTGAGCCCAAGAGTTCGAGACCAGCCTGGGCAACCCAGGGAGACCCCCTCGTCTCTACAGAAACTTAAAAAGCCGGGCATGGTGGCGCACTCTTGTAGTCGCAGCTGCTTGGGAGGCTGAGGCAGGAGGATCACTGGACCCCGGAAGGCGGAAGTTGCAGTGAGCTGAAATCGCGCCACTGCACTCCATCCTGGACAGCAGAGCGAGACTCTGTCTCAAAAAAAAAAAGTAAATTAAAGAGAGGAATTTTAGTTCTGTGTTACAGGTGAGAAAACTGAGGCTGGGACTGGGGTGGGGGCAGGTCAGTAGCTTCAAGTCTGGACTGCAGGTGACGGGTAACTGGAACCTGGGTTTGTCGGCAGCTTTCCAACGTCTCTGCCTGCTCGACAAAGCAGAGGCAAGAGTGACATTTTGAGACGCCTACCAGGCCTGTGCACCAGATTCCAGTCCCGAAATAGCCTGCTGTGGGGGTTGGGTGAGCCTGTATTTCACTTCACCCTGGGGACTGGGAAGGTGTTCAGAATCTAGGAGCTGCGGGGCCGGGTGCGGTGGCTCCTGCCTGTAATCTCAGCACTTTGGGAGGCTGGGGCGGGCCGATCCCCTGAGGTTAGGAGTTCGAGACCAGCCTGGCCAACATGGTGAAAATACAAAAATTAGCTGGGCGTGGTGTAAGAATCCAGGAGCCGCAGGGTTTTCCTTGGAGTGCTGCGAGGGCTGTGGGTGAGGGTGGTGGGTACAGGGAGTGGGTGGGGACCTTACGTGTGCTGTTCTTCTCCTAATCCAGTTCTCCTGGTTTTCCCCCGTCCCCGTCTCTCGTATTTGTGGTCTCCTTGTCTCCTCTCTCCCCTTTTTCCCCTCCCCCTTCTCTGTCTCTTGCTTGGTGTTGGTTTTCTGTGTGTCTCTGTGTGTCCCCGCGCCACCCCCTGTGCTGCGTCCCAAAACTCTGCCTGGCTGGTGCCTGTCTTCTCTCTTGAGGGCATCTGTCACCTCTTCTGCTTGGTCATCTGTGTTCCTCTTTATTTCTTCCTGGCCCCATCTTGCTCTCTCCCCACACCGCCTGTCTCTACCCTCCTCTCCCCGATCCCCCACTTCTCCCTCTCTCCCCTGGGCCCCAATGTCTTGGACTCTCCTACCAGTGGCGCTTGAGGCTACAAGTCCAAGGTAAGCAGAGTGGATGCCCGGGGGGACATTCCTGGGAGCTGGGGAGGGGTAGAGTGCATATCGGGAGGGGGCTGACTGGTATGACCCCTGCTGTGACCTGTCACCGCGTTTTCAGTATCTTCAGCTCAAGAAGAAGTTAGAAGATGAGTTCCCTGGCCGCCTGGACATCGTGAGTCTTGGGATGGGGAGAAAGACTTGAGCACAGCCACTGTGTCGGTCCGTTAGGCCTGGGTGGCACTGCAGGGGGTTAGGTCAGCCCTACGCCCTTCACCCATGTTCTCATCCCCCTGGGAAGGGGAGGGTCTCCCCAAGAGGACATCTTAGCCCCTCCAACATCTCCCCTACCCCCTTTCCTCAGTGCGGCGAGGGAACTCCCCAGGCCACCGGGTTCTTTGAAGTGATGGTAGCCGGGAAGTTGATTCACTCTAAGAAGGTATGTCTGTCTGTCCGTCCTGCCTGGTTTTGGGGCTAGCATGGGGTTGGGGCTGAGGTTGGTGTCTTGGTCCCAGCTCACCCCTTCCCTCTTCCTCCCCTCCCTAGAAAGGCGATGGCTACGTGGACACAGAAAGCAAGTTTCTGAAGTTGGTGGCCGCCATCAAAGCCGCCTTGGCTCAGGGCTAATGCGCCCTGAAGGCAGAGGTGAGGGGGCCCACTAGACAGGGACACCACCCTTTGGATCTTCTCCCTGCCCCATGCTCTGACTCCTTGGCCCAGGGTGGAGAGCCTGGGAGATGGGGGGGACATCACGTGTGTCCCCAGAGCGAGCGGGATAAAGTTAGACCCGGTTGGTGGAGGACGACAACTGAGATGGGGTCAGAGGTGTGCAGGATGACAGCTGAGATGGTGATGGGTCAGAGGTGTGCAGGACGACGGCTGAGATGGTGATGGGTCAGAGGTGTGCAGGACGACGGCTGAGATGGTGATGGGTCAGAGGTGTGCAGGACGACGGCTGAGATGGTGATGGGTCAGAGGTGTGCAGGACGACGGCTGAGATGGTGATGGGTCAGAGGTGTGCAGGACGACGGCTGAGATGGTGATGGGTCAGAGGTGTGCAGGACGACGGCTGAGATGGTGATGGGTCAGAGGTGTGCAGGACGACGGCTGAGATGGTGATGGGTCAGAGGTGTGCAGGACGACGGCTGAGATGGTGATGGGTCAGAGGTGTGCAGGACGACGGCTGAGATGGTGATGGGTCAGAGGTGTGCAGGACGACGGCTGAGATGGTGATGGGTCAGAGGTGTGCAGGACGACGGCTGAGATGGTGATGGGTCAGAGGTGTGCAGGACGACGGCTGAGATGGTGATGGGTCAGAGGTGTGCAGGACGACGGCTGAGATGGTGATGGGTCAGAGGTGTGCAGGACGACGGCTGAGATGGTGATGGGTCAGAGGTGTGCAGGACGACGGCTGAGATGGTGATGGGTCAGAGGTGTGCAGGACGACGGCTGAGATGGTGATGGGTCAGAGGTGTGCAGGACGACGGCTGAGATGGTGATGGGTCAGAGGTGTGCAGGACGACGGCTGAGATGGTGATGGGTCAGAGGTGTGCAGGACGACGGCTGAGATGGTGATGGGTCAGAGGTGTGCAGGACGACGGCTGAGATGGTGATGGGTCAGAGGTGTGCAGGACGACGGCTGAGATGGTGATGGGTCAGAGGTGTGCAGGACGACGGCTGAGATGGTGATGGGTCAGAGGTGTGCAGGACGACGGCTGAGATGGTGATGGGTCAGAGGTGTGCAGGACGACGGCTGAGATGGTGATGGGTCAGAGGTGTGCAGGACGACGGCTGAGATGGTGATGGGTCAGAGGTGTGCAGGACGACGGCTGAGATGGTGATGGGTCAGAGGTGTGCAGGACGACGGCTGAGATGGTGATGGGTCAGAGGTGTGCAGGACGACGGCTGAGATGGTGATGGGTCAGAGGTGTGCAGGACGACGGCTGAGATGGTGATGGGTCAGAGGTGTGCAGGACGACGGCTGAGATGGTGATGGGTCAGAGGTGTGCAGGATGACGGCTGAGATGGTGATGGGTCAGAGGTGTGCAGGATGACGGCTGAGATGGTGATGGGTCAGAGGTGTGCAGGATGACGGCTGAGATGGGGTCAGAGGTGTGCAGGATGACGGCTGAGATAGGGTCAGAGGTATGCAGGATGACAGCTGAGATGGGGTATGCAAGATGACAGCTGAGTTGGTGGTGGGGTCAGAGGGCTGCCCTAAAACAGCTCTCCTGGTTTGGGAATGAAAAGTGCTAGCAACCCAATGGTTCAGAATCCGGAACTCTAGGTCTTTGTCCCATTGCCAAGAAACAGTTCCCAACCCAGCAGGTCATGTGACAGCATCCGGCCAAGTTCCCAGCATGTTTTGAGACAGAATTTCCTTGCTCCACAATTTCGAGTAGGTCACTAATTATCACCGGGCTCTGAACCTGAGAATTAGTTCTAGGAATATTCCAGACCTGATCCAGCTCCAGAAACTTACCCACTTTGGAACTGAACATGAGTCCAAGAATGCTCTAGAAACAAATGCTAACTCTAGAATGGATTGTCTGCTCCAAAAAACCCCTAGAGCTGACTCCCAGTTCTCCCCATAGAGCCGAGAATGAAATACACCACCAGCTCCCAACACACTGTAAACCTGAGCCCCCCTTCCCAACCCAGCAATTGAAAAATGTGAACCAGCTCCTAAGCACTAGAATTGACCACTCGTTCCTGGAGTTGGCTACTGGTTCCTTATCACTGTTTTTCTTTCTTTCTTTCTTTCTTTTTTTTTGAAATGGAGTCTTGCTCTGTCTCCCGGGCTGGAGTGCAGTGGCGCGATCTTGGCTCACTGCAGCCTCTGCCTCCCGAGTTCAAGCAATTCTCCTGTCTCAGCCTCCCAAGTAGCTGGGATTACAGGCACATGCCACTATGTCCGGCTAATTTTTGTATTTTTAGTAGGTCTGATCCTGTTGGCCAGGCTGGTCTTCAGGTGATCCACCTGCCTTGGCCTCCCAAAGTGTTGGGATTACAGGCGTGAGCCACCGTGCTTGGCCTCCTTATGCACTCTGAACCAAGTATTGTTTCCAGCCTAATACATTGTGGAACAAGTGGCAATTTCTATATGAACCTCAGGAACAAAGAACTACTTTCCAGCACCTTCTGAGTCTGATTTTCCAGTTTGTAAGCCAGTATGGTCCAGATAAGCTTGAAACCCAGCCCATTCTAGAACAGTTACTAGCCCTTTTTCTGGTCTCTGGCACTGCAGGGCCTGGAGCATAGTTTATTTTTTGAGGTGGAGTCTCGCTCTGTCGCCCAGGCTGGAGTACAGTAGCGTGATCTCGGCTCACTGCAACATCTGCCTCCTGGGTTCAAGGGATTCTTGTGTCTCAGCCTCCTGAGTAGCTGGAATTACAGATGTCTGCCACCATGCTGGGCAAATTTTTTTTTTTTTTTTTTTTTAAGACGGAGTCTCTGTCGTCCAGGCTGGAGTGCAGTGGCATGATCTCGGCTCACTGCAAGCTCCGCCTCCCGGGTTCACGCCATTCTGCTGCCTCAGCCTCCCAAGTAGCTGGGACTACAAGCGCCTGCCACCACGCCTGGCTAATTTTTTGTATTTTTTAGTAGAGACGGGGTTTCACTGTGTTAGCCAGGCTGGTTTTGAACTCTTGACCTCAGGTGATCCGCCTGCTTCCGCCTCCCGAAGTGCTGGGATTATAGGCGTGAGCCACTGCGCCTGGCCATACTTTTTACTCCCCTCTAAACTTCAGCACCAGTTCCCATTCCATGTTGATCTAGAACAGAGTATCCCATCCCAACACACTGTGGACCCAAGTACCAGCTCCCAGTGTGCCTTGTGCCAGAAAACTAGTTTTCAAATGCGTTAAACTCAAGTTCCATTTCCTAAAATTCTTCACCAGAGCAGAATGAGGTCATGTTCAATGTGAATTGGGACGTGCCAATTTGAAGTAATGCAGAAACGATATCTTGCCTTATGTGCAGGTCTGAAACAAAGCAAATCCCTCTAACATAAAGGAAAAGAAAAATGGAATTGCCTAATTCCAAAGCTGCATCAGCTGAATGCATTGTGGACTGTTGCTGTTGAGCGTGGGGTGGGGTGCCACCAGGCAGGCTTTGAATTCTATTTTTTTTTGAGACAGAGTCTCGTTCTGTCACCCAGGCTGGAGTGCAGTGGCGCGATCTCAGCTCACTACAACCTCCACCTCCCAGGCTCAAGCGATTCTCCTGCCACAGCCTCCCAAGTAGCTGGGACTACAGTTGTGCACCATCACGCCCAGCTAATTTTTCTAGTTTTTGTAGAGATGGGTTTTTTTCACCATGTTGCCCAGACTGGTCTCAAACTCCTGGGCTCAAGTGATCCGCCCGCCTCAGCCTCGCAAAGTGCTGGGATTACAGACGTGAGCCACCACACCTGGCTATCTTTCTTCCTTTTGACATGGGCCCCACGCCTGGCCTCTGTTCCTGCAAACTGACTCCCTACCCCAACCACCTCTTTTTCTCTCCACAGTCCAGGGACCTTGACCCAGCCCCTCTCAGCAGACGCTTCATGATAGGAAGGACTGAAAAGTCTTGTGGACACCTGGTCTTTCCCTGATGTTCTTGTGGCTGCTGTTGGGGGCAGAGATTGACGCCCCCGGTCTTTGCCTCTGAGCGGGAGAGTCTGTGTGTATGTGTCTTCCCCGGAATCCACCCCACCCCACCCTCCTCCTGTCCCGTGGTTTCATCATATCTCTTTGCATACCCCATGTCTTCCCCAGTTGTCCCCTGGAGCTTGGGGGGACATCCTGCCTCAGGCATCCTTCTCAAGGGGAAGCCAAGAGAGGCATCAGGATGGGTGGGTTTCTGATTGTGGCAACGTTTGCAACCGTTCACGATTCAATAAATATTGGACGAATTTAACCGAATGTGCCTGTGAGGAGTGTATCTTGTTTTACCCCTGTGCCTCCTCCCTCCAGGACCCCGTCCCAGAAATTAGCAACCACGTGTTGAGTGCTCAGTGCACCAACCCTCTGTAGGGAAGCACCTTACAGCAATGCTGAGGTTGTTATTTTTTAAGACAGTCTTGCTCTGGAGTGCAGTGGTGCGATCCCAGCTTACTGCAGTGTCCCTCTCCTGGGTTCAAGTGATTCTCCCGTCTCAGCTTCCTGAGTAGCTGGGACCACAGGTGTGCACTGCTATGCCTGGCTAATCTTTTTCTTTTTCTTTCTTTCTTTTTTTTTTTTTTTGAGACGGAGTCTTGTTCTGTCGCCCAGGCTGGAGTGCAGTGGTGCGATCTTGGCTCACTGCAACCTCCGCCTCCCGGGTTCCAGCGATTCTCCTGCCTCAGCCTCCCATGTAGCTGGAATTACAGGTGCCCGCCACCACACCCAGCTAATTTTTTGTATTTTTAGTAGAGATGGGGTTTCACCATGTTGGCCAGACTGGTCTCAAACTCCTGACCTTGTGACCCTCCCGCCTCGGCCTCCCAAAGTGCTGGGACTACAGGTATGAGCCACCGCGCCGGACCTAATTTTTGGATTTTGTAATAGAGACAGGGTTTCACCATGTTGGCCAGGCTCGTCTTGAACTCCTGACCTCAGGGGATCCGCCCGCCTTGGCCTCC
Source organism: Pan paniscus (assembly GCF_029289425.2). NCBI lineage: Eukaryota > Metazoa > Chordata > Mammalia > Primates > Hominidae > Pan > Pan paniscus. The sequence continues at coordinate 53,940,039 of NC_073269.2, forward strand.
CAAAGTGCTGGGATTATAGGCATGAGCCACCATGCCCGGCTGTTTTTGTAACTATTGATAGCCATGAAGTGCATGGACACTTTCCTCAAATCAGGTACAATTCTAAACTGTTTCACTCTCAAACCTTGACCCACTCATTCTGGGAGGACAGAAATAAAATTGTTCCTCCCCCAAGTCAAATGCTGCTGACTCCTGAAACCCACCACATTCCATGGATCTCTGCTCAGTGACATCTGGGAAACACAAGACAGCCATCAACAATAGCAACAAGAGGCCGGGTGCAGTGGCTCACGCTTGTAATCCGGCACTTTGGGAGGCCAAGGTGAGCGGATTGCTTGAGGCCAAGAGTTCGAGACCAGCCTGGGCAACATGGTGAAACCCCACCTCTACTAAAATTAGCCCAGGTGTGGTGGCAGGTGCCTGTAATCCCAGCTACTCGCCACCTGCCACTAGGTTGAGAACCGCTTCAACCTGGGAAGCAGAGGTTGCAGTGAGCTGAGATTGTGCCACTGCACTCCAGCCTGGGCGACACGGTGAGACACTGTCTCAAAAAACAAAAATAACCCCAAACCAAATGAACAATAGCAACAAGAAACAAGCCCCCGCATGACTTCATTTCTAATGATTCTGAGGATTTTCTTAGTATGACAGTCTTTTGGCGGTATAGTTCTTTATTTTTTTTCTAAGACAGGTTCTCTGTCACCCAGGCTAGAATGCTGTGGTAGGATCATGGCTCACTGCAGCCTCGACCTCCTGGGCTCAAGTGATCCTCCTGCTTCAGCCTCCTGTGTATCTGGAATCACAGGCACATGCCATCATGCCTGGCTCTTTTTTTTTTTTTTTTTTTAGAGATGGGGTCTTGCTATTTTGCCCAGGTGGTCTCAAACTCCTGGCCTCAAGTGATCCTCCTCCTTTGGCCTCCCAAAATGCTGGGATTACAGGCGTGAGCCACGGAGCCTGTCTAATTTTGTGTGTGTGTGTGTGTGTGTGTGTGTGTGTGTGTGTTGTTTTTCTTTTTTCAAGTAGAGATGGGGTTTCACCATGTTGGCCAGACTGGTCTCAAACTCCTGACCTCAGGCGATCCCCCCGCCTCGGCCTCCTAAAGTGCTGGAATTACAGGCGTGAGCCACCGCACCCGGCCCTGGTGGTGTAGTTCTAAGCTAGGTAGAGAGAGATCACAGAGAGTGGCATCTGAACATCTGAGACTCAATGGAGGTTGACCGTAATCCCATTTGCCAACTGGTCTTGACATTTGGGGTTAGCCCAGTATCAACATCCTCAGCTGTCAGCACTCCACCTGTTAGCCAAGACACACTGTGGCACCCGTTCATCATTTAAATGACACAAGACTTTTCAGTTCTTTGTTTAAGCAAGAATTCTGGCAGGGCTGGGCTAGGTTGGCTTATGCTTCAGTGGGAACCTAAATCTAAACGAACCTAAATCTCCATGGATGAACACAGCACATGCAAAGCCCTCTCCAGAGCAACAGTTCTCCTGCTTCTAGTCAGGAATCTAGCGCAATGTTGTCCAATAGAACTTTCTGCACGATGGAATTTTTCCCTTTTTTTGTTTTTTTGAGATGGAGTTTCACTCTTGTTGCCCAGGCTGGAGTGCAATGGTGGGACCTTGGCTCACTGCAACCTCTACCTCCCGGGTTCAAGCAATTGTTCTGCCTCAGTCTCCCAAGTAGCTGAGATTACAGGCGCCTGCCTGTAGCCACCATGCCTGGCTAATTTTTTTTTTTAATGTATTTTTAGTAGAGATGGGTTTCACCACGTTGGCCAGGTTGGTCTCAAACGCCTAACCTCAGGTGGTCCACCCACCTCGGCCTCCCAAAGTGGTGGGATTACAGGCGTGAGCCACCATGCCGGCTAGCACGATGGAATTTTTCTATATCTGCCCTGCCCAACACCATAGCAACTGACTTCATGTTACTGGTGACAACTTGAAATGTGACACGACCAAGGAACTGAATGATTATATTTGGCCGGGTGCAGTGGCTCACGCCTGGAATCCCAGCACTTTGGGAGGCTGAGCTGGGAGGATCACTTGAGCCCTGGAGTTTGAGACCAGCCTGGGCAACATAGTGAGAACCTGTCTCTACAAAAAACAGCTGGGCATGGTGGTGCATGCCTGTAATGTCAGCTTCTTGGGAGGCTGAGGTGGGAGGATTGCTTGAGCCCGGGAGGTCGAGGCTGCAGTGATCTGTGATGGCACCACTGCACTCCAGCCTGGGCGACAGAGTGAGTGCCTGTCTCGAAAAAAAAAAAAAAAGAAAGAAAAAAATAACATTCAACCCATGTAATATGTGGCTAGTTGTTATCGGACTGTGCAATTCTGTTATTCTGTTGCTGCACCTGGCCCCAAAGCAGCTTTAGTAGACAGAGCGGAGACAGCGTAGGCAATCTTGCATTGGCTTTTCTTTTCTCTTTTCTTTCATTTTTTTTTTTTTGAGACAGAGTCTTGCTCTGTTGCCCAGGCTGGAGTCCAGTGGCATGATCTTGGTTCTCTGCAACCTCCACCTCCGGGGTTCAAGCGATTCTCTTGCCTCAGCCTCCTGACCAGGTGGGACTACAGGCGCACGTCACCACGCCCAGCTAAGTTTTGTATTTTTAGTAGAGACGAGGTTTCACCATGTTGGCCAGGCTGGTCTCAAAGTCTTGACCTGGTGATCCACCCTCCTTGGCCTCCCAAAGTGCTGGATTACAGATGTGAGCCACCGTTCCCGACCTGCTTTTCTTTTTTTTAAAGAGACGAAGGTATCGCTGTGTCGCCCCGGCTGGAGTGTTAGTGGCATGATCACGGTTCACTGCAGCCTGGAAGTCCTGGGCTCAAGCGATCTTGCCACCTCAGCCTCCGTAGTAGCTGGGACTACAAGCGCACCACCACTTCCAGCTAATTTACTTTTTTTCATTTTGTTGGGGAACTGGGCGAGGATGGGGCGGGGTGGGAGGCCTTGCTATGTTGCTCAGGCTGGTCTCGAACCTGGCCTCAAGCGATCTTTCCCGCTTCGGCCTTCAGAGCAGGCATTGGCTGCTAAAAGCATCAGCCAGGAAGTGATGCGCATCAGCTTTCGTCACAGCCCATTGGCCAGAACCAGTTACACAGCCCCGCCCACTTTGAGAACCCCTACCACGAAACCCCTGCCTACCTGCAGAACTTGGCTGGGGAACTTAGTCTTCCTATGTTTAGGAAAGGGATGAGAACTTGAAAACTTGGTGAGCACTACAAATATCTACCAGGGCTCTTATTTTACTCGTACCGTATGCATGAAAACGCCACCATCTGATTTTGGCGTAATCAAGACAATTCACACCTTCAAAGAATTCAGCCTGAACATCACCCAGCCTGAAAAGGGGAGACACCGTGAATTCCTTTCTAACAGCGACAGCATGTGGCCATGTCTGAGAACTGCATCTTCTCAGTTCACCTCGGATCACCGCGGAAGACCAGGAATCACTGTGGAATCCCGGGGGGTCAGCAGGAATCACTTCCGGTCATCTAGATTTAGGGTAGTCAGGTGAATCACCATCTTTGAATTGGTGACATGACACTTTCTTTTTAAAACTTGAAAATTAAAATTTAGCCGTGCGCGGTGGCTTACGCCTGTAATCCCAGCGCTTTGGGAGGCCGAAGAGGGCGGATCACGAGGTCAAGAGATCTAGACCAGTCTGGCCAACATGGTGAAACCCCGTCTTTACTAAAAATGCAAAAATGAGCCGGGCGTCGTAGCTCCCAGCTACTCGGGAGGCTGAGGCAGGAGAATCGCTTGAAGTCGGGAGGCGGAGGTTGTAGTGAGCTGAGATCGCGCCACTGCACTCCAGCCTGGGTGACAGAGTGACAAAAAAAAAAAAAAAAAAAAAAATTAAAATTTTTCTAGGTACATAGTAGGTGTATATATTTATGGGGGACATGGGCTATTTTGATGCAGGCATCCAATGCATACTAATAACATCAGGGTAAATGAGTTATCTATCCCCTCAAGCATTTAACTTTTGTGTTACAAATAATCCAGTTAAACTCTTTTTTTTTCTTTTTTCTTTTTTTGAGACGGAGTCTTGCTCTGTCCCCCAGGCTGGAGTGCAGTGGCAAGATCTCGGCTCACCGCAACCTCCGCCTCCTGGGTTCAAGCGATTCTCCTGCCTCAGCCTCCCGAGTAGCTGGGATTACAGGCATGCGCCACTACGCCCGGCTAATTTTTGTATTTTTAGTAGAGATGGGGTTTCACCATGTTGGCCAGGATGGTCTCGATCTCTTGATCTTGTTATCCGCCCGCTTCGGCCTCCCAAAGTGCTGGGATTACACACGTTAACCACCGCACTTGGCCTTTTTCTGTATTTTTAGTAGAGACAGGGTTTCACCATGTTGGCCAGGCTGGTCTCAAATTCCTCACCTCAGGTGATCCACCCACCTCGGCCTCCCAGAGTGCTGGGATTACAGGTGTGAGTCACTGTGCCCGGCCATACAGGCGTGAGCCACACTGCGCCTGGCCAGGAGATTCTTTTTAATTTAGCAGTTTTCAGAATATTAAATTGGAGCCTCAACAACTTTCTCTAGTTTTTTTTTCTTTCTTTTTTGAGGACCATTGTGAACCAATGGACTTTCATGCATCTGACGTCTTTCAATTCATTGCAGCTCTTCTTTGTAAGCTCAAGTTGTTCAGCCTTTGGTTTCTTTTCTTTTCTTTTAAAAAATATTATTATAGAAACGGGGTCTTGCTATGTTGCCTGGCTGGTCTCGAATTCCTGGGCTCCAGCGATTTGCCCGCTTCGACCTCCCAAAGCAGGAGGGGCTTTTGTTCTATCCAAACTCTCTGTCCCCGCCCCCTCCCCCAGTAGCCTGTCGGGTGGCTCCTGCCTCCAAATCGGATCTAATTCTCTCTCTGCTCTGCTGAGACTGGCCTGGCTTAAGAGGATTGGGACACTTGCTAAATGGGACCAGGACAGGGTCAGAGAACCAGCGCTGGGGAGACCCAAGGGCAAGGATTGCCACCAGGGGGCAGCAGAGAGGCAGAGTAGCAGAAAGAAGAGGTGGGGGTGCTTCCATCTGACGGCGGGCAGTGGGAGGGCGGGGTGGTGGACGAGGAGGGGATGGTATAGAGGGAACAGTCCTCCCACCCCCACCAGAGTGGGTTAACAGTACTTACATGGTCACTGGATGCGTATTGAAAAATGAGCCCGGGCTCAGTGATTCACGCCTGTAATCTCAACACTGGGAGGTTGAAATGGGAGGGTCTCTGGAGGTCAGGAGTTCGAGACCAGCCTGGGCAATGTGAAAAAACCCTGTTCCTACCAAAAATACAAAAGATTAGCCAGGCGTGGTGGCATGCGCCTGTGGTCCCAGCCACTCGGGAGGCTGAGGTGGGAGGATCCCTTGAGCCCAGGAGGTGGAGGTTACAGTGAGCTGAGATCACACCCATTGCACTCCAGCCTGGGCGACAGAGTGAGACCCTGACTCAAAAAACAAACAAACAAACAAACGAAACAACAACAACAACAACAACAAGATAATTGAAGAAGATGTGGGCCAGGTGAGGTGGCTCACGCCTGTAATCCCAGCACTTTGGGAGGCCAAGGTGGTTGGATCACTGGAGGTCAGGAGTTCAAGACCAGCCTAGCCAACATGGTGAAACCCCGACTCTACTAAAAACACAAAAATGGCATGGTGGTATGTGCCTGTGTTCCCAGCTACTTGGGAGGCTGAGGCAGGAGAATTACTTGAAACTGGGAGGCAGAGGTTGCACTGAGCTGAGACTGCATCACTGCACTCTAGCCCCTGGGTGACAGAGAGAGACTTTATCTCAAAAAAAAAAAAAAAAAGAGAGAGACTGACAGAAAAAGACCAAGAACATTCTGTATGTGATGCTATTATTAGCTATAATAATGGCAGATATGGTTTGTTGATCACTGACCATAATCAGTGTTAAGATTTACATGATTTGACTCATCTAACCCTTCTCCAAACCCTCCCTTTCACCAAAAAATCTTTCATATTAAAAATTCACAGAGTTTTTTTTTTTTTGAGATGGAGTCTCACTCTGTCACCTAGGCTGGAGTGCAGTGGCATGATTTCGGCTCACTGCAACTTCTGCCTCCTGGGTTCGAGAGATTCTCCTGCCTCAGCCCCCCAAGTAGCTGAGACTACAGGCACGCACCACCACACTCAGCTAATTTTTTATTTTATATTTATTTATTTTTATTTTATTTTATTTTTTGAGATGGAGTTCCGCTCTTGTTGCCCAGGCTGGAGTGCAATGGCACGATTTCTGCTCACTGCAACCTCTGCCTCCCAGGTTCAAGCAATTCTCCTGCCTCAGCTTCCCGAGTAGCTGGGGTTACAGGCATGTGTCACCACGCCCAGCTGATTTTGTATTTGTAGTAGAGACGGGGTTTCTCCATGTTGGTCAGGCTGTTCTCAAACTCCCGACCTCAGGTGATCTGCCCGCCTCGGCCTCCCAAAGTGCTGGGATTACAGGTATGAGCCAGCGCGCCAGGCCCAATTCACAGAGTTTTAAAACATCAACTTTTAAAGATAGATGCTTTCTTTACATTAGATAAAACACACTTGTCTTAAGTGTTCAGTATAATTGCTTTGATAAATGTATGCAACTGGCTAGGTGCGGTGGCTCATGCCTGTAATCCCAACACTTTGGGAGGCTGAGGCAAGAGTATCACTTGAACCCGAGAGTTCAAGAGCATCCTGGGCAACATAGCAAGACCCTGTCTCTACAAAAAATAAAAAAAATTGGCTGGGCATGGTGGTGTGCACCTGTAGTCTTAGCTACTTGGGAGGCTGAGGTGGAAGGATCACTTGAGCCTGAGAGCTTAAGGCTGCGGTAAGCCATGTTTGTGCCACTGCCCTCCAGCCTGGGTGACACAGTGAGACCCGTCTCAAAAAAGGATCATCAACAACAAAGTATACAACTATGATACCAGCACCCAAACAAGAAGCATCCATCAGCCCCCAAATTTCCCTGGGACATTTTTGCAGTCATTTTATATTCATTCCCAGACCTGCCTGGGCAACCACCAATCTGCTTTCTCTAACTATAGATTACTTCTGTCTCTTCTAGAATTTCATATAAATGAAATAGTATCATATAGAGCTTTCTATAACTACAGATTATTTCCATATCTTCTAGAATTTCATAGAAATGAAATTGCATCACATACAACCTCTTGTGTCTGGCTTTTTTCACCCAACATAAATGATTTTGAGATTCTTCCATATCACATGTGTATCCACAGCTTGTTCCTTTTCAGTGCTGTGTTATAGTCCATTGTATGGACATACCATAATTTGCTTAACCATTCACTTGGGCTGTTTCTATTTTGGTCTTTTATGAATAAAGTTGTTGTGAATATTCTTGTACAAGTCTTCCTGTGGACATATGTTTATTTCTTATTTATTATTTTTCTCGAGACAGGGTCTTGCTTTGTCACTGAGGCTGGAGTATAGTGATCATGGCTTGCTGTATCTTTGTCCTGGGCTCAAGTGATCCTCCCATCTCAGCCTCCTAAGTAGCTGGGATTACAAGTGTGTACCATCATGCTCAGTTAATTTTAATATTTTTGTAGAGATGGGGTCTCATTATATTGCCCAGACTGGTCTCAAGCAGTCCTCCTGCCTCAGCCTCCCAAAGCTTTTTTTTTTTGAGACGGAGTCTTGCTCTGTCGCCACGCTGGAGTGCAGTGGCATGATCTCGGCTCACTGCAACCTCCACCTCCTGGGTTCAAGCAATTCTCCTGCCTTAGCCTCCCAAGTAGCTGGGACTACAGGCATGCACCACTACACCCAGCTAATTTTTGTATTTTTAGTAGAGATGGGGTTTCACCATGTTGGCTAGGATGGTCTCGATCTCTTGACCTTGTGATCCACTTGCCTCGGCCTCCCAAAGTGCTGGGATTTCAGGCGTGAGCCACTGCATGTGGTCCATTTTAGTTTTAATATGCATTTCCCTGATGATTTTTGATGTCATGGGCTTACTGGCCTTTTTGCATATCTTTTTTTTTTTTTTTTTTTTGAGATGGGAGGCTGGCTCTGTCACCCAGGCTGGAGTCAGTGGCACGATCTTGGTTCACTGCAACCTCCACCTCCTGGGTTCAACCAATTCTCTAGCCTCAGCCTCTGGAGTAGCCACCACACCTAATTTTTGTATTTTTAGTAGAGACAAGGTTTCACCATGTTGGTCAGGCTGGTCTCGAACTCCTGACCTCGGGTGATCCTCCGGCCTCGGCCTCCCAAAGTGCTGGGATTACAGGCATGAGCCACCATGCCCGGCTTTTTTTGTATTTTTAGTAGAGACAGGGTTTTGCCATGTTGCCCAGGTGGTCTTGAACTCCTGGGCTCTAGCCATCCTCCTGCCAAAGCCTCTCAAAGCGCTGGAATTACAGGCATGAGCCACTGTGCCCAGCCTGGTCTAAGAAATCCTTGCTCACTCCAAGACTTTAAAATATTCTCCTATGGATGCTTCTAGAAGCTTCCTGGTTGTAGCTTTTCATTTGGAGTGAGGTGGGAGTCAAGGTTTTGTTTTTTTTTTTTTTTGAGACAGAGTTTTGCTCTTGTTGCCCAGGCTGGAGTGTAATGGCGTGATTTTGGCTCATTGCAACCTCCACCTCCCGGGTTCAAGTGATTCTCCTGCCTCAGCCTCTCGAGTAGCTGGGATTACAGTCATGCACCACCACGCCTGGCTAATTTTTTGTAGTTTTAGTAGAGATGGGGTTTCTCCATGTTGGTCAGGCTGGTCTCGAACTCCTGACCTCAGGTGATCTGCCCGCCTCAACCTCCCAAAGTGCTGGGATTACAGGTGTGAGCCACCGCGCCCAGCCCAGTTTATTTTTATTTATTTACTTTTTTATGGTGAAAAGATATACATATATTGAGAATTAGCCAGCTGGACTCAGTTTAGATGATCCCAATTTTGTTGGCAACATCCAAAGCATTGTAACCAGGAGTCGGTTGAACATGTGACTTCTCTCCGTCAGGCCGAATCAGAGCTTCTTCACAGCCTGTTTGATCTGGTGCTCCTTGGCTTTAACATCTATAATGAAGGCAAGTGTGTTGTTGTCGTCTATCTTCTTCATGGCGGACTCAGTGGTCGGCGGAAACGTGATGATCGCAGAGTGGCCAAGCTTGTTTCTCCAGGGGGCGCTCTTCCGAGGATATTTGGGCTCCTTCCGGAGTCGCGCTGTCTTGGGCCGCCTGAAGGTGGGTGACCTGCGGATCTTTTCTGTGTGGCTGTGGACGGCTTTCAACACTGCTTTCTTGGCCTTTAAAGCCTTCGGTTTGGCTTGGGCTTTAGGAGAGGCAGGAGCTTCCTTCGCTTTCGGCACCATCTTGTGAAAAGACAAGGTTAATTTTTGTTTTTGACCTTTTTTTTTTTTTTTTGAGATGGAGTCTTTGCTGGGCGTGGTGGCTCACGCCTGTAATCCCAGCACTTTGGGAGGCTGAGGTGGGCGGATCACGAGGTCAGGAGATCAAGACCATCCTGCCTAACACGGTGAAACCCTGTCTCTACTAAAAATACAAAAAATTAGCCGGGTGTGGTGGCGGGCACCTGTAGTCCTAGCTACTCGGGAGGCTGAGGCAGGAGAATGGTGTGAACCCGGGAGGCAGAGGTTGCAGTGAGCCGAGATCGCGCCACCGTACTCCAGCCTGGGCGACAGAGCTAGACTCTGTCTCAAAAAAAAAAAAAAAAAAAAAAAAAAAAAAAAAGAGGGAGTCTCTCTGTGTCGCCAGGCTGGAGTGCAGTGGCCTGATCTCGGCTCACTGCAACCTCCGCCTCCCAGGTTCAAGCAATTCTCCTGCCTCAGCCTCCCAAGTAGCTGGGATTACAGGCATGTGCCACCACGCCTGGCTAATTTTTTGTATTTTAAGTAGAGATGGGGTTTCACCATATTGGCCAGGCTGGTCTCGAACTCTTGACCTTGTGATCTGCCCGCCTCAACCTCCCAAACTGCTGGGATTACAGGTGTGAGCCACCGCGCCCGGCCCAGGACCATTTGTTAAACTCCCCATCCTCTCATCAAATTGACTTGATACTTTGTTCAAAACAAGTTGATTGCATATGTGGATCTATTTCTGGATTTTCTCTTTTATTCTACTGATCTCTTTGTTGATCTTTATGCTCATAACACACTTTCTTGACTACTGTAGCTTAATAATAAATCTTGAAATTAGGTAGTATATGTTCTCCAGTTTTGTTCTTCTTTTTCAAGATTATTTGGCTATTCTAAATCCGCATTTCCGTCTAATTTTAGGATCATCTTATCAGTTTTATCAGAAAACTTGACTGAGATTTTGATTGGGATTGCAATGAATTTATAGACAGATTTGGGGAGACTATCCATGAACATCAGATGCCTTTCTGTTTATTTAGGTCTTCTTTTTTTTCTTTTTTTTTTTTTGAGACTGAGTCTCGCTCTGTAGCCCAGGCTGGAGTGCAGTGGCACCATCTCTGCTCACTGCAAGCTCTGCCTCCCGGGTTCACACCATTCTCCTGCCTCAGCCTCCCGAGTAGCTGGGGCTACAGAGGACTGCCACCAGGCCCAGCTGATTTTTTTGTATTTTTTTTAAGGAAAGACGGGGTTTCACTGTGTTAGCCAGGATGGTTTCTATCTCCTGACCTCATGATCTGCCTGCCTTGGCCTCCCAAAGTGCTGGGATTACAGGCGTGAGCCACCGTGCCTGGCCTTATTTAGGTCTTCTTTAACTTCTACGGGCAATGTTTTGATAATTGTGGTCGTAGCTGTCCTGCACATCCTACTTTCTTCCTAGGCATTTTATAGGTGTATGTGCATGCGTGCGTGTGTGTGTGTGTGTGTATTTTGAGACAGGGTCTTGCTCTGTTGCCCAGGCTGGAGTGCAGTGGTGCAGTGATGCTGCCTCAAACTCCTGGGCTCAAGCAATTCTCCTACCTCAGTCTCCCAAGTAGCTGGGACTACAGCTGTGCACTACCATGCCCAGCTAGTGTTATTTTAAATTTTTTTTTGTGTAGATGGAGTCTTGCTTTATTTTACAGGCTGGTATTGAATTCCTGGCCTCAAAGTAGCTGGGACGACAGCTGTGCACCACCATGCCCAGCTAGTTTTATTTTTTATTTTTTTTGTGTAGATGGGGTTTTGCTGTGTTGTACAGGCTGGTCTTGAATTCCTGGCCTCAAGCGATCCTCCTGCCTCGATCTCCCAAAGTGCTGGGATTACAGGAATGAGCCGCCACACTCAGCCTATTTTATGTTTTTTAATGCTTTTGTAAATAGTGTTTTTAAAAAACTTATTTTCCAATTTTTTGTTGCTATTATATAGGAATATAATTTGTTTCTTTTTTTAAAAAAAAAATTCCCACACAACACAAAGATATACAATTGGTTTTTGTTTATTGATTTTGTATCCTGGAACCTTGCCAAATTCATGAATTAATCCCAGGAGTTTGAGTGTGTGTGTGTGTGTGTGTGTGTCTGTGTGTGTCTGTGTGTGTGTTTATTCTGTAGATATTTTCTTATGTTAGCTACAAGAGTTACCACTTTATCCAAGATACAGTTCTGTAATGATAAAATAAAAGCACTTCTCTAGCAAGACATTCTAAGTGTACAAAAGTGAATAGGCCGGGCGTGGTGGCTCACATCTGTAATCCCAGCACTTCGGGAGGCCAAGGCAGGTGAATCACTTGAGGTCAGGAGTTTGAGACCAGCGTGGCCAGCATGTGAAACCCTGTCTCTACTAAAAATACAAAATTAGCTAGGTGTGGTGGAGGGCGCCTGTAATCCCAGCTACTTGGGAGGCTGAGGCACGAGAATTGCTTGAACCCAGGAGGTGGAGGTTGCAGTGAGCCAAGATAGCACCATTGCACTCCAGCCTGCGTGACACAGCAAGACCGTCTCAAAAAAAAAAAAGAAAGTGAATGAATACAGAACTAAAAATAAATTTCCATTCCATCCCCATTCCCAGAGCTGACTGCAGCCAAAAGGCAGAAGAAAAAAGTGGAAGGGTTTACTTTTTTTTTTTTTTTTTGAGATAGAGTCTCGCCCTGTCACCCAGGCTGGAGTGCAGTGGCACGATCTCGGCTCACTGCAGCCTCTGCCTCCGGAGTTCAAGCGATTCTCCTGCCTCAGCCTCCTGAGTAGCTGGGATTACAGGTGCCCGACACCACGTCCGGCTAATTTTTGTATCTTTAGTAAAGACGAGGTTTCACCGTGTTAGCCAGGCTGGTCTCGAACTCCTGACCTCGTGATCGGCCCGCCTCAGCCTCCCAAAGTGCTGGGATTACAGGCGTGAGCCACTGCGTCCGGCCGGTTTACATTTTTCATCACATATGCAGAGAAAATCAGGTGTGTCTGCGGAACATCTACAACACGTTGTTCCACTCACTGCCCCAATCGGGGACAGCAGATTCTGCAGCTTTGTTTTGTCTTCCTGAGGAGTCTCTCTGGGGCTAATATAGGGGAAGGGCTCCAGGAGACCCTGACAGCACCTACTGCTATAACTGAAGTCTCACGGCCAGTAAGGAGGCATGAGAAGGTGCCAGCACGGGCTTGAGAAGGGTTTTGACATCATCCACCAATATGTCCCATCTCCCCTTCAACTCTTCTGTGACCCGGCTGAGATTCTGCAGATGCCGCCTCACCTGGCTCTAAGAGGATTGGGGCAGGTGGTGAGTTAGATTAGGTCAAGGCCAGGGAGACCGGCTAGGGAGAAACGCAGGGACTGAGAGGGAGGGAGAGAGACTAGGGAAGGAGAGGGAAGGGGAGCATGGGTCTGCACAGGGCAGAGAGAGGTAGGAGATGAGTCAGAGGAGGGAAGAGATATGGGAAGAGGGTGTTGTCTAAATGGCAGAATAATAAGATCACCCGTTTCCTCCGAGCTTCCTGTAAGCTAGGCTCTGTGCTGGGCATGTCAATGACACAGCTCCATGTTGCTCACACCCCACACGTATGGAGAAGGTATAGTTGATACCCAAAGTCTCATGGACATCCAGCTGTCCACAGGTCCTCCTCCAAACAGTCCAAGAAGCAGATGAGCTTGGTATCACTCGATAGAGTGGAGGAGTTAAGGGCTGTGCTCTTTGGCTGGGTGGCCTGGTACATGCTCAGACTGAATCTTTTTGGTCTTCTCAGAAAGGGACTTAAACACCCTGATGTTTGGCGTAACCCCCCGTAGGCAAAGGGATTACAGGCTGCCAGCCTCAAAGGACCTTTTGTAAGGATATTAGAGCACATAGGACAGCTGCTGTCACGTGGGAAGTGACACGGGCTGGGGAGGCCCTACCTGTTCTGGTTTTGAGGGCAGGAAACTCCCATGCCTCAGTTTCCCCTTTTCTTTGCACCTCACTTTCCCTCTCTCCCTCCCCCTCAGTCTCTCCCTTTTCCCATCGCTCTGCCTCCCTTGGGACAGTCTCAGTGTGGTTTTCTGTGTACATCCCTCTCAGGGTCTCTCTGAGGAGCAGGAGCATTTTTCATTATATCCCGGCAGTCTGTCCCCACCTCCAACCACAGCCTGTCACATGTTTCCCCCAAATCCGCACTAATTCTCCCTATGTTTTGCTGAGGCTGGCCTGACTTAAGAGGATTGAAGCATTTGCTAAATTAGACTGGGACAGGGTCAGAGAACTAGCTGTGGGAAGACACAGGGGCCAGGATGGCCACAAGGTGATGGCAGAAGAAGCAGGAGAGGAGAGAACAGAGGCAAAGGGTGGCATGCTATTGGTGCAAGGATATAGAGACCAAGAACCCAATAGAGACTTTCTGTAGAGCCAGTCATTGTGGCTCACACCCGTAATCCCAGCAATTTGGGAGGCCAAGGTGGGAGGATCACTTGAACCAGGAATTCAAGACCAGCCTGGGCAACATGGTGAGACCTTGTTTTTGCAAAAAGTAAAAGGAAATTAGCCAGGCATGGTGGTGTGTGCCTGTGGTCCCAGCTACTCAGAAGGCTGAGGTGGGAGGATCAGTTGAGCCTGGGAGGTTGAGGTTGTAGTGAGCTGTGATTGTGTCACTGCACTCTAGCCTGGGCAACAGAGTAAGATACTGTCTCAAAAAAAAAAAAAAAAAAAAAGCCAGGTGTGGTGACTCATACCTGTAATCCCAGCACTTTGGGAGACTGAGGCTAGTGGATCAATGAGGCCAGGAGTTCAAGACCAACGTAGCCAACATGGCTAAACCCTATCTCTACTAAAAATACAAAAAATTAGCTGGGCATGGTGGTGCACGCCTGTAAACCCAGCTACTCAGGATGCTGAGGCATGAGAATCACTTGAACCTGGGAGGCAGTGGTTGCAGTGAGCTGAGATGATGCCATTGCACTCCAGCCTGGGCAACAGAGTGAAACTGTCTCCAAAAAAAAAAAAAACAAAAAATAAAATACAAAAGAGTTTGTAGATACAGACTCATACATTAATGAACCCTTGATTTATGACAAAATACAAAATAAATTGCAAGCTTCTCAATAAATTGACAATTAGAAATCCATGAGAAAATAAAAATCCTTACCTCACACCATAAACAGTCAATTATACATGTATTAAAGACCTAAATATGAAAGGTAAAACTATAAAAATTTAGAGAAAAAAATGGAATACCTTCATCATCATGTGATAATGCAAGATTTCTTTTTTTCCTGCTGTTTACCTGATCTTGGGGAAAGTTTTTTTTTTTTTTTTTTTTTTTTGGAGATGGAGTCTCACTCTGTCACCCAGGCTGGAGTGCAGTGGCACGATCTCGGCTCACCGCAACCTCCGCCTCCTGGGTTCAAGCGATTCTTCTGCCTCAGCCTCCTGAGTGGCTGGGATTACAGGCATGTGCCATCACACCCGGCTAATTTTTGTACTTTTAGTAGAGGTGGGGTTTCACCATGTTGGCCAGGCTGGTCTCAAACTCCTGGCCTCAGGTGATCCACCCTCCTTGGCCTCCCAAAGTGCTGGGATTACAGGCGTGAGCCACTGTGCCCGGCCTGGAGAAAGACATTTTAGACAAGCTATTAAAAAAAAAAAAAAAGCATTACTCTTAGAAGGCAAAAGTGAGAAAATGTAGCAATTTTTGAAGCAGTAAGCTGGACACCTCAGACTGGTGCCACCTGTGGGCTTTGTCTCCAATTAGTAACAATTAGTAACAGAGGACTTTTAGAAACACCAGCTTTTAGAAGTTTTTCTGTCAATTTGAAAATACAGATATATTGAGATATTTTGTAAAAGTCATTTTATTTTATTTGATTATTTTATATTTTTTAGACAAGGTCTCATTCTGTACTCCAGGCTGGAGTACAGTGATACGATCTCAGCTCACTGCAACATCCACCTCCCAGGTTCAAGTGATTCTCCTGCTTTAGCCTCCCAAGTAGCTGGGACTACAGGCACCTGCCAGCATGCCCGGCTAATTTTTGTATTTTTTTTTTTGTTAGTGAAGATGGGGTTTCACCATGTTGGCCAGGCTGGTCTCAAACTCTTGACTTCAAGTGATCCACCTGTTTTGGCCTCCCAAAGTGTTGGGATTACAGGCATGAGCCACCGTGCCTGGCCCATTTTAATTTTTATTAATAACTTCATTGTGTTTTACAACATTATCAGTCTGCCACTGATGGAAATGAAAAATAAAACAAGACAAAACTGGTCCATAACAATAGGTAATTTGAAAAGCAGTGAAATAGACAACATTAAAATCAAGAAATACTAATGAAACAAAATGCAAATAGGAAAGGCGTCTGCAGAAATTTAATTGCCAAGAGAATATAAGAATACATTCAAATAAATGAAGGAAAAGGGGTAAACAAATACACATTATGAAGATTTCTAAGGTTCAATTAACATGTGAGAGTTTAACTTCTCAATCATCAGGGAAATGGATATTACAACCACAACAAAACCACAAGTCATTGGATCGACAAACATTAAAAAGTCTCACAATCCTAAGTGTTGGGGAAGATGCTGACCATCAGAAGCACTGGGAAAAGCCCTTTAGAAAGCTCTCGAGCAGCATCCACTAATGCCAGATATCCCAGTGAGCAGCGACTCCAATCCCAGCAGAGAAACGCTCAGGCTCAATTCAAATGAGAGGCAGGCACATTCACAGCAGAGCCACCTGTGATGGCTGCACAGTGGAAGACAGCAAATGTCCACCTGCAGCAGGGTGGGTAAAGGGTAATGCATTCACTGCAGAAAGTCACCAGCAGTGTAGATCAGCCACTCCAGGCCCACTGGGATCTGAAGAACTTTGCAGGCACAGGCCCCCTATAAATCCAGTAATAACCTGGGGCCTGAGTGATTTTCATTCACAGAGCCACCCTCCTCTTGGGGATGAGACCCTGAGTGTTTTTTGCCCATAGAGTCATCCCCTTCTTGGTACTGAGAGGTCATGGTGGAGACTGAGGATCCCTCCAAGGGGTCTAGGGGTGGGAGCAGCTCTGTGAAGTGAGGGAATAACTGGTTGTCTGGCAAGAAGTCGGAGGCATCGGGGCTCTGAGGCCATAAGGGGGCTGGGGCTGGGAGTGATCCTGGGCCTGGGATTGGAGCTGGGACTGGGACTGAGCCTGAGCCTGGGCCTGGGCCTGGGCCTAAAATCGGGGCTAGGCCTGGAAGTGAGCCAGGGCTTCGCATCCGGCCAGGACTTAAGATGGGACCTGGGCCTTGGAGTCTGCCTGGGCCTGGGATCTGGGCTGGGCTGGGAATCGGGCCTATGATTGGGCCTGGGCCTGAGATTGGGCCTGGGATTGGGCCTGGGATCGGGCCTGGGTTCGGGCCTGAGATTGGGCCTGGGATCGGACCTGGGATCGGGCCTGAGATTGGGCCTGGGATCGGGTCTGGGTTTGGGCCTGAGATTGGGCCTGGGATCGGGCCTGAGATTGGGCCTGGGATCGGGCCTGAGATTGGGCCTGGGATCGGGCCTGGGATTGGGCCACGGAATGGGCCTGGGATCTGGACTGGGCCTGAAATTGGGCCTGGGATTGGGGCTGGGATCGGGCTTGGGATCTGAGCTGGGCCTGAAATTGGGCCTGGGATTGGGCCTGGGATCTGAGCTGGGCCTGGAATTGGGCCTGGGATTGGGCCTGGGATCTGAGCTGGGCCTGGAATTGGGCCTGGAATTGGGCCAGGGAGTGGGCCTGGGATCTGGGCTGGGCCTAGGATTGGGTCAGGGAGTGGGCCTGGGACCTGAGCTGGGCCTGGGATTGGGGCAGGGATCGGGCCAGGGCCTGGACTCAGGGCAGCTGGGATGCCCTTCTGGGCTCTGCACCCAGGGCCACCCCAGGCCTGGTGGAGGCTGCAGATCGTGGGTTCCGCCGCTGGAAGGATTCCCGAGGGGCCCGGCTGAGGTGCGGAGGCAGCGGCTGCAGGGACTAGGGGCGCAGCGCGGGCTCCTCGGCCTCTCCGCCCAGGGACGCGCTGGGGCTGCTGCTGGAGCCGCCGCTCCCGAGCTAGTTTGGCGCGGCGATTCTTGAACCACACCTGGGGGGCAGAGGGGACAGGGAGAAGGTGTGAAGAAGGGGCTCGCGCGGCCCAGTGAGCCGTTTGGGGTCGGGGCCAGCCTCAAGCCTCTCCCTGTGCTCAACAGCCCCCCAGCCCCCACCCCACCAAAAGAGGGCCCCGGCTCCGAGGCCTGGAGAAGGGAGGGAAGAGGGAGGGAAAAGTAGGGGGAGGAGGGTGGCGTGGGATGGGAGGAGCGGGGTCTGCCACCCAGGTGCCCGGGGGGCCAGGGAGGGTTCGAGGGGAGGGACTGCGGGTTCTCACGGGTGCCTGAGGTCCGGGCACCGGGAGACCCCGTGGGGGACAGCCTGGGCCGATCATGTGGGCGAGTTTGGGCTAGCATAGAGTTGGAACAGGACTCAGGTTGCAGCCTGGGTCTACACTGGCGGGACCCCTTGCGTGGCAGGGCGGGAGGTGGTCGGGCGGGCCAGGCCCCGGTGAGTGACAGCGGTGGGGAGGCTCCTTGGGGTGACTGGGGCGGGCGGGGTGGGGGTGGGGGTCAGACCTGCAGCTGTTGCTCCCTGAGGCTGAGCATCTCCGCCAGATTCAGTCGCTGGTCGTAGTTCGGGTACTGGTCCTTCTGAAAGTAAAATTCTAGCACTTTCTGCTGGCTTTCAGTGTAGACCGTGCGCTCCTGCCGCTGTCTCCTTGGAGGGTCCAGGGCCAGGGGAGGGCCTGGGGGCGGGAGGGAAACAGGTCACAGAAACCCCCAGGCAGCCCCCAGCCCCCCTAGGGACCCCGTCCCCTGCGCCAGGCCAGGAGCCCAGGCAGTGTGGGCTGGGGCGGCACCGCAGATAGCAGCCTGGTATCCAGACCAGACCTTGCTCCTCTCTGGGCCTCAGGGTCCACATCTAGGAAATGGGCGCGATAACAGCTCCTGGGAAGGCAGGCAGCGTAGGCGCCTCACCTCGGAGCAGACGGGGCTGCCTCAGGCCTGCTCAACCCTCCCCAGCTGCCCCGTCCCCTCCCATCCAAGGGTTATAGGGACCCTGACACTTGCAGGGGAGCCGCCACCTGCCCAGTCCTCTGCTCCACTCAACTGCATGGTTTAATTTCTTTCCTTCTTTCTTTTTCTTGGAGGGGATCTCGCTCTGTCACCCAGGCTGGAGTGCAGTGATGTAATCACGGCTCAAGGCAGCCTCCACTTCCTGGGCTCAAGGAACCCCCCGCCTTAGTCTCCCGAGTAGCTGGGACCACAGGTGTGCACCACCACCCCTGGGTAATTTTTGTATTTTTGCTAAAGACGGGTCTCCACTATGTTGGCTCGGCTGGTTTCAGAGTCCCGGGCTCAAGTGATCCTCCCACCTTGGCCTCCCAAAGAGCTGGGATCACAGGCGTGAGACGCTACACCCAGCTGCATGATTTTTCATTTCCCAGACACCACTAAGTTCTCCCCCGTCTGCAGGACAGGAAGCCGCCCGCACAGGCCCAGCCCTTTTCTGGCTGCCCAGATTTGCACTCTGCAGCCTCAGCCACAGGATCAGCCCAGACCCCTCACACCTCTGTCCCCACTCACCTTGGAGATGACCAGGGTCTTGCATCCTGAGTCCTGATCTGTTCCCAAACACAAGTGTGTACTGACAAGGGCTTGGCTCTTAAATCACTTCTCTGCTGTGCCCACCCTGGCCCACCCTGCCGGGACCCTCCCTTTCCCACCCTGCCCTGCAGTCCCGCCCCCTGGAGGAGTTGAATGATGGATTAATCCTTCATCACTGATCAGGTACTGCCTGCCGAGCTGTGCTAGGAGCTGGAGAACCTCAGTGGACAACACAGCCTTGGTTTCACCCTCATGGGCCCTAGCCCAGGTGAGGTGGCATTCCATGCGGGTTTGGTTGGGGGAGTCAACATCATGACCTGTGGTTGGGGTCCCCATCTCAGGAGAGGCACTGCCAGCCAGCCCCCAGGAGTCATCCTTATTCCTTCCCAGGGCTGGGGCCCCGCGTGACCAATGCCAGTGAGTCTACCCACTCCTTCCGGCTCCTGGGCTGCCTGCCTTGTCCAGCCACCATCCCTCCTTCCTGGATGACCTTGCAACCTCCTCTTTGGTACCTCAAGGCCACTCTGGCCCCTACTCTCCATTCCAAAAATTGCTCCCTAGGTGCCTATAGGTGTAAGCAGAGCTTAGTACACACTGGCCCTGCTGATAATGGTTTGGTTTCTGTAGTGGATTTGCCTATGGGGTGAAGTTCTGATAGGCATTCACATAGACCTCTGTTGGTTTCTTCTGGAGAGTAAATGACCTCAGTGCTGGTTTATTCCAGTTTATATACGGGGCTCTTGTGCTGGGTTCACATGAGCCCAGCCTCTCCAAGCTGCATAGACCTGTATCAGGAGGGGGCACAGGTCTGATGGACGTGCCCATGGACCGCTGCTGGTCTGCCCTTGTGAGTGAATGAACCTACTGCTGATGATACAGGGGACCCATGACCTTGGTCTACAGAGATCGGATCCCTCAGAGATGCGTCTTCTCTGTCAGACACCTGGCTGTCCTCATTTCCCCATGGCAGGACCCACGTGGGTTCAGGGATTAGAGAGATTGACAAGGCTCATGGTGCAGGGAACTAGAAATGACTCATGCAATCAATTTCAAAATTCAATAAAACGTAGACATTGTTACCACGGGTCTGGCTCATTGTTTTCACCTGCTACTTAGAGTTCTATTGTAGAAAGCGGCATCCCCAGCAATGATTCCTCATCGCACACGTTGTCTGGCTTCATCTACAGGACATGCTGGGAACACAGTAGTGACCACAGAGATTTTGCACCATGGCTATTTATTTGGTCAATAAAGACATAAACAGATGAACAAGCTCACTGGTACTATTTTGTGAAAATAGACATTTAAATATAAGCAAGTTCACGGCAGCATGATTCACTATTGCCCAAAAGGAGAAAATGCTGAAAACATCGATCCACTGATGCATGGATAAATAAAATGCTGCATGGCCAGGCGCGGTGGCTCACGCCTGTAATCCCAGCACTTTGGGAGGCTGAGGCAGGCAGATCACCTGAGGTCAGGAGTTTAAGACCAGCCTGGCCAACATGGTGAAACCCTGTCTACTAAAAATACAAAAATTAGCTGGGCGTGGTGGCCAGCACCTGAATTTCAGCTACTTGGGAGGCTGAGGCAGGGGAATTGGTTGAACCCGGGAGGCGGAGGCTACAGGGAGTGGAGATTGTGCCACTGTACTCCAGCCTGGGCAACAGAGTGAGACTCCATCTCAAAATAAATAAAAGTGGCTGGGCACGGTGGCTCACGCCTGTAATCCCAGCACTTTGGGAGGCTGAGGTGGACGAATCACTTGAGGTCAGGAGTTTGAGGCCAGCTTGGTCGACATGGTGAAAACCCGTCTCTACTAAAAATACAAAAAATTAGCCAAGCATGATGGCGGGAGCCTGTAATCCCAGCTACTTGTTAGGCTGAGGTAGGAGAATCACTTGAACCCGGGAGGCAGAGGTTGCAGGGAGCTGAGATGGTGCCACTGAACTCCAGCCTGGGTGACAGAAGGAGACTCTGCCTCAAAAAACAAAACAACATCCCCCAAAAAACCCCACAAAAAATAGAAACCCAAAATGTCATATATTTACACAATGGGATATTACTCAACCATGAAAAGGAATAAAGCTCTGATACGTGCTACAACATGGATGAACCTTGCCAACATGATCCGAGTGAAAGACGCCAGACTCAAAAGCACATATACGATTCTATTTATACAAAGTGTCCAGAATAGGCAAATCCATAGAGACAGAAAGCAGATTAGTGGTTTCTACGGGTTGGGGAGAAGGGAAAATTGGGACCAACTGGGAATAGCTATGGAGATAGCTATTGGGGACGGTGAAAAATGTTCTAAAATTGACTGTAGTGATGGAGGCACAACTCTGCAAACAGACTAAAGACGATTTAATTTTTTTTTTTTGAGATGGCATCTTGCCCTGTCACCCAGGCTGGAGTGCAGTAGTGGTGTGATCTCGGCTTGCTGCAACCTCCACCTCCCGGGTTCAAGTGATACTCCTGCCTCAGTCGCCCAAGTAGCTGGGATTACAGGCATGCACCACCACGCCCAGCTAATTTTTTGTATTTTTAGTAGAGAATGGGTTTCACCATGTTGGCCAGGCTGGTCTCGAATGCCTGACCTCAAGTGATCCACCCATCTCGGCCTCCCAAAGTGCTGGGATTACAGGTGTAAAACACCGCGCCCGGCCAAAACCATTTCATTTTGTACTTTATGATTATTCTTTTCTTTTTGTTTTGCCATGTTGCCCAGTCTCGTCTCGAACTCCTGAGTTTAAACAACCAGCCCACCTTGCCTCCCAAAGTACTGATATTACAAGCATGAACCAGCGTGCCCGGCCTGAATTGTATACTTTATTTAATTAAATTTATTTATGTATTTGTTTTGAGACAGAGTCTCTGTTGCCCAGGCTGCAGTGCAGTGGATTGATCTCGGCTCTGCCTCCTGGGTTCAAGTGATTCTCATGCCTCAGCCTCCTGAGTAGCTGGGATTACAGGTGTGTGTTACCACACCCAGTAAAAAATTTTTTCTATTTTTAGTAGAGATGGGGTTTCACCATGTTAGCCAGGCTAGTCTCGAACTCCTGGCCTCAAGTAATTCGCTCTCCTTAGCTTCTCAAAGTGCTGGGATTACAGGCATGAACCATGGCACCCAGCCCTGAATTGTATACTTTAAGTGGGTACTTTTATATTACGTGGATGACATATCAATAAAAAATATAAATTAATGCAATACTCAGCATATTGCCCTGTGGATTGGCCAAGATCAAAGAGATGGATCAAGTGTAGACCCAGAGAATGTGGTTTTCTCTTGCCATTGATGAAGTGTAGGTTGGTAAAATATTTTTGGAGATTTTTTTTTTGAAATTGACTCTGTGACATCTATTAAAGGATGAAATGTGTATAGTACCCTTTGACTCAATGATTGATTTTTTTTGAGACAGGGTCTTGCTCTGTTGCCCAGACTGGAGTGCAGTGGAGTCAATCGAAACTCACTGCAACCTCGAACTCTGGGGTTTAAGCGGTCCTGCAACCTCAGCCTCCTGAGTAGGTGGGACTACAGGCAAGTACCACCATGTCCGGGTAATTTTCTTATTTTATTTTATTTTCTTTATTTGTTTTGAGATGGAATTTCACTCTTGTTGCCCAGGCTGGAGTGCAATGGCGCGATCTCAGCTCACTGCAACCTCCGCCTCCCAGGTTCAAGCAATTCTCCTGCCTCAGCCTCCTGAGTAGCTGGGATTACAGGCACCCACCATCATGTCTGGCTAATTTTTGTATTTTTAGTAGAGACGGGGTTTCACTGTGTTGTCCAGGCTGGTCTTGAACTCCTGACCTCAGGTGATCCACCCGCCTCGGCCTCCCAAAGTTCTGGGATTACAGGTGTGAGCCACCACGCCTGGCCAATTTTCTTATTTAATTTATTTATTTATTGAGACAGAGTCTCAATCTGTCACCCAGACTAAAGTGCAGTGGCTCTGCACTTTAATGCAGATATCGGCTCACTGCAACCTCTGCCTCCTGGGTTCAAGTGATTCTCCTGCCTTCCGAGTAGCTGGGACTACAGGCGCCTGCCACCACATCTGGCTAATTTTTAAATTTTTATTTAATTTTTATTTTATTTTTAGTAGAGATGGGGTTTCACCATGTTGGCCAGGCTGGTCTTGAACTCCTGACCTCAAGTGATCCGCGCACCTTGGCCTCCCAAAATGCTGGGATTACAGGTGTGAGCCACCGTGCCTGGCCTCAATGTTTTATTGTAAGAGACTTATCCTGGGAAAATACTTGCTCCGCTGTGAATAAGCGCAGATATCAGTGTTCAGTGTAACATTTCTTTGAAATATCAACTGAGTTAATTGGATTAATTCACGCCCACAAATTAGATGATTAATTTGTGGCAGCCTCAGACTATGGAATGCTAATGAAAGTTTAAGAAAGGGATGAAGTGGTAACCAATTAGTAAGAAATGATGATTTTTAATGTATTTGTTGTTTTGTTTGCCTGGTGGATGTCTGCTTGCTGTTTGCTGAAATAAATGTGTCTTGAACACAGAGACTTTGTTGGGCTTTTTTTTTCCCTCCCAAATCCCCATGTCTGTAATAGGAAAAGCTCAAAGGTGCTGAGTAATAATGTACTAAATGATTGAGTTTGTGTTTTCCATATCAAATGCTGTCTCAGTCACATTGTTTATTTTGAAGAATGTACACATTTAATAAGCACATACAAAAAAATATATATTATACATATACATATTCTTTTTTCTTTTCTTTTTTTTTGGAGACAGGGTCTCTCTCTATTACCCAGGCTGCGTTGCACTGTCATGATCTCGGCTCACTGCAACCTCTCCCTCCTTGGCTCAAGCCATTCTCCCACCTCAGCCTCCCAAGTAGCTGAGAGGACAGGGGCATGTGCCACCACATCTGGCTAATTTTTGTATTTTTTGTAGAGACGGGGTTTTGCCATGTTGCCTAGGCTGATCTTTAACTCCTGACCTCAAGTGATCCATCCATGTGGGCCTCCCAAAGTGCTGAGATTACAGGTGTGAGCACAATATATTTGAATGAACAATAAATAACAACAAAGATAAAAACTCCTGCAAAAGTAATTACCCAGAGATGACGCGGAATGTCTATTTTCTCTATTTCCTGCTGTTTATAATTATTATTTTTTAATGGACAACCTGGAAAACAAGAAGCATTTCTGGCCTTGAATGCCACCCTAGGACTCGTCAACACCCTGCCCACAGAAGTCCCCATGCCTTTTCTCGTCCTGATGTGTCTTCAGGGTTGGATGGAATTTCTGGAGATTCCTCCTGGGGCTCCCCAGGCAATGGCCAAATTCCTCGAGTCAGGTGGATGGAGGGAGGTCTTCTGAAGCCTGGGGCAAAAGTGATGTAAGTGGGAATGAAGTCGGTGGAAAAGTGTGAAGAAGGGATTATGAAATCCATTCTTGGCCAGGCGCAATGACTCACACCTGTAATCCCAGCACTTTGGGAGGCCGAGGTGGGCGGATCACCTGAGGTCAGGAGTTCAAGATCAGCCTGGCCAACATGGCGAAACCCTGTCTCTACTAGAAATACAAAAATGAGCTGGGTGTGGTGGAGGGCGCCTGTAATCCCAGCTACTTGGGAGGCTGAGTTAGGAGAATCACTTGAACCCTGGAGGCAGAGGTTGCAGTGAGCTGAGATTGTGCCACTGCACTCCAGCCCCGGCGACAGAGTGAGACTCCATCTCAAAAAAAAAAAAAAAAAACACCATTCTTATTTGATTCCTTCAGAACAGAAACAGAAACAATAGCTCTCTCCTTATCCATCAATTTTTTTTTTTTTTTTTTTTTTTTTTGAGACAGAGTCTTGCTCTGTCAACCAGGCTGGAGTGCAGTGGCCAGATCTTGGCTCACTGCAACCTCTGCCTCTCAGGTTCAAACCCTTCTCCTGCCTCAGCCTCCTGAGTAGCTGGGATTACAGGTGCCCACTACCACGCCCGGCTAATTTTTGTATTTTCAGTAGAGACAGCATTTCACCATATTGGCCAGACTGGTCTTGAACTCCTGACCCTGTGGTCTGCCCGCCTCAGCCTCCCAAAGTGCTGGGATTACAGGCGCGTCCAGCCTTCCATCAATTCTTCAATCTCCTCTTTTACCCTATGCCTGTGGGCTCTGATGGGGTTGACCTCTTGGTGGGGTTGACTCATCTTTGCTCCTGCCCCCAAGAGGCCCACAGACACCTCCCCATCCTCTGCATTGTGAGGGTATCTCTTGGTGCAGGGGGAGGGGGTTCAGGAGGGGCACATGGGCAACAAGGAGTTGTTTGGGCTTTGAAGACAATATTGGGGCAGATCAGAGTGGGGGTGACAAAGGCATGAGGTTGGCCTTTGCTTTCTAGAATCTTGTTGTTCAATGTCTTTCTGACATTGGGGTTCCTCTCGGTGTCTGGACATTCATTCTTGAAACACTGTCCTTGCTCTCTGTTTTTTTATTTTAATTTTATTTTTTGAGACAGGATCTCTCTCTGTCACCCAGGCTGGACCGCAGTGGAGTGATCTCGGGTCACTGCAACTTCTGCCTCCCGGGTTCAAGGGATTCTTCTTCCTCAGCCTCCAGAGTAGCTGGGATTACAGGCGCCCGCCACCATGCTTGGCTAATTTTTGTGTTTTTAGTAGAGACAGGGTTTCACCATGTTGGCCAGGATGGTCTCAAACTCCTGACCTCAGGTGGTCAGCCCTCCTCAGCCTCCCACAGTGCTAAAATTACAGGTGTGAGCCACCGCACCTGGCCGGGCCTGAGTTTAATTTGAATGAATCAACAACATATATTCAATAAGGTGTCTTTAAACCGAAACACGCATGAACCAGGGTGAGGTACTGATCGATTGATGACAATAGTGTGAGCAGAGCCTTGTGGGACCCCAAATCTGTATTTCCCCTGGGAGCAGTGGTTCCTTATTGGCTGAGACCATGTTCATGGCAACTTTTTTTTTTTTTTTTTTTGAGACAGCATCTCACTCTGTTGCCCCGGCTAGAGTACAGTGGCGCGATCTCGGCTCACTGCAACCTCCGCCTCCCGGGTTCGAGCGATTCTCCTGTCTCAGCCTCCTGAGTAGCTGGGACTACAGGCACGCGCCACCACGCCCAGCTAATTTTTGTATTTATAGTAGAGATGGGGTTTCACCATATTGGCCAGGCTGGTCTCGAACTCCTGACCTCGTGATCCGCCCACCTCAGCCTCCCAAAGTGCTGGGATTACAGGCGTGAGCCACCGCGCCCGGCTAATGGCAACTTCACAGAACATAACAAGTAAGAATGAGGAGAACTGCCTGTATTTATTTATTTTTAATTTATTTTATATATATTTTTTGAGACGGAGTTTCGCTCTTGTTGCCCAGGCTGGAGTGCAATGGTGCAATCTCAGCTCCCTGCAACCTCTGCCTCCTGGGCTCAAGCAATTCTCCTGCCCCCGCCTCCCAAGTAGCTGGGATTACAGGCACCTGCCACCATGCCCGGCT